>NC_134585.1:43584694-44198103 GCF_037038515.1 Microtus pennsylvanicus | reverse complement strand
TGGGAGATGGAAGACTGAGAAAAGAGGAGGAAGGGAGGGGAGCCTGTGGTCAGGATGTTTCATATGAGAGAAGAATAAAGGGGGAAAAAAGACACCTCATTATGATACTCTTCTAGGCTTTCCCTGATCTGGACTTAGATAGCATTCCATGATAGGACTTCCCTGGGTTTCTATCATAAGAATCTGAAAGGATTCTTGAGGACACTGATGGAGATGCAGATTTCATCAGCATCTCACTCTCATAGGTATCCAGATATAACTTGTATTATTCACTCAAATTGCCTTTGATGTGTTCCTTCCAAAAGTTTCTGCTAAAAGTAGGCAAGCCATACTTGGACTTTTGCTGCACCCACTGACTCAAATTCTGGAAGAAACAGAATTTTAGGTACTGGAAGATAATTAATTTTTAATTTCTCATTTTGTATATATGAGAAAGGGGGCCAAAGGTTTGCAGTGACTTCCAAGCTCTGTGTAGGTCAGAGCTGATGGAAAATGCTTCTCTCACTCTCATTATTTTAAAGGGTAAATTCTCCTAAGACAGAGACATTGGATGTGGCTTTTAATGAAGGCAGATTCTTGTCTTTCTGCTGACTAGGGCAATATTAAGTGTGTGAAATTCACTTCTGGTACCTGCACATTGTTTTAAAGTATAAAAAGGTGAGTTAATAAAATTTGAGTTAATAAAATCGCATTTTCATTTGTCTGAAGAATCCTATTATCTGTATATTTGATAGTAACCCAGGCATGAAATTCTAAGAAACTATGTTATATAATTTGACTTGTATTTTTCCTTGTATTGGAAGAGTTCAGAGAGTTAACCTGGGAAGTACTTCAAATAGTTATAAAGTGATCCTGTTTCCTCACCCATAATTTCCCTTGCGTGTGCATCTTGCTATTGATTTGCTCCCAAAATACTTTTGTTCCCCAAATGTGATCCTATATTGTATTAAAAAGAAACTTTTCCTAAGTACATAGAAACATTATAAATATAATCAGCTTTGTTGGTGACAGATATTAAAAACTTGGCAGGGAAAAATGGAGGGCCAAGATAACAGACCATTTTAGGATGTTTTTGGTTTTTTTCTTCTCTCTCCTTTTTTTCATTTTTTGTAGTAACTCACATTTCTTAAAGTAGAGTTAGTAATAACCAGAGGCAAAGATTGCTGAAATGTCTAAAATTCACGTTGCTTATAAGAGCTTTGAACCATTACAAAACTACATGCATAAATGCAGGCCTGTTACCTCTCTTAATTAAGACATATATTAAAGAAAGGTATCACTCCTGACTGGGAAGCTGGTTTCTCTTATGTAAGTGCATTTTGGAGTGAATTTTTTCAAATGGACTATAGATTGTTATTTCATTTATGTAATATTGATTAAATAATCATTCTGAAATGTAGTTGCTTAAGCCATAATACTTTGTTATTTCCCATCCTGTGGGTTTACTGTTTAATACTTGATTTGCTGAGTCTCACAAGGCTGCATTCATTTCCCAGGTACCTGGGGACAGCTCAAGATGGCAGGATGGCCAGACCAGAGCTGTCCTCCTCTGCGTCATGTTATTTGAAAGAATCATTACAAGAGCACAGGCATCGAGGGATAAGCTTTTAGTAGGCACCTGGTGTTTGCTGATATGCCACTGGCCAGAAATACAACCAATCTCACAGTGAAACGAGAGAGAGAGAAAAAAAATAGGTGCCTAGAAAATAGGAGGTTTCATTTTTGTTGGGAAATATTATTATAAAAATGTATTCCAAGCCTGGCTTTGGCAGTATAGATCTTTATCTTTTGAGTATAAAATACGTCCCCTCCTTGCCAAGAACTCCACAAGTTATCTTGTCCCTGCATGAAGTAAATCTAGAACCTGGTGACGTTGGGAGGTGCTGATGCAGATGAGACTTCCAGTCTCTCAAGAGCAGCTACCTGAGAGCAGCTCTTTACAAAGGTAGCTCACTGAATTAGAGTTATTTTCATGCCTCACTCAACACATCCACACTGGAAATACAGGTAGAAGACAATGTCAATGAGACAGACGCAAAGGGACAAAAAGGAGGGCAGAGAGAAGTCAATGGTTCACAGTAGATGGACAGTTAGACCAAGGACATGTTGTTGAAATACAGGACTCTGAAAATGGAGTGTTCATCAAAGAGACCAGTTCTATATCTGCTAATGCTTGCTTTTCTTGGCTTCATCTGGGATTTTAACCATTTTTATATATGACATCATTTTTATCACCAGTTTGGGTGACATTTCCTGAACCTTTACCTTTGGTGGTTATTTCTACAGAGAATCCTCCTGTTTCAACATTTGAAATTTCAGTCATCAAATGCTAAGTCTAACCATGGCCACATCTCCATGTGTTTCCTGGTAGAGTAGCAGTTTCCACTTAAAACTCGAGAGTAACAGAGCTGAACCAAGTGCCGGAGGTTGAGCTGAGAAAAGCGCAGTATGCCCTAGGTGGTCTGTCAACTCCTCAGAATCTTTGGTCTGGGAGATAAGTAAGTAGATTTTACTTTGGAAAAGTTCTAGTGTTTTTTTTTCTGGTGAGATAAATGGAAATTGAATAGCAAAAAAAAAAAAAGAGGAAGGTATGATACTGGAAAAGATGGTGAGGTGGGACAAAGAACTCTGGGGGAATTATATAGAAATTGAATCATGAAATAATATCAGCTTTTATATTTTCAATCCAGCATCACCTATAAGCAATTCTGCCCAAATGGGATAGTTCAGCATAGCATCCTATTATGTAGTTGTTATCAGTACTCAACAAGAGAGAAAAAGAAGGAAAGATAAAGAAGTAATGAGTATTTAGAATGGTTTTCTTTTACCACCTTAGTAAGTTTTATAATTATTTAGGATACAAAAATATTCATGGGTCTTCCTCATTCGCAGCCACTCTAAAGCACATATACTAAGAGTGTGCTGGAGTTATTATGTAGCCATATGCCTCCACCATCTATAAGTTGGAGATTTTAGCTTGTGAAAAGTAGATGAAGTGTACTGTATAAGCTAGCTTCTATAGTTTTGATCTGGACTACCACAAAAGCCTGTGTGTTATGTACTTGGTCACCAGGTGTAGCCTTTGGGAAGATGGTAAAACCTTCAGGAGGTAGGAGGAGGAGAACAATGGGAGGATGTTGTGCTATGGGGGTTTATACTGAAGAAAAATTGGGACCCATGACTCCTTCCTGTCCTCTCTCTTTGCTTCCTGAATGCTACGGAAGAACATTTTGTTCTATGACATTTTCTTCACCACGGTGCTCTGCCTCAGTTGGCCCAAAGGTCAACTGACTATTGATGAAAGAGTGGGCCCAAGCAAATCTTTGCCCACAGATCATTTACTTGAGATGCTTCCATGACAGAGGCCTACTTCATTTATGAAATGTTACTAATGCCAATGTAGTTTCTACTTATTACATGATAGTGAGCCAAATGGGAATCTCATAGGAGCCAGATCTAGTAGAAAAGTTAATCAACTTTTCTTCTGTCAAATGAAAATGACGATTGTCCCACACTCAGTAAAACCAAGGCTTCTTAACCCGATGATGACATTCAAGTTGAAGAACTTAAAACAAAGAAGTGACAACAGCAAAAACCGTACTTGAAATTTGACATGGCAGAAAATGCTGCACGAATTCTCCCTGACTGTCTCCTTTCACAACTTTGTGGGCTTTGGCAAACTACTTCGCAAAGCTTCACAAATTTTACAGATTTAAAATAGAAAGCGAGGTGAACACAAACTCTCCGTCAATTAGTGCTTTGTGGGAGATAAAGTGATCTGAGGCACATACAAGCATTTTATAAAGCCCCGAACCCGTGCAAAAGAACACATTGTTTTTGTTTAAATACCTAATATGGGAAAGATAAAAGGTTATTTCAAGGCCATGGTACATGATTACAAAAAGCCTCTGTACTTTAAAATACTGAGTTATTTTTAAGGATCAACATTGCCATGGGCATGAACAGTTATCTGTCATTAAATCATTGAAATAATAAGCAAACCAGAAGTGCCCAGCATAAGAAAAGCTGATAAAACGTTAGATGATGCGGCCTGCATCCATCTGATTCCAGCTTCCTCTCATCCTTCCTGACTCTGTACTTTGCACATGTAGAGTTTTTAAGTCACTGGAAAAATATATTTATTCCAAATTCAAATGATGAAACAGTAATATATACTTTTATCAGAGCCAGTAAAAATATCTTGTTTACAGGACATCTGCAGCCAAATGAGCAGCTAACCCAGGAAAGTTTGTTTTGCTCTCTTCTAAGAAAGTTATGCTCAACCTGCGGGTAAGAAGGTTCTCCCTTACGTAGGACTTTAAGACTGGTGCTCACACACCTCAACGGCTTTATCTTTCTGTTGGGCTCTTTAAAATCAGTGGAGAAAATAAGAAGTCATTGACTTAAGGAGAGAAAATATGGAGAGTCCCATAAAAGAAACTTATTCTTGTTGACTATTCATATTATTGCAAATGTAGGCAGGAGACACAAATGTTCTTGCTTACTTAGCAATGTCCTATTTTCCTTAGCTATTCTTAAAGACTGAGTAAGAATACCTTTTTATGCCATTCTCCTTCCAGAGTCTAAAAATAGTGGGTGAAAGTAATGTGATAGTGATAATATAAAAATAACTACCATTTACTGCACGCCTGCTCCTAGTACAGGCAGCGTGTGTGTGTGTGTGTGTGTGTGTGTGTGTGTGTGTGTAAAGATATGTGCGTGAGCGTGTATGTGTGCAGGCAATAAATATGTATGTGTGTGTATGTATATAGACAGTGTGTGCATGTGTGTAGGCAGTATGTGAGCATGTGTATAGGTAGTTTGTGTGCATGCATATGTATGTATAAGCAGTGAGTGCATATGTGTATGTGTTCAGTAAACACGTATGCATGTGTGGAGGCAATATGTGTTCATGTATGTGTGTAAGTAGTGTGTGTGCTTGTATGCGCATATGTGTATATATGTGCAAGTAATGTGTGTATACATGTATGTAGCATTCATTTTACATGCTTGTATAAGATATCATAGTTCTCACTACAGATAATAAAATAAATTTTCAGAAAGGCTATAATTTGATCAGAAAGTATAACTAGGCAAACACAAAGTAACCAAAAACCACATAAAAGCGACTCAGTCTTCTAGAAAAAAATATGTTAACCAAGTAGTAGAGCATTTGAAGGGTAAATACTCCTTTATTTAGTTTTCTTGATGTTTGAAGAAGAATGGAGGTTATAAAATATGAAGTTTATAAAATGTGAAGTTTAACTATTGAATGTGTGTTTATAACATTTACCTTCTGATTCAATACCTATAGCTCATTAGGACTTTCTGAGAAAAAGATGAGGGCTGAGAAGGAAGGAAGAAACAGAAAAGGAGGAGAGGAAAATAAGGAAAAATATGAAGTTAAGAATATTTGAATTTCCTCATTAGAATGTCAGGTCATGATTTTGCACATTAATTTTAGTTGTTATTGAATAAGATCTCAAATAATTTAGGAGATGTGAAACTCTGATTCATTAGTTGGGACTCTTTCAGTCAAAAGAGTAAGAAATTCCAAATCATACTAGCCATTTAAGACAGAGGGGGAAAATTCAATTGGCTCATATAATTAGTCTCAAGGAGCTGGCTGACTTCTACCATAGCCAACTCTGGAAATTCAGATGATAAAACTTTTCCTCATTCTGACTTCTTTGTGTGCTTTCTTCAGGGACAGCTTAAGTCTGAAGCATTTCTCCACGTTCATCTGAGAAGGCACCCCCCAGTCCCATCAACCTTAGGCCTCCCCAACACATCTAGCATTCCAGATGGGCACAACACACCTCATTCCACAATGTCCATATCAGTCTGTCAGGTGGATGCTGGGTTTATTTGGTTTGCATGTTAACAACTTGGCAAATCTGTGTCCAGGAGAAAATAACACTCTGATTACACAGTGCAAACATGTCACCTCCTCCCTGGATGGAAAAGAACAACACACTCAGCATTCTTGTGTGTTGTCTAAAATAAGGGTGCAGGACATAGGAAAGCAAACAGCGGGTATGCACTGAACTTGCCTAGATATTTTTACTGTGTCCTAATGACTTCCCTTGCTTATCAAAGCAGACTCTGGGAAAAATGAAAACAGAATTGAAATAAAATGTTTCCTGGTTATATTGAAATCTTTGTTGGTGTTGCCCTTTATGCTCTCAAGAACAAAGCAAGTAGGATCTTTAGTTCACATCTGGGTGGTGGTGGTGGTGGTGGTGGTGGTGGTGGTGGTGGTGGTGGTGGTGGCAGGTAAGCCTGTCTTATCTTTGATTCTTCACTTCAGTGAGACCCTAACTGGTTAAGGTATATAACCACTTTCTTGTAGTCTGGGATGCTTCTTTTGGAACCAGTGTTTATCTTATCTATACCAAATATACAATTAGGCAATATATAATCAGACAATATATTATATACCAAATACTAAACAATTAGACAATATATTGTATACCAAATATACAATTAGACAATAGCAATCACATTGTCACTAGTGTATATAATAATTCCATTTGCCAAATCCAAAATCTGGACAAAATTTTGATCAAAGCAAAATTAATGCTGTCTTGATATCAGGAAATTTTGGCTGAAGAAAGCTGAGGATATCATCAGATTTCATAGTTTGTGATGACTAAGATATTGGCTGTTCATAAAATGCTGTGAAGTGTGGCCCTCCTTAAAAACTGGAGTGTAAGATAAGACTTCAGAGAACATAGCAAAACAAGAACTCACCCATGAAGAGCTGACTCTAGGTATGCTAGAATCGTCTCTTATATAAAAGGCTTTCCTCAGTATCAGTGGAGAGCTTGTCAAGATAAATCATGGAGTCAAGATTAGAAATGAGAACACCGCCCTCACTTTAGTCATTTGAGAAGCCTGTGGAGAAATAGGCCATTTGCGCAGCAATCCGATCCCTTAGGTTCTGGTACTGAGGTGGTGACTACACAGCACAGCGGGGGCTTCACAGTAGATGGCAGTTGACATGGAGACTCACAGCTAGCCAGGGTGCAAATAAGAAGTGGTTGAGATGTTCTTGGCTCCAAGTGGGAGCACACAGGGTCCCAGGAACATGACAAAAGAAAGTGAAGAAAGATTTCCTAGGTGGTTGAGATTGGGAAGAACTGTTATGAAATAGTGTCTTCTAAAAGTGACAGGACAGTTGTTCTCATGATCTTACGGTAGATGTAGATGCCCACACAAGACCTGTACTAGATGAATCCAGTTACCCCTCTAGTGTGCATGGGAAAGGGGCTTACTTCCAAGGGAGAAACAGTCAATTATTTTTTCAGGGACGTGACCTCTCATAGGTTGTCCATGGTTCAGTGGATGACCCCACACTTGTGAGTATTTAAAGTAGCACAAATTGGATCTAGTGAAAGATACAAACATACGTGCATACAGGCATACATACATACATAGGAATGACACTAAGTTGGGAGGAATGGAGAGAGGTGGATAGATCTCAGGGGAGTTGGGGGGAGTGTGGGTATTATCAAAATACACTGTAAATTCTTAAGGAATGAACACAGATATTGTATTAAAAATAATTGGGGTGTTTTTGAGGAAGGGTAGTGTACTAGTTATTGTTCTACTGCTTGATAAAGCACCAATGTGAAGGCGATGTATAGGAGAAAGAGTTTATTGCAGCTTTTGGTTCCAAAGGGTTAGAATCCATGATGGTGGATAGTGCTTGGTTACAGCAGCTAGAGCTGAGGGCTCACATCTGGAATTATAAACACAAGGCTTTGAAAAAGTAAACTGATGATGGTGTGGGGCTTTGAAACCACAAACTCTGCCCCAATCCCAGCCTCCATGACATACTTCCTCCAAAAATCTCCATACCTCCTAAAGCTATTCAAACAGCACCACCAACTGGGGATCAAGTAGTCAAACGTCTGAGCCAATGAGGGGCATTCTCATCCAAACCACCAAAGGTAGGACATTATTAACTTGAATGGCTAAGACATTTTTGATATGCAATGATATTTGAGAAGTGAGTGGAGGCACTAAGAGAATTTGCAGGCCTCCATCCGGAGAAAAATCAGTTCATGGTTTGAGTAACTATAGAAATGTGTAGGGAATTCCATGGAGGCCAGGGTAAGAGGGGAGTGAAAACTGGGGACCATCTGGAGCGTGTGAGGGGACGTTCAGTCCTACAGACCCAAAGTTACAGGATTTCCACAGCATGGTGCAGCAGCAGGATGACCAAGAGGAGTTCCAGTGAGGACCAAGAGGAGTTCCATTGATAGTGTAGCAGAAACCAGAGCCCTCAACTAGACCAATGACTCTTTGCAATGAACACTTGCAAGTAAAGATACGTGGATAAAAAGGTTTATTGTGTGACTCACTAAGTCACACTACAGCTTCCATGACAAGATTGATTCTCTCTCTCTCTCTCTCTCTCTCTCTCTCTCTCTCTCTCTCTCTCTTTCCCTCCCTCTCTTTCCCTCTCTCCTCTCTTGCCCTTCTCTTAAATTTTACTTTATTTGGGTGGGAGGTTGCAAGGATAGAGGGAAGATACAAAGGATCGGGAAAATGAATGGGATGGAGATGCATGAAGTGAGAGTCACAGAATACATAAAAAGAAGGAAGAAAAGAAACCAGATCAACAGTGGAGATCAGCTACGGTCTGCTAAAAGGGTGATTTGGGAATTCAAGTGCAAGACGGTGGCTTCACGGTAATTTCATAGAAATGGGACGCTCGAAAATTATAATCTGGAGGTATTGTGAAGGTCTAGAAAAGATTTTTTAAAGACTGTGCGTATGTGCGTAGTGCGCAGGAGAGAGACTATAGAGGAATCATGAAAACAAAACAGCACAAAACACCTGGCTCTCCCTCTTAGTAGCCAAGTTTCCTCCACAGCCACTTTAGCCTTCAGTTTCCTCCAGGATAAAATTGGCCTCAGATGGTTCTGACCATGGAGAACCTTAGTGAACCTACTTACTGAGTGAGATACTGGTTCCTCAACATCCAGTACCCAGCAGTCCCCAAAGAGGTCACCATTACCAGTTGTTTATCTTTCTTTGATTCCCACTCAAGCCAAAAGTAGACTAGGTTTCGCCTGTTATCACGTTTGCTTCAGGGCAAGGTTGTATCAGATAAAAACTAACTGTGCCCATTGTAAATCTGCTATTCTTTTTGTCTTATACTTGAGTCTTCCTGAAAGCATACACTCTCACCTCAGCACAGATGTGTCCAGTCTCAGTGGTCCAGACATGGGTCACTGAACCTATGCTTCTACTGTGGTATAATTTCCACAAAGACAGCCACTTCTAAGGCCCTGTTAGTGGATGACCAGTCCTTTGTAAATGTACCCTGACTTAACCAAGTATTCAAGTATTCCTACATAATCAAATTATAGTAGCATCTAAAATTGGCCTCATTTAGACATTTGGAGGTTAGTCAACTGTATTACTTATTTCTAGCAAACTAAACTTGGAGGCACTGATTGTGTTCTTTAACATAAAAACCTGAAGAAGTTTTATTTTTTTGAGGCTTATATGACAAAGAACATTTTATATTGAGTGTATGAAAATCACAGGAGCAGTTACCATGTATTTAACAATTACTATACTGAGTACCATAGTAGCCATTGTATGCTGTACAACTTCATTCAGTTGATCTTCATGTGACCTTTAAAAGCCCTACTACGCCATCTTGGCAGGAGATATCCAAACCCCAAGAATGGGACATGCTTTGGTGGTGTCCTGTGACACAATTCCCAGGGAGATGTAAACAAATGCCTGCCCTCCCCAGACAGGAAAACTATGACAGACCAAAGTAACAATAGCACCATGAGAACCCGACTTGGCGAACCCATGAGTTTTACTGGGGCTGTTTACAGGAATATAGGGGAGCTGCTGCTTATAGATTTGAGTCTCCAAAAACACACTGTGTATGGATAACAGTTCATGAATGCTGGAACCCTGGAGTGCAGTGTGCTTTTCAGGCCCCTCAGTGAGTCTGAGCCCCTTTCACACAGCTGGGCTGGGCTCTGTCTTCCAGGCAGCTTAGTTGGCTTTAGTGTCTCCAAGGGAGCTCTGCTTATCTGAGAGCTTCTCTCAGCATTCCCTGCTGGTTGCTTTAAGCTGCTGGAGAGAAAAGCCTAGTGCAGCTGCTCCCTTTCAGGGACTTCCTGAAGCTTTTGAATTGCTTACTTCCTGACTCCTGAGGAGCCTTCCTTTAGAACAACCAGAGTCTTAAAGAGCTTTCCATTCGATATTGAACTTTTTATCTCAGAGGAAACTGCAACCCAGCAGTTAGTGGCTTCTCTTTTCCCTCTGCCCGTGTTTCCCTTTGATGGTGTGTTTCACGGGGAGAAGGCTAGTGGCTAGCTTGTTTTCTTTGGCTTAACTTTGTCCACTATCCATGAATGTGTAAATGTTTATTTTTACTTTCTGTTTACTGATCTACTCTTTTTCCTCTGGGGACTTTAGAACCCTGGGAATAAAAAAAAAAAACACCAAAGTGACCAAGATTCCTCAATATATTCTGCAGCACACAGGATTTACAGGTACCCATTGCAAAACTGTCTCCTTGGCCAAATAAAGACTTAAAGTAAAAATATTTTTACCTTTATTGAAAATAACTTCTAACTCTTTGAAACTAGCTCAGGTGAGCAAACTGCAGTGATGACTGTGGAAACAATACCAAAAAGAGAATCATTTGCTTGTTTTCCCAGAGGGATCAGAAAAGAAGCCCCTTCCTCCCAAGAAAATGAGGTTATTGAGTTGACAAAAGAATTTCCTTGTTAATCAGTGCTCAATGCTGAAAGTCTTTGCACTCCAAGGAAAAGGATTTTAAAAAGAGAGAAAGAGAGTAAAAATGCTGCTTGTTGGGTTGATGAGTCAAACTTAGCTTTGGAATGCAAATGAAATTCTGCGGCTGTTGCAGAATATGGGCAGCTTCCGGAACAGGAGACAAAATGCAAGTACACAGAGGAAGCCTCCATTAGTGGGCTGAGCCGCCTGTTTGCTTCCTCCCTTACCCAACACAACCAGCAGGAAAGTCCCAGTCCCATAAGAATCACTCTGTACATTCTGTACATTCGGAAGAAAGAGAAGCAGGAAATGAACACGTGAAAAGCAGCTGGCCTCCTCACTCTGTAGCCCTATGTTGCTGGAGTTGAACTAGTCTCCAAGCCAGCGCTTCTGTGAACTTAATTATTAGATAGGTTAATTAATATCTGGAAAGGTTCTTTGCTCCTTAAGAAGAAATATCCACCATCATTTTTTGTTTCATCTAGTGTCAAGTGTTTTAAACTTATGCCTGATCACCAAAACTATTTTTGGAAAATAGTCTGAAATTTTATTTGGGGAAAGCAATTTTATTAAACACTTAAACACTGATTGAAGTCTTCATCAAAATCTCTTAAATCATTTAAATAATAATCAAAAATCTACCGTGATAATTTTTGAATATACTTAAGCTCCAAAAATGAGAAGCAATATATAGAGAGACAGGGAAATATTATTTGTTTCTATATTGTTGCTTACTTTGCAAGCATTAAGACCCTGGATTGTTTTACTCAATATGTTTTCATTATTTGATATTTCCTTGTTATTTTATTTGGCATTTTTGACCTACCCTGCTTTCTAACCCCCATGAATTCCTCAGGGTATTGATGTGCCAAGATTTGGCAACCAAACAGTCAACCTGGCCTGAGAAATCTCACGGCCTCTGCCAAAGTGAAAGGATTACAAACTGTCAGTCAGCTGAGCGCTTTGGGTTTTTGTGTTGTTGTTTGTTTTGTTTTAATCTCGACTTTACAATTTGGGTTGGGAGCATCACCCCAGCCCCTGGCACCCATCCTTGGAGCACCAATGGAGCAGGAATGGAACAGAAAGCTCCGCTTCAAGTCCCTCCCCTGGGAGTTGCCTTGGTCCAGACTCCACCTATGGGAAAGCCCACCAAACAGTGACCCCTCCAAAGGGAAGGTCAAAAGAGCCCGCTAAGTAGGGGACCACTCCCATAGTCTATTTAGGCTGCTGCCCAGAAAAGGAACACATGGTCTTCTGTTTTCACATGGGCTTTTCTGCTCTCTTCCCTTCCCCATGTTTTCTCAGGCCACCTGGGAACGCTGCATTAAACATGGGCATCTTTTATTTGGTCTAATTTGGTCTGATTGGAGTTACTTGTGTCAGTGGAGAGGCTCATCTTAAGAAATATACCTAATATATGGAGGTTTCCACCGAGGAGGTATGTTTTTCCCACGGCCCAGCACCGCATGCTGGAAATCGCCCTTCTCCGCCAGGCTAAGATCAGCTTTGTCTCAGTGAGTTCCCCTTTATTTGCTTTATGCCTGTAGGGCTAAGGGACCCATTCTCGTTTGTTTTTGTCCATTGAAGTCACAGTTGTGTCGTGAAAGTCCGACACACGTGGTGAGCCAGGCCTCGCCGAGACAAGACGTGGGTGTTTGGAGGCATCTGCCACTCATTTCTCATGAACCCAGTTTTTGACTCAGGAGCACTGTGCGGTGATTGCAATGCAACAGGCTTGAGTCCCACAATTTGGCACTGGCTTCTAAATGGGTTCTTGTGATTCAAAGCTGATTCCTTAAACACTCTTGGGCTGCCTTTCACAAAAATCCTTTTAAATTGGGGCTAACATCTAATGCAAACAAGCCCCCCCTCAAAAGCCAATAGTTTCTGCCTCGTGCTCCCGCCCCCTCCCTGCTGTTTGCTGTTTGTCTCACTCTAAAATTCTCTAAAACATCCTTCCACTGTCCTGGTTTCTGCCACCTGCTGACACCAGGATTTTAAATTAGTCAGCTGACACAGGTACCCCCAACAACGTCTGCTAACCTGGTCATTAACGGGGCCACCTCTGTGGTTCCCCCGTTTCTGCCGCATAACTACAACCATGTGATTTTTAAGTTGGTCAGCTGACACAGGTTTCTAAGAGTGTTTTACTTGTCTGTCTGTTAGAATAATGTGCCCACAGTATGTCTCTGTAAGAATGTGGGTATATTTTCACAGTATGCTCAATTTATGTTTCTGTGTGTATATGTGCTCATTTGAAGTTTGGTAAAATTTATAACTCTAGACTAATACAGCTCTGGAAAAATTCAAACACGTGGGTAACCTCCATTTTGACCTCTCCGACGTCTTGGGTAAGAGTACCCACATGTGCTAGTGTTCTTTGACTTATTAAAATATTCCTTTTAATCTTCTTACATTTACTGGCATTGGTAAACTATAACTAATTAGATAAAATACACATCTAAATTTAGCTTATATGCTCAGTTTAAAATAACAGGTAATGTACCCAATTCTCAAGTGCCTTTACAGATCTGAGAGTATGGCATTTAACAAAAGACCTTCTAACACAACGATACACCAGCTCTTGCAGCATCCCATAGCTTTTCCAAGAAGATGCATGGTTACAGAAGACCTTGCGCCTCCAGGCTTGCCTTTCGTTTGGCAAAGCCACCCGCACAGCAAATAGCAGCCTTTCACCTCTTCAGCTGCCTGGATGCCACCTGTGGAATCGATCTTCTCATCCTACCGAGACAAGTAGACTAAACCTTCCCCAACACAGGGAAATCTTTGGGCCTCTTGTACTCAGCAGCTAACAGCAAGCACTGCTTCTAGGATGATGTTTTCCAAGGACTAGGAAGAGACTTGGGATTGCCTGCATAGCTAAAAAAGCTGTCTCCTTTCTGCTCATGTATCCTTCCCAGATTTGTCCACTGGCATTTGATGACTTAAGATACTGGTAGATCATTACTTCATTTGTTGAGCTTGCTGCTAAAATACAGACAGGTGTGCCTTTTTCACAGGCTTCATAGTCCAAGAACAACAGGTTTCAGGCGTATCTAAAAAAAAAAAAAAAACAAAAAACCTAACAGTCTCCAGAGCCTATTTTAACCTCACCCAGTTTCAAGCATATTTTACAGGTAACTCCTGCTGTCTGGGCCAAGACTAATTTACAAAGTGCTCTCCAGACAACTCCAACACCTGCACCAGCTCCTGGGATTTCACCGTCGGTACCAACTCTCTTGGATCAAGGACACCTACCAACTAAAATCTGCTTTTATCTGCTATTATGTCCCAAGTATACACCCGAGCCTCACCTGTACAACCAGGGTACTTCTCTGTCCCATTCTTTCTGGAAGTTAATGACTTCCCATGGCTAGCCCCATTTATAATAATAACAATAATACCATATTAACAATATTTTGCCAATAATAACAATATTTTTCTTCTCCTAGCCACTTGCCGTCTCATCTCCCTCAAAAAGCAACTGCCTGAGGACTCCAGGATTACCGTAAACTGGATGCCACTCCAGCTACACCTCTCCCTGAGAGTGAGCCCAACAACTCCCAGCTTCCCCCCACCCATGTTGCCTCATGCCCTCAGGAAGTAGCCAGACTTGAGCCGACGCCCCTATATCCAAGGACTCTGGGATGTTTGGTCAAAAGTGAGATCTCAGCCCCCTGACACCATTATATCCAAGGACTCTGGAATGTTTGGGTTGTAAGTGTTACTCCAGCCCCTGGCATTCATCCTTGGAGCATCAATGGAGCATAAATGGAGCAGGAAGCTCCATTTCAAGCCCCTCCCCTGGGAGTTGCCTTGGTCCAGACTCCACCTCTGGGAAAACCCACCAAACCATGATCCCTCCCCAGGGAGGGTCAAAAAAGCCCACCAAGTGGTGGACTACTCCCATAGTCTATTTAGACTGTGGCCCAGAAAAGGAACATGTGGTCTTCTGGTTTCTTATGGTCTTCCCTGCTCTCTTCCCCTTGCCTTGAATTCTTGGGTCACCCAGTAGTGCTGCGTTAAACACCGGCATTTTTCATTTGGTCAAATTTTGTCTGATTGAAATTATTTGTATAGGTGGAGAGGCTCGTCTTAAGAAATATACCTAAGGCTTACATCTAAAGTCACTGTAAGTTTTAAATTTCATGCTTTCTCCTCCATTCCTTACAATGGGAATTACTCTGCTTAGTGTTTAAAACTTAGCACGTTCACTAAACGTCACCTCAGCCTGCTGTATTGAACTGGCCTGCTAAGTCATCAGAAGCTCACATATGCTTTGTTACAATCATGCTATCAGAAACGCTCCTTTCCCCTCCTAGAAGACAAGGCATGGCACTTGCTACCATGTGTTGTTGGCTACCTAATGTGCTTTGTTAGATTGTCCTAACACTACCAGCAATGATACCTTTCTACTTGATCATTGGGGGGACCACCACTTCTGGTTCATGTGGGATAACAATTGACTGGGCAGTTCAGCATATCAAAATACACCAAAAGTTCATAGCCAAGCCTATTTAGTTTGCTCACACAAAATAAGGAATACATCATCTATGTGATTATAAATTTATAACAAAACCATTATATCTACATATATAGAGAGAGGAATTTCTATTTATCTATAATAAATATTATAGATATTATTGTATCTATATACACTATAGATAGATAGATAGATAGGTAGATAGATGATAGATAGATAGATAGATAGATAGATAGATAGATAGATAGATCGATAGATACTCTCTACTAACCAAAACAGAAAAACAAAGCACATACCAATATACTTTCTGTCTTCTTTGTTGGACTTTTGTCCTTTATGTTTACTATTCTGAATTTTCATGGACTGGTCACTTATTTCCTTTCATTCTAATCATATTATCATTTTGGTCAAAAAATGGTGCCATTAAGGGTTCTGATTTGTTCTTTTGCCCTATGCTCAGCATCCTAAAAAAAATAATAATAATAAATAAGATTTCTTGCATTTTAGAACTACACGGGGCCCTTTGCTCATCCTGAGTTTTCTATCATCTGAGTCCAGGGTTCTGAATCAACTGCTTTCTAGGTGCTCTGAAGTTTCTCTATGAGAGCAGAGAAACCCCAATGTGTTTCAAGGACACGGGACTTCAGTGGGTTGCTGCTCATGATCATTTTGATATTGGAAAGTATATTCTTTATGTTAAAATCCTAAATTCAATCTCCTGTTTCCAAGATGGTACTATAAGGTTTTGCATATTTCTTAAAGACTAAGACTTCATTTCAGGAACTCCTATCCAAATTAGCTCATACACTTGGCCATATGTGCAATTTCTGCGATACCACATTGCTAACACCCTTCCCTTAACCATATTTACAATCTGATCATTGTCCAGAGTATATTATCTGTTCAAAGCCTGAAACCTCCAATCATTTTTTATTGTTTCTTCTAAGTAAAGAAAATATCTTTGTGATGAGTCAAGAATGTTCAGAAATCCTGTTTGTAACATAGTTGTATTTCTAACAGATAATTTGCAAGTCTCTTCTACAAATGAAAGATAAAAGATTCTTATCACGGAAATTTTCACAAAGGCATCCTGTCTCTGAAAGAGGACTTCAGAAAGTTGTAGCGGGACAGACTCTCATCCACAATTCCATTTTAAAGTATCATTTTGAAGGATCCTGCCACTGAACAGCAAGACCTCAGCAAGCCACTTGTCAATGCATGTCTGGAAGGTGGCTGTTTTCTCCACCTTTCTCCTAGGAGACTTAGCACGGAAACATAGAATGCTAACTGCCTTCTTCAAGAGGACAAACCTATCTGCTCTGAGGTGTCCTCTCTGTTGTTTCATGGTACTCAAGTATCTCCTGTAAGAAAGAGCCTAGATTGGATATCATTCCTCAGAACTTCTTTCAGTGATATCACTTTTACTTTTTAGTAGGCATTGAGAGCTGAATGAAGACAGCTGAGGAAGGGCAGTGTTGGCTAAGAACTCAGTTTCACTCCTGAGTCCATATTCTTAACCACTGGCTTTATTTCCTTGGGTTTTGCTATTGTTATTGCTGTTGTTTTGTTTTGTTTATTTTATCATTTTCCTTGCCTCAATTTCACATTTGTAGAATGGGCTTCCCGAATGGAGTTTATTTTCCATTAGCCCAATCAATGCACAGTTCTATTTAGATATAAACCTAGCAACAGCAAACCCCTATTTTTACATTATAATTGATAGTCACCTAGGAACCACAGGATGCTTCAAATCTATGCCCATTAAGCTGATACATCAAACACCCAGCTTTCCCTACTGTTCACCTACAACTACCCTCTGTCCTCTTAGCTATGAACTCATTGTCAAGTCCATTGTCACACTCCAGGCTTACACTAATTGTGTGCATTCCACTGCTCTGAAAGGTTGTTGAGCTCCTCACCACGGGCCACCAGCACATACAATCTTCCAAAGATGACACCTCAGACTTGTTTTAAATTAACCACCTCCTGCCACTCTGTGTTCAATACCAATGTCCTTTTCGCCAGTAATGCTGTGTTCATATCGGAAATACCATGTTCATATAGGACATTTGTGCTGATGTGGTCAGAGTGTGTGAATAGAACATGAAACATATATGTATACACACACATACATGGATGCATGCACACAAGAATATATGCATGTAGACATTCATAGAAATACATTCATGAACACATATACACACATACATGCACATATGTATGAATAAAATTTTAGAAGACATAGTATATTGAAAGTTGCTGAGAAATAAAAACAAAGGTAAACTCAAAACAACAGAAGATAGAAACATTCATGAATGCATGCTTAGTACTACATGTGTGTGCATGTCTTCTTCTACATACTAAAAGTTGTCCTGAATATCACATTTTTAGAAGTTTAATTTGAGAGCATTATAGTTTTTATGTATCCAAACTTTTACAAAGAACTTTAACAGTTGTGAAAACTTCTAGGTCTGCCTGATGGGCACTGACTTGGGGTTATTCAGACCTTGAAGAGTCCTCAGACTCCCCTCTCAAGCACACACATTTGCATTGTCTCAGTCAACATTTTTTAGCATTCCTCTGTGCAGATATTCAGGAGGCTTTCACAACAGAAGCCATTTTAAGACTCCGTTGAATCTCATTTTGATACCTTCATTAATATTTCTTGTTCCTAAAATATACCTTTAATTCTCATATGTAGCAACAGCATTGAATTCTTTGATTATGGAAAATGAAACACCAAAGAATGATTTCTAGATGCCACAATTACATTTGAGCGGCATAGACAGAATAATCCCAGCCTGTGTTACAGAATTCCACTTCATGTCTTCTTAGTACCTTCATTTTACTCCTAAGAAGTTTAGATGATTCTTTGTAGGAATTGATGAACATAGCAATCAGTTAATGAGAATATATTTTATTTAATGAACTCTAGTTCTGAAATCCTTCACCAATCTCATAAAACTTTTGGATTAATAGACAACAGAAAAGTATGAAAATTATGGGTATCTATCTCATTTCTGAAATAATATTGGCTCCATCTGGTGGCCAAAGTAATAATTCCTAGTCCCATCTATGATTTTAAAAAAAAAAAACTCTAATGGAAAATGCCCAATTAGGTAAAGATACTGAAGAATTTATAACATAAATTTAGTATAGAGAATATTAGCATTTCTACTTGTGGTGAGTCTTTTCCATGAAGAATATAAATAATAATCTGTATTTTTTATTGCAATTTAAGAAGATGTAGTGTAAGAAACTTATAAGACTGTTTAGTCATCTCAAAACATATCTGTTATAAAAAAACCAAAAATCCAGTACTATTTTAATCAAAGTATTATAATTAGAATCAACTTATTGAATATGCATCTCCAATTAAAATATAAAGTACAACATAAGCTATTTAGTAATTCAAGAAGCCCATGGGATCGGTATTATTATTATTATCTTATTATCATTGCTTCTCTGAGGTAAGTAACCCTGAGGAATGAGTGGACTGTTCTTATAGCGAGGGAAAACCCACTTCACTTTCTAATGCAGAAACCAAAGCTTCCAAGCTGAACCTTCTGTGTGTGTCTGCCTGTCTCCACCCCCGCCCCCACGCCAACCCCAGCACTGGAGTTAGTGACACAAACAGCATGTCAGGCTTTTAGTTAGTACTGGAGGTTCACACTCAGGTCTGCATGCTTGCCAGAGAGCCATTCCTGCTAACTCAAAGCCAGTCTCTCTAACGGTAACATGTAAATAACTCCCTTGCATTATTATTAAAGTTATTCTACAGAATAAATAATAACTGAAAGTTGATTCCTGCTTCTGAAATCCATTCTGGTTGGTCATTTCTCACTTTCATCCCTTATGGCTAGCTGGTCCAGTGATGTTTAGAAGAGCAGGGTTCGCCCCACCCACTGAGAGGTAGAACTCAATGTCCACCCTTTACCATCTCTACCAGAAGAGAGAGCTCAGAAAAAAGAAAGAAAGAAAGAAAGAAAGAAATGGATGTGAACCTGGTGTGTTTACACACAGCACTGAAATGCATGCAGGCTTCTGAATGTGTTTGTATGGAGTCTCAGTTACAAGTTCACCTTGTCTTTTTGCTCTATGAGAATGGATCTAAGTCTTTTAAAATATGTTTCTCATCTTTGAAGCTCTGTGGGAATGAAATGTTGAAGACACACACCAAGAGATAAGAGTCTCGCTTCTGTTAGACTCTAGGGCGGAAACAGACATTTCCACGACTGTCTGATTAAAGTAAACTGTATTTAAAAGTGCAAAAGAGATTGGACAGCTGCCTGCCCAATCCAAGTCCACCTTGCTCACCTCCCAAGTCCAGATTTCAGAGAGCAGTCCCTCTTGCTTTTGAGGTCCACTTTATGGGACCTCAAAACAGCTTCTGAGATAATTGACTCTTAGCACTTGGACTAAAGAATGGGGGACTCAGTGCTCAAGGCTGTCTGTGGAGTAAATTTGTGCTATAGGAACACCTGGACAGAAGAGGGGGCACTCGGGTCTCAAGGCTGTCTGGAGGGGAGATAAGTACAAGAATAAATCATGTGGTAGGGGAGTCGTCACAGTTGTTCAGGGGCTTAACAAGGCAAAAGGAGTGGGTATAAATCATGAGGTTACAAGTTCAGTACAGGCTGAAAACATGGTTTGCAAGACACATCAGGCTCAGGGAACAGAAACTTATGCTTGTTAAGGTATGGAGACTTAATGACAATGCCTAGCAATGTGGCTTCTTAACAGCAATGTGGCTCCTGTTTGGATTTTTGTCTCCTGATCGCAGGTCTCACACTCAGCAGCTTCCTGCTCCATTCCCAAGGGCTTGCAGGGCTGGTGTGCAGTTTCTACTGTGCAGAGTGCTCAGCAGTCATCAGGGAGTAGATCCTATTGCAGTTCTCCAACCCTTCTGGATTATTTGTGGCAGAAGGAATCTAATTCCTATAGCATTTGTGGCATCTGCCATGTCCCGTTCCGGAAGTGCAAAGTGACAATGATACTAGAAAGTTCTTCTTCCCCCAGTATGTGCTTCTGATATGGGGTCCTTCCTGTGAGACAGATGTGTGCAAGCCTTTTCCTGGGGAGATCATGCCAAATAGGGAGCCCTCCGCAGAACAAAGTACAGATACCACCAAAATCCAACGTGGTGAACCAGAGATTTTTGGGGGGTTATTTACAGGAGTATGAGTAAGAAGTTACAGGAGCAGAAATGACTCAAAGACAGTGGTGTCACCAAATCCCACTCCAGCATAAGTGACAGCTCACAAAAGCTGGGAAACCTGGAACACACTGTACAGCCTGCAGGCAGCTTAGCAGATTGGAGAGTGTCCTTCCAGGTGCCTCAGATGGTCTAACCTGTTCCAGGCAGCTCTGCTGGTGTCTGCTTCTTTCAGGCAGCTGGGCTGGTTCCAGAATCTTCCTAGCAGTTTGTCTTACCTGAGAGAGACTCTCAGCTTTTATTACTTATTCTGACCTGGAAGGACCTAGTGAATCTTGTCAGTTTCAGGGACTTCCTGAAGCTATTTTGTGTAGTTTACTTTCCTGATTATGGAGCTTCTGAATTGTTAAGTTTCTGAGGAAACTTACACAACAGAGACTTTATGAAGAACTTTCCTTGGCTCTGTAAAGTGCTTGTCACTAGCAAGTTCTGTTGGATGATAGCATAGTGACTTCTCCTTTATCCAGGGAGCCAGGACATGATGCCTTCCCGATGAAGCTTGAAGAGCACTGCCCCTTGAGTTTTCCAGCTCATTCCTAGTGCAATGAGACTGCTCCCTATGCTAGGCTTCCAGCCTTTAGTCTTTCTGATTTTTACTGACTATCCCTTAAATGCTAACCTCTGCCATAGTTAGAATTTCTTTACGCTAAATGTTCCCTATTCAACCTATTGTGTGATTGCCCTGTTTTAAGTTGGGCAAACACTGATAGACCTTTATGCTTTGCAGTTAAAATGTTTGCAGAAAGCAATCTGTTCCATGTATTTGGACACTAGCTCTCCCTCACAGTTTCTGTGTTACAGGTGGTCTGGTCATACAGTTCTGTGTTCTGCTAACTTTTTTAAACACTTTTTTTTTAATTTGAAGAGTAGAAACTAATGCACAATTGATAAGACTTGTGCAAATGGTAATGGTTGTGGTGCTGTCTTTGTATGTTTTCAGAGAAAACCTTGAAGACATTACTTGAACATTCTAACTATAATTCCATATTTAACTATTCACATAAATGTGTTTCCTCTCATAGTTCTGGAGACATCTTGACAATAAGGAGTATGGATAGTACCAGAGATGGTAAGGCAGGATGATTCTGCCTATCATTTTCCATAGGCATACTAGGCCCTTTGCACTCAGCATGCTGTTTGTGCGGGTTTGATAAAGTCCCGGGCCTACATCCATGCCAACCTTAACTCCTGAAACAGTGAGTGACTGAGTGACTGGACACAGCCTGAGCGAGCAGTCCTTCCGTCCTCTTCTAGTGACTACTGGTTCAAGAAGGATAAATGAAAATTTCTTCTAGAAATTTTAGAAAGAGAAGGTCTCTTAACGCTGGGATTAATGAACTGTTAAGATATGATCCTGAATCTGCTAGTTACTATATTTGCTACTATATAGGGGAAAACTGTCTGCCAAAATGGGAAACAAGGAAAAGCAGGACCAAAAGATACAAAAACAGACTTTTAATGACACCATTTGGCAATGTATCTGCTTTTGGCTGTAGATACCTAAAGTTTTTCAAAAGATGAAGCAATAAACATCCTAAGTTAGTTCATCTCACAGACTTAGAGATGCATTAATAATTTCAAAGACCAGGTGAGCGCTTCATCCAGATATGTACTGAGCCTTTACTGCACAGCCATTGCTCCATGTTGGACCATGGGTCTCAAAGTGATCAAATCCTAAGGGCACTTTGGTGAAGGTTGGCGTAATGCCACTTCTGTCCTTCCAGGGTCAATAACACAGCTACCCAACTCTAACAATTTTTCCTCAAACATTTTGAAGAAACCCTGGATGAAACAGCTAATATTTTGTACTATTTGCTACTGTTTTGTCTTTTTCAGTCTCTTCCTCCTGTTTCTTATCTGTTATCAGCTACAAATGGAAGCGAAATAGAGATCAGCTGCAAAACCTGCCTTTACTTTCCACCAGATCAAAGCCCAAGTACCACCCATTAAAGGTTGAAGTTTTCCACGCCTCTCCGAGTCTCTCTTGCAATATTAGCATTCTGCCCACACTGACAGGTCTCATGTCACACAATGTGATTGATTAAGGGATATATTTTTAAATTTCATCACTGTCTTTATTTCCTATTTTTTTATTTTCTAGACTGCTTGTCACCTGCCCTCAGATCCGTGAGAGGTTTGTATAAAATATAAAGAGCGTATCTTAAAAGAAAAACAACGTGTGACATAATGACAAAAGCCAGAAAATTGTGTGTTCCCAGGGACGTGCCACTCTTCCCTTGGGTCCCTGCTTTGTTTTCTCTGCCTCGGAGAGTGACAGACAGAAGGGCCAGGCATTTGTCAGTTTATGTCACAACCATGGTATTTAAACATAGACCTCTTTGTAGGTTTTTGTTTCTAGCCAAAATCTTTCTGGAGATGAGCCAAATATATATCGACTCAAATAAGTATAAAAGATCAATCCTTGCTATCTCGTTTGAAGTCAAATATTGCTTAATTGTAACCTATTGCTTCTGTTACTTTTATAGAAATTTTTATGGAAAAACTTGTCTTTAGATGTTAAAATTTTTCTTCTATGTGTCTATTTTTTATTTATCATAACAATCATTTTTGTTTCCCTGTCCATGAAATTGAAAACTCAGTGCTAGTGTATTTTAAAACTCCATAATAATTCAATTTTCCCTATGTTTTCTCTTTTTATCAGGGGTAGGGGAGGTGGAACTCACCATGTATACCATGATGATCTTAATCTCCTGGGTAATAACAGTTCTGACTCAGCCTATGCTTGGTTTTAGATTTGGGAGCTAGGATGACACTCTGTAGTCCAGGCTGACTTGAAACTCACTGTATAGTCAAAACTGCCCTCAAACTCAGCAATCCTCCTGCCTCAGACTCTTGAGTCTGTGATTCAAGTATAAGGAACAATACCAACAATCTACAGGGTTTTTTTTCTACTACAATAAAAAGATGTCAATTGCTCACATTAAGGTATGTCACTAAAATTATCAAGATGCAAGGACACACACAGCTGTGAGGGGCAGTCCCTCCAGTCTAAGGCAGGAAGATCATGAGTTCAAGGCCTGCCTGATTTACATGGCAAGATCCTTTCTCCAAATTTAAAAAGTAAAACCAAAACAAGAATATGTGGAAATAGAGAAAAAAGAAAAGAAAGCCAGTTAAAAAGACCTCCACATAACTAACAAAAAAAAAGAGAGAAAGGGTTCCGTATAGGCTAAGTATAGTTAGCCTCAGACCTCTAAGTAGTAGTGAGGACTAGAAGCTGCACCTGTATGTCCTGGTGAAGGAGAATAATTATAATAAAAGAAAATACACAGAGCAGATCTTAACAGCTGAGAATAGGTGTAGAATTTGATCATTCTGAGCCTGGGGTCAGTGAACATAGTAAATTGTGAAGGCACCTTTCTGCTGTAGAACCCTAGAACTCTGCAGCTCCAGCAATTCAGTTGGTATCTCTCAAGCAGAGCGATGAATACTTTGGAGGGCTTTGTGGTTGTTTGAATAGGTATGGTCCCCATAGACTCATGTATTTGAGTGCTTGGCCCATAGGGAGTGACTTTGGAGGGCTTTGTGGTCGTTTGAATAGGTATGGTCCCTATAGACTAATGTATTTGAGTGCTTGACCCATAGGGAGTGACACTCTTAGGAGGTATGGCCTTGTTGGAGGAAGTGTGTCACTGTGAAGGAGAGCTTTGACATCTACATATGCTCCAAATACCCCCGGTGTGGTACACAGCCTCCTGCTGCTGCCTGTGGACCAAGATGCAGAACTCTCAGTACCATGTCTGCCTTCATTCCACCATGCTTCTCACTATGACAATAACTGATGAGTCCTCTGGAACTATAAGCCAGCTCCAATTAAATATTTTCCTTTGTATGAGTTGCTGTGATCATGGCGTCTCTTCATAGCAATAGAACCCTTTCTAAAACAGTCTTGAAAGGTCCTCTGCTTCTAAAGATCTTGACACTGTATTTCCCTCCCAGGCTCACAATATATTTGGAAGACATCACCCAGTTTGAGCATTAGCTATAGTAGGGTTGGATCTGAAGAGTGTCAGGGAGATGAGAACGCCTGCCCAACTAACAAACAATTTTGTAAATTAGAAAAGGAATGAACACCATCTAATTATTCTCCAACGCTAACATTACCTTACATCAAAATATGATAGGGATTCAAGAGAAGAATCAGAAGGAGGAGGAGGCTGAAAAGCAGGAGGAGGAGGCTGAAAAGCAGGAGGAGGAAGAACTGTAAAAGAGAATGATCATGAGCCCCAACCCTACACCAAGGACTGTAGACCAACTAAGGGATGCTGACAGTGAGGGGCATAATCTTCCCCAGGGAGTATCCAATGTCAAATGGTAATTCCTAAAAACAGACATGCAACATTAATCAGACTGAGAGGCTTATATTTAGAAATATATATGTATATACATATACAATTATACATGTAACAACAATTAATGAACAAAGAGGCCATGAATTCAAAAGAGAACAAGGAGAGGCACATGGCAGCACTTACAAAAAGGGGTAAGAGGAAAGGAGAAAATGATGCAATAATCTCAAAATTAAATATTTTTAAAAGAAGAATACTACAGTTCAATTTCCATGAACACAAAAAGTTTTTAAGAAAATTCTTAATAGCTAAATTTAAGAGTACATATACAAAAATGCTACAATTATACAATATATGTCATGGTTTGAATGTAATTGCCCCCATAAGCTCATAGAGAATAACACTATTATTAGGTGTGGCTTTGATGAAGTAGGTATGGCCTTATTGGAAGAATTGTGTCACTGTGAAAGCAGGCTTTGAGGTCTCATGTGTGCTTACGCAACACCCAATGTCTCGGACCACTTCCTGTTACCTGAAGGTCAAGATGTACAATGCTAAGCTACTTCTTCAGCAATATATCTGCCTACATGCTACCATGACTCGACCATAATGATAATGGACTAAACCTCGAAAAATGTAAGCCATTCCATCTAAATGTTTTTCCTTTATGAGAGTTTCCGCTGTCATGGTGTCTCTTCACAGCAATAGAAACCCTAATTAAGACAACATAAATACATTTAAAATGTGTGATATAACAGGCATAATGAAAAAAATCATTGCCTTAGTTATATTTTATTGTCTTGATAAAACACCATACCTTATAAAAGAGTTTAATTTGACTCATGGTTTCAGAGGTTTGGAGTTCATGATACAAGGGTGAAGAAACGCCTGAGAGTGCAGTTAAGGTCACAATCAGGAGGCAAGAGAGCACTGGGAATCTCAGTAGTCCTTTAACACACCTCCTCCAGTAAGGCCACACCTCCCAACTCTTCCAAGAATAGTTCTATCAAGAGGAACCAAATATTCAAATATGAGCTTATAGAGCTCATTCTTATCCAAAACACTACAATCATGTTGTTTTTGAAGAGATCTGTTTCTTGGAGGAAACAAAAAGAAGGATCCTATTTTCCAACCCAAGTTCTATCTGTCTTTTGATGGGGGGACCGAGATAACTAGTACTCAGAATTACTATTGAAAAGTAAGCATTGATTCCTGATATTCTGTTTTTATTTTATAGTGTTTCTTTTGTGATTTCTTAAACTTCCTTTGCCTAATGAGTGTATTAGAATCATTTTTTTTCTGCTGAAGTATCATGGCAATATTTATCTTTCTCTTCAGTCTAAAGAGCTCCCTCTAGTATTTTCTTTAGGCTTGCCCTGTGGACACATTTCCTTTATCTTGTTTTTACCATGGAGAGTTTTTGTTTCTCTGAAAAAAAGAGAGAGAGGGAGAGTTTTTCAGATATGTTAAGCTGAGTTGGCAGCTATATATTTCAAAGACTTTGAATGAACCATTCTAAGCCATATTAATGCTTCAATAGAAAAGTCAGTAGTTATTCTCTTGATTCTGCCTTTCCGTCTTGCAGCATCTAATACTTTCTTTGTTCTGTGCTTGACTGTTTTGACAACAGTGTGGCACAAGGAGTTTCTTCCTGCTTGGTGTTCTATGCATTTGAATAAAATCCTCTTCTTTTCCAAGATTTGGGAAATTTTCTTCTAGGATTTTATTATAAATATTGTCTATACTTTTGGCATGAACTTTTTCTCTCCTATGTGCACAATCTGTGGAATCCCAAAATTCTTGCATGTTCCATTTATATATTTTAAAGATTTAGCATTAATCTTGACTAACAGTTCCTCTACCTTATCAAACAAGCCCTGGCAAAAGAGAGGAGATATGGGAGTTTGGGTTAGTAGTCATCTAAAATAGTAAGGAGCAGAGAAAGATACTTAGATACTGTACTTAAACAGAAGTATCTGGAAGAGGAAAGACACAGTGTATGTGAAAGGAAGAAGAAAAAGAAAGGAAAGTAAAAAAAAAAAACAAAAGAAAATGAAAAGCATTAAAAAGCACGAGCAGACAGAGCAACGTTGCTCCATTGACCTTGAGCTTATGTAGCTCAGGAATAGCTAGCTGTAGGGGAACTAAGAGACAGGCAGCAATATATGATAATGGAATCGCTAGCCTAGTGTTGTTCCTCTTCTCCAAGCTTCTATAGTTCTGTTGTGTTGTCTTCTCAAATTTGCTCCATGTTGATTTTTTGTCGGTTTCATAATTCTTGTGGATTTCCAGCTTCACATTTGTGTGAATATTTTTGGGGGAGTGTGGGGTGGGGATTGGCTCTGTTCTGTGAGTGCAGATAGCTGAAATGAACTCTGCTATAGGAATATGTAGATGATACAGAAGATGATATAGATAGATAGATAGATAGATAGATAGATAGATAGATAGATAGATAGATAGATAGATAGATGATAGATAGATAGATGATAGATAGATAGATCGACAGAAAAATAGAAAATAGATAGATGATAGAGATAGATAGATAGATAGATAGATAGATAGATAGATAGATAGATGATAGACAAATAGGAATTAAGAGGATGGATAGATAAATGATAGAGATGAATAGATAGATAGATAGATAGATAGATAGATAGATAGATAGAGGATAGATAGATAGATGATAGGTAGATAGATAATAGGAGAGTGGATGGGAAGATGAGGTAGATAGATAGACAGATAAATAGATAAACAGACAAATAGAAAATAGGAGGATGGATAGATAGATAGATGACAGAGGGGGGGCTTTTATTTTTTAAATTGGAGTTTCTTACTGAACCTGAAGATCATCTGGATGGCTGGCTATTGATCTTCAGGCACCCTCCTGTCTCCATACTCCCAGCATGGGATCACAAACACACTCCAGCATACCTGTATCTTTTTATATGGATTCTGGGGATACAAACTCAGGGCAGGAACTTTACTTAACAAGATAGCTCCACATTCCCTATGGTTTTCTAACTGTTCTGGTCCCAGCAGAAATTCTATCGCAAGACTTCCAGGCTTACCTGCTCTTATTCCAGAGAGCTCTCCATCCTCATCACCTTTCTATATATTAACAAAAGCAGCGCCACATTTACATGTTTTAGCCTGTTCCATGGGGTTTTTATTTAAGGCACAGTTTCCAAATTTAAAATGCTAAGTTATTCAGAGGCACCTCAGGTAGTCTTTATACAGCCTGCTTTTTCAACATCACTTAATAATTTCCCCCAGAAATCCTGAGCTGAATTCATTACATCTATTTTACCAACAGGAGGAAAATAAGATTTTTTTTAAAAAGGCACTTTGTGGGAGGAGAAGAGGAGAAATGGGTGGGGAGAGTTGGGTTTTGAAATCATTAAGCTGTATGTTTGCAGCGCAGTAATCCAGAAGTCTCAGAAGGAGGAGAGACTGAAGCAGCATGCATATTGGGATCCGAGAGGGAAGCAAGATTTAGAGAGCTCTAAGAAAGAGGATGAGCCAAGGCTCTGAATGCAGCAAGGAGGAGAAGGAAGTTTGTCTACCTCCCAGAAGGGATATGAGATAAAATGTGACTTCTGGAGAAACTACACCAGTCAGAAAAAAATTATGAAATTTTCAGAAAAGTGATGAGGATATGGAGTTGTGCTGATGACTGTCCAAGAGCCCCAGATGGTGGGGGGATTTTAGACACTGAGTGAAGGTAAGGAATGTGGTCACAGAAAGGCATGGGGGTTCCAATGGTAGCTGAATGAACAGAAATATGGGAGTTGTAAGAGTTTTCTTTTACCTGATGGTTCCATCAGAGCTATGAGTACTAAAAGAGGAACAAAGGGTCTTGGAAAATCCAGATAATTAGGATTTCCACTTGACCCTTAAGGGTGGTGTAATTGAGTGATGAACGTACACTAAATCCTACAAACCACATAGAAACCCTAGGGAGGAAGACCCTTCCTAATGAAGATATGAGGAGTAGATGAGAGGAAATAATCAAATTGAGGGCTGAAATCAATAAAATAGAAACATAGAGAACAATACCAAAAAAAATCAATGAAACAATAAGTTGGTTCTTTGAGAAAATCAACTAGACAAACCCTTATCCAAACTACACAAAAGGCAGAGAGAGAATATCCAAATGAACACAATCAGAGATGAAAAGGGGGACATAACAGCAGACACTGAGGAAATCCAAAGAGGCCAGGCTTCAAAAACATGTACTACACAAAACTGGGAAAATTTAAAATAAATGTACAATTTTCTGGATCGATACCACATGCCAAAATTAAATCAAGATGAGATAAACAATTTAAATAAACCTATTGCCCCCAAGGAAATATAAGCAGTCATCAAATGTCAAAAAAAAGCCCAGGGCCAGGTGGTTTCAGTGTAGAATTCAACCAGAATTTCAAAGAAGATCTAATACCAATACTCCTCAATTTGTTCTACATAATAGAAACAGAAGAAACCTGTCAAACTCTTTTTAAAAGGCTACAGTTATACTGATACACAAACCACACAAACACACAACTAAGAAAGAGAATTACAGACCCATATCCCCATGAACATTGATGCAAAAATACTCAATAAAATACTGATAACTGAATACAAGAAATCATTTTAAAAAATGATCCAACATGACCAAGTAGGCATCATCCCAGAGATGCAGGGATGCTCCAATGTACAAAATTCTGTCAGTGTAACAGACTATTTAAATGAACCACATGATCATCTCATTAGATGCTAAAAAGGCCTTAGAAAAAATTGAACACTCCTTCATGAGAAAGGTATTGGAGAGAGCAGGGATACAAGGGACATACCTAAACATAATAAAGGCAATATACAGCAAGTCAATAGCCAACATCAAACTAAATGGAGAAAAACTCAAAGTGATCCCACTAAAGTCAGGAACAAGACAAGGCTATCCACTCTCTCCATATCTATTCAAAGTTTTAGCTAGAACAATAAGACAACAAAAGGAAATTGAGGGGATACAAATTGGAAGGGCAGAAGTTAAACTTTCACTATTTGCAGATAATATGATAGTATATATAAGTTACCCCAAAAATTCTACCACAGAACTCCTTCAGCTGATAAACACCTTTACTAATGTGGCAGGATATAAAATTAACTAAAAAAAAATAACCCTCCTGTATATAAATAATAAATGTGTTGAGATAGAAATCAGCGAAACATTACACTTTACAGTAGTCACAGATAACATAAAATATCTTGGGGTAACTCTAACTAAACAAATAAAGACTATGACAAAAACTTTAAGTCTTTGAAGAAATTGAAGAAGGTATCAGAAAATTGAAAGATCTCCCATGCTTTTGGATAGGTAGATTAAACATAATAAAATTGGCAATCTTACCAAAAGCAATCTACAGATTCAATGCAATCCCCATCAAAATCTCAATACAATTCTTCACAGACCTTGAAAGAATAACATTCAACTTTATATGGGAAAACAAAATAAAACAGGATTACCAAAACAATCCTGTGCAAGAAACTTCCAGAAGCATTGTCATCCCTAACTTCAAGCTCTACTATAAAGCTATAGAAAAACAAAAATGTGGATGAATGGAATTGAATTTGAAAACCCTAATACTAATCTGCACATTTATGAACACCTGATTTTTGACAAAGAAGCCAAAATTGTACAATGAATAAAACGGAAGCATTTTCAACAAATGGTGCTGGCATAACTAGATGTCAACATGTAAAAGAATGAAAAGAGATCCATATTTATCCCTATGTACAAAACTCAAGTCCATGTGGATCAAAGACCTCAATATAAATCCAGTTACACTGAACCTGAGAGAAGAGAAAATGGGAAGTAGGCTTGAACACAAGGGCACAGGAGAATATAACCCCAGTAGCACAGACACCAGAGCAAAAATCAATAAATGGGACCTCTTACAACTAAGAAGCTTCTGTAAGGCAAAGGATATGGTCAAATGACAAAATCTTCTCCATGTGGGCATCTGACAGAGGGCTGATCTCCAATATATACTCAAGAGACTAGACACCAAAATACCAAGAAATAAAATTTAAAAATGGGTATAGATCTAAACAGAGAATTCTCAACAGAAGAAACTCAATGATCAAAAGACAATTAAGGAATTGTCAATATCCTTAGCCACCACAGAAATGCAAACCAAAACATCTCTGAGATACCATCTTACACCAGTCAGAGTGGCTGAGATCAAAAACACTGATGACAACTTATGCTGGAGAGGATGCAGAGTAGAGGGAACCCTCCTCCATCGCTGGTGAGAGTGCAAATTTATACAGATGCATTGCAAATCAGCATGGCGGTTTCTCAGAAAATTAGGACCCAATCTACCTCAAGACCCAACAATCTTGGGCATGGACCCGAAGAATGCACAATCACACCACAAAGATATTTGCTCAACTATGTTCATAGCAGCATTATTTGTGATAGCAATAGCCAGAACCTGGAAACAACCTAAATACCCATCAACTGAATAATGGATAAAGAAAATGAGTATTACTCGGCGGTAAAAACAATGATGTCTTGAAATTTGCAGGCAAATGAATGGAGCTAGAAAAAAAAACATCCTGAGTGAGGTGACCCAGACCCAGAAAGACAAACACAAACCTACATCCAGTAACTGATGGAAACAGGTGCAGCGGTCCACAGCCAAGCACTGGGCTGAGCTCCTGGAGTTAGGCTGAAGAAAGGGAGGAGGGATCATATGAACAAGGGAGTCAAGAGCATGATGGAGAAAAACAGAGACAGCTGACCCAAGCTAGTGGGAGTTCACAGACAATGGACCAACAGCTGAGGAACCTGCATGAGACCTATCTAGACCTTCTGAATGTGGGTGACAGTTATGTGGCTTGATCTGTTTTGGGAGGACCCTGGCAGTGGCACCAGGATCTATCCTGGGCACATGAGCTAGCTTTTTGAGCCCATTCCCTATGGTGGGATACATTGCTCAGTCTTGATGTGGGGGAGGGGCTTGATTCTGCCTCAAGCTGATATGCCAGAACTTGTTAACTCCACAAGGAAGGCCTTATCCCCTCTGACAAATGAATGGGATGAGTGGGGGATGGGAAGGGAGGGAGGTGGGGGGACAAGAGAAGAGGAAGGAGAGAGAACTGGTGTTGGTATGTAAATTGAAATACAATTTTTTTTAAATAATATGATATGAAAAGAAACAAAGAAAAGGACCAGTGGCTATGAATACTAGAGAGTAGACCACCACTGAGCCCCCAGCCCAGCCCAATTTACCTTTTAAATAACACTGGAGTTACTGGTCATGGAGTCAAGAGTGATGGTTAAGGGGAAGGGAGAAGACAGGAGGCTAGGTAAGAGGTTGAGTTGAGCTGCTAGAGACAGTTCTGGGCAAGTGTTGAAACCCAGAGTCACAGTCTATGTGTGTCCCACCAAAGCTTATGTCATATTTCAACATACTTCATATGTTGGAAACATAACCTATAAATTTGGATCGAATGGTATTTGGAGGTTTGACTCTTGGGGGTGGTTAATTTATATTATATACTGGTTTATAGCAGAGAAAGGAGACACAAGCTGCTTCACTTGCTCTTTGTCAACACATGATGCCCCCACCAGGTGCCAGGGTACCACCAGACCCAACACTCTGATGCAGCATGGATGCCAGTGTCATATTTTTAGGCTTGCCGGATCAATAATCATGCACACATGAACTTCTATTCTGTATCAAAAAAATTTTTCATGGTTGATTGATCCAGTTAATGTCTGAGTCGAATTATCTGTGACCAGAGCCTATCAGTACAGTAGACTTTGATCTCTATAAAACAATACCAACAAGTCATCAGTGTTCTGGAGGGAGATAGAAAGGGGTGTGTCTACTGGTAGTTACTCCAACAGGTGAGTGCCAGGGGTTTGATCAAAAGAAGAACTTGAAAAGACGACCAAAGAAAGGAGTAGCACCCATCACTGTAAGGTGATAGACATAGAAACATTGATGGGAAATGGTACATGAGATTGTCTAGCATTTTGCTGGCCCCTGCTTGGTGAAAAGTTTGACAACATTGAACCTTCAAAGTCTTTCCCTTCCCTAACCTCCATGAAGTAAAGTCTCATTACTAAAGAAAAATTAAGACTTTTGTGATGTAGGATTAAAAGAAGAAATGGAGAAAGATGACCTGAAAGTGTTAAAAAGATTTTGGAACAAAGAAATATTCAAGGCATACTCACATGTACTCTGTTATTCCTGGATGTTTAATAACCACAAGAAAGCGATGTCAACCATTGTGAAACATTTATGATCACTGGTTGGTATTCTTGTATTGTAAGCTCCAGGCAGGTCACATGGATTGTGACTTTGACAAATTCCAATCTTGGTATGGGAAGCTAGGTTCCTTTAAGCAGGAAGACAAGTGGGCACCTAAGTACAGACACCTTTGCATTTGGAAGTACACACTTGGATCACGGGCGGTCAGGGTCAAACAGGAAATTCTATCCATAAAAATAACAGTGGAGTTCAATTAGTTACATGCATGGAGAAGGGCAAGCAGACTCTCATAGATGGAACCCCATAAGACTCGCCACAGAAGCACACAGAAAGAAGGCAGACACAATATGTGGAAATGGCAAGAACTGTGTGATTTCATATGAAAGAAGCCAGAGAAGAGTATTCCAGGAGCAAATCATTTGCATCTTCCAGAAGTCAGCTGTACAATTTGCATCCTACACAGGATTCACATGTATGGATATACGTTTGGTGGGTGTCTGGGCAACCATCTCCTGGGGAACTCATCTTAAAGAGAGTCATCGCTGTTACTGAAACAATTCCTTTGTCAGAGGTGGTCTGGAATTCTCAGTAGGTGTGGGAAAGATATTATCTGCAAAGGAGAAAATGGTTTTAAAGAGAACTTTTTAAATTTTCTTCCTTTTTATGTAAGTGCATATATAAGTAGTATACCAGAATAATTAAAACCTTATTTTTGCAGAAATGGTATGCAATGATTAGGGAAAATAAATGTTCATAGTTTCCTTTATTAAAAAATCTGTTGAAAACACTAGTATGTATTAATCTGCAGTTAACTATTAATTTCCTATCTAGGCCTTCAGAATAAAATAGTAGATTAGAAACTGCCTCTGAGCAACACAATAAACGAAAATAGAATAAAAACCAATACTCTATTCTTAAGCGAGGAGCTGATGACCAAAACACCAAGCCTCATTGAGTTATTCCACAGAAGAGCATCCAGGAGCAGCCCTAGCTGAAGCCCTGCTTTCTCCTGGTTGGGGACCCTGCAAGAACAGCTATCTGGAGAGAGCCCAGCCAGGACCGACAAGGAGAGATGGATGGAGCAATGTGACCAGTTAGCCTGAGACACATATACCCTGGAGTAAATAGTAGAAGAAACCACTCGGACCACCACCTGGGCTGTGTGACAACATGATAAAGGGGCAAATGCCAGTCAGTCTCCTCAAGCCGTTCTAGTAAAGGTGCTATTCAGAATGGGGAACGCCCAGCAGCTAATGTGGACCTCTTAACCCTACCCTCCAGTGTCAGTCATAGGAACCTCGAATGGAACCCACGAACCCCCAAACAGAAAGGACGTTGTAACTGACAAGGTGGGGGAGGGATGTCTAGGACTAGGGAATTCGAGCAGAAGCAGAATCGCACCCAGAATCCTCTGGCAGCAAGAGGAACACACCCACTTAGCTAGTGTGAATTTCTGAGCCTCTATGGCGCTTCAAACCCACCTGCAAACACTACTACCAAAGACGACGAGAAGGCAGGAGAAACCGAGTTCACCCCGACTAGGAAGCAATACTGATTAAGGGTGTCCCTCATAGTTCGTTGCTCCTTTGTAGTTTATTTTTGTTTGGACTTTGACAGCTTGTTTAGCTGTTCTATGTCAGCTTGTATCTCTTTTGAATAGGCTTTTTCAACTAACTCTGCTTCTCTGTACCTATTCTATAACAATGGTTTCTGTACAATTTATCCAACCTCGAGGCCATACACTCCTCTTTTCTTTTAACTTCCTCTTTTTTTTTTAAATTTTTCCCAATCTCCTCCTCACCTCCCTGCTTAATTACTGATATATTTACTCCTAAAAGCCTGTTACATCTTCCCAAGTCAGTGCTGTAGTGCCATTTTATCAAGAACACAAGTGAAGTTACGCAAGTGTCTCCTCCTGTAAGTTAGCACCAGGACGTGTGCCCAGCATCGGCCTATCACAGCAGTTGGGTGTACCCTAAACACACACACACGGAAGATACAAATTACATGACAACATCTCATCAGAAAGGCCCAGGTAAAATAGAATAGCGTGGGGAAATGTAAAAAAAAAAAACAGAAACATATCTATTAGACATATACATATCTAGAACATATACATAACTACTAAAGTTAAATACCAAATAGCTCAGCTCTCCCAACAAAGAAATGGGATAATAAAGTGGATAGATGGTGGCAATACTTATGGAGGTCTCTAGGTGACGCTAAAAATAGATCCATTTGACTCAACTGTACAATTCCTAGGGGTAAAGAGTTGACAGGTTCTAAGATAAATACTACATGCTTTCTCTCATATGTGGAACAAAGAATTTAATTTGCTTGGTGTATAAGCATGGTGTGTGTGTGTGTGTGTGTGTGTGTGTGTGTGTGTGTGTGTGTGTGTGTGTGTGTGTGTAAAATGAGGGTTGACTTATGAAACTAGTAAGAGGACTGTGAAAAGAAAATTAACCTTTTTCTTCTGTTCTCTTTTCTTTGAATTGTTGTCACTGGGATTGGCGAGATGATTCGTTGCTTAGGAGCATTGGCTGTTCTTGCAGAGGATGGAGGTTCAGTTCCCAGCTCGCACATGGCAACCCATAGCCATCTGTAACTTCAGTTTCATAGGTACACGTATCTCCTTCTGAACTCCCCAGGTACTGCAGGCATGTGCTGCAAATATTCAGTAAGTGGAGACTGTTCTTTCATTTTCCTGGCCACACAGACCTCAATAATCACACAAAAGCTATATTAATTGCAGCACTGTTTGGTCAATGGCTCAGGCATATTCATAGCTAGCTTTTACATCTTAAATTAACCCATTTCTATTAATCTATGTATCGCCACAAGGCTGTATCTTACTGGTAAAGTTATTTTTTTCCGATTAATTATGAATGCAGACGTCACACTCATACACAGCACACAGACAGAGCACAGAGACATTCAGACACAATCATACACAGCACATAGACAGACACATTTACACACACAGTACAGACTTACCTGGGACTTGAACCAGGAACCTCGGGCACTGCAGGCGGTGCTCCAATCCCGTCAGCCAGCTCTCCGACCGTTAAAGATGAACCGCCCAATGTGGGGCACGACCCTGAGATTAAGAGTCTCATGCTCTACCGACTGAGCTAGCCAGGCGTTGGGTAAAGTTCTTGTATCCTTCTCCTTCAACAGCTACATGGAGTCTCCTTGACTCCACCTACTCTCTCTCTCTCTCTCTCTCTCTCTCTCTCTCTCTATATATATATATATATATATATATATATTTGGATTTCCTGCCTGACTTCAACCTACTAGGCCATTGACTGAAACAGCTTTATACATTAATCAATAAAAACAACACATATACAGACAGACATTCTACATCATCTCCCCTTTTCTGCCTAATTAAAAAGAAAAATTTTAACTTTAACATAGTAAAATTACATATACGAAACAGTTGTCAAGCAAGAACTATAGTTACAGTATTTAGTCCATTTAAATTTGGCAAATTAAGGAAAAAATCATTTATCCTCTCTTTGTGAGTCTAAAGTTTTATATCTCTTTCTGATCATAACTAAGAAAAACTGTAATCATAACCATCTAGTCTTCAATTCCATCAAAGACCCCAGAAGGATATAATATTACCTAAGTAAGCAGGAAATGCAATGTAAGAAACTTCCAAGGTTCTAGAATTGACAGAGACATCTTGAAGATTAACTATCTAACTGAAATAGAGCTTTGTATATCTAGAAAACCTAACTAACATGACCACAGATTTGACTAATATAAATGACTATTAATCTGTAATTTTAATTATACAGTACATTTTTTTTAATTTTTAATTCTTTTTAATTTTTTTAAATTTATTTATTTATTAAAGATTTCTGTCTCTTCCCTGCCACTGCCTCCCATTTCCCTCCCCCTCCCCCAATCAAGTACCCCTGCCTCATCAGCCCAAAGAGCAATCAGGGTTCCCTGCCCTGTGGGAAGTCCAAGGACCACCCACCTCCATCCAAGTCTAGTAAGGTGAGCATCTAAACTGCTTAAGCTCCCACAAAGCCAGTACGTGCAGTAGGATCAAAAACCCATTGCAGTTGTTCTTGAGTTCTTGGTAGTCTACATTGTCCGCTATATTCAGCGAGTCCGGTTTTAACCTTCATCAGGCAATGAAAGGAGACAGAGACACACATTGGAGGACTGGACTGAAATCTCAAGGTCCAGATCAGGAGCAGAAGGAGAGAGAGCACAAGCAAGGAACTCAGGACTGCTAGGGGTGCACCCACACACTGAGACAATGGGGATGTTCTATCGGGAACTCACCAAGGCCAGCTGGCCTGGATCTGAAAAAGCCTGGGATATACAGTACATTTTTAAGTGAGCTGTTTAAACATATCTTAAATAAGAGTAGAATATACATACAACAAAACTGACCTTAAATTTGTATCAATAAAGTCCACACCAGTGTAAAGAATTCATTTCTATATCATATCCCCCTCCACCCAGTTAAGCCACTAGCTGAAACAGCTTTATTCATCAACTAATAAAAATACCGCATATTCAGAAGGACATCCCACTTCATATATATGAAGGCAAAACACCCAATTAAAGATTTTGGTGGGGCAAGGAGGCTTTTTATCTCAAAACCCAGGAGACAAAGCAGGTAGGTCTCTCTGAATTGCAGACCAGCCAGGTTGTATAGTGAGACACCATTTCAAAATAAATAAATGAAATATTTTCATCATCCATGATATGGAAAATTACATACATCCAGTAGGAGCCAGTTCTTAGTGGGGACACATAGTCAGTGGAGATAACACTCTAGACTAAGGAAACAGATGAGTCCCAGCTTCTACCATAACACTGAAGACTAGAGAGAAATTCCACCTTCCTTGTTCTTGTATTTCAAAGAAACTTGTTCAACTATAAATGATTATGATTCTGGATCAAGTTAGTTTGATAAAAATCCTATGTAGCTCTTGTGAAATGTAAAGTATTTCTTTTCTCAAGGATTTGAGCATGAATTCTTCAGTGCAGTATGATTATTTTTTCCTATTTGGTCACACTCTCCTAGGTTCTGATGCTAAAGCTGAGGTATGCTGAGACCTGGACTTGCTTGCAAGCCTTTGGCACCAGAGCTAAAAACTGTGCTTTAGGAAGGACTAGGGACTGACAGACAAAATATGTCACTGTGTTAGCCACGATACACTTCCAATACTAAACTCTCTTGGTTGTTCATTCTTGTTTTATGTAAGGGAGTTAAAAATGAGGATAAACAAAAGCAATAACCACTTGAAACAAATCACAACTCAAAAAAAAAAAGCATTTATCAGTTGCATGAGAACTGAGCTGTGCCTTTGCTCTTTGCTGTTTGTGTTTAGCTTTAAGTAACTGCTCCTCCATGGGGCTACTGAGGCTTGTCCTGAGCACAATAGCTAATCAAGTGGCTGGATTTCAATTTTCTTCTCAAGTTTCCTCTTAATGTCAGGGACAATTATGATTTTACTTCCTGTCTCTGTTTATGCCCCTCTCTTGCATCAGAATTTACTTTCTCCTTCTGGTATGCAAAGCACTTTTTAACTGTGAAAAATTAAGTTTTAAAAATAAATTTGACAAAGAAAGAAAAGGAAAGAGATGGGAAGAAGGGAGGGAGGGAGAAAGAGACCGAGGGAGGAAGGGAAGAAGGGAGGGAGAAGAAAGAAAGGGACTCATAACACCTACAAAGAAAACATTTAAATGTCCATGGACCCCTGTTCCTGGAAACAAGAGACCTTTAACTCTGTCTGAGGGGAAATATATTATTTGAAAACATACTTACACTAGGAAAAGACATTTCTCATTATTATAATAACACAAAAAAGCAGTGAGGAAGTTGACCAACTAAAGAGACAGTGAGTGCAGAGACGTCACCTGAAACCCAGGGCTCATGCTATGAATAGCAGCACAAATAGGTAGAAGGGTTTAAGTCATTGTTACTTTGGAAGCAAAGTTTGTTCTTGGCACTGAGGAGCCACTAAACACTTCCATGTGTTTAGCGCCGGAATCAAGGCCAGTTTCTGTAACAAATATTAAGACAGCAGCCTCTAAGATGAATTTGGAAATGAAACAATGGCAATAAAAAAATAGAAAATAAATGCACCAATATATAACAAGCTGAATAAAGCCTAAAGAGGGACCTAGAGAACAGGGACTAGAGAGAGACAAATGACAGCTGTGGAGGAAAAGCCAAAGCATCGTTAATAGACCACAAGCAGTGGAAGAATAAAAACTTCTACTTGACCCGACAGAGTAAGACACCAAGTAAAACATTCTTTCCTTGTTTTAACCACTGAGTACACCCAAAACCATAAAATTAAACCCAGAGTTGAACTCAAAGTTAAAGCTGATGACAGGAAGTGAATGGAAAACCTTACTTAAAGATGGGATCCTTTAAAAACGGATGACAACACTATCGAGAAAACTCACTGAGGGCAGGAACTGAACTCCTGTCATGCAGCAAAGAATGAGGCAGCTGCCCTATAAGCAAGACAGGGATGAGAAAAGCTGCACTTCCAGACCCTTCAATAGCTTCGACAACACGCTAATATCCCAGAGCCAGGGTAGGAAATATTTACCTCTGAATGGTTAGAAGAAAAAAATCCTTGTAAGAAACCTCATCGAAAATATTCTAGTGAAAATCCCGATGCTGCAAGTTTCACATGCGACTCATGACAGAGGTTGTAACACACATACACACACAGTGGGTCAACAAGAGAGAATCTGATGAGAAAAAAATCATAGCTGCGTACCTGTGAAACAGATGCAAATGGTTTTCGTGAGGGAAAAGTTGTCAGTGAACGAACGGACAATCAAACCTGAATGACCAGGAAAGTGGTAGAAACTCCTTCAGCCACTTGTCTTACCTTTAAGCCAAGGAATTGGGCCTCAGAGCACAATGTCTTCTACTGGGTGGCCCGAGAAAAGGTAGAGAGAAAAGCAAAACCCCTTCAAAGCTCTGGCCAGTCTCTCAACCACGTGGTGACAAGATGAAAAGAAAATGGCAGCCAACAGTGAGTCGCCATCTCAGGTGACAATCACTGCATTCATTTGAGTACAGGATTTGCATCTAGTCAGTCAATTACCGGTGACGACAGTAATGTCAACCTTCTTTGAATAACTGTATCAGAGCCCAGTGTCAGCACAGCACAGTACTCGCAATATCCATAACCCAAAATTATCCAACAAGGAGTCTAGAAAATGTGATCGACTGCCAAGGGAAAAGACAAATGTCTACTCTGAGATGACCTAAGTGTAGCAATGATCACATGCAGACTTTACAAAAGGTGTAGTTCTGCTCAACCTCCTCAAAGCAAACGTTTACTTGTCGGTCCTCATAACAGAATGCAAGCAACAGAGGAAAGAGTCTGTGAACTCAAGTGTGAATTGACAAAAATCATCCAGGTAGAAAAAGAAAAGGAGGGGGAAAACAGGGAAGAATAAAAGAAGGAGAAAGAAGGGGGAGAGGGATGATCCTTTGCAAAACAAGGTTTCTGAGATCTGCTGAGGAATGATTTCAAACATCTATATGGAAAATGGAAGTTCTGGAGAGGAAAGAGAGGAAGAAGCTCAACATCTTCAAACGTAAAGCACAAACTGTGTATAGATATAATCTAAAAGCATAAAATTGAGAAAAACTATAAATTTGAATGTCCAAGAAACTTATGGAAGCCCAAACCTGATTAGTTAAAACACAGCCATGTCTAAGCACATCACAGTCAAACTGCTGAAAACAAAATACAGGGACATCATTAAATCAGACACAGGAAAAATGGTGTTTTACAGACAGGAAAACAATTTAAGTGACCCTATACTTTACAATAGAAACCATAAATAAAAGAAAAAAATTAAATTAGCATCCTTAATTTATTTAAACTGAACACACTATTGATTTAGAATTCTAAATTCAGCAAAAAAGGGCAAAATAAAGAGTTTTCCAAATTTTACAAGAAACAAAAATCCTAAGAGAACTTACTGCCTCCAAATATATACAAAAAGAATACTAACAATAATTTACTTGGCTTAAGGGAAATTATATACAAGACAATGAAAACTTAGTCTTTAAGACAAAGCATAGTATTAAATGCAAAATAAAGATTTTGCATAAGTTATTTGATCAGGAAGATTAGATTTTCCATAAAGCTCAAAATCTACCAGTAAGATATGACAACCATAAACGTATATGTGCTAATAGCAGAGCTCAAAACACACACAGACAAAATTCAGTAGTCATAGAGGAATACAATGGTTGATGATTATAAAACAAGAATACTTTTGCCAAAGCAGAACTGAAAGAATATAAACTGGGCTGAGCTCCCAAAATCTAGTTGAAGAGTGGGAGGTGTGAGAATATGAACAAAAAGATCAAGACCATGATGAGTTTACCCACTGAAACAGTCTACCTTAGCTAACCAACTCCAGCTGGACAGGGAAGGAACCAGCATAGCACCAAAGTGGGTGACAGTTGTATGGCTGGGGCAGACTGCGGGGCCACTGGCAGAGGCACCATGATTTACCCTTACTGCTTATACTGCCTTTTTGGGAACCCAATCTCTTTGGATGGATACCTTGCTCAGCCTAGATATAGTAGGGAGGGCCTTGAACCTTCCCCAAAGCAATGTACCTTACCCTCTCTGAGGAGTGGATGGAAGTGAAGTGGGAAGGAAGGTGGAGGGAATAGGAAGAAGGGAGGGAGTGGGAACTGGGATTGGTATGTAAAATGAAAATTGATATTTTTCTTTGCATAAAAAATTAAAAAATAAGACAACCTGAAAGAAAAATCACTGGGGTCTGAAAAAATACAAAACATCACAGGGAAATGATTGGAACTTATTGAGGGCTATACATAGAAATCTCTCTCTTTAAGACACAAAGTGTTGCATACTCCATGATTGCATTTGCACAAAATGCAAAAAAAAAAAACCTAAAAACGAAATAAAACAACCAGATTACTATAGAGATTTGCACTGGTATGGATCTTGGTTTATTGATACAAATTTTAGATCAATTTTGTTACATATATATTTCTGCTCTTTATTAAGGTATTGTGTTTGTGCAGATCATTTAAAAATATAATGTATAAGTAATTATATATAATAATATAAATAAGAAATACAGATTAATAGATAGTCATCTATAAAAGTCAAGTTTGTAGTCATGTTAGTTAGGTTTTCTAGATATGTAGAGCTATATTTCAATTAGATAGATAATCTTCAAATGTTTCAAGGACTTAAGAGAATATAGCATTTAAAATTTTTTAAGAATTTAAGACTTTTTGTGACAATGAGACTCATCTGCTCCTGACAGCTCCAATCTACTTCAAGAGGATGATGGGCATCAATGAAACTCTTTATGGAGTTTGTTAGCCATATGGACAAGAAACTGCTCTTACCTGGACTGCTTGATGTTGTGCTGTATGAACTGGACATGCAGGACCCACAGAAAAATGGCTGCTGAACTTGCCTAAAGGTGAGATACTCCTTCAGGGTTCCTGCTTCATGAAAGAGTCTACAAGACATTCAGCAGGATACAGAAGAAAGTGACTGACAAACTGCCAATATAGATGGAACTGTCTTTGAAATTTCCTACTTCATGGAAAAGTCTGCTGAATACTATGGGCCCGTAGGCTGAAGATAGATGCCTGCAATGTTACAGAAGAACTTTGGGTGACTGTCCAGGCAGCTAGAAGTCTCTGTCAATTTTAGATTTTTGGAAGTTGCTTATTATGCATTTCCTGTTTACTTAGGTAATATTATATTATTATGGGGTCTTTGATGGAATTGAAGAATATATACTTATAATAGTTTTCCTTAGTTATGGTAAAAGATAAAGTAGATATAAATATTGTAACTGTAATTCTTGCTTGATACTTGTTTTGTTATATGTAATTTTACTATGTTAAAGTTAAAAACTTCCTTTTCATTTAGACAGAAAAGGGGAAATGGTGTGGGAAGTCCTTCTGTATATATGTTGCTTTTATTGATGAATAAATAAAGAATCTGCGCTGTCCTGTAATAGGGCAGAATAGAGCTAGGTGGGAAAACTTAACAGAATCCTGGGAGAAGGTAGGTGGATTCAGTGAGAAGCCATGTAGCTGCCAGAGGAGGAAGACGCGAGCCACCAACTGAAACCTTGCTGGTAAGCCATGAGCCTTGTGGCAAAATATAAAATAATAGAAATAGGTTAATTTAAGATATAAGAGCTTTTAGGAATCTGCTAGAGTCATTGGCCAAGAAGTGTTGTAATTAATACAGTATCTGTGTGAATATTTCAGATTAGGGCAGCTGGAGACAAATCAAGCAACCTCAACCAACACCAGATCAATTATCTCCCGAGGTTAGGGGTGATGGAAGAAATAGAACACCAAAGGACAAGCAGACTCTTTCAGGCATGATGAGAATATACCATGTCTTCATTGTGATTGTTGTTTTCTGTGCGTGTTTGATTGTTGAAGCTAATGAATACATGAAATGAGGGATTTTGCTCTACATTAAGCATCTGTTGAATAATATTTGTGTTTTGTCATTATAGATTTGAAAAGTGGAAAGGTTAGACGAGGGTTCTGATTTTTCTTAATTATCTTTCATGTTACTTATATTTCATTATAACAATGACCACTATAATTCTTTACAAAGTCCATAAATTAATTTTGAAAGTAAATTCATTGTGAGAAAATGAAAACAACATGGTCTATTTTTATAAGGATAAGAGCAAATGGAAACAAAAACAATTATCATTGTGCAGAATATTAGATAAAGGGAAAAATTTTGCAAAAGAGAAAAACTCTGTATGGATCTAAATAGAAATATAGAGGGACCCTGCACTTTGTGCTCAGACATTCCTGAACCCTGCCTTCCTCTGTGGCAGCTACTGCAATCCATGAAACAAATCTATGCAAATATGTTAAAAGATTTTCCATTAACCCAGGTTGTTTCCTTCTCATTAGAGCCAAGGAGAACTCATGACTCCTTCCAAAGAAGGGGAAACAATTTTGCAAAATACATTATTTCAGTATACAAATTCCTACATTAAATGTGTCCAAAAGATATGGTTTTAGTAAACCAATCAATAAGTAAACAAAGTCGTGGTTGCTTTCCAATATTGCTCATTATACTTCATTAAGAGCTTCACGTTCCACTTGCCTGGCCCTCCTTTTAAGCTCTTTATGCTCACATCGATCCTGTTATGAGTTTTCTGAATTAATTGAAGGGCCATATGTTATGATTATTCTGCAGGTGAGTTTCGTACTTGTGTGTGTATCATGCATGACACCTGTGTATAAAGCGAGGACACAGAATTCTCTAAGTTACAAACCATGAATGAGATCCTGTCTCTGGCCATTCCCAGAGCTGAAGTACACTGTCTACCAGTAACTAGATTTCCCTTGGACACTATGCACTAAGAATCTCTTGCTTTCTCTAGGTATCCTCATCATCTCCATTTAAAGGTTCATTGTTTGAAAAAGATGTGACAAGTAACTGGTGGTTAATATACATGGAGGGTGGGTGAGACTGACTGTTGAGCTCATGGGTAAATGGAACAACGGTCTAGAAATAGAAGGCCTGGTACCGAAGAGACGCTGAGAGTTCAGTGGGTTCGGCATTATCTATATAAATCGTGTCCTAAGTAACCTTCGCATTTTAAGTGATAGTTTTACTAGATTTTATTCAATTTTATCAAGAAATTGATCTTTTTATTTTTCCTTTTCTTTTTCAGACAAAAGCTCCAAAATCTGTATAGTTCAGACTGGCCTTAAACTTCTAACCCTCTTGATTCAGGCACATGCCATCACTACCCAACCTGATCACTGTTCAAAGCCCCTGTAAGTGTAAGTAATTTTTTAAAAAAGACTTGTCCTATGGTAGTATTTTGGGTTCAAACCAGAAACAGTGGTGCTTTTGCATTAACTGACTAATGCAGTACCCTCAGAACAGTTCCAGCAGAAACCTGAGCCACACCTGTTAGTTATGGGTCCTTATTTCAGGTTCGGAGTTGTGAGAAGGCTATCAAGTCTAGGCAGTGTTAAGACTGTTAGTGGTGCGACTGCAGTCTCACAAGATACATCCGTCTTCAAGAAAGCAGAAAAAAACCTTGTTTCTCCCCATAAAATTTACTCATGTTACCTTCAGTCACCAAATAACTGACCTATGTAACCAGTTTGCGGTATATATTTATGGTTCCTTATTTTCCTATGCACTAATGGTAACATTGTAGTAAGTTAGGAGAGAAGTAATTTTTGTTTTATTTGAAGTGTCTGTTGGAATGGAACATTTTTGCATCAATAAAAACAGGGATGCAGTTACTCTAAGGTTTAAGTAATATTCTTTAAAGCCTTTATTCTCCTTGTTCATTATGTGTGCAATTGTGAGCATGAGTGCAGTGTCTCCAACAGCCAGAAGAGGGCGTCAAATCCTGTGGAGGGAGGTTATAGACAAGCCACTTGGCATGCATTCTGGGAATCTATCTCTGGTCTCCTGCAAGAATGGAAGGCACCCTTAACTGCTGAGTCATCTCTCCAACTCTAAGATATATACATATGTGTGTGTATATGTGCATATATATATGTACATATATATATATATATCATATATGTTGGCTTTTTCAGAAAGGTTTTGTCTGTGTAACAGAGCCCTGGCTGTCCTTGAAATCACATGTAGACCAGGCTGGCCCAGTCCTCGCTGAGATCTGCCTGCCTCTGCCTTCTGAGTGCTGGGATTAAAGACAAGTGCCATCACGCTGGCTAGAAATATTTTTTAAGTATATTAGGAAACAGCTTTTGCAACACTTTGTGTAAGCCATATCTGTGATAGAATACAGGGGAAAAATCATGATTTATGTAAACTTTATGATTTCTTTAAAATATGGTTTCGAAAGTCTATTGAATTCCCAGCAGAAACCTCATGTACTGAAAACGGAGGCTTGCTGTTTCCAGTTTCTCGGTAACCAGACAGCTTCATTCACATTCCGTGCCAATCGCCAGTGCCATTCATGGCACAGAATAATTGCTGATAGCAACAGAAATATTTTTAAACTACCCTCTTCTTTTTATTCACATCTGTTTGGTGTTCGAATGAATTTTCATTTCGCTTTACAAAATGTGCTAGACTGTTAAGCGGCAGGGGCTGGATGTAGATGGTAAGAGAGAGACTGTCATGAGACTGAAGGACAGACGCCACGGTGACCTCCGATGACCCTCGTCTGTGGGGTAAAGCGTAACGGAACTCTTTACTAAATAGATCTGGAACTCTTTACTAAATAGATCCAGAATTCTTTACTAAATAAATCCCAAGCATAAACAGTACGCAGAGGTGTGTGTCTTAGCAAATCACCATGTTTTATTCATGCAGTCACGACTAGCATTAAAATAGGTATTTAATTCTTTTTTTCTAAAACATTTGATCACGTGTATTTATGTATTTGTCTGTGTGTGGATGTGTTGGGGTGTGTGTACTTGTCAAGGTCAGAGCAAAACCTTTCGGGACTTGGTTCTCTTCTTCCAACGTGTGGGTCCCTGGATTCCAACACAAATTATCAGGCTTGGTGGAAACCCCCTTTATCCAATGAGCCATCCTGCCTGTCTAGCACTTAATTATGAAGGTTATTTACAGTTTCTATTATACTGTCAACTGCCTTTTGATTTTAGTATTATCATAACTGTATTGCCCATGGGAAAGGAATGCAAGTCTTAGACGACTTGTTAATTCTTATCATTGACTGTAGATAATATACAGAAATTGTTTTTAAATTACATTATTTATTTATTTTGTGTAGGGAATGATCATGCATACCTCAGAGCGCATGTGCATAAATCAAACAGCAATTTTTAGTAGTTTGGTCACTCCCTCCACCATGTGGGTCGTGGGGCTAGAACTCAGGTCTTCAGCCTTGGCCATAAGCACCTTTACCCACTGAACCATCCTACTGGCTCCAGAAAACTTTGAGTTTATATAACACAAAATATTAAATAAAGAACGTCCACATAAGTTGCAATACTGTACATAATTTTTCTTCTGTAGTAAAGGAATTAGTGATCTGAAAATTATTTTCTCCTTTACGGAAAGCATTCTTAATGCTGGAATTAGACTCCACCAGCCTGTGGCCCCTGGGGACAATGTATTTTGTGGAGAGGTTAACAAGGTGCGCTCCCTGGCAGAGACTCCTTCTGATTCATGAGTTCAGCCCGCCAGCCAAGTCTATACCGGTATTTGCTGACTTTCCAAAGTAGACCAGCCCTTATGAACTTGAGAGAGGTCATTAATAGTAAGAACTCCTTGAAGCTATAGAATATTGAATGGCTCTTAAATAAATTCCCACAGAGTATGTTAGACTACAAGGATATGTCCAGTTTTTAACCTCTTTGGTCACCCCTGCCCCATATAAAAATCCGAAGGTATCCAGGCACAATAATACAAGCTATTAATCCTATCTCTTGAGATGGGGAGACAAGAAGATTGTAAATTAGGGACCAGTTTGGATTACACATTGAGGCACTGTCATTTGAAAAAGAACATGAAAAAATCATCAACAAAATAACAAAGTGAGGCCGAACAGGTTTCTCAGCTCCAAGTCTCACGACTGAGCATCTTCCCTTATATCCCAGGCTCTGTAAGATGTTCTCCCAGTGATGCCTTTAAAATATGCCAAACTCCAGCCAACCCTCCTCACTTTCACCGCTGCCACTCAGGTCAGTTAGCAGCTGTTCCTCTTCCAGGGGCTTCTCATTGATTTTCCTGTGTGCGTTCCTACCCTCCACCCACCTAGTGCCCATCTGACAAACAGATTAGCCTTTCTGAGGTCCACTGTAGTAATAAGGGCGCCGCGGCGGGGCTGCATCCCCACACCCGCCTGCCCGGCTAGCTTATGCCCTGAAATAATTACACGGACACTGTATTCTTTTAAACACTGCTTGGCTCATCTACCTAGCATCTTCTAGGCTAATTCTCACATATTAATTTAGCCCATTTCTAATCATCTGTGTAGCGCCCCTAGGTGCGCTTACCGGGAAGATTCTAGCCTAAGTCCATCCTGGGTCGGAGCTTCATAGCGTGCGTCTTCCCTGGAGCAGGTAGCATGGCGTCTCTCTTGCGTCTGCTCCGGAGAGCAGAGCTGAGGAGTCTGACCTCACTTCCTCTTCCTCCCGGCATTCTGTTCTGTTTACTCCACCCACCTAAGGGTGGGCCTATCCAATGGGCCTAGCAGTTTCTTTATTGCTTAGCCAATGAAATCAACAGATTGACATATGACACTCCCACATCAGTCCACCTCAAAACTCGCCACCTCAAAACTCGCCAAAGGTTTGCTGCAACCTTCAGGGCCTCTTGTCATGGGGCCCTGAGTCTATCTTCCTTCACCTTTCTCAACGTTCTCCTTTGGTCACCACGTTTGCTTTCTTTCTAATTCCAGACATGCTTCTGTTTTACTTTGGTCTCCTGCTCCATGCTGAGTTCCTTCTCCCACTAACTCCATGGCTGCCTCTTCAGGATCGGTCCTGGCTCTCCCCAAACGTAACTTCTCAGAGGAATCTTCCTCATGCCTCTCACATATTTGTCTGACTTTGGTTTTTTTTTTTGATATTTACACTTGAAACTATTTTACTGAGGAATTATGTCTATCATTTTCTGTCTGTTGGTTATCAATTGCTTCATGATAAATGTTCCCAAACTTAGCAGCTTAAACCAGTGGTTCTCAACCTTCCTAATGTGTTGACCCTTTGATATTGTTCCTCATGCTATGGTGAACTCCAACCACAAAATTGTTTCTGTTGCTTCTTCATAACTGCAGTTTTGCTGCTGTTATGAATTGTATTGTAAATGTCTGTGTTTACTGATAGTTTTAGCTGACACCTGTGAAAGGGTCATTTGACCCTTGAAGCAGTCACAGCCACTTCTCACGAATTGAGAAGCACTTGCTTAAAGCAACAGCAAGCATTTTTTAATCTCATATAATTTTTGCGCTAGGAATTTGGGACTAGTTTATCTGGATTATTCTGGATCAGAGTTCTAGTTGAGCCTCCAGCTAGAGATCATCCAGGTCTGCAGTCCTCTGAAGGCTTGGGTTCAAGAAAATGGATACGCACTGTTGTCAGGGTTACGCTGGCCCACAGTTTCTCACCACGTGGGCTCCTCCATAGCTGCTAGGAGAGTCCTACAATATAGCAGCTAGGTTCTTAAAGGACACGTGCTGTAAGAGAAAGTGAGCAAGAAACCGCAGTATGTTTTATGTTCTAACCTTATTCCGTAACACACAGTCATCCTAGCAAGGTCCCTAGTCGAAGAGAGAAGAGACTAGACTATGTGACTATCATCATTCAGTGGCCACTGAGGGAGGATGCACGTGGGATGTTCAGTACCACACCCTGGAGTTCACTGATTTTTCTCTATTCATAGAGTGCCCTCCAACCAGGAAGTAAGACTGAATGTTTTGTCATTGACTACCATGTTAGCAGGTAATTTGGGCCCAGTTTTCCAGGTTTGATTTCCATATGTCTTTGCAAAAAATGCCAACCATAAAAGACAGAGCCTCTTCCTGGTTTTGACCCACCTTTGTCACATATGCCTCTTCTGTCACTTAGTCTCGGTGACATCTATTATTTTACCTATTAGTGGTCATAATATCTATTATGACTCATCCATATATTTGTTGTAAGAATTGTAAAAATTTGTTGTAAGAAATGGCAGCTTCAACTTGGTCTCAAGACAGTAGATTCTAGATTCAAAATTTGGGATTTCAAACGTGTGATATGTTAATCCCAATCTTCCATTACTCTTTGAGAGAAAGAAATAGATTAAACCAACATTCTTTTAAGCCCCAGAATTTCAAGTGTCTATGGTTTCAGCAGAAAATATTCTGACATCCTTTACAGACTGCTAAGAAGAAAGAAATAATAACAAGGTTATTGCCATTTATATAAAAAATACTGTATGACTGACAAACTTGCAGTGCAATCACCCTGTCTATACAGCATCAGCAAGGAGTTTTGGATCAAGAGATGGGGAAAGCCCACAGTGATGGCACACACTGCTAGAAAGAACCCAAAGGACAATCGAGGATAGAGATAGCAATTAAAAGCAAAGTGATTCAATCACCCAGTTTCAATCACCTCTCCGTGATTAAACTAATTAAAACATTGTCAAAGACTTTTGAGGTTCCTGTCTTAAAGGCCCAGAAAATTCAAGAATGTGTGAGATTTTTTTTTCTTTTTTAGCCAGGGGCCCAAGAGGGCACCCTTGCACCTTTATATGAAGAAAAGGAAACTAGCCCCAACTGCAGGTCACCCGTGTCTTGTGGATACTATAAATAATGGCTTGTTTTGAAATTCTGCTTGGTTTCCCTGGGGCCCTGTGTATACTCAGGGACCTCAGCCAAGAATGGTCTCGTCTATTACACTGTAAGCCTCCTTCAAGGGCCATCAAATCACCAAATACTGAGGACTCTCACTAAAACTTCTAGCTCCTAAAATCTCCTTTATTCTCTCAGCTTTTGTTTTTAAAAACAGATGGAAATCGACAAGGACGAGGTAGCAGTATGAGCCAGGTCCATGTTTCTTCAGGACCCTCTTGAAAATGTGTAGGTTTTGTCAAAACAATTAACATTTGAGATCTCTTACTGGTACTTTTTGTTTAATGAAAAGCAAGCTTATTTGGGGCCTACTGAAACTCATTTGACCATCATAGTAGTCCACAGGATTAGCAAATGCAGGCAAAAAAGGGAGGCACAGGGAAGGACAGATATGAAAACAAAAAGACATGCAAAAGTTAATGCTTAATAGAATTTTGGGGTTTTAATTTCATCAGAATGCCCCATTTCCCATGCTTTTAGGAAACCTGCACCATTTTTCACTGTTTAGAATGAGATCTCGGGTGTGAAGTTCCAGACAGTGATGTAAGGGATGTATCTGAACAAACATTTGGGGAGTGAGAAGTATCGTTGATTTGTTTGCAGAAGTAGACCATTTGAAGGGTGAGGGTCTTTGGGGCTTGTTTGTCATTGTTCTTGACCGTCGGAGCTAGTTATAATCAGCTAAAAACAAACATGGCAGCACATTAAGACAGCTCTGGATGTGGGACCCAAAAGCAAACAACAGGGCTGAGCAGGGCTACCAATTGCATGGTACTGCCCATCCTCCATGTTTGATGCTTACTTAATCCCTCAAAGCCACCATGAAAGGCGTGCTGGAACCACCAAGAACGCTGAAAGAGCAAGTCCCATAGGATTAGGGAGTTATTTCTGTTACAGAGAAACACATTTTCTCAGCTGTCCTAGGCCCTGTGATGAGGGGTTTTCCTAAGCGTTTCAACATCTTCCCGTCCTTTTTTTTTGTCCCTTTCCCTGGGGGAATTAAAGTTGAAAGTGGACACAGTCATCTCAGCTGTGTGCTCCATTTGTAAAGAAGTCCTCTGGTTCTTCCTTAAGTCCTCACAGCCCCCATCTCCTTAGCCTGGAAGAATCGCCTGGCTCCAGAATTATAAATAGAATGCTCTTTCTCAGGGTCAGGAAGCAGAATGAATTTTGTTCAATTAAGTACAAATTATAACTTTGAAATTATGTTAAGTTTCCATCTGTTAACTTTAATATTACTTGTCAAGACCCTAACCAACAGTGTCCAACAATCCAATTAACAGACCATTTTGGCGCATTCCCATACACCTTCATGTTCCTCAAACTAAGCTAATGTTGGAAGCTATATATACCGAGTTTGGCAAATTATACTTGCTAAGAGGGTGATTAAGGTTAAGAATTACTGTTAATAAGATGTTAAGCCAAAAAGGTACAAAAAATTTAAATTTTAAACACCGTGTATCATACAGCCACGAAGGTCACAATTTTTACAAATTCATAAGCATTTTAATTCATTTTCACTAAAGCAATCTTTTTATATTTTAATTAATTCTTTCCATATTGAAATTTTGTAGTATTTTCACAGAAATACACATCTTTAGCAGAGATGACACACATGGTGATTTTTGTATAAAATATACTGTACTTTTCAAAATTATTTAAATATAGAATATTGAGACTTTATAAGTGAGGCAATTTTTTTGGCTCAAGAGTTAATATGGGGGGACTATATATAGAAGACAGAACAGGTTTTCATACACAGCGAATGAGATATGCACAATGATGTATTTGTGTGATTTATCCCGTCCCCCGCCATCATTTCTCCTGTGTCCTTTGACTTCACTCTCTACTCTGCAATCATTCTCGCAAGTTCCACTTCCCTAGCGACAACCACTGTTGGGGCCTCTAATCTGGGCTGGGCAGAACTTGGTCTGGGATTGTGTCAATCACTAAGAACTTCCTCAGTTCAAACATGCAAGTAGCGTGTGAGACTGTTCTGTCAATTCAGTTTGTAACTCTGCGTTTCAATAGATAGCTCTTTTTTTTTTAATTTTTTCGAGACATGGTTTCTCGGTAGTTTTTGGTGCCTGTCCTGGAACGAGCTCTTGTAGACCAGGCTGGCCTCGAACTCACAAGTGATCCTCCTGCCTCTGCCTCCCAAGTGCCGGGATTAAAGGCGTGTGCCACCACCGCCCGGCTTCAATAGATATCTCTTATGATGCCAGGAGAATAACATACATGTCATTGAGACAGACCACTCATTGTAGTTACATTGAAATGAATAGAAAATAATCATTTCCTGAGAGAAAGTTTGATATCACTAACTGTTTGGGTTCATAGCATGGTCTGCATTTACTAATAATTTGACATTTTATCCTGTAGTCAGTCCAGAGACTAACTTGGGACATTTTATGTCCATCATCTTGATTCCTTGTGCATAGTACATATGTGTTTGTGTGTGTATGTATGTATGCAGTGAAAGAATGAATTGAGGTTACTCATCCATGCTCATCTTCCCCTGGAATGTACCTGAATATCTGAACCTAGTTTTTCCAGATTTTTCTGAGACCATGACTGACTCACTGTCTCCTTTTGAGTTCCTCAGGTAGGAACTTGACTCACACCTTAAAGCCATGACCATTTTCATTTCCTTCATTTTCAAGATACTGCAAGGAAGAGAGACAGATCTACCTTTTTTTTAAAAGAAAAATATTTTCCCCTAACACAAATTAATGTTTTCAAAAAATGCTAAAAGTGATATTTGAAAAAACAAACAAACAAACCTTTGTTTCAAAGGAAAATGAGCCCAGAATGAAGTGGAGGGAGAGGAGGGGAAATGAGCAAAGGAAGCCGCTGGCTGGGTAAGCAGTGGTGCAGGAACGAAGTCATGGAGACTTTTTGTTGGAGAATTAAGAGATTTTTAATTTACTTGGTGTATGAGGAAAACATGAGGCTCTTTCCAGAAAGCTATTAAGTTCTTTTTGCCAAGATTTCCATTTGTTTATGGAAAGAAAATGTGTGATGACTTATTTTAAAAGAAGTATTAAAATATTGAAGAACTTTTAAAACACAAAAAACACTATTTGCTGTTCCTCAGCTCATGAGCTCACTGTCACTCCTCTGAGCCATCATCTACTTCCGCCCGCAGAGAAGATGAGCTGGGTGCAGCGCCCTTCGCTGTTCTTACAAGTGCGGTCCAGCACAGAATGACTACGTGACTCTTGATCGTATGCCCAGTGTCTAGAACAGCGTATGACACAGTAGGCATTGCGTTCATTTTTCAAATGGAAATGAGACATCTCATAAATTTCTAATTATCCTTGAAAACTGCCTGTCCTTGGGTCTTATCAGTTTTTATATAAAAATAACAACATTTCAAATAGCAAAGGGAAAGTAATCACTATGGTGTTGGATCCCTACTACAGGCCTCTGCCCAGTGTTTAAATTCCCCCCATTTTCCCAGGTGTCTTTCTGCCCATCACATCACCTCCAAACTTCTCAGAGACACACAGAAGGAAGACAGTTCCATCGTCTTTCTATTCCTCACTCCTCAGTCAGCTCCTCACTCCTCGCAGTCAGTGAAGAGTGTCCCACTGCAATGCCTCTCTGGAGTTCAGAGGGGCTTGAAAGCCTAGCTAGTACACAGTTCTTTCCCTTGCAATGTGCTAGCAGATGTGAGTCAACAGGTCAGCCTCATGTGAGTTCAATGCTCAAGCAGATATCACAGTGAAATCTGTATTTCTGGCCCCAGTTCTGACTTTTATACCTTTGTTCTGGGCAGCTAGTTTGCATAAAAAATCTGGTATTGACGGGAAAATGAAATATTTTTAAAAGCTTCTAAAAATATCAGTAGATTAGATTTGTTTGTTTCGTTAACTTATCTCTCTCTCTCTCTCTGTTCAAAAAGGTAGAAAAGTGGAAAATTCATCACACACACACACATACACACACAGATCATTGTTGTGGTCATAGTCTCTAGCACCCTCTGGCTAACCTTTGCTTGCTAAAAATTATTCTGCTCTTGTGTACCATCTCATTCAACCCTTAACACTCTTGTGTTGCTTTTGTTGTTGTTGTTGCTTTGCTTTGTTTTATTTTTCTTTGCAGATGAAGACAACTTATGCAAGAAACTCACGGAATCTGGGGAAGATTGCACATCAGAAGTTGGCAATAGCAGATTCCAACTCGAGTACAGGCAAATACCCTTCAACTTCAAAGTGCCGTTGGGATTCCCAGGGTTTTGGGACCTAAGTTCAGCTGTCTGTGTTTTCCTGTATGCTGGTGCCTGTTTCCCTAGCCCACATTCAGAAAGTAATCTCTCTAAAGCTGCAGCAGAGAATCAGGCTTTCCCCCCTTGACTCAGAAACCACGTGCATCTCACTGCCCATCACGTCCCTTGTCACTGTCCAGTCACAGCCATTTGACCACAGCTTGAGCAGCTGCCAGAGATGGGGTTCTGGCCTTACTTTTTACTGATGGTTACTTGAGATTGTTTAAACTCTTTTTCAAAATACAAAACAGGAAGTTTCCACTTTCTTTATATCGCACACACACACACATGCTATTTAACTTGTGTATTTGGATTCTCCTCTTTCAGCTTCAGTCCAAACTTGGCACAATTGCTTGTAAATTATACAAAAGCCTAGGAAGAGACTGCATTTGAAGACAATCCAAATGACATTTCTCTGCTACGTAATGTACTCAAACTGACCTCTTCTCCTGCCTCACCCAAGCATCTATCAGTGCGTCTGCAAAGAGCTCATGGACCATGGTTCGCTCTCTCTTGCTGTTTTAGTGGACTTCTTGGTGGCACGATGCTCTCCTTGTGTCCTCACCACTCTCCTTAACCCTGTGTCCACCGCCACAGTGATCACGACTAACCTTGAACTCCACCATGTTCACGTCTCTAAGTGGCATCGGAGTTTTCAAAGAAATAAAATCTCCACCAACCCTCCTTCCCTAGTCAGTCTGCTAAAATAAAAAGTATGTCTATCAACATGACTTAAAAGCGGCTACCCACTCTACAACTGTGGCTGAGATCTCAATTTTAACCACGAGGTACAGAAAACTCTGCACTTACCCCCTCTTCTTACCATTATTTCATGCTTTCCGTGCACTAGAGCAATGTCTTTCTAGTCAGTTTTTGCTGTCCTTGTTGTTTACATAGGGTCACAGGATGTAAACCTAGCTGGCTAGAACTCTCTATGTAGACCAGGCTGACCATGAATTCACTGAGACCCACACGCCACTGCCTGCTGGTATTAAAGGTGTGTACCACCATACCTGGCTTATCTTTCTAGGTTTCACTGTCATGGTTTCATGAAGTTAAAAAACTCAGTTCAAAGTGTACAAACATATATTTTCTTGCACTAATATATACATTTGGGATGTGGGGTGGTCTAGTTTAGTTTATTGTCACCAATGAAAACAAATACTGCCATGTCTTTAAGAATACAAATTATTGATAACTAATCCTAATTCTCCAAAGGAGAAAATTTACCCTTTTGAAACAATTTCTTCCTACAGGATCTCAGAGCTAGTGATTTCCATGCACTCTTGGTGAGTTCATAAAACTATGCATAAAAGTTAAAGTTATGCTTATTAATAACACATTTCTTTTGTAATATATTGTTTTTAAATGAAACTAAATTGAATTTATTTTCTCTTATGAATTATCAAATTCTGATTTTTGTAGATCTTTAATTATTTTATATTTTAACTCCATTTAGTTTCAAATCTTCTAGCTATTTGGAAGAAGTAGATTACTGCTCTTCCTTGCTTAGTAGTTAAAGAATTAAGACTATGTATGTCCTGGAAATACAGTTTTGGTCACATTTTTAGGTAGATAATTTTCTATTAGTCTAACTATCATTTATCTACCTACCTACCTATCTATCATCTATATAGTTACCGTCTATCTATCATCTATTATATATATATATTTGATACACAGAATATGTTCTTTAAATATTCCCATTGTTATTATTACTTTATTAAATACTAAATTTAATAACAAACTTCTAAACAAGGCTTTTCAAGAATGTTTACTTGGGAATTTTAGACACTAATAATGATGATATTTGTGAAAATTGCTCAATAGTCTAAGCGTTCCCTGAATTTTCAACATATTACAGTGTTTGACTAAGTTTTACTCTCGCCAAAAAGATGATGATGTGTTTTTGTCCCTATCGAAATTACCACCTTTTAACCCAGACAGCTGAGATTTCATGTTGAATGACAGCGGAGACAGCAAGGAGGGGCTTATTGATTACAGAGGAGCTTGGCTCCTGGGTCAAACCTAGAGTCTAGAGGCCTGAGAAGCCCTAGAAGAGACAGGCAGATGAACTCTCTATAGAGCCAATTATTTTTGTAGTTATATAGTTTATTACATTTGCACAATGAATCTTAGTCAGTTTCACACACACCCAGTTCCCCTCTCGCATCCTTCTTCCATTTCTACTGCAACATTTATTCTCAGGAAGTCCCCCTCCGATTTTAATGCCTTTTAATTATGTGTGCCTCACAGAGTTTGGTTAGAGTCTCTTGCCCAAGTGTGGGTGCAAGGTTATTTCCTAGATTAAAAACAATTTATCAATGGCTATACCACTGAAAAAAAAATGACACAATTCATACCTTAAAAGTCATCACGGTTTTTGTTTTCTTTATCAGGATATAAGGAAGGAAGGGATAAGTCCTAATGAGTCATTTCCTCATTCATGATGAGGAATTCATGATGAAATATTGACTGGCCCAATCTTGTACAAGTCTTATATGGATAACTTATGCAGTGAGTTCATGAGAACAATAGTTATGGCATTTTTCAAAGGCATCTTTTTGTTACACATATCTCCATCCTCTGGCTCTTAAATTCTTTCTGTTTCATATTCTGTGATGTTTGCTGAGCCTTGAAAGGGGTAAGATAGATAGAAGAAGACTGTTGCTTAGCTGCTCCATTTCTCTATGTCCTGTGACCAAAGCATATGTGGAGTCTTATCACCATGTTCTGGTAGTCTACCAGATATTATTGGCCAGTAAGCTGAAGATGGGTGCCTGCAACATTACAGAACTTTGGGTGACTGACTGTCCAACCAGCGAGATGTCTCTGTCAATTCTAGAGTTTTGGAAGGTTCTTACAATGCACCTTCTGTTTTCTAAGGTAAGATTATATCCTTCTGGATTCTTTGATGGAGTTGAAGAATAGATAGTTATAGTTTTCCTTAGTTATGATAAAAGATAAAGTAGATATAAATATTGTCACTGTAATTCTTGTTTGATACCTGTTTTGTTATATGTAATTTTACTATTTAAAGTTAAAACCTTCCTTTTTATTTAAACGGAAAAGGGAAAATGGTGTGTGAAGTCCTTCTGTCTATGTGTTGCTTTTATTGGTTCATAAAGAAGCTGCTTTTGGCAAATGCCTTAACAGAGTAAAGCCAGGCAGAAAGAGATATAGAGAGAAAGAAGGCGAAGTCAGGAGATGTTATGTAGCTGCCAGAGAGGAAAGACATGAGCTGCCAAATGGAAACTTGCTGGTCAGCCACGAACCTCATTATAAAATATAAAATAATGGAAATGTGTTACTTCTAGATGTAAGAGCTAACTATCAATACACTTAAGCTATTGGCCAAAGAGTATTAGAAATAATATAGTTTCTGTGTGATTATTTTGGGAGTCTGGGTGGCCAGGAAATGAACAAGCAGCCTCCTCCAACAATTGTCCACCAATGGAGACTATCTTTGTTTAAACTCATATACATATAGATGAACATATACAATTATATCATGTTTCCTTATATAATTTATATGTCTGTTAATGTCCTTATAAAATTGCAGGAACATGTATGGTTTCTTTTTATATATATCCTTCCTTTTGGTTACTTCTCCTTTTCTATTTTCTTCCCTCTCCCTCCATTCTCCACTTGTTTAGACTTTTCAATCCCCCACCCAGTATTCTTTTCATTTTAATGATTAACATGTTCTATTACTCTCCCTTCTTAAAGTCTCTTTGCCTCTTCCCTTCTCTCTCTAATAACCTATTTCTACCTTTCTGACTTTTACCAGAACTCAGTGTTAAGCCTATTGCTCTAAAAACCCACAGCAAGGATCCACATCTGAAGGAAAACTAGTAATTTTTGTCTTTCTCAATTGGTATATTTACCGCATTTATCTATTTTTTCTATAAATCACATAATTTCATTATTCTTTGCCATTGGATACAATTCCTCTGTGTTTGTGTTGCAGTTTTTATTATCCATTCATTCATCAGTTGATGGGCATTTGGGCTGGTTCCATTTCTGCACTATTGTGAATAGAGGCACAGTGAACATGGAAGTTTATGCATATGTTGTAGAATATGGAATAATTTGTGTATATGCCCAGGCGTAGTACAGTTATATCATATGGCAGTTCTAGTCTTAGGTTTTTAAAGAACCTCCACACTGGTGTCCATAGTGACTGTATTAGTTTATACACTGTTAATGTCCTTATAAAATTGCAGGAACATGTATGGTTTCTTTTTATATATATATCTTTCCTTTTGGTTACTTCTCCTTTTCTTATTCACAATAGTGTGAATAAGGAATCTGCTTTATGCACATCATGTCAGCATTTTTAGTTCTTTGTTTGTTTTTCTTTATAATAAACAATCTGAATACAACGAGTTAACATCATAGTTTTGGTTTGTGTTTTTATGATGGCTAAAGATGCTGAACACATTTTAAAATATTTTTTATCTGTTTGTGTTTCTTCTTTTGAGAACTGTCTGTTCAGTTTCATTGACCATTTTTGCTCTTTAGATGTTTGCTTTATAAGCCCATCATATCTCCTAGACATGATTCCTTGATCATATGTATAGCTGGCAGAGATCTGACATTCTGTAATCTACCTCTTCACTCAACTAACAGTTTCCTCTGCAGTGAAGAAGCTTCTAATTTCATAAGTTCGTACTTGCTGAGGGTTACCCATGTCTTCTGTAATCAGAATCCTATTGAGAAAGTCCTCAACTAAGCCTATATATTTAAGCATGCTCATGACTTAATCTTCTTGTAGTTTCAAGTCTAACATTGAGGTCTTAGATCCATTTTGAGTTATTTTTTATGCAAGATGAGAAAAAATGATCTAGTTATATTCGTCTATGTCTATGTACATAGTTTTCCCAAGTGCTATTTGTTGAAGGTGCTATCTTTTCTTGAATGTATATTTTTTTGCTTCTCTATTAAAAATCAAATGGCTATAATTGCATTGGCATGTACCTGTGTCTTATATTAGATTTCCACTAATCTATGTGTCTTTTTTCAGTATCACACTATTTTTATTACTATGGCTTTGTAGTATAACTTTAAGTAAGGTATGTTTTTCTTTTTCTGTGAGGAATTGAGTTGACATTTTGGTGGGTATTGCAGTAAATTTATACATTAATTTTGGTAGGATAATAATTTTCATACTATTAACCTTACTAATGCATTGAAGTCATCAATTTCTTCCTTTCCTACTAGTATCCATTTATTTCACATCTTACTGATTTAGTAAAGACTTCAAACACAACAGTGAATAGGTTTGGGGACAGTATGCATTCTTTCCTTGTTACTGGACCTTGTGGGAATTTTCTGAGTTTTTCTTCATTTAACATGATGTTAGCTGTAGGGTTATCATATAGCCTTTATTAAGTTAAGATATACTCCATCCATCTCTTATATATCTGGGGTTTTATTAGAAAGAATGTTGTGTTTTTGCAAAGACTAATCTATATCTATTAAGATGATTTTTGAATTCTGTCTTTTATACTATTTATATGATGAATTATAATTACTAAGTTATGTGTGTTGGGCTATCCTCAAATGTCTGAAATGAAGCCAGTTTGAGCATGGTGAGCTGGATAGTTTTATATCAACTTGACACAAGTTAGAGTTATCTGAAAGGAAGGGAACCTCAATTGGGAAAATGGCTCCATAAGATTTAGCTACAGGAAATTTTCTTAATTAGTGATTGATGGGGGAGGGAACAGCCCATTGTGGGTGGTACCATCCCTGGTCTGGTGGTCCTGAGTTCTATAAGAAAGTAGGCTGAGCAAAACAGTGGGAGCAAGTCAGTAAGTAGCACCCCTCCATAGATTCAACATCAGCTCCTGCCTCCAGGTTCCTGCTGTTTGAGTTCCTTCTTGACTTCCTTCATTGAGAATATAACTCTTTTTTTCTCTTCAACTTGCTTTTTGGTCATGGCATTTCATCACAGCAATAGAAACCCCAACTAAGACACATAGCAAATGATATTTTAGATGAGCTTTTGTAGTTTGGTTTGGGAACATTTTGTTGAAAATTTTTGCATCTACAATTAGGGAACTTGATATACAGTGTTCTTTTATTGTTGTGCTTTTCTCTGGTTTTGGAACTTGGATAATGTGGCTTTGTATAGAATTGAGAAATGTTACTTTTCTACTGAAAAGTATGGGTCTTGGTTCTTCTTTGGATGGCTGGTGGGATTCTGCACAGAATACATTTTGATCTGGCCTTTTTTTTAGATGAGTTATTTTTAATTTCTGCTAAATATCACTGTTTCTTATATGTCTCAGCTATTTATTTCACCTTGATTTAACTCTGCTGGGCCATATGTATCTAGAAATGTATCTATTTCTTGTCTAGTGGAATACAAAATTTTAAGATATGTCTTACTTTTCTATTGCTATGATAAAGCACCATGATAAAGGCAATTTATTTAAAAAATCATTTAACTGGGCTTGCGGTTTCAGATGGATATAATCCATGAGAGTGTCACAAATCATGGTGGCGGGGACATCTGGGAGCTCAGATTTTTGAACCATGAGTAGGAGGCAGAGAAAGTCACACTGATAATGGTGCAAGTCTTTTGAAACCTCAAAATCCCACCCCCAATGACACATTTTCTCCAACAAGACCACACCCCTAATCCTTCCTAAACAATTTCACCAATTGGGAACCAAATATTCAAATATATGAGTCTATAGGGGTTGTTCTCATTCAAACCACCACATTCCATTCCTCATCCCCTGTTGGCTCATGGTCAATCATTTCACAGAATGCACTTAGCCCAAGATCAGAAGTCTCTATAATCTTTGACAGTCTCAATAGCATTTTAAATTCCAGTCAAAACTTTTTCTGAGACCCAAGGCCATCAATTAATTGTAAACTCTTATAAAACCTAAAATCAAATTCCATTCTTCCAATATATGATGTCACTGAATAAACATCTCTATTGCAGAAGATATGGTTGGGAACATAGTGAGAAAATAAAATGGCAGAATATTTAATAAAACCAGAAATCCAAAGAAGGAGTATGTGTGTGGTGGCGGGGAGATGCTAGCGAAAACAGTGTTCTAGAAAAATGTGTATAAAACAGCATGAAGGTTGAGATATACCTTAAAGAAACTGTGACTGGCATTCATTTAACTAATATGATTAAAAATGGAATAGGGGCTTCTAGTTATAGAATCATGAGCCACACCTGATGAAAGATCCAAATGTACCTAGAACTAAATTTCAATACTTATTTTATCATATGTAAATGCAATCTTAGATATGAAATATTTGAAAGTTAGAAGTTATAATATAGGATAAATTACAACACAGAATCTAAAATATATGATAAATTTAACATGTTACTATAATTAAAAGAATAGCTATTTGTCATATAATAATTTGGAAATGTGAAAATTTGTACTGCACTCAGAATCTATGTACCATGCCACAGATCATTTAATAAATACTATATGATGTCTCTAAAAATAGAGTTAGAGTGACATAGGTCATTTTTCTAAGAATAGATTGCAAATTGGCCCTCAAACCTCATCACTGAAACACAAAGTGGTTTCCATTTTTGTTCATAGGAATCTGGACGCTCATAGGAAGTCTTCTTGGAAGACTACCTGAAGTCATCTGAAGCCCCCAGCTTTCCAGACTACTGCAGCAAATGAGAAAGCGAAAGGAAATAGACCCAGCAACTTTGGCTTGAAATTAAACCAGTCTTCCTTGGTCATGAACTTACCTAGGTCAGTGACCTACAAAGGAGGGTGGGTACTGCCCTGAATCAGAATGAATGCTTTGGGACACCTTTGCTCATGTAGGAATAATCAAAAGGTTTTCCATGGATATAAATCTCTCTGCACACCATCCATTTTCGCATGCATTTTCTTTAAGAGCAAACAACTGGTACCTTGATTGGCATGTATTCGTTGGTGCTTTGGCTTCCTGATTCTTCTTTTGGAAACAAAGTGGAATTTTCTTAGAGCTTAATATTTGATTAATACTGCCTTGTAGACTCGCAGTTTATTAAAATAATTTCCTCGGGCACAAGTTACTCTTGAAATACTGTGGACATAGTATTTAGTAGGAGCCATGAGCGAACTCCCCCTTTGATCTTAATCCCTAAAGATCTGGACATAAAACACAGTAAATAATGGTAGGTGGAGAGAGCTGCCACAGCATAGGATGGGAAATATTTACAGTACACAAGGCAAGCATGGCGCAGAGCCATTTGAAGCGTCAGGCAAACTACCCCTAGTCTGCAGGATGGACACAGTGGCTCTGGTTGAACAATATGGAAAAAAATTCATTGTTTGGTAAATGTCTTAATATATTTATATTATATTTATGTGCACATGAGTGTCTGTGTGTATGTGATATGTGAGTGTGGTGAATGTGGAGGCCAGAAGAGGCATTGGATCCCCTGGAGCTGGACTTACAGGTAGCTGTGAGCTGCTTGATGTGACTGCTAGGAACCGGGTTTGAGTCTTCTGGAAGAGTTGCAAATGTTCTTAACCACAGAGCCATCCCCATAGCCTCAAAATATCCATTTTTCATCTTTATTGAAAAACATTATCTGCTTTGAATCGATGTTAAGGAATCAGGAAGGTAACAGCTGGGAAGTAAACGAGAGCAGATTTTTGTCTATAGTGTTCTATTTGTAATGAGGTGAAAATGAGCTAATGAAAGAACTTAGCTGCTGACCTGAAAACGTGCATGGGCACAGGAATAATGAAAGGAACACAGGCCCGGTGTTTGGTACAAGGCCAGAGAAGGGGATTTTAACAACCCAGAACCATTAGAACTTGTACTATTTCACTCACTACCCGAGGAGCCAGAGAATGCAGTTCCCAACCCCGAAACTGCTTCAACCACTCGTTACTCTGTCTTTAATCTCTTAGACAACAGCATCACTAATCTTTAAAAGCGTGCCAGGATTCACACATATAAATGACCAATGTTTCAACTGGAGTAGACAGGTGATGTGTTAATTTGATCTATACTAATATTGCTAATATTGCCCAAATATTTTTTGAGAACTCTTCTTCTTCTTTTTTTTTTTTTGTTATCCTTCAATGTCAGCATCATATTCTCTGGAATGATGACAAACAGATGACCCAGAAGGAAGAATTTAATTGAAGTCACCAAGTGTCATTGAAAGTTAAGTTTGTTGCCTAAAGCAAATTGCTGAGATAATAAATGTTACTTTGGGTCTTAAAGTATACATAAATTATATCTCATTATGTCCAAGGAATGCAATTTTATTTTGCCTTCACATGGTCATTAGAGATCCTTCATCCCACTGTCTTGAGCAAAGAAGAGAAGCATAGCTGCTATTTATAGATACCAGTCAGTAGACACTCCATAAAGGCTGCTATATTCACTTCAAATTCCATTTTTACAACAAATATCCTCCATAAGTATTCTGAATCAAATAACAGCATATACTATATTACATTTCTTAAATCTTCTACTATTAAAAAATCATGTTAATTTGTATTTCTACTAGCTCACAAATAAACAATATAGCTAGATTAAACACCCGCACAATTTTCTAGGCAATTAGCATTGAAAGATACTTGGAAATATATAATAATTGGTGTTGTGGTTTGAAAATGCATGAAGTGAAAGGGGGAAACAACAGAATCCTAATCAGTGTCAGGCACTCAGCCTAACTGAAACCAGAAAATTGATGGGAAAACCAGGCTGCATGTCCCTAAATAGTCCTCTTCCACCACGTGTCAGGGCCCTTCTCATGCAGACCCAGAAGGTCTTCCCGGGCGTCCTGCACATTGTCTCTCGGATCTATGGCACAATCAGTCCTGAAATCCCCAAAGAAGCCTTCAATCCACACCCTGCTACTGCTGGAACTCAGATGAAGCAGCTGACCACAGCCACTGGGTAGGAGAGAAGGCTCTGTGTACGTGGTGAAGCACCAACAGGAAGCATCACCCTTTCCTTCCCCAATTTGTATTTGAGGAAATCCAGGAGAGGCTCAGAGCCCTGACTTCCCGTACGGCGCATATAAATCTTAACTCCAATACTGTGTATAGTAACCCATACTGTGGCCATACCACAACTCATTCAGCTGCTCACTGCAGGTTCCTGCCATCTTGGAATGTTTATATTCAATAGTGTGGTACACTTGTTGATGCACTGGTAAGCAACGCTGAAATAGCTGCCTAAAAGAATTTCTGCGTTTTAAGTTGCAATCGCCACTTCCCAGTAACCTCTAAGAGGGTTAGGGTGATTTCTCCCAGAAGTCATGGAGAGGACGGAGTTCAGCAGTACTGGAAGGTGTTGATTTCCTTCCTCTTCCCTTCCTCTCTCTCTTCCACCCTTCCCCTCTTCCTTCCTCCCTTCCTCACTCTTTTCCAACCTTACTTCCTTACTTCCCTTCTTCCTCCCTTCCTCCTTCTCTCCCTTCTTCCCTTCCTTTCTCTTCTCTCTTATTCCATCTTGCTTTCTGCCTGTCTTTGTATGTGCATCTCTGTTTGGTACACACGTGTGTGAGTGAACACAGGTGCAGGTGTTCATGGGTATCAACTTGGAGTTGACATCTAGTGTCTTCCTTGATTGCTCTCTGCTTTGTTGATGAGGCAAGGTCTCTCACTGAGTCCAGAGGTCATAGATTCAGCCACTCTCGCTATCTAGCTTGCCCTGGGGATTTCTGTCTCTGCCTCCCTCCCTAGTTCTGGGAATTTCGGTGATTACCTTGCCTCCCTATCTTTACAAATTATATGTGGGTTTGGAGAATCAGAATCCCAGTCCTCATTCTTGTGCAAGAACTTTTTATTCCTGGCTGAGTCATTGCTCCAGCTCTATCTTTTCCTTTTTGTGTTCACGTTTGTTGCAGGGATGAAAACTTCCATGTAATTTTTGTATAGTTTGTACTTTTCATTTCACTCATAAAAAACAGGATATTTGTTGTCCATTTTTATTTTCTTTATTTTCAGTTTATTTTTGCAAGCCACATGGATCTTCACAAACAAGACTTATTACCAGACATTTTTTTCTAATTCCTTTTTGTGGACCTGGGAATTGAACACAGAGCCTTGTGCATTCTAAAAATAAATTTATCTAACACCGGATTATACTCCTGTGCCCCTTTATCAGCCCTCTGATAGCATTCTTATTGAATATATTTTTCTATATCTGTGCTTTTGTATAAATAATATATGCAGTTAAAGATAATGTCTTCTAAGCTTCTGCCATATTTAACGTCTCTCCTTCTGATCAAAAGCATAATAATATTATTGTATTGGTTCTATTTTTGCATTTCATTTTCACATTCTGTTCATATTAAAATATCACTTAAGGGCAGGTTCAAAGAGGGAACTGTAGATGTCCAGCAACTTTTTTAGTCTAGGAGCCTTAACCATGTTTTACAGCTGTTTCTTCTTTTTAAGTCTCAGTCTCTCTCTCTCTCTCTCTCTCTCTCTCTCTCTCTCTCTCTCTCTCTCTGTGTGTGTGTGTGTGTGTGTGTGTGTGTCTGCCTCTCTCTCTGTCACTCTCTCTATCTGTCTCTCTCTCTCTCTCTTTCCCTCTCCCTCAACTCCATAAGGCCTGCCTTAAATATTTCCATCATATTAGAAAATAATGCACTCCTTTCCCTTTAAAACTTTGAGTATAAAATCTGCTTTTAATCTTATGGAATAAATTAAATTAATTGCCACAGCACTTCCTTTTTGTTGCTGTCACCCTGTGCTCAGCGTTGAGGACACATTGGCTAAGGTCCAGCAGGGGCACTTGTACAGCGTGGAGTCTCCCACAGGGTGTTTCCATACTTGGAGAGAAGACCTTGCTTCCCTGACCCAAGTTCTCCAGAGTTTATAGATGAAAACTTTATAGCAGGGGAGCAAGTTTTCACACACTAATCATTGCTTCAATTAGTGATGAGAAGGAAGACGATGAAGTAATGTTCCGTGGAAGGCTTCTCTTTCTGCTCCCTTGTGGGAAAACATTCGAAATCTAACATTGCTTCTTCCCATCCCCCACCCCTGGTTTTGGTGTGATTTGGAGGAAGGAAGTGTTCAGGGCAGAGTCAGTTTTTACAACGAAATGACTTAGGGCCCTGGATTTTTCTTTTGGTACAGTAACAACTGCAAATGGATATTTATATAGAGTTAGGTCAGACCTAAGAGCTTAAGGGTTTATTTTTAGATTTCTGCTTGGCCAGGGGGGAAGTATGGTAAATGAACCTTATGTTCTTAAATGGGCATGCTGCTGGACTCAAAATATTTGAGAAATCTGATGGGAGGCACTTGAGAAAATCAGCTTTATTTCAGAGCCCCAAACAATGACAATATGACTTCTCTTTGTTTGGCTTTTTCTCTTCCTCTTTTTCCCGTATTTACTTTCACTTTTAATACTCATGGACTGCCTACTTTTGAAGATAACATAAGAACACTAAAATGGCTTATAAGACATATAAACTCCAGCTTGTCATCACTAGCGGTGTAGTTTCGAGTGCGAAAGCCTCCAGCTGTGTGTGGCGGCTCAGGCTAGCACTTGAGACAAGAAGCAGTGTTAATTACACGTCAGTTTTCAAACTAAGTGTGAAAACAAAGAACATAAATCAATATAATAAATATGATTAATCATTGAAATGGTAACATTTGGAAATAAGTGGTTGAATAAAATAAATTGTTAATTTGCACCTGTTCTTTTCTTGAATTCTATTTCTTATTTTTGGTGGTGTTCATTTTGCGCAGGATCTCCCTATGCAGCCTAGGGGGCCTGAAGACTCAGAGCAGTCTGTCTGCCTCTGCCTCCCTGGTGCAGTCATGAAAAGTATGTGCCAGCTTGCCAAACATTATACCTTTCTTTTTTTAAAGTGTGAAACAAGAAAAATTCAAATTGCATATTCAATTCACAAAAGTGAAGAGGACAAGATTTAAAAGCTAGACTCTGAAGTAAATCCACGTGTGTTCACAGTCTGGCTGCTGTTACACCAGCCAAGAGAACTTGGTCAAGTCATAGACAGTGTTACAGATATCTTATTTACACATTGTGAACCCTGCCTCACAGGTTCTATGAACGTGAAAGTATACAGAGCCCAGCTTTATTCTTTCTTCAGAATCCAAAGACTGGAAGACCTTCATAGTTCTGCTCTGCTCAAGAGAAGCACTGGAAAGAAACAGAAAAGAAGTTTAAATCAGGAATTTGCTGAAACGACGCCTCCCCCTTTCTCCCTTTCCTCCCTTACTGCAGCCAGTTTCTTTCCCTGAGATGAAGACAGCTAGTTTAGAATGGACACGTTTCCAAGATTTGTGGATAACCTATTGGATAGATTGTTTATTAATTGCATTGGCAATTAGATAATATTATAGGTATGTTATTGCCATCAAGGACTTTTAGTTAAAATACATGGCTGGCATTGGATATGAACAATGCGTCTCTAAAGGCCCTGATATCAGAGCAAGCCTCGCTTCCATTGTGCTTTGGCTACTCAGTCCTCTGAGTGTTTTGCACATCCCATCTCTCTTAAATTCATGCAACAATAGCACTTGTTGAAAGTTGCTTAGCCCATGGGAGGCAGAGATTACTTGTAACTCTGTCTACTTATGGGCAGGTACTGCTGATCAAGTCTTAAGCCAATATCCACAGGTCTGCTTAACAGAGACACTGCCCTATAAAGAAAGTCTTGCTCCCCTTCCACGGCACAGCCATTACACGGGTGAAAAGGAAATAGTCATTAGAGTCCTCACATTGCGTCTGCTAGAGCATGACTTGAGAAATTAAGTTATTTCCATCATTTCTTACAGTCCAATGAGCATGATGCTTCTGAGGTAAACAAAAGCCCACATCTCATTTATTGCTAATTTCACAATGGGTAATACAACCCTGAGTACACAGTTACTGCTGACTTAATGGGTGTTGAGTGGATAAGTGTATGTATGCCAAAGCTTTTCCCAGCCAGGGGTTGTCATCCAAACCACCAAATGCATGTGATCATTTACTCAAGTATCCCAAGTATGCACGGAGAAAATACCAACCTGGATCCAAACAAGAAGGGCTGCTTCATCACACACAATGGATGCCTTAGGACAATAAGGTGTAATTGCCTCCTGGCATTCCACAGAGAGCCATGCTTAGATTAACCCATAGCCCTTCAGAACTACCGTGTCTTCAGTTAGGTAAGATTGCTGGTCAAAGCCGCCTCTAAGCTCTTTGTATAAGGCTCCGAAACTAAGAAAGCAAAGACCTTTTAAGCATTTGCTTTCAAAAGCACAAAACACTATGCGGCCAAAACTATGTATGCCTGAAATATTTATAACCTGATCATATGCAAAAAAAAAATGGATTGCTGATTTAGATAATGAGAGTTAGTGTTTGGGTAGAGGACCACTGAGGAGGCATGGAACAGATTAGGTGTGTCTGTTTTAGTATATAGGAGGACCAGCGACGTACTGATGGAGGTAGTGCTAGTGATGCTGGGGACTGCATGCTCTGGAGTCCAGTGGCTTCCACACCCAAAAGGATGGAGCAAACTCATGAGTCAGCAGCCAGGAAGGCAAGTAGCAGCCAGAGCTTGCCCAGACCAGAACTTAGAGCAAATATGCAGTTGTGGGACAAAAAGTTCTCACAAAATAAACAGGTTTACAAATGTGGAAGACTAAGGAATTGGAAGGCCAAGCAAGGCTGGTTTTCAAATGTGTGTGTGTGTATTTTTTTTAAAGAAAATGTATTTGATTTTCTATTAAGAAGCTTAAGAATTAATTAGACAAGGGATTGGGAGCCTGGGAATCTAGGAGGGTGTAGAAAGCTTGTGGAATAACGAGGGAAAGGATTGAGAATAGCATTGAAAAAGTCAACTATGAAATCTGAATTGGCTGTAATAACCATTTCCCTCTTATCTGCAGAGGTTGAAACTGTGCCTCCTGGTAGGCTTTCTCGGACTACCCAACACTCACAATAACAGGAAATAGAGTCACTTCACAAGCTGTGTATCTCAGGAATATTTTTGTGTACAGCCTACCTGGCGATATTAATTTGGGAAGATAAAGTATCACCAACCCACAGAATGAAACACAAGCTTAATGTTTCTGGATACCTGACCTCAACTGTGTGTCACAACAAGTATAATAATAATTTTGAATTACTTGTAAGATACTTTAAAATAGTGAAATAACTGATTTCTTGTCTATAAGGTAGATGAATTATGACCTAAATTGTGTGGGGGGAAAAAGCATATGTAGTTCTCTTAGGACACAAAACCAAGGGAAATGAGGAAGCTTGTGTTCTCCTTGGAGCCTTTGTAAAGCAATGATGCCATGTGTCAATCACAAGGTCCAGGTGTCACAATATGAGGTACACGCTTCTTTTATAAGATTAAATTTCTGCTCCAAATCTAGGAAGGGAGAAAAGGACAATCACATGCAGTGAATAGTGAGTGCATCAGATGTACCGTGCAAGAGTTACAAACAATGAGAACAGCTGAGCAGAGAGAAGATTCAAGCAGAGTTCTGACTGACTGGCAAATACTCCAAGGAGGACCTGGGACAGAACTTTAGCAGGGAGAGTATCAGCCTGGCGAGGTTGCTGTAAGAAAATACCACAAACTAGGCAGCTTATACACAGCTGAAAATTATTTTCCCAGTTACAGAAGCTTAGAAGTACAAAACAAATACAATGGCAGATTCTGGGTATCATGAAAGCCAGGATTTAGCTGGTGGGTGGCCGCTTCTCTCGATATCCTCCCGTGGCAGCAAGGAAAAGCACGCTTCCTGGGAACTTCTGTAAGAGGAATAATTCCATTATGTATCTCCTTCATGGCATATGGGCTTCTCAAAGGCATCATTTATATTAACATCTTCCCTTCTGGGTTAAGATACCTACATGTGAATCTGGAAGCATGTGAGCACTAGGTCAGAACTGCCAGTAATGAGCTGACAAAGAGAGGTGATGCTAAGCTGTCTGGAGCCTGGGAATGAGGACCCTTTCCTGTTGATACCTTAGTTCCACACACAGTACCTTTAAGTAGAAAAATGGTGACAAGATTCAAATTGTATTTTTTGTTAATCATTTAGAAAAAGAGACAAGAGTGAAATAATGGGGGTAGGATTTAAACAAAATAATTAATTCCTCGAGAAGGTATGGAGGAAAGGTCTGCTCTAATCAGAACAATCTAACCTTATGGACATTTTCCACTGTGCACGTTGTATCTGGTTCCATTTTTTTAACTGACTGATAGCGATTCCCACTGCAGACATTTATTTTAAACTGGACCACTCTAATTGGCTCCCCTGAATCAAGAATCCTTTCAGACTGTGAGGTAGTGCGATTAACCACACTTATCCTTTAACTTCCTAAAGATGTCTCACTGCAGTGGGGTGAGTGCATGGCCACTGCACCGCTTTGCCATTTGCAGTTGGCTTTCTATTCTGTGCCAGAAATAATAGCTGAAAAACACTCATTTTATGAAAATAATGAGCCCTAGAAGAATTTTTATTTTTTTAGCATTTGCTGCTGACATCTGCCAGTCTGCTTGGCAGTGCATAACAATAATACCTTTCGTGTTTGGAAATGACAAATTTAAATATGACTTCACATTCAAAATGCATCTGAAAGAGAATAAGATACACAGACTACATCACAAAATATCACAGGTTCAATAAGCATAAAAGACATGACTCTTTTGATACAGAATTTTGGACTATTTGGTAGAAAGAAAGAAAAGGTGGGGAAACAACCACATGGCATGCCACAGGTAGCTGTAGCTTTAGGGAATAGGATGAGCATCTTAGGGAGAAGGGAGGAGAAAGGCAGTGCAGCATCCAGAAAGCAAAGGTGCTGCCATGGACGCCAGATTTACAGATGATCAAAAATGCTTTTTCCCTCATTTTTCCCCTTAATTTCTAGAACCAAATACAGATTGCTAATGGTTAATCCTGCATGATAACAGTTAGTGCTTGTAGTAATAAGGGCGGCAGGCTGTGTCCCCGGCACCTGGCCGCCCCCACGGCTAGCTTTACTCAAAATAATTACACGGACACTGTATTCTTTTAATCACTGCTTGGCCCATTTCTATCTAGCCTCTTCTAGGCTAACTCTCGCACCTGGACTAGCCCATTTCTAATATTCTATGTAGCACAGCTAGGTGCGCTTACCGGGAAGATTCTAGCCTACGTCCATCCTGGGTTGGAGCTTCATCACGTGTGTCTGCCCAGGAGCCAAGAGCATGGCGTCTCTGCTCCAGAGAACAGGGCTGTCCGTCTGAGCTCACTTCCTCTTCCTCCCAGCATTCTGCTCTGTTTACTCCACACACCTATGTTCTAAGCTATGAGCCCAAGTAGTTTGTTTATTACTTAACCAATGAAATCAACAGATTGATATATGACACTCCCACATCAAGTGCTGTTCATAAATTTTGGGTTCTCTCCCCCAAAGGTTCCTGTCCCTGTTGGTCAAAATGAACCATATAATTCATTTTGATAAATAAACTGAAAATGAGCCGTTTGATATGTTCAAGTAAAGAATGCTTGTTTGTTTGTTTTGTGACAGGGTCTCACGTAACACAAACTGGCTTTGAATTCCTGGTCCTTCTGCCTCTACCTCCCCAGTCCTCCACCACCACTTTCAGCTGAGGAGCCCTCTCGGAGACTCAGGGGTTTCCCTGCCCCTGGAGCCTGATGCGTGGGCATGCTCAGTCTACGAGAAACCAATGACACATGGGTAGGTACAGAGTGCAGACAACAAACCTATGTGCTGTTTTACAGTAGAACCAGCCAGACCTGAATAAAGAAAAAGTAGCAGCTAGTCATGAATGTCATCAGTGAATAATCCTGAGATGGTGTCAGTCACTAAGGGCTGAGTCATAGAGAGCAAGTGTCCCTGGAGCCTAGAATGATGGCGGTACTCACAATGTGGTAGCGAATACCAGGTGTCTGTAGAGTGGAGGGATGAAAGTTGCTGATGGTATGTATTGAATAGAATTCTTTTGATTTGACAGGGTACCCCAGAAAGAGATGATGGTAGAAATAGCCAGAGCAGTTACAATGATATACAAGGAAATAAAATGAAAATTATCCAGATTTTTACCTCTTGGGAAGCAGAAGGCAACTTCATCTCCCTAACAGACAAAAGGTAAAACTAAAGTCCTAGAGACAACAGCCACACAGTACTGTTCAAAGGGCATATCACTGGGTTATACTCTGCATTGTGACTGCCGTGACATGTACATATTGAAATGCTAACTTCCAAGATCTCAAAATATATCTCTACTTGGGAATGCCTCTGTAAAGGTGATTGAGTTCAAATGAAGTCATAGTCCAATATGACTAGGCACAGAATCCAATATGCCTTTACAAGGGGAGATGAAACACCCGATGTAACAATGACTGAACTAAGGTGCCAGTTTAAGTAGTTGGCAGAATTCTGCATATATGAGAGGGTTAGAAAATGATATTAACCCTAAAGTGATGGATGTAGCAAAGTTGACTGTCTTCTTCCTATGTAGTTGAATGAACCAAATCAACCAAGGGCCTTAATAGAACAGAGAAGAGAAGAAGGAGGAGGAGGCTCACTGAACAAGCTAAGATATCTGTCATGTGTTCTGGGATTGGAGTTTACATATCTGTTCTCCTGGTTCTCAGCTCTCCAGACACAGACTCATTAAAGATTACCTTGGACCACTTGCTTCCTGAGACTGCACCTTTCCATGGCAGATAGTGAACCCTCTCATCTTCTGTTTTGTATTAGCTTATTCAGATGGAGATAGATAGATAGATAGATAGATAGATAGATAGATGGATAGATGATAGATAGATAGATAGATAGATAGATAGATAGATAGATAGATAGATAGAATAGATAGATGATAAATAGGTATATAGATGGATATAAATGATATATGATAAATTAACATAGATGGACATATAGATAATAAACAGATGGTAGATTATAAATAGCTAGGTATCTCCCTATAATATATAATAATATAGATAGATGATAGATAGACGATATTATAGATATATATAGATAGACTGATTGATGATAAAAAGAATATCCACATAGATAGATGAGAGATAGATGATAGATAGATAGATAGATAGATAGATAGATAGATAGATATTAAATAGATTAATGGCAGATAGATAAATAGATAGCCCTGGATCGCATATCACTCATACCACCAGCATAGGGTCCTCTGCTAACAATTCATTTAAAGGGAATGGTCATATTACTGTTTAATGGAAGAAAGTATGCTAGAAAGAATAGTAAATTTTTCCAGGCTGATCAGATACCACAGACCTAAGAGTTTTCAAACTTAATTCAAAAAAGAGAAAAGCCTGAAAAACATATCAAACTTTTCTAGCTGTCTGAATCAAATGGACAAACAGCTGTGTGCAACAGCTTGATGGGAAGCAGCGCATATATATCATTTAACTGAAGAACATCCACCAATGATGCAGCTTACAGAGGTATGCCAGTGCTAAGTTGCTATTTAGGGACAATGAGTCTCTCAGGAACCATCAACCACGGGGCTTCACATTCCAGGAATCACTGGCAAAGGGAAAGAACTGAGTGACAGATGTATGGGATTCCTGAAGCCATGACCAAAAGGTACCAGGAACCAGAAAGAGAGGAAAGCAGCCATAGCAAAGGCTATTGCAAGAGTGGACTAGGGAGTTCTATTCACATCTCCCCTTTCTTTTTTTTATCACCGCTGTCTCCCATTTACCAAGCAACAAAATCCAGAGGATAAGCGAGTCTGAATAATGTGAATTATAAAAGTCAGACCCTGGGGAATGAGCTGTGAAGGTTAGTTTTTGTCAACTAGACAAAGTAGAGTTACTTGGGGAAAGGGATCCTTAGCTCAGGAACCGCCTCTTTCAGATTAGTGTATGGGTGTGGCAGAGGGGAAATTTCTTGATCAATCATTAATGTGGGTATCCTAGCACACTGTGGGTAGTAACGTGGCTGGGAAGGTGGTCCTGGGTTGTATAAAAAAAAAAAAAAACAACTAGCAGTGTCTCTCCACTATTTGTACACTGTGAAGATGTTTCTTTGCCAAGTTGCCTGCTGATTGGTTTAATAAAAAGCTAACTGGCCATTAGATAGGCAGAAGGTATAGGTGGGAAAGCCAGCCAGAGAGAACTCTGGAAGCAGAGCAGGGTCACCAGGAGCTGCAGGAGAAGCCAGACAGATGTTAAATGAGTCGGACACACAAATAGGATAGAGGTAAAAGTAATTTGGTAGAACGTAGATCAATAAAAAAAATATGGGTTAATTTAAGTTATAAGAGCTAGTTAGGAACAAACATAAGCTCTCTGCCAAGCTTTTATAATTAATAAGCCTCTCTGTTGTGATTTGGGAACTGTCAAGAGGGACAGAAAAATCCATCTACACTCCACAGTATCTACTCCACTTCAGTCCCTGCCCCAGGTTACCTCTTGAAGCCTTGCCTTCCCTTCATTTGATGATGGACTCTAACCTGTAAGGTGGAATACACCATTTCCTCCCCCACGTTGCTTTTAGTCATGGTTTTATCATAGCAGAAGAAACCAGAACACACACTGGAAGGTGGGAAAAGAACAGTCTTCATAGTCAAGAAAAAGAAATAACTGACATATAAATTTACTAAATCTTTACAGACTTATACTGCCAAAGAAAGAATAGGCTTTGATTAAAGAAGTCACTAAGTCTTGAGATGACCCTGGGGCCCCTGTTATTTCACACATCAAAAGCTGAAAAACTTCTCATGACTTCTGCATGAAAAATTTGAAACTAATCAAACAAATACTTCCCACCGCCCAAAGACCATCTCTTTTACCCAGCGGGTTCATACAGTGTCTCTGGATCGGTGATTATCTGTGACTTCCATTCTTTCCAGTTTTGAATAGGTGTTTATCATTATACCATGTACTATGTCAGCAGTGCAGGGGACAGGCAGCTTGTTTTTATAGTTCCTAGTTCTGTGGCTCATAAGAAACCACGCTGAACGTCCATTGTTGTGGCAGGATAACATGTAGGTGATGTTTTTCTTCAGTAGGGCAGTGAGCGTACATATTGTGTGGGAAGAGAAAAGAACAGAGTGTTTACTAACCAGATAATTGGCAGGTAGCAGACATCAGATATGTTCTTGTTCTTCTGTTTTTTTCCCCATCCAATTGAATTTAGTTGGTAGCATGGCTTGCTTTAACAAATAAAATGCAACATATTTCACTTTTAGGTGGCAGTGCTAAAAGCAGCCTATAATTTATCGCACTCTCTTTTCTCCTTTTCTGGTCTACAATCTGTCAGCTCCTTCTGATGGGGTGAGTAGGGGTCTACGGTGAAGGGAAGTGATGAAAGGAGATCATGCACAAGGAGCAGACTTTGGTTGTTTGAAATCGCTGAGTGTTTGGAGGACTATATCTTCTTACCCCAGCCAATCTTGACTGGTTAGAATAGACACTGAACAGCTTACTCAGCATGAGCCACTCAAGAGGACACAATAACTTTCGAATCCTTTCCATTGTTTTCTCTACTGCTGCTCCTCAGGCTCATCTGTGGTGACTGAGACACAGAAGCAGCCTGGTCCTTTCCAGTCTCTTTTCAACCTATGTCCAATCACTTTTCTCCTGGATTTCCTTGGAGTTGAAGGTTACTGAGGTTGTAATGTGAGTTGATTTGGACCATGTTAGGTAGTTCTAACTGTTTGCTTCTCCTTGAGTATTCACTAACATCTCCTGTGTCTGCACATTTTTTTTAACCCTCAGGCACACTACAGTGAGCAAGTCATGTAAAGTCCATGCTCTCCGAAGCCCACATTAGTATGTAATAAAATAAGTGGCAGGGCTACCAAAATATCCCTGAGGATGTCTGGAGGATTGTTCTCCAAAGACGTGATATATTGAGACAAAAAATAAATAACAGCAGCAACAACAGCAAAACGAACCAACCAATCAACAAACAAACAAAAAACCCAGCTAAAGAAGACAAGCAAACACAAGAGTGTAAAGAGATCAAACTGTGCAAAGTGCTCTAACACAGGAATGGGTTTGGCAATCCAAAGATCCATGTAACTATCAACCATGACTGTCAACATGGCAGATTCAGGGTCAACTAGGAGATAGACCATTAAGTAAATTTTAGATGTGTTTATTCGAGGAGAGACGTCCCCATAAAAAGTAGGTGGAACCATCCCATGGAGTGACTACCTCAGGACTGAATAAAAGGGAGAAGGATAATGGAATGCTAGCATTTATCTCCTTCTATTTCCTGATGGGGAAGTCAATGCCATCTCCTGCCACCAGGCCCTCTGACCTTGATACACTATATCCTCAACTGTACGCCCAAACAACTCTTTCCTTCTCTAAGTTACTTTGGTCAACTATTTTGTGAAGAGTTAATGACCTAAAAGTCTCAGGTGGACTGAGACGCTCTGGACAGGAAACTTGATTTCACTGACAACCTATGGATGATTCATCTAAGAAGATCTACACGCCTTTTTGAGTGGTCTCTACCATTTTGAGTCAGCAGAGGAGAACTGAACTGAAAATGGCATCTTCTAACCCCAAAGCTGCTTCCCATCTTTTAAAAGGCTTGGGTCATGTGCACCGTCTCCACTCCCATGGAGAGACTGCAGCAGCCCTTCCGTTCTGATTAGGGAGTCAGTCTGTTTCTTGGAGATGCCTGCTAGCTTGTATTTCTATGTCACCTTTATTAGTCCCGAGCCAAAGCTTTGTCACAGCAACGCAACTACAAAAGTAGCTGATACGGAAAATTGGTAGTGAGAATTGGGGCCACTACCATGCTATGTCAGGTCCTGTGATTCTTAGGCCTTTGAATCTGGTTTCTAGGAGAAACGTGGAAAAATTTGGAACGTGAATCTAAAGAACCCCTAAAGTGCTGTAAGTAGAAATTAATGGCCCTTTCTGGTGAATTCAAAACTCAGAAGACAGAATGCCTAGAGAAACACCGGCCGTAGGTTACAGAAAGAGTGAGGGAACTGGACTCAGGGCCCTTGGTGAGTGGTGAGCAATTCTGATAAATAATCTGCCTGAACTCTGCTCCTATCCTAAGAAGCTGAGTGAGGCTGAATTCGAAAGCACCGGATTAATTAATTTCATAGAGGAAAGGTCAAGACAAACTGCCATTCAGGCTGGGGTGTTGTTACTGCCAGCTTCTCTTATCTCGGTCTACAAGAAAGAGTACAAGTGGGTCCAAGGATGCAAAAGGTATATGGTTTGGTGATGAAAAGCGTGTGAGGGAGTTGAGAGATGCAGACAAGAAGGGTTAAAAACAAGTTGCAGTGTTAGACACGTGTGCCATGAAAGAGAGAAAAAAAAAACCAGCCCAAGGAGAATAGAAAAGGTATCTGCAAGGCAAGCCCAGGTCATCAAAGGCTTCATCTTGTGGAACATGTACATTCTTTTGAGAAGAGAGAGCATAAATTAAGAATCCCACTATAGAGGTTCCCCGCCTGGGAAAGTAATTTTCCCAGATCACCCATTTACACATGGAGAGGCTTCTACAGCTGTAGCCTGCAGAGTTCGGCTTTGTCTTCCACAGAACTTGTCAGCGTCATCTGTGTGGCACTGGTTGCGCAGACATGCAAGACACAATAGTGAAAGGGGCTGTCTTGTCAGGGTTTGCTGCCAACTTGACACACCAAGGGTCACCTGAGAAGAGGGGAGGAGTGTCAGTTAAAGCATTGCCTATGTCCTTTTAAAGGTGGAAGCTAGCTAGTCAGCAGCATTCCTCCAAGGTATCTGCTTCAATTCCTGCATGAGTTCCTGCTCCGACTGCCCTCAGTGATGGGCTGTTATCTGGAAGTGTAAGTCAGACAAACTCTTCCCTTCCTTGACTTACATTTGGCCATAGTGTTTATCACAGCAGGAGAAAACCAAAGTAAAACCGTGGTGTGAGACAATGGTCTGTATCCTGTCAATTATATTTTAAATAAATGCTGATTGGCCAGTAGTCAGGCAGGAAGTATGGACAGGGCTATGAGAATTCTAGGAATAGGAAAGTTCCTTCTGCAGTCCTGCCCCAGCCACAGAGCAAACAAGACGTGACTGCCTTGTGGGCAGTCCAAGGTCCTCCCCCCTCCATCCAGGTCTAGGAAGGTGAGCATCCGAAGAGGCTAGGCTCCCACAAAGCCAGTACATGCAGTAGGATCAAAACTCAGTGCCATGGGGAGTTGGGGGAGGGGAAGGGAAAAGGGAGATGGGGGAGGAGGCAGAAATTTTTAATATATATATATATATATATATATATATATATATATATATATATATATCTGTAAAAAATAAAAAATAAAAACCATAATAAGAGATTAATGTGAAAACAAATATGTGACTGCCTTGCCAAAAAAGGTACTGAGCCACGTGACTAACATAGACAAGAATAATGGGCTAAGTTATAAGAGTTAATAAGAAGCCTGAGCTAATGGGCCAATCAGTTTATAACTAATGTAGACCTCTGTGTATTTCTTTTGAACTTAACAACTGTGGGAACAGAGCAGGACAGAAAACTTAGTCAACAGAACAAAGGTCACCAAGGCTTGTACTAGGGCCACGGGGATCACAAAGGTTTGTGCTAGGGTTACAGAAAACTGAAGGCACCAGGAAATCTGAGGTGATAAACCCTTAGATGGCACTGCATAGGTCTGGGAAGGTATAGTATAATTGCAATGGAAACCTTAGGATGCTAGAAATGCCAAAACGATGAGACATTCAGGAAGGAAACCTGTTGGTTTGTGTAGGGTAGATCCAGCCCAAGAAAGAGGATACATGCGTTATAGACAGCATAGTTGGGAGTACATGACCCAGGACTCTTGGAGACTACACGATTCCATCATGAGCTCCAGATAACAAACGTGACATTGCAGGATTGCTGTTTTTCCCTGCTGGCATTTGAGTTTGCCCTGGCAGATCTTTACTTATTATGCCTCTATTCCTCCCTTTTGGAATGGGAATATTTGTTGTGCATCGTTGTATATTAGAACTATGTAACTTGTTTTCGAGTTTTTACAACCAGTCACTATTAAGACTACCCGAGTCTCAGAAGAGACACACTGAGCTTACACTTTCGAAAAATGTTGGAACTGTTCAAGAGGTGGGGACTTTTGAAGTTACACTGAAGATTATTTTACATTATGAGATAATCATGGGCCTATAGGTATCAGAAGTGAAATGGTATGACTTAAAATAATTTATTCAAATGTCAAGTTTTTGACTTGACACATACAGAATTAACTAAGAGACAAACTCTGAAAGCTTGACTTGACGAAGGAGTAGAAGTTCATGCGTGGCTTTATCATTCCATGGGTTGAAGTCCCCAGTTGAATAAAAATGAGAAAGTGGGCCAAGCAGTGGTGGCACATGCTTTTAATCCCAGCACTTGGGAGGCAGAGGCAGGAGGATCTCTGTGAGTTCGAGGTCAACCTGGCCTACAGAGCTAGTTCCAGCACAGACTCCAAAGCTCCAGGAAAACCCTGTCTCAAAAACCAAACAAAAAAACAAAGAAAAATGAGAAAGTGAGCACAGCCCCTGTATTCATATCGCTCTACTTCCTCATGATGGCTACAGACGCTGGAAGCAGTACCTTCTCCGTTGTGGACCTAGGAATCAAAATCAGCCTTCCTTCCTCAAGTTACTTTGGGTAGCTCTTTTGTCCGTGTATCAAGGAAAGTGGCTAATACACTCAACTTGGACTGGAGCGTGGTAGATGAGGTGCTGAGTAAAGAGATGCAACTTTTGAGGGACAGGCAGGTCCAAGTGGCACTAACCATCATGATTAAAAGAAGCTAGAGATTTATTCTGAAATGCATACATTTCAACACATTTGGATAAACACTGAATTGTGAAAAAGCTGCTCCCTAACTGATAGACAGAAAACGAACTGCAGGGAGGCAAGTAGAGAAGCATCTGGACTGCTAAGCTAGGTGCTGTCCCAACCCAGGTGAAAAGAAAGTAGCAGACTCAGTTTTCTTAAAGGCAAAGTTGCCTCATTCTAATGGTAATTGAATTTAGGGACAAAAGGTTTAGAAATCACTCGAGATTTTTGGTTTCACCAACAGAAAGGAGGTTGGTGCTCTTTAACAAAGCTGGGCAAGATGTCAGCTAGGGTGTGTGGACAACATTTGCGTTTAATTATGACTTTAATGTCTTAAGCCAGAACTCTGAGTCCTTGGGGAAATACAAATCTAGTAGGAGAGTTTTTGAAACATTGTGGAATCAAAAATCCCTTCAAGAAGAAGAAAAAAAAGAATTGGGCATAGTTTACTAGCGCACAAGCTGGAGGAACAGAGTTTGGATCCCCAGAACCTGTATAAAAATCTAGGTGTGTGAAGATGAGACAGGAGGATTCCTGAGACTTGCTGGCATGCTAGTCAATCAGTGGGCTCCAAGCTCAGTAAGAAAGCCTGTCTTAAAAACTAAGGTTGAGTATGTTTAAGAAAGGCACCCAAGGTTGACCTCTGTCCTCTGTACATGTGTGCACATGCGCCACGCATGAATATGCACAGACACATACAGAACAAGAGGAAGAGGGCAAGGAGGAAGAAAACTGGCTCTCTTCATTTGAAATGGACAGGTGGATCTCCTCAAGACAGGTTGGGATCGGCCCTCAGGGCTTTCATGTTTTACCACGTGATTTGTCCTTCCCTTACCCAAATTTTCCCTTGGGTTCAAAGAATCAACAAAAAGAGAGAGAGAAATTGTAATTTTAGTTAATAATCCAAACATGGCCAGTAAACCTTCCCTTGGTAGTCTTCAAACATGTCTTATTTTACTAAGCATTACATTACTGGAGATGTGAGAAATCAACAAGACAGCTTTCCCTCAGCGTGGCTGACTACCACAAGGTTCTTCTGAAATTCTAGTCTACCCCTAGGAGGCAGGTATTATCAGATGCTAGAAGACAGTCGGTGCCTTAACGCAAGCACATTCCAGCTTTCCAGGTCAAGACCTCAGCTCTCATCTAGCCTGGCACATAAATGTCCCTTCTTCTTGTCGAAGCCTCCATTTCCTGAATGACTGAGACAGGGACAACCCCCTCCTTTTCCAGGGAACTATATTATCTACCTCTTGTAGTTCAAAAGAATCATACAAGAGTTGTGCCTATGTGCTTAGCGGGGAAGGAAGGAAGGGGTGGGGTCCTTCCCTTCCTTTTTAGCCCTTTGGCATCTTAAACCAGTTTATGTTAAAGGCCTTCTCTTTAGAGACATATTAGCTAAAGAGCTCAGACTTTGAGAGAAAAGGCCACCAGCTTTTACATTTAACCCCTTACTAGTTGAGTGAACTTAATTAAGAATTTATTTATCTCTGTGAGCCTCCAATCTTCATACTAAGGTCAGGAATGATAATAGATTCAACATCACAGTGTCCTTGTAGGGATTAAGTGAAGCAACACACAAAATGTTCATTCCAGTGACTAATAGTAAATTCTCAGTGTATATTAGATACTTCTGTTATTGTTACCACAATCCTCCACATCAAATATCATCACCTGAGTGCTTACTGAAAACAAAATGCGCTGCAGGTTTTCAAACGTTTTATGCTATCAACTCTTTCAAACTTATGGGGATTATGTGTAAGCAATCATCATCATTGTAGAAATATATTCCTCTTTTATATGCTAAAAATCAAAACGAAACCCATGATTGCTGAAGCAAAGTGTCTTTAACCACTTAGCATCAACCACTTTGTTCCCTCACATGGGATTTCCAGGCGCCTCTCCTAGCACTGTGACAGCCTGACTACGGTGGAGAGTTGCCCTTTCCACAGCGGGCCCCATGCCATCTCAAGCGAGCATTCAGCAGAGCCTCGTTGTTTGCAAATCATTCTTCCCAACAGAGCAGTTGGGTTCGGTACCTAAGATTCATGAACTAATTTGTTACAGAGAGGTAGAGGATGAACCATGGAGCCTAGCCATTAGGGAACCAGACATCTCTAGCAAAACTGCGGTCTGTGTCCTATTCTCAACCAGAAACCTTTAGAGACTGCTGGATGAAGAGGTTGTTTACACAAGATCCTTCTTGTGTGTGCATGTGTGCATGCCTGTGTGGAGGCCACAAGGTGACATCGGGTAGCATTCTTCCGTCACCCCTTCACTTACTTTTAAAAACTATTTAATGTGTTGTTATTGTGCACGTACAAGCATGAGTACATGTAATCACTAGCACATGGAAGTCAGAGGACAACTTTCGACAGTCGGTTCCTGCCTTCCACCCTGGATTCCAGGCACAAAACACAGTTCATCAAGCTTCTGTGACAAGCTGTTTGAACAACTGACTCATCAGTTGGCTTCTCCACCTGAGTTTTGGCGACAGTGTTTTTCACTGAACCTGGAACTCAGTGATTCAACAATGGGCTACCCGGTGATGTATTTGGAGCCTCCTGTTTCTCCCTCCCAGCACTGGGATTACAGCTGCACACAGCTGCACACAGCTGCACACAGCTGCACACAGCTGCACACAGCTTTCATGTGGGGGCTAAGGATGAAACTCAGGGCCTCATGCTTGTAGCAAGTTTGGTAAAGTGAGCCATCTCCCCAGTACGCATGAGCAAGCACACACCCACCAACACACACACACACTTTCTATTAGGTTAAAAATATAAATAAAAATAACATCAAATAGTAGAGACCACTTGGGTAAAAATAGCCACTTCAGATAAGAGCCCAGTTGAGTGTTTAAGAAGGTCCTTGATATGTTTAGTCTTTCAAAAGATAACTCGGCTTTATTCTTTTTTTTCTCCTTTAAAAGACAAAACAAAACAAAGGGGAAAAAAGAGGAAGGGAGTTATATAATCCACACACTGGATGTCTAATCATTTTTATTTCTTATTGCAGTTTGAATTAGAAAAGAACACTCAGTCCCAGAACATGGTAATTCATCTCCTGTTTCTTTGTCTGCACCAAGAGCTAGGAGATAGTTCAGAGCCTTTGCCAATCCGAGGATACAACAAAGCTGCACTCCGTTCTCGTTTGTTTACTGGCAGATCACAGGCCACTTCCCTCGGATCTCAGACATCCTGTTAGGTCTGAGAGGCTCCATCCAAGGATACCCCGAGAACTTCAGAAAAGAAAGGGCATCTTTTGTCCTGCCAACATGTCCAAGTTGAGTAAAGCTTTTCAAATACTCCCCACCCTTGTTGATTTCTTAACACAGCACCAAAATGCAGTTTGTGTGGAAGCCAGAAGCAGAGACATGCTGAATACGTGAATGCCGAGGAAGTGGTTTCCTTAGCAATAACAGTCATGTGAAAGTCAAAACTTCCTTTCCTGCTCATGTGACCTTTTTTTTTCCAAAGCAATTCAGATAGAGGACAATGGAATTGCATTCCAGGCACCCACAGTGTTCATGAATTGCTAAGCAATGATTCACCAAGTACCCAAATTACTCCAGACTACTTGAGTGTTTTATTAGTGAAATTGCTTTGTCTTAAATTTTCCTTCCTCGCTTTGTACATCAGTTTTCCTCATTTCTGTAGGCCACTTGTCTGTCACTCTGAGAAATCAGACATACAATGCAATCCCCAGTAGGGGTAGATACAGGGTGGAACATGGCAAATGATATTCATACCCATTTTCTCCTTTTAGCATAACTAAAACATATTCTCTACTTAGAGTAAACAAAATGAGTTAAACTGGCGGGAATTCTTTCACTTTCAATCCAGTTTATACATTCTTAAAAATTTTATTTATTATAATCACAGATTTTTTTCTGGACTCATTCATTCTGCAAGGAAAAAAAGGAGAGGCATAGGGGTTGCATGGATCTTACTATAAATAGTATGCTCTGTTTGAGGAACAAACTCCTATGCCTTCTATTAAGTTGCCGTGTTCTTGAGATAAACAAGGCTGATTTACAAAAATTTATCTTTGTAGTTGGCAAATTATAACCCCCCCCAAAAAATCACTAACATCACTCAATTGCTTACCATTGAAATACGTTGTAAGTTTAATTTAAAAAATATGTACATGGGGGGCGTGTGTGTGCATGGGTGTGTGTGTATGTGTGTGTATGTGTGTGTGTGTGTGTGTGTGTTGGGGGCTTGTACATGATTGTGAATGGCCTACAGAGGCTAGAGGCTTGGGTCACCTTGGAGCTGAAGTTACAGGTGTTTATGAGTTGCCCAGTGATGCTAGGAAGGAAGCTCAGCTGTTCTAGAAAAGCAATATCTGCTTTCAACGCCAATCCCACCATTGAAATACTATGATATACTTGTAGCCTAAGTTGGCAGACAGCATTGGAACCTTGATAGGTTTAGTATGTGACCCTGTTGTCAGTGTCTTTATGCTGTAGGATAATGTTATTGTACATTGTAAAGGTTTGTCCCTCATATTAGTTTAATAAAACTCTGATTGGGCAGTAGCCAGGCATGAAGTATAGGTGGGGCAACCAGACTAAGAGAATTCTGTGAAGAAAAAAGGTTAAGACACAGTTACCAGACAGATGCAGAGGAAGCAAAATAAAAATGCCTCACTGAGAAAAGGTACCAAGCCACTTGGCTAAACATAGACAAGAATTATGGGTTAATTTAAGTTGTAAGAGCTAGTTAGTAATAAGCCTGAGCTGAGAGGCCAAACAGTTTATAATTAATAAAAGCCTCTGTGTGTTTCTTTGGGACTGAATGACTGGGGGACAGGGAGGAATGAAACTTCTGTCAACATCTTTGGACTTTAGTAGTATTTTTTATAGTGGGATTTTTATAAGTCATAAAGAATATGAAGGCAAGGGTTAACACAGTAGCAACTCAATAAACTTTCTTCAGCCTGCCTCTTCTGATAACTTAGAATTAATATATTGTGTCTGCTCTAGTTTAATGGCTCTTTTGAACTCAGAAATGATCCAACACACAACTTTAATTTCTAAGTGGATTCCAACCATTATCTTTCCTGTTAGTAACTAAGGAGAAAATCCTGATTAAAAGTTATGGGGACCTCCAGTGAGTTGAGTCTCTGATCACTTTCTTCAGGGCTGGTGAGACTTTTCAACAGAGACATTCTGAGCTGCTCAAACAATCAGGGTAATTTTCCATACCCTCAGACAAAGGCATTGAAAATAGAACATTTACAATGTTCTCATTTGCCCAGCACAGTCTGCACTCTGGCATAGAGGGGCTGGGCTCCAAGGAGGTGTTTCTCAGCGGGCACATGCATCCCACCCTAAGTGTGCACTGTGTATCCTACATGAAAACTGGCTGCTATTTGGTGCTACCTGCCTCATGGCTGGTCCTAGGAAGTGGACACTGGCCTATACGGCTGCGTTGACTGGTTTTGCTACCACTAAAGTCCCTGAGAAAGTACTTGATTTTTCTTGGTGAGGCAATGGGAAAATGTTTCAGAGTGACAAGCAATTGCTTACCAGGATATTTTTAGCATTTGTTTCTGGTTGACTCAGCTGGTCAGACAAGTGTGACTCAGAGAGTTGGGAATGACCTTGGCTAAGTCACTTCCATAGCTCTAGGCACTGGAACCTTGGATGAAATCATATGCCATTAAATTCTGCACTGTGTTCCATAGACCTCTAGAGCTCATTTATGCTCAAGGAGGATAGCAGGAGGCTGAAGAAGGAGCCTCTGAGCAGGTAGGACTAGAAGCTTCACTTTTCTCTACTGATGTAAGTATCCTTTGGCAGAGGTGGGGGGCTGGGTAAATATGCTGTCTCGATGTTTTTAATCTCCCTTGAATCTTGACATTCTAGAGATGCACATAAAAAGATTTGTAGATTGCAATTCCTATAAGAACTAGTGAGAAATATAAAACAGCAGAAAACATGGACAGCAAACTGTTTCACTGCCTAATACTGTTTTCTTCATCTTAGACTCTTTTCAGTGTTCATATATTTTTTTTCTAGGAGGGCCTTGAGAAAGATGTAGAAGCTCCAGGTAAATATGCTTATTGAGTGTAGTGAGAAGACAACAAAGAAAACCAGGCAGCAGGAGTGTGAGGCTAGGATGCTTATCGGTCAGCCTAGTTCTCACTCTGGAATTAGAGGAGGGACCCACACCAGTAGCCATGTCCCCTGTCTCCCTGGTACTTGCTGACCTTTTCAGGCATCTTAAGCACTGCAGAGTTTCTGTGTACCTCATTAGGCAACTTCAGTGAGAACAAGAGCTGTGAAGGGGTGGAGGCAATTCTCTCTCCAACCACATAGTGGTCCTAATGGTGACAGCTATAGATACGCTCTGTGTAGTACTTTTTGTGGTTTTTTTTTTCTAAAGATTAATTATTTGATACCTGTTCCCCATTTTCCAGAGTTTTTAGAAAGGTTGGGAGTAAATCAAGCAACCTTCCTGGCACCGTTTTCTTCCTATTAAAAAGGCTATTGTTGAACTGTTCAAACTGGGATGCTTTGATTGTTAGCATGTTCAGCAAGCTGTGATTACAGTAATTACAGACCTGTGAAGGTCAAACTGACAAAACTGAATATAAACTGGAACTGAATATAAGTGTGACAACCCACTGCATGAGTTTTTTTTTTCTGTGTTCATTGTCCCCTCCCCTTGTTGTTGTAAGGGTGGCCAAGTGGCAAATCGGTAATAGAAAGTAAAAGCAAAAGTTATCGATTTCACAACTTGGCTTTCACTACTTCGAATCTCTATTTAAGGAGCTGAAGTGCATGGCTCATTGTACTTCCTTGGCTCTTAACTTCTTTTCTAGTCATTCTTGTAACTTTGTGGAATATGTCTAGGAATCTTCCTTAAATCTCTTTAAAGAATGTCATAAGAATTCAATGTTTGGAGGTTTTTTTTTCCCTGTTACTTTTTCTCTTCCAAATGTGTGACACTGAGTTCAAAACAGAAAAATAACGTTATTTTTGTCTGTAGCTTTCACATAAAAAATCCACAGAAATAAATGAAAATAAATAAATGATTTATCAATTATTGCCAAAGACCAGGATATGATTGGTGCTCAGATGCACTAAATACAAGCTGCTCTTTCTTTTCCTTTGTCCTTAATGATGGCACTAAATAATAGCTTAAGTAACTATCAAGTAAAAACAAAATTACAATTGTGTATATCATATGAATGAAAGGAGAAAAGTAACAAATAAATATAAATCTGCTTTACATAGTACATAAAATTATTTCGTGCCAAGAAAGACTTTAGGGTTAGGGAAAGAGCTGCATCTGAATGAAGACTAAATAGTTGAGACAGATGGAAATTAATCAATTCTCAAAGTCCAGATGTTTTGTCTGCTGAGAGTCAACTGTCTGAGTTTTGGTTGCTTGGAGTTTTCATGTTTCATCCAGATGTGTTCTTTCTGCTAGACATGGTCATAATCTCACATATGTGGCTCCATGGCAGTTTATCATAATGTCCAAAATGTCTTCTCACTTGCAACAAGAATAAGCACAAGAAATCTCAAGGTCTTTTACACGTTTTAGTAGTAGAAATGAAATTGATAAAAGATACATTTCAAAGGGAAAATGATGACTCATACATTTATAATGAATCCACATCACATTTTATTTTACTCATTAATTAATGAGAAAAAGAGTAAAACATTGCAACTGATTGAAAGGATGAGTAAAGAATGAGTCCTCTATTATCTGATTATCCAATACAGAGGGTCAACTCTGAAATCATATACATACAAGCAATAAAACTAGACTCAATAGTTTTTATGTATCTTTTTCCACTCTAAGTTGGCATTTTCAAAAGGAAGAAATTCAATAAGTACTCACCTAGCTCTTTGATCTCCTACCCCTATCTGTACAGTTTTAGATAATATGTATATATTTACATATGTATAATAATCACCTTTGATAAGAAAAATGTTTGACAGGGAATGGGGCTATGTGGGAGCTAAAGGGAGAAAAGGGGAGGAGAAATAGCATAATTATATGTTAATTAGAAATTGTAAAATAATAAACACAAAAGTATGTCTATCCATAGAAAACGGTCAATAGCCTTTTAACAAACACAACTTTTATATCTATGGAAAGAGTGATTTTCATTATCAGTTTCTCGCAACTTCTGTCATTGTAGAATAGCTCAAAGACAGTGGAAGAAAGACAACACAACCCAGGGAAGCACAGGAGGCAGGGTGCTCTCAGATCTCTCTTAATTCCTACTTCAGAGTCTGTCAAACTAAAATTGAGGGCTGGAGAGACGGCTTGGCAGCTGAGCATATTTTCTTTTCTTTTGGGGTACAGAAGTCCAGTTCCGAGCACCCACAGTGGTGGCTCATAACCACATGCAACTCCAGCTCCAGAGGATCGGACACCCTCCTCTCTGTGGGCACCTGCACACATAAGGTCACACACACACACACACACCATGGTCAGTGCGAGGAAATCAGAGGATACCTTTGGAAGTAGATTCTCTCCTTAAGATGGGTCACAGGGCTCAATCTGGCCATCAGGTTTGCTCAGCAAGCAGTTCGCCTTGCAGAATCAAAACATTGTCTCTCTCTTGACTGTTTTTCATAATCTTCTGCTATAGTCACAGCTAAACACAAGCACCTTGCTGCCTAAAACCAAAATTTCACAGCTAAAAAAATAAAATTGGCATTCAAACACTTCAGAGCACAGGCTGGAAGAGTGGGCACTTGCCAGACATACTTGAGGACCCAAGTGCAGATCCCACCACCTATATTTAAAGTATATGGAGAGGTGAATGCTTATAATCCCAGAACTGGGGGAAGCTGGCAAATATCAGGGCTTTCCTTGTCAGCTACAACAGCTAATTACAATATCTCAAAAAGAAAGGAATGGAGAGAGAGAGAGAGAGAGAGAGAGAGAGAGAGAGAGAGAGAGAGAGAGAGAGAGAGGAGACAGACACAGAGAGAGAAGGAAAGAAGGAAGGACAGAAAAAGAAAGAAAGGGAAAGAAAAGCAGATAGAGTGCAACTGAGAAAGACAGTGGACATCACATCAACCCCAGCTTCTACAAGTCAAACGCATGAATACTCTCGATCATATCTACATATGTTTCCCCACACCATAAAAGCCCTTCTTTTTATATACTTTTTATATATAGTTAAGTCTTATAGAAATATTCATTTCTCTGCTAATCAAAGCTGGGCCTCCAAGATAGAAAATGTGATAGGGATAAAGAAAACAATAACATTTATATCTAGTGGAGATGTACAGTCTTTCTCAATCCATGCACATTCTACAATCTCCTGTGACCATCTGCCATAAGAAAGGAATGTTTAAACTTTAATGTATTGATATATTCAACTAGGATTTTTCTATCACATGTCTTCTTGTATTTTTCAAACATACTTCAATCTGTATAGCATCTGTAAAATTATACTGGATTGATTCAACTTTGTTCCCTTTCTGAACTCATATAAAAGTTTTATACAGCTCATCAAATAGTACATTGCATGAGTTCTGAGATCAGAAACTTAATTATCATTTGTGCCCTTTGACAAGCAGTTTGACCATGTCTTTTTTGAGCAAATATAGATTTATCACTGACATAGTTAACAGACTTAAAATTTTCTCCAGCTTCATTAAAGATTTGATGTTCAGGTAATTAACATTTACAAATACTGAACATCCATCTAAAATTGAATTAATATTTGAACATAGAAGATGAGTGTGATAGTACATGCCTGAAATTCTGGCAGTTGGGTCGCTTAGATAGGATGGAGTTCATTTTAGACAGACATGCTAAGATCTCATCTCAAAAAGAGAGAGGAGTGAGGGAGAAAAAGAGGAGGCAGGGAGAAGAGGTAGAAGTAGGAGGATTAGAAGGAGGGGGGAGAAAGAAGGAAGGAATAAAAGAGAAGAAAAAGAAAAAAGCTCTGGTCTTTATTGTCGCTCCATCTCCTAGTCTTATATGGCTTTGAAAATACTAAGTTAAAGTGGTAATTTCCAATGACACAAGGGCTAAGTCAAGAAAGGACTTGCATGGGCGTTTTATCACAGCATCCCTCCAGATACATCTTGAAAGGTCACTACCAATTCATCCCTAATGCCCCTAATTTTATCTGCCTGGGTGTTATCAACATTCAAGTGAAACATGACCTTCTCAGGGGAGAATTGTCTTCTTCTTTCCTTAGCTCACTTCTGCCAGGATTCATTGTACCTTACATGAATTTTTATTACTGACACTGTGTACTATATGTGTGGAAGAACTCAAGGATGATGAGCCTACTTTCATCATCTACTTATCCGAAACATTCAGCCCAATGCTTGATATGTTTAGGATGATGGAAATGTTGCTGGTTGCTCAGCCTTATACTCACCAAATTCAGCATGATACCACATGAACACACTGCAATAATGACTGCTGGTTGTCTACTTGGAAATCTCTGGGATCACCTAGCTTCCAGGCACATCTCAATTAGGTTGAGATAGGGACAAACACTCTAAAATGGGACAGCACCATTCTTTGGGTTTGGGCCCTGAACTGCATAAAAAGAGAAAGACAGCTGAGCTCAAGCATTCATGGTCTCTGTCCTAGACTGCTGAGACATGACCATCTGTCTCATGCTCGTGCTGCAGTGACCTCCCTGACATAAAGACCATGTACCCTTGAACAAACCCTTTGTCTCTTAAGTTGCTCTCATTGTGGTATTTTTGTTGTACAGGGCATTCTCCTTTATATAAAGACAGCATTGTTATGTAACTGAGCCATTTCTACTGTAGCAGACTGGTATATGAAGAGAAGAGATCAACTGCCTTTTGCTAATGTGTGTATGTGAGAGTATATATGCACCTGTGTGAGTTTGTGTGCAGAGAAAAATCTTGCTGTCATACTCAGGGACACCATCCATTTCCTTTGAGAAAGGGTCTCCCATTAGTTTAAAGCTCACAAACTTGTCTAAACTGATAGACCAGTGAGCCCCAAAGATCTTTCTATCTTTGCTTCCCCAGAATTGAAAGTGTAAATGTATGTTATCAATCTAGGCATTGTCACATAAGTTCTGGATATCAAAATCAGGTCTTCAATCTTACAGAGAAGCATTTTATTGACTGGGCCAACTCTCTAAGTCCCATACAGCCCTTAATTAATGCTTTATTTCAGCATCATGTTGCAAAATATTTATTTAGCAGAGATCTTATCTCAGTATTTGTTTAACGACTGTCCTGTAGTCACTCCTTGAACCAGTAGCCTTTAAGATACCAGCCCATTTGGTATGGTCTCTTATACTATAAATGTCAATGTAAAGGTATGAATGATCAAAAAGAAATTAAGCAAGCACTAGACAACAAAATGCCAAATGTTTTAATTATGGTAGAATAGGACATCTGAGAAGGGATTCTAGACAAGGCATTCCTAGAAATAATGTCTTCTCTGGGAATGGGAAAAATAGAAGATATCAACCTTCTGGATTATCTAGAATGTGCGGCAAAGGCCAACATTGGATCAATGAATATAGATCAATAAAAGACAGACAAGGCAACCCAATACCATCAGGAAACTCCTTGTGGGGGCCTATTGCAGGCTTTCAAGTCAAACATGGTCCAGTTATATCCAGTAACTGTGGAGGACATGTTTTACCAAGAAAATTTAAAAAATCTATCGCCGGATGCAAAAAAAAAATTATACTGATCTGGAAGATGGAATAAACATGGAGGAAAACTCAAAAATTCTTTTTTTTTTGAGGATATAGGAAACATATATTTGGGCAAATTTCTATAAATGATCAAAGACCAAAGCTAAAAGTGCATATAAATAACATTGTAATTGAGGGATTACTAGACATGTGTGCAGAGGTGAGTATCATTACTTCAAAATCTTGGCATCCAAATTGGTCTCTTCAAGCAGCAGATGTTCAATATTTAGGAATTGGAACCCTATCTCGAGTGAAACAAAGTACAAAATGGGTTGAAGGTATAGGACCAGAAGGTCAGAGAGAAAAGCAGAGGCCATATGTGGCTAATACTGCACTGAATTTATGGGGTCATGGACTGGTGCAGCAATGGAATATCCAGATTAACATTCCTGAAGTCCCAGAAACTCATAGTTCTGGGAAGGATATTATACGGTACTATACACAAAGGTCACTAGCCATTCAGGCAATATAAGAACACGAAGCAACTAGCATACCTTTAGAGGTACCAATGGCCCTACCTTTAAAATGGTTAACTGAGAAACTAATTAAACAATGGCCTTTAACAGAAGACAAACTGCAGACTTTAGAATAGCTGGTACAGGAGCAACTAGATGCTTACCATATTGAAGAATCAACCAACCCTTGGAATTCTCCTATATTTGTTGTTAAAATGAAATCTGCAAAATGGAGAATGGTGACAGATCTAAGAACTGTCAACAAGGTAATTCAACTATGCTGACTCTATAATCTGGAATACCTCTATTTTCTTTATAAACAAAAGGGGGCCTCTTATTGATTTAAAAGATTGTTTCTTCACCATACCTTTATAAGGAAAGGACAAAAATGCCTTCACAGTGCCTACTCATAATAATTCTCAGTCTACTAGGAGATACCAGTGGACAATCCTCCCAAAGGGCATGCTCAATCACTCCCACCCTGTGCCAATACTTTATAAGTGAGCCATTGGAAATAGGTAAACAGTTTCCTAAATCTATAATTTACCATTACATGGATAACATTTTTGTTGTCTGATTCAAACATAGAAACTTTAGAAATAATGCTTGAAGAAGTAAGAAACTTTTGCCTAAATGGGGATAACAAATTGCTCCTGAAAAAGTAAAAAAAGAAGATTCTGTCAATTACCTAGATTATAAAATAGGTTTACAGAAAATTAGAACACAAAAGACATGGAGCAGGAGAGACTGATTGCAGACTCTTAATGACTTTCAAAGACTGTTAGAAGATATTTCCAGTCTACAACTGGCTTTTGGGATAACACCTGATCTAATAATTTATTTAAACAAAAACCTTAGATGGTGAAAAAGTCACCAGGGAATTAAGAGCTGAAGCTGGGAAAGAATTGACTGTCATTGAAAAGAAATTACAGGGAGCACATGTGGATAGGGTAAATTCAAATCTTAATTGCATTCTAGTAATACTACCTTTCAGAATTTTCCCTACAGGAATTTTAATGCAAGTGGAAGATATTATCTTAAAATGAATCTTTTTTTACCACATAAACCAAGTAAAAAATTAAAAAAAAACTTAGGTGGAAATGGTCTCTGAATTAATTATAAAAGGAAAATTTGTGATTTTGTCAACTAGCAGGAATAGACCCAAAAGAGATTAGAGTGCATTTTACTACTGATAAAATGTTTAAAATATGGGAAGACAATGAACCCTGGCAAAGATTTTGTGCTAATATTTTAGGAGAGATTAATAGCAATTATCCCAAAAAGGATAAAATTAACCTCATTAAAAAACTACTTAGATTTTTCCCTGCATTGTACATGATGCACCAATCACTGGAGCCCGTACATTCTACACTGATGCAAATAAAATGTGAAAGGCAGGCTACAAATTAGAAGATTTAAGTAAGATAGAACAAAGCCCTTATAATTCTGTCCAAAGGGCAGAATTACATGCTATTCTCGTAGTACTAAAGAACTTTAAAGAACCTCTCAATATAGTTACTGATTTGTGATCTGGAGAAAGAGTTATCTTGCATATTGAAGCCAATAAATTTAAACCAGATTATACAGAATTAACTTCATTATTCACTCAAGTTTAAGATATAATTAGGAAAAAGCTTTGTTCCATATACATAACACACATCTGATCCTATGTGGGTCTCCCAGGTCCTCTAGCAAAAGGTAATGCAGAAATTGACCGATTGTTGATTGGAAGTATGCAGAAGGTCTCAGAATTTCATAAGAAACATCATGTCAATAGCAAAGTTTTAAAGAAAGAATTTTCTATTACATGGCAACAAGCTAAGGAGATTATAAAGAGATGTCCTACTTGCTCTTTCTATAACCAAACACTGCTACCTGCAGGGAATAACACAAAGGGTACTCAAAGAAATGAAATCTGGCATATGGATGTGTTCCACTTTGCAGGTTTTGAAAAATTAAAATATGTATACCACACCATTGACACATATTCGGGTTTTCAATGGGAAACTGCTTTGAGCTCAGAAAAGGCTGATTCAGTAACAATGCATTTATTAGATGTTATGGCCTTTATGGGTATAACTGTACAAATAAAGACAGGTAATGGCCCAGCATATGTCTCCAATAAAATGAAATAGTATATATTACATATATATAAAGCATATTACAAGTATACCAAACAATCAGACAGGTCAGGCAGTTATAGAAAGATCAAATCACACTCTAAAGGATATGTTAAACAAACAGACAGGGATGGAAAATGCCCTCAGAAATAGATTGCATAATGCTTTATTGACCTTGAATTTTCTTAATGCTAATGAGAAAGGAACATCAGCAGCTGAGAGACATTGAACAATAGAAACACCTGAATTGAATCAGCCAGTGTATTTCAAGGATGTGTTGACCTCACAATGGAAACCAGGAGATGTGCTATGTTGGGGAAGAGCTTTCGGTCTTCTTTCCACAGGAGAAGAAAAGCTTTCTACACACACACACATATATATATGCTGCCTGGTAGAATAAGAGTCACAATTCACTTAAAAATCAAAGCTGGCTTTGGAGTTGGATGATGGCTCTATCCTTCTCTAAATCAAAGCATGTTGTTAAAAGAACATTTCAATTTCTATCTCATATCAGGAACCATTTGGTATGGGACAAAAAGAAAAAAGAATTTAGAAAAAAATTTGCTTTTCTCCATACTTATTTTTGTCTTTATTATAGCTTTTGCTGAAAATATGTCCATATAAATAATGTTTAAGTTTTTGTTTCCAGGAAGAAGGTTGGGCCCCACAACAATGACTCCACCTGGTTGATTTGATGGCATGATGCTGATAGTGCTACTATAAGACCAGTTTTAGGTACCATCTGCTCAAAATGGTTCCAACTTGGTTAGCTTAAATAGTACACCTTCTTCCAATGTTCTGGCCACAACTTCAAATAGGAACCTCAGAAAAAAAAACTATAAAATACTCAGAGAATATTTACAATTATACCAGGCAGTAATCTTGTAACTTAACCATCATTTTATTTTTACAGAATCCTATAGAAAGCACATTGTCTCCATGACAGTTGGAAGTAATTCTAGAAGTTGATTTCCCATCTCCCAACAAAGTTTGCCCTCAGTGTTAGGGGCATCAATTAGGAGTTGATTATAACCGGTGTAGTGTTGGGGGTTCGGGTTGAATTTATGCAGACTCAGGGATCTCTTTGAAAAAAGGGGGGATTGGGTGGGATAATAGGTAGCTTACTCACACTAATAATAATAGTGAGTAATTGAGTGAATACTTGTGAGCTATTATTTATAGGCAATTTACATTGGTATAGATTCTTATATATTAATACAAATTCAAATTATATATGTTATATTTAATATTCTCCTATTTCTGTTTACAATATTTGTACATCTAGACAAAGTTATCTTGTCATTGTATGTATGCATGCTTCTACCTCTGCTTAAGACATTTTGTATATTGATACAATTTTAGGATATATTTATCATATTGCACTATACATTTATGCCTCTGATCAAATACTTATACAGTGTTTACATTGTAAGGTCATTTTCCTCATTTGTTGCACAATTATTTGTTTAATTTTCTAATATGAAGTCTTAATCTTTAAGTTATATAGGCATTAAGAATTATACTGTGTTTATCATACTTATAGTTAGACTAATCAGGTTCTTTGGATGCATAGAGATTGTAGTCTGTATAGATAGGTAATCTTCAACCATTTCAAAGAACTGCAGAGTATGCCATTTAAATAACTTGAGTTTCTGTTGACATGAGACACAATGCACCTGGTAACACTGACCTATTCCCAAGAGAATGTTGAGTACCAAGAACACTCCACCTGGAGCTTGTTTTTTTCTTGGCACAACTGGCCCATGCCTCAACCACTGACAAAATGCACAGTGTCTAGACAGGACAAGCAGGATACAAGAGAAAAGACTGCCAAATCTTTCCAAGACAGGATAAGACAATTTTGAAAAATTTCCTGCCTTTGTAAATGGTCTGTCAGTTTTTCTAGGCCCTAGCCAAAGTTGGTTGCTCCAACATTGCAAATGAGACTTTAGGTGATTGCCCAGGTAGCCAGTTGTCTCTGACATTTATTGAACATTTTCGAAGTTGCTTGATTGCACTTTCTATTTACTCAAGAATGTTATTTCCCTTTTCAGGTCTTCGATTGGATTGAAGTCTAGATGGTCATAGTTACCTCCCTCTCATGACTTGGCTAAACTATTTTTAATACAAGATTTAGACTCCTTAGTATGGGATAATTATTGAAACATTTAGCATATGTTTCTTGCTTGATATTGTTTATGCTTATTGTAATTCTAATTTTTATACTTGATATCAATTCTTATTGTATATAGTTTTGTATTGGGTTTGGAACTCTCTTATTTAAACAAAAGGGGGAGAAGCTGTAGGAACTCCTTCAGCCAGTAACCTTTAAGATACTAGTCTACTTGTCATTGCCTCTTATACTTTAAATGCCTAAGTAAAGTGCAAGTTCCTTCTATCTTCTGGCTGCTGGATTTGGTTCCTGTTTTGTGCAGATGACTGTGATCTGTGATTCTGCCCCTAAATAAATAACCCTTTGTTATACTCAATTCTGAGCTAGTATGTGGTGTGGGAAGACTGGAGTTCCAAGCAGATAGAGGAGGAGAGAGGAGGCAGAGTTAGCGAGAAGCCATATATCCACTGCCAGGGACAAACATGTGTGCTGGAACCTGCTGAAACTTTGCTGGTAGGCCACGACCTCATTGTGATGCACGGATTAATGAAGACTGGTTAGTTTATGTTATAAGAGTAAGACAGACGCTTACTTAAGTTATTGGCCATACACTATTGTAAATAATATAGTTTCTGTGTGTTTATTGCTGCACTGGGCTGGACAGAAACCTTTGCCAAAAAAGCATGGGATTATTTTATAACTTCTATCATCACCGCTGTTCTTGGGAAAGTCCTGAGTGGTAAAACATCAATACATCATACTTATGAAAAGGATTTATATTTAATACACTGTTTGTTCATCTGTCTCTAATTAATCTTTATTTCCTTGAGAGTGGGTGAGATTTCTGAGACTATCATAATATTCAGCAATGTGTTTTTCTTTCTCCTATAGGCCCAGACATGGGTGTTGAGGACTCTGTGTTCTAGGATGAGAACCTAAAGATGGAGCTACTGACAGGAATGCACACTCTTCTGTGCACAGCTGGGAAGACGCTGGAGAGGTGATGTCCAGGAAAGTTTGAAGTGTGTGTCCACTAAATACTAACAAATGCCCTTTCACATCCTATGAATCTGATTAGTTGGTTACATATACTGCTTTTGTGTTTGGAAACTTAGAGGAATAGTAGCAGTTAGGCTGGAAAAAATCTTTGGGCTAGTTTGTAGGTGGGTACACTGTTAGTGTAACAGGCATGTGCCACCATGCTCATTGGTCAGCACACTTTTGATGCTTTCAGACAGTGTCTCTATGAAGTCCAAGATAACCTGGAATTGCCAGTGCCATGACCACCTTTCTGCTGCCATACTCCCAGCATGATCATCATAGACTATCATTGTCTGGAACTGTAATCCCCTTCTAGAAGTGACCTTGGTCATAGTATCTCTTTACAGCAATGGAAATGTAACAAGGCAGAGATACTGAAGGAACCACCCACAAGAGTTTGAGGCAGGCCTATGAGTCTCCTATGCTTGCAGATGCCTCAGGGAAGTCAACGATCTAGTCTAAAAAGAAGAAAAATAAGAAAGTGTGACATGGAGGAACACACAGCAGAAACACCCTGCAACATCAGCACCCAGAAAGAGGAGTAAAGGTGACAGTTGCTTTAGGGGACAGATGACATGCCATTGACTTCCCAGTCAAAACATCCAGCCTAATGATCAGAATGGGCAGATGAAATGGTTTAGTGGGGCAACACAGAGCCTGGGCACTGAGCTACACTTCCTCAGCCTCATTGGCTCATTCTCAATTCCTAACCCATGGGACTGCTTAGAAGTGAAGATCACATCCTACCTGCCCCACTCCACCTCTGCCTCTGGGAAGACTCTTTCTGAAGGTGGGTGGATCTATACCTCCCGGTAGTACTGCTACCATTTTGGCATTTTGGTCAGTCTCCTTCCTCGCTTTGCCCTTTTCCTCTTCTTTTCTTTGCTTGCCTCATTAATGAGATATTTTCCTCCATCTTCCCACTTAGTGTGTTGTGCAGCATTCAGTCAGCTCTTTGGAATTCTGTGGGTGGCAGGGGTTTTTCTCCTCCATTTCATAGGCTCAGTGGTGTAGAAAGAGAGGTACAAACCCTGGCACTTCTTTTTGTGAGCACTCTGATGAAAGGATAAGTGATAGACACGAATCTTAAAACAGGTGGCAAAGGGACATGGATGACACCTTTTGCAGCAGCAGATCCTTTCTCAAGGCACCTCATCAAGCTGGCATGTGCCCAACAGCTCAATTTAAAGAGAATCTTATTTTACTCAAACCCCAGATGGGATGTGCAATGAATGGGTCATTGGATAAATGCCCATTTTTTTTCCCTCCACTAAGCCCTGGGTCTGCTTCTCTTACACCCTAGTCATTGTTGCTGCTTCTCTCTTTCATTAAATTCTTTTGAAGTTGAGGATTATTTTTTTCTGTCTTTGAGGAATTCCTTCTGGCTCACGGATTTCAGAAGTGTGGGCACATTAAACTTTTCCCTCCTCTTTTGAATTAATACTGTACTCCACCTTTTTTTTTTCTTTCCATTTTTGAGGACCAACTACTGAGTTGTTTTATATTACATTTTCATCTCAGAACTGTTTGAAAATGGAGCTCATGCCATGCACGTGAATATTTTGCCTCCTCTTGGCTGATTTAATCAGCATGGAGACCATTATTCATGCAATTGCATGAATAATTTATTTCACTGTTGTAAAAGTTTAATAAAAGTTTTCTTGTCTTTATCAAATTCCATGTTACTCTTTGTTCATTTCATAGCAGCAACATAATCAGAATATAAAGCAGGTTCTATCCAAAACGATGGATGACATGCTTTTCATTAGGAAACTTGTGGGGTATATCTTATTCTCCTCTTACTTGTGATTGAATACAATTTTAAACACATGGATAAAAACATAATTCTCTATAGACTAAGCATGACCAGCATTAACTAAACCATGCCAGTTAAAGCTTTGAAAAAAATTTTTTATTTACATTGTAGCATAGATGCTCATCCTTATTTGGGTTATGCAAGGGAACACATAGTTCCTGTCCTTGCATAAGCATGGATAATGATTTGACTCTGCTGTCTACTGTGTGATTGTAAATTAGCTAAATCCTTAGCCCATGATTATTTCTGATGTAAGTAGAATCACTTCAAAGAAATAGTATTTCTTTACAGTTAAATTTTCTGTGAAATTCCCAGATTAGGCAGTTTTTAATCAGTGAAGTCACTCTGCAAATGAAAAGTATCATATTAATATTTCTATGTATCATTTGATGCTGGAGTGGCAAATTTTCCAAACAAGAGTCGGTATCACCTACAACTGAATCATAGGAGAGACCTGTTATAATCACACCATGGATGCTGCAATTGAAAACGTGCAATTCTTTTCTGGAAGACAAGTGCTCAGCTCCTGAAAGCTGAACATGTATTCAAGACGGTTATGGAAGATCCATATAAATAAAATATGAAGGTACTTATGACATGAGCAGTGAGGGAAAAGTACTAGTCACATTCCACAACTCATTAGTGACAGAGGCCCACAATGTCTCATCTTAAACAGTTGTGGCTAGATGACCAGTAGAAATCAGAGTATAGAGATGCAAAGCAATGTATATAACGTGTAATCTACCATCCCAGAAATTGTATATAAGTCCCTTACCACAAAATTTGTTTTCCACCACAAAAAAAAATTGTGAAGGTCCATTTTACATGAGCTAATTCATTCTAAGTGCTATATATAAATAAATCTGATTATATTAAATTCTGTTGTCAAATGAGGTCAAAAAATGTCAAATTCTGCTGCAAATTAGTCACTTTGGTGTTGTAAGAGGTCACTTGTTTTGTTCCCGGCTGTTCAGCCTCAAAATGATCACACAGAAACCATATCGTTTGCAATACTGTTTGATCAATAGCTTAAGCATATTTCTAGCTTGCTCTTATATCCTAAACTAACCCACCTCCATTAATCTGTGTATTGGTACATGGCTGTGGCTTACTGACTAAAGTTCCATCCAGTGTCTTTCTCTGGCGGGCTACATGGCTTCTCCTCACTCTGCTTTCTTTCTCCCAGCATTCAGTTTAGTTTTCCCTACCTACCTCTATTCTGCCCTGTGCAGGCCTAAGACAGTTCTTTATTAACCAGTGAAATTCACAGCATACAGAGGGGAATCCCACATTACTTCGGCTTCCTCAAATTATAGACCCACTTATACACAAGAATAAACATGTATGAGCTCAAGTTGTGGTCTCAATGCTGTGCTAGACACTGTGCCTACAAACAAATATGAGTAGTAATTAAATAATATTTTTTATATTTGGAAAAGAAAACAGAAGGATGAAGTGGAAGAGGAGAAAAGGGTAGATGAAGAAGTTCATCTAGATAAGTCTAGAGAGACAGAGGAATTAGTTTGTAGAGAAGTTTCCACCTCCAGTCTTATAAGAAATATATTTTCATGAAATTTATAGTAATATAATCTTTCCAGAAATGGTACTTCATGCTGACTTTGGCAGCTAAACAATGTACAGTTCAGAACCCTTAAAATTCCTTATTACTAAAAGTAAAATTTAACTTAATTATGCCACAACAATTAAAAAATATTAGTTGCTTATAACAGTGCTTTATTTTCTGATTAGATTTTAATAGATATTTTTCCATGTGTCTTCTTTTCTATAAAAGGTTCATGGTTCTGCTGTTACCAAGGACTCAACTAATCTTATAATAGGGAAGAAGAGGGCAGGAGAAGAGCCATACAATAACTTCCAAAACTTCTGGCCAGAATGGGGACAGACATGTCATTGTTACTTTTCACTGATCTATGCTATTCGCATGATGAAACCTGACATTAAGGAAGCATAATCTCCTATATCAATGGCTAGTGGTGGTGGTGTTCAAGAACAAGGCAAGCAGCACTGAGTCAATGTCCCACAGCTTGGCTTATCATATTATAATTCACATCCTTTACTGAACAAATGCCTTGTCTCCTCTCCTCTGAGCCCAGACTGAATGAGTGATAAATCAACTACCTTCCATCAATGAGAAGATGGGTTCTATCAGGTGAAGAATATTTTATGTTCAGAATCTTATGATGATGGGGGCTGGCATGTTGAATGAAACGTGTCAAGGAAGTCCAGTTAGAAGGCATTTTCTAATGCACAGCTCACAGATGTATGAGGCAGAAGAGGTGGGCAGCAAAAGTTGCCTACACCTACCACATGACTGAAGGCACGAAAGTGTTGATCCTCGTTCTGCTGAGAGATGCACTGAGATGTGGGCTAAATATGCAGCAAATAAACACTGGACGCATAGGAATACATTTGAGAAGCCACCCCATATCCACCTCAGCCTCCACCTGGCTGCCGAATGGAAGTATGACAAAAGCTAAGAGCCAAGCAGCCAAGGACTGGTAGATTTTGGTAGTTGTAATGAAGCTCAGATGGTCAGATTCAAAGTGGAAGAACCAGAAGAACAACAAAGGAGCCAGGCATGGTAGTCTATGACTGCCATTCTTCCACTAGAGAATCTAAGACAGGAAGATGACAGGATCAGTGTCAGCTTGGGCTTCAGATGAAGTCCTTATCTTTACAAGCTATCAAGCCAAACACCACTGCAGAAAGTTGAAAATTTAGGATAGTATCAAAGGATTGCTAGTGAAAAATAAGACTTGAAGGTATCTTCAGAATTATACCAGTGCTCAGATAAACAAGTCTCAAACCCCTTTATAAAACACTTGAAACCGATAATAAGCTTAATCTAACAAAAGCTGCAAGAAACCTCAGAGAGCCAAGTCCATTTTATATAAGACTACTTCAGTTTCATTATACATAGCCTGTTAGAGGCATGGGCATACTTTGCTCTTGGACAAGGAATTATTCATATTTCTTCCCTACACCATTTCTGACACACAATTCAGAATTACGTGGAATGAAATCAAGCATAATGATGACAGTAAATAGTCTGTAGACATAGATACAAACTTAGCCAAAATGTCAGAACTAGCAAAAAAATATTTAAATATCCTAATTTTTAAAACTTGGTAATATGTGTGTCCTGCTTAGGACTGGGCACTCAACAGTCACTTCTTCTCAACACTTTACTTAGTTGAGGCTCTTCGTTAGTTACTATTTCCTGAGAAGAGATGTTTCTCTGTTCAAGGCTGAAGAAAGCACTAAGCTGTGGATATAAACATCAATATTCAGAAGGCAGGGTGAGAGCCTATCCCTTTAGCAAAAAGAGGCTGTTTGTTCTTCCCGAGGCCGATGACCTCCCTCGCCATGGACTCTTAGCTGGGTTTACAATACGATGCATGAATTCCTTTTATGGAGTAGGTATCAAATCTAATCAGAAAATGGCCTGGTTACCTTCATAATAATCATTCCATTGTGGTATCAGTGGGTACATCTTGCTTGGCATGTTGGCACTGTAGCCCACAGAATTCACAGCTACTCCCTTAACAGCCCTGCGCTCTACCTGCTGGTGCTACAGAAGCTGTGCAGCAGGGAAGGAGCTCAATTCCAGCTTGAGTTCCCTATGTCCTGCAGCCAATGTATGTGGTGTAATAGAGTCTTACATACTTCTTATGGGAAAGAGAAACAATGCGAATAGCATGAATTCTTTAGTGAGCATCTGGGCACTCTCTGTCCAAGAACTCACAATGAGGTATTTCACTGGGATTTCATTTAGTAACCTATGGCTTCTGGGAACAGCACTGTCCACCCATCTAAGGTACCTCTGTTGGCTCAGGTAATACCATGGGAAAGAGAGCAGAAAAGGGGTAAGAGCCAGAAGACGGGAAAAAATACTGTGAAACACTGTCTCCTGGATATGACACAGCATTGCACTCATGAACACACGGCAGCTGTAGTTGCCTACACAAAACCTGAGCAAGATCAAATCTGTTAACATTGCAGCGTGGATGGGGAGGACCTCATGTGGCCCCATCTGTCCCTGAAAGAGTTCTTGGCAGTTAATAATTGCTGGGGTTTCTTCATTGGTGTAACCACTGTTAAGTTGCCCATGCTCTAGCAAATAATGTCCTCATCCCTACTCAGGCGAGCAGCCATAACTAAACTCAGTGGTTCCCAAAATAAGAGATGAAAGTAGGAGGGATCTTCAGTAGAAATAGGAGGTAGTAAGAGAGGGTAAAGTGACAAGCACACAAGCAGAATACATCACATGTATGAAATGGACAAAGAATAAAACCGTTATTATAAACTTATGGAAAACTTAATTAACGTGGAGAAATGGGTGAGAAATGTCATTTCAATAGAGCTCTAGTAACATAGAAGCAAAGAAAAGCATCCTCTAAGACTTGATGGTAAGACCATATTGCTGAAGATACCACACACTTACAGAACATGGAGAAATCAAACTGGTAACAACCTAGAAACTTAATTCTTACTACTACATTTCATAAGTTAGATGGTGCTGTGCATTCTACCAGAGGAAAGAAGTAATTATCAATCTCACCAAGAGAAGAACCCTGTAAGTTAGAATAATGTCTAGCCTGAGAAGATATGCCCACTGATGCAATAGTGGCATAAATGCCATGGGAGTAACCAGTCACTTCCTAATTGGGCCAAAGGCCTACTCCATACCTGGCACTGTTAATGAGGCCAATATTCCCTAGCAAGGAATACTATAGGCCTTAGTGGAAAACCTTAAATTCTTATTTTACTAAATGGATATAGTATTAAAAAATGACTCATAATGATCCGTACCCATAGATCACTACAACCCTCCACCTTCTACAGAGAAAATTCTTCTTAAAGTAGATGACAGTTAACACAGAGACCTTCAACTGTTCAGTTTTCCAAGAGTAAGAAACCATGAGGAGCTCTTCTCTAAATAGAACATACATATCACACATATACACATAGCTTTGGAATGTTCACGAAAGATGGGGCAGAAATATTGTAAGAGTCAGAGGGGATAGATACCTTAAAAAACTGTTTTTACAGACACATTAGGGTAGATGAACATGTGAACTTACATGGAAACTGGGTGTGTCTGGAGAGGTAGACATATATCCAATCACTAGTTATTGGCATTTAGTAGCTTCTAGGAGAAGAAAATAGGGTTTTCTTTAATAGTGTGACCCCCTGATAGGTTGACTACAATCCAGAACATGATGTACTTCCAAAAGTAGTTGCAATACACACAGAATTCAATGGCAGAAAAGAAGGAAGGAAGGAAGGAAGGAAGGAAGGAAGGAAGGAAGGAAGGAAGGAGGGAGGGAGGGAGGGAGGGAGGGAGGGAGGGAGGGAGGAAAGGAAGGAAGGAAGGAAGGAAGGAAGGAAGGAAAGAAAGAAACTCAAAATCAGTTGATTATATAGGTGAGAGTGGATATCTTGGAAGAACTGAAAGGGTTGAGTTTGATTAAAATACATTGTAATGCTATTTTGATATATAAGGGAATAAAATGAAGAACTTGCTTTATTTGTTTTATACCATGTACAAAGAGGAAGGATCAATGAATTTAAAGGTAAATGTATTGGAATTTTCCAAATTGTCAAGGAATTGAAATTAGACTAGAAAGAAAGAACACAACATGTCCATCCTGTTGGTAGCTATGGTCAGATGTCCTGTGTGAGAATCCTTGTGTACACACAAAGGAAGGCAACAAAGGAAACATCTGAAGAGTCGTTTGCCAAGAAGTACCCCAAATTGCTTAGCACATTCCTCCTACCCTCCTACCCTTCTTCTCACTGCCCTTCCCCTCCCACTAGACCCCTACATTCCACTAAACTGTTTCACTTCTACTTTCTCTACTCTCGTGTCACATGCTATTTTTATGTATTTACATAAAATCTAGGAACCTCAAATCAAAGAAAAATATAATACCCGTATTTCTGAGACTGGTTTGATTTTTTTGAGTAAGGTTTTCACAAGTTTCATCCATTTTCTTACAAAAATGACAAATTTTCTTTACTCCTTATAGTTGAAGAAAAGTCACACTGTGTATATACACCACATCTTCTTCATTCATCCATTCCTCTGTTCATAAACTCCTAGACTGATTCTACAGCTTAGCTTTTATAAATATGCTGCAATAAACATTTATCCTTTATTTGCCATGCCTCTTTTACCTTTGTACAATTTCATAGCATTTATAGCTCACCAAACACATTATCATTTGGCTCTTATTTGATCCATCATTCCATTAAAAAAATGAGACATGTTTATTCTCAATTAACATAAAAAGCTGAGATTCAGCAATATTTACTAATTCAGTTTATTACACAAACAAATAGATAATCTAACTATTAAGTTTTCCAAAACCAAATGTAGACTGGTTCCTCTCATTATAATGCAAAAAAGATTTTTATTCTGACTCAATGAGGAATTGCAAATAAATATTTATTATTTTCACAGATTATGAATTTGTCATCCAACCCCAGCATTGTATTTCTCCAAAATGTGATGAGAATGTCTTAACCTCTGGCATTGGGAATCTGGAAAACGTTGCTCCACATGATCTTGCTGAGTTTGAAGCATTAGTGTCTAGCTGCTCAACCTCTCTCAGGAATACGCGCTCTTCCTTTTTCTCTATAAAATGCACCCAAGATTTCTCCTCTAAGGTTAACTTCCCTCTGATTACCTCAGATGGAGCTTCTGCGTCATTCCTTTGCTTCAGTTCCCTACTTCTCTGGAATGTTTGTTCAACTATGTAAAGATGTGCTGCTGTTTAACCTTGCCTGCCTGCCTAAGGCTTCTGATTGGTCCAATAAAAAGCTGAACAGCCAATAGTGATGGAGAAGGTATAGGTGGAACTTCTGGGCAGAAAAAAAAAAGACACCAGGGCCCAGCAAGTCAGACACAGAAGAAGCAGGATAGTAAAAGATAGAGAATGAAATAAAAATTAAAAAGCCCCAAGGCAAAATGTAGATGAATAGAAACAGGTTAGATTAAGTTAAAAGAAGTAGTGGGACCAGTCTAAGGTAAGGTTAAGAATTCATAATTAACAATAAGTCTCTGTGTCTTCATTTGGGAGCTGGTTGGTGGCCCAAAGAAAATGCCAACTACACCCAACCTGATTTATTGCTCTACAACCCTTGGTAGGTGTCATGCACTGTTTCTTATAATGTACTTAAGTATATCTTGTCTCATAATTTAAGGTTTTAGAGGGCACAAGCTGTGAAACAATGGCTCTTATTTCTTCGTCTTTGCCTACAGGGACTATCATGGTAGTTTGTACATGGCAAGTGCTCAATAAATATCTGTTAGAAGAAAGGAATAGCAATTTCAAGAAATTCTAGTGTAAATTGTTTACATAATTATTGAAATCCCTTTATGTTACTACTTCTACAATAATTCTTCTCAAGAACTCTATCTTGGTTGCTTAAGATTTGGTATGCTATATCATATACTCATTTAAATGAAAACTTTGAGACTCTCATAAGCTTTATTCAAATCTCATTTCAGCTTTTGAGACCAAGTTTAAGTAATTAAATGAGCAGTCATCGACCAGAAACAAATCACCAAGAAAATATTTAAATAATATTCTATTTTACTTTAATGGAAAATAAAATTAGAATTCCATTACCAAAGTACAGCTTGTTCTCAGTTTTAAAAACATAGGAGTTGATCGTGTGGAAATACATTTCATGAATATAACAAAATTTCTGCTTTCTTCTTACATGTACTAATAAGAGTTATAGAAAATCATAGGTCTATGCTTAAAGAGAAAACCCCTTCACCTTTTACTTGCTACTAGAATAAGTGTAAGATGCCAGTGTAGCATGAAGTTTTGCATCCATCACAATAACACTAATGACAATACCACAAACAACCAGGTCTTACTGGAGCAACACAAGTCACATCTCACTCTTAGCAGTCCAATGTGGATGTGTCTAGCCAGGCAGTGGTTCATGATTCAGACTCCTCCACTTTATAGATCTTCACAGATACTAGCAGATTCATCCAGAAATCAAATAGAGCAAAGATTTATAAAATAAAATAATAACCAATTTCCCAACAATGAATGCTTACTTAGTTCCTTACACATTAAACAATAGCCTAACAGCTAGACATTAAGCTGAAGTTATGAAATTAGCTGTTTAGATTACATGCAAAACTAATTTTGAAAGATTTACTTTATATTTAGCTGTGCATACATGTGCGTCTATGTATAGGTTTATGTTTATGTGTGCGGGTGCCTGTGCATGAGATAGACAGAATAGGTTGTCAGTCCTGGAACTGGAGTTAACAGTATTTGTGAGTACTGGGACCTGAACATGAGTCCTCTACAATGCCATTATGTGGTCTTAACCACCGAGCAATTTCTCCAGCCCAATAAGAGCCTCTTAATGAATATTGTTAGCTGTATAAATCAGAATGAGCATATACATTCTCCATGTAATTCCCTATGCCTCTTTACCTTTACAAAACCGACTTTGTATTTTTTGGCATATATTAATATAGAGCCAAGATTCTCTACTGAAATCAGTTTCATATAATTTGCTATGAAATTATTTTGATGTTATGTTGAATTAGAAACTTGATTTACTTGACTAATTCAATTTAAATGCTATAATTACTGGAGTAATTCTATTTAAATACTATAATTTAAAAAATATGATACATTTCCAAGAAAAGTTACTTTGGATTTAACTTGGTATTAAAATGGCCCCTTCATAAGTCACTTGAGTAAGTTTCTTTAGATCACAGATTTCAATTATAAGGTAAGTATAGACTAATATATTATCACACAACACAATGCAAACACATACAGGGGGGGCATCGGGGGAAAGAGGCAATGTTTAGTCAAGCGAGTGCTATAAGTTCATGATATGATGTGTCCCTCTGCTCCAAATGCAATTGTCTTGGTTACTTTACTATTGCTGTCATGAAACACCATGAGCAAGGTGCCTATAAATCAAAGAACTGAATTTGGCTTCTGATTTCAGAGAGTTAGAGCCATGGTACCAGGGTGAAGGAACAGCTGAGAATGCATAACATGATCCACTGCCACCAGGCAGAAAGAGAGAGAGAGAACAAAGGGAATTGCATGAGTCTTTCAGATCCTCAAAGCCCATCCACTGTGACACACCTTCTCCAACAAGGCCCCATCTCTTAATCCTTCCCAAACAGTCTACCACCCTGAGTCCAAGCATAAGTTCACATACATGAGTCTGTCGGAGTTATTCTAACTCAACTCACAACAGCAGTATTTGTACTTAATTTTTTAAAAAGAGAGCTAAAAAAAAAAGACTCGGATTTTAAAACATAGCAAACAATTCTGTAGTTCAGAAACAACCAAAGTGAAAAAGATGAGCAGGTGTAAATTATAGGCCCTGCCAAATTTTGGTTCAAAAGTAAACATGAAATAGGCACAGACTTCCTCATGGTGTCAAAAATCTGAACCGATATGAGTGGAAGCTAGTAGCTACTGTGGACCTGTCTTCTGTACTAAAGAGTCTAGGAACATACTGCTCACCATACCAGTGGCTAAGAGACAAGGCAAGCTGAGAATCTGAATATACTGAAAGAAGGTGGTCTTGTAACTAACTGACACAGTACCCCATGTTTGATGAAGAGACTGAAAAGTATCCCATGGTCAAGAAAGAAAGCCTCATTGATCAAAATTACAAAAGGCCACTGTAAACCAATCTCTGTGCCATAGCTCTGGGGCTCAAAGGTGGTACCCACAAGATGACTTGGCAAAGAGAAACACTGGTAGAAAGAAAAAATGAAAAGCACTTGTTTTAAAACCAACATATTTCTCTTTAAAATGAGTCTGCAACCCAAGGTTCTAAGGTACACAAAAAATGCAATTCATAAACAGGCAGCCTTCCAGAAGAAATCACGCTGTACAAATAATTTTAAGTATATATTAAATTGTCAGAAACCAAAAGTGAAGGACTACAACTTGTCTAAAGTAAGTATAAATCTTTTTCTGTGAAGTGCCAAGTAATAACTATTTTTTAGCTTGCCTGGCTATACAGTCTCTTGCACAACTGCTCAGTTGTGCTGCGGTTGCAAGAAAACAGCTATAGACAGCATGCCACTGAGTGGGCATGGCTGCATGCCAGGAAACCTTTCCACAGAAGCTAGCAGAGGGAGAGACAGATATGGAGCACTGGCCATAGTATGCAGACTCCTGAGGTCATGACCCATGATGTCATGTAGTGAGATAAGACAGAATGCAAGAGGAACTGGAGATGCGAAAAGGAAACCAAGTGGAAACAAACAAAACACACACACACACACACACAGACAGACATTAATACACAAAGTTCAAAGGAAAATCAATGCCTTTTAAAGGAAGAAGGAGGAGTAGCAGTGGGGAGAGGGGAGAAGGGAAGCTTTGCAGAATTCTTTTATTGTTTGAAAATTTCGTAAATGTGTGTAGTGTATTTCTTACCATACCCACCACACCAAAATACCTTCTTTGCCTTCTTCCAACTTGATGGGGAACCTCCAAACCCATCTCTGTGAGGTCCAGGGAAGCCCTGAGTGTGTCCTAAGTGAAAGTGTGAGGTGAGCCAGCCAGGTCAAGGACCCTGACAGACCCATGGGAAAATGACACTGCCCCCCACCCAGGGAAGATGGGGTAATACTCAGAGCAATGATCAAACCTCCTCAGGTCCATGTGTGGACACTGATAGTGTGTGAAGAAAATGCCCACTGTAGCTTCCTCCCCCCAGATATGTATGGCCTGGCGACTGCTCCCTACGGAGGGTGTTCCTACTGACATTAACTATTCCTGCCTCCTTGTTCGACAGTGTACAATAACTCTGACTCCTTAATCAGCAGTCAGCAACAACCCACTCCACCCATTTCCAGCTTCTCTGTATGTACATGTGTCTGGCTGTCACCCCAGGTAGGACTGTCCCTGGTACCATGCAGGATGTGGCATATCTCCTGTGGGCTTCATTTTTAAAACTATTATTACTATTAATAACTTCCAGAGTGCTGGGAATATGCAGGTGGGTGTAGGCGCTCCCACTGGGACACAAACCTACTAGAGGTCACTTCCTTTAAGAAAAGTGACTGTCCCTCCTTCAGCAACCATCAATTGCCAACAGCTATTCCTAACCCAAAAGCCATAAAAAAATTATTGAATTCAGTAGACAATAAAAATAAACATAAAAGTAAGAAATAGATTTGTAGGGTAATAATCATAAATGGGTATTTGGGGGACCAGAGGTAGCAGAGGGAGAGACAGGTCAGTATGCATTATACACATGTCAACAGTTATCAAAGAAAACTTCTAAAAATTAAAAATAGTCTGGCGTGGTGGTGCACATTTTAACCCCAGCATTTAGGAGGCAGAATCAGGCAGATCTCTGTGAATTTGAGGGCAGTCTGGTCTACAGAGCAAATTCCAGGACAGCTAGGGCAATACAGAAAAATCTTGGTTTAAAAAACAAAGAAAAAAATAAAAACAAAACACCACACACATTTGCATAAGTATAATAAAGGAACTGTACCTAAAATATATTAAGCAATAACATTTAAAAGAATGTGAATATATTTTATAGCTTGCAATCAAGGAGATAAAGTCATAAAGTCAGTGGACAGACACAGACATCTTGTTCTTGCCCTCCCAGCTTCTGGTTCCTCCTTGCTGTTCCCGTTTTACATCCATTCTCATTCTTGACTGCTGGCATGCCTCTTTCAGATGGGGTACGATAAATGGTGTCATACAGACAGGCAAGCATGTGTGTGCTGTCAATGTGAGGCCGCCATGTCATAAGGGGCTATAACTGCATACACATGGCCCCGTAATAATCATTTCTTCACCATTATTGATACTGTTTCTGATTCTCTGATGAAACTCTAGTTGAAATGATAGAGAAAAATTATCAGCGGTAATGGAACAACCATATAGAATCACAGGAACTCTCCTGGTCCCTACCATAGTACAAAAATTTAACACACTTTTATTAAAAATAGAGAGAACAGGACAAAAAGAGCAAACATATAAAAAAAAAGTTAGGAAACATGTACATATACAACATCCTTGAACATACATGCAGATAAAATAATCAGTATATATTCAAAATTAGATAATGTTCAGAATATCATCTACAATACCAAATTCATAATCGATATGTCGCAAAGAAATTATATAGAACATGTTCTTGATATTAATTGTAAATTACCAATAAAATTATGATGAAGTGTATGTGTATCATCAGCAAAAATATTTCCAAGTTACCTTTGGATCAAATAAGAAGTTATACTAGAAAGCACAAAATATTTAAAAATAATGTGCACATACTACAGTGATATTGTACAGGGATCAGCTTTAGAACCAAAGCAGAACACAAAAGTCACAGCTACGCAAACCTATTATATTAACTGGCATTGTGTTCGCGTGTATAATAGCATAACAATTTCTTATATTAAAATCACCTTAATTAGGATAATGTAAATGATGTTTAAATTTTTAGTACACTTCATTATTTGCATAATAAGGACTAAAAGGTCACTACAGGTTAAATGGCATGTTCTCCTGATGCTCAGAATATTTTTGATCCATGCTTTATTGAATCTGCTGATATGAGACCTGAAAAACACAGAGGATGAAATATAGATATAAAATGTGTGTGATTAATCTAGAAAATATTTGTGGATAAGTAGGTAAACCTAAAGGCATGCTTTGAAACAAAAAAAAAGCTTAACATACAAAGTGTGTTCAACTTAAAACAACACAACAAAAGAACAACATTATAAAGCTAAATGGCAGAAAGTGAACAATGAAAATAAGAGAAAACACTAGAAAACTAAGCTGAGACGTCAAAATGAATCAAGAAAACTAGATAGAGCCTCCAGAGTTACTCAGGAAACTGAGCTGATATGATAAACAATATAAAAATGAGAGAGAGGTGGCCATATAAATAAGGAGTAGATTCTAAAAGGTTATCATATGATAGTGAAGAAACTGGGGTAAGTCAACTTTACAACTTCAGTGAAATTGACAAATTATGGGAAGAAAGTGAACTCTGGCAAAGATCTTGAAAGAGATTAATGACAACTATCCCAAAATCGAGAGAATTCAACTTCTAAAAATAACTAACTGCATTCTTCTTTGCATTGTATGGGCTACACCAAAAGCTGGAGCCACTACATTCTATACTAATGAAAATGAATCAGAAAAGGAAGGCTACAAATCGGAAAATTTAAGTAAAGTGGATCAAAGCTCTTACAATTCTGTCCAAAAGTCAGAATTACATGCTATTCTCATAGTCCTAAGGAATTTTAAAGAACCTCTCAACATAGTTATCAATTTACAATATGCAGAAAGAATTGATTTACATATGGAAACCACTTACTTTATACCAGATGATACAGAGTTGGATTCATTGTTTATTCGGTTACAAGACACAATCAGAAATAGGCATTATTCCATATACATAACACACATCTGATCCCATACATGTTTGCCAGGTTCTTTAGCACAAGGTAATATAGAAATCAATTAATTATTGATTGGAATCATGCTGAAGGCCTCAGAATTTCGTATAAAAACATGTCAATAGCAAAGGTTTAAAAAAGACTTTTCTATCACAAGACAACAAGCCAAGGAAATTGTAAGGAAATGTCCTACTTGTCCTTTATACAACCAAACACCACTGCCTGCAGGAAGTAACCCAAAGGATACACAAAGGAATAAATCTGGCAGATGAATGTGTTTCATTTTGTAGAGTTTGAAAAACTAAAATATGTACAACATACCATTGATACCTATTCAGGTTTTTAATGGGAAACTACTCTGAGTTATAAAAAGGTTGATTTGGTAATCACACATTTGCTAGAAATTATGGTCATCATGGTATGACTGTACAAAAAAAGGCAGACAATGCTCTAGCTTATGTGCCTAAGAAAATGAAACTGCTTTTTACTTATTATAATATAAAGCATATTACAGGTATTCCATACAATCCTACAGGGCAGGCAGTTATAGAAAGATCAAATCACACACTAAAGGATATGTTAAATAAACAGACAGGGATGATAAATACCCCCAGAAATACAGTGCATAACGCTTTACTAACTTTAAATTTTCTGAATGCTAATGAGCAAGGTGCAACAGCTTCAGAGAGACATTGGATGGTAGAAAAACTATAGAATTAATCAGCTTATATACTTTAAAGATATACTAACCTCAGGATGGAAATCAGAAAATGTGTTATATTGGGGAAGTGATTTCGCTTTTGTTTCCACGGGAGAAGAAAAGCAATGGACACCATCAAAATTGATAAAGATTCCATTTGAACAAGAAACATCTCTTACTTAGAAGAGATATAGTTCATCAAACATCATGGCCATTTAATCTAAACTAACTTTGAAAACTAACAAATGCTTTTTATTTGATCAAATACAACTTGTCAAAGGGAATCTCCCCAAAAAGGGTTGGGGAAGGGTTTCATTTCTGTTTATTCAAAATAAAGTTATCCAGTTAAGGTATCTGAAGACAACTTGACAAATGAGACATTTAAAGAAAATGGACAAATTACCCAGAAAAAAATTGTCTCAAGAAAAAGAGTAAATTGGCCTGTTGGTATATCATATTTCCAACAGGATAAAATTTCATAAATCTTCCCTTATGTTTGTTTCTGCTGTTCTCTACAGACATATAATGCAAATGGTCTTTTTGTAGTCCCAGTCTAATTAAAACTTAAAGCTGACTTTGGAGTTGGAGTGTGAGTCTCTTTTTCTCTAAACCCTTAGCATGCTTATTAAAGTGAAATCCAAATTCTTTGTCTCATATCAGAAGAATCGCCTATACAACTCATTTAACAATGTAATGCAAATTTCTAGTCTTTGAAAATTATTATTACCAACTGTTTAGGATAATAAGGAAAAGCAGATTAGTAGTTAATTACCTATTATAATCACTCTTGTATATATATTAGGTATGTTTTCAAGGTCAAACAAAGATATATTTTAGATAGGTTATCTTCAAACACTTCAGTGATCTTCAGAATATGGTATTTAAGATGTCTTAAGAACATAGGGTTTTTTTTATTATGACAATGAAATAAGTCTGCTCCTCACAGCAACAATCTAATTCAGAAAAGATTATGGGTATCAATGGAACTCCACATGGAGCTTACTTTCTTCGTGGCAAATGTAAATCACTGGACAAGAAACTACCATTGTCTCAACTACTGATATTATGCTGTCCTAATTGGACAAGCAGGGAACAAAAGAGACTGCTAAACTTTGCCCAGACAAGGCTGAACAGTCCTTCAAAAACCCTGCTTTATAGAAAAGTCTGTCAGATATTCTATGCCCCTAGGCCAAAGAGAAATGCCCCTGTAGAGGAACTTTGGGTGACTGTCCAGGCAGTCAACTATTTCTATTATCTCTCATGGTTTTTGAAAGTCATTTGCTCACACTTCCTGCTTACTCAGTTAATATTATTTCCTTCTTGGGTCTTTGAGGAAATTGAAGACCAGATAGCTATTGTTATAGTTGTCCTTGTTTACTAGACACAGAAAGCAAGTTATGACAGAAAGTAAATTAGGTACAAGACTTTGGACTCATCAAGATAAGATAGATAATGGAGTATTTTCTCTGAATTTGTCAATACAAATAGACTAGACATTGTTGACATATTTATTGCCTGTAAATAGTGTATATACTTTTTGTACTTATTGCATATAGTTTTCTTATATTAGTTATAGCCTTCCTTTTTATTTTAGACAAAAAGGCTAACTATGGTGGTATATTATTTGTGTTTTAATAAATAAAGTTTGCTTGAAGGTGAGTGCAAAGCAGCCACATTAGTCAGCCATACATCTCAGACAGTGGTTGCACACACCTTTAATCCCAGAAGTCATACTAGTTAACCATAGAGGTGGTGGTAGTGCATGCCTTTAATGCCAGCACTAGAGAGGAATTTAAGACAGGAAGAGATTTGTAGAGGACTTGTAGAGGCAGGATCACCATTTTGGTTGGAGGTAGAGGTAAGAGCCAGTGGCTGCCTGCTTTGCTTTTCTTATCTCCAGGTTGAACTCCTATATTTGTCTCTGGGCTTTTATTATTCATTCTACAGCCAACCTGTGAGTTCTACAGCTCCAAATGAAGCTTCAAGATTCATATATTAGTTATATTTTGTAGGTGTTATAAAACACATGATTAAGACATCATATGGAATAAAGTTTAGCTTACCTTATGGTTCCAAAAGGGTAAGAGTCCAGCGTGGTAGGGAAGCATAGCAATCTATAGGTATAGGATCAGAAGCCAGAAGCTTAACACTTATATCCTCACTTCAAACATGGAGATGAGAGAGTGGACTAGAAGTCAGGTAAAGCTCTGAACTCTTATGTCCTACAGCAAGTCTGCACCTCCTCAACCTCCCTAAACTGTGCCACCAACTGGAACTGGGGACAGGTGTTCAAACACCCAAGCCCAAGGGGGACATTTTCATCCCAACCATCACAATGTAGTAATGCGCACCCTGTGAACTCTGGTCTTCTGTGTGTGGTGTTCTTAGGGCCACTTGTACAGGAGGACAACTTTCAGTCCCATTGGTCTCTACTAATCCTATTCTTGTTTTTTTCAAAGACAATATTTTCCCAGCCCAATAGAAAAGATTTCTTTAAATTAGCTGGGGAATGGTAGCACTGGGAGCACAGGGAGTCTAAATTAATAGCATCGCTGCATTCCCATCCCTAGTAGCATATGGTTAGAATAAGCTGAGGGGAAAAGCAGCATACGGTTTATTTCTTTCCCTAGAAATTTCGATTTAGTAGTGACATACTTGGAAGTCGTTTGAAGTTGAGAGACTATGTTTGAAGAAGCCAGAGAGTTGTTTTATTAAGTTCCATTGACAATAAAAGTGCAAAGAAGATCTCATCAAGAGCCCCCCCCCCACTGTCATCGTAGGAATGACATGGTGTCAAAGGAATTGGGGTGTGTAAACAAGGGAATCCTTCCTAGGAACCAGCGAATTTACAAAGAAAGAGATAAATGAAATGAACCACCCAAAATTTCTCAACTCCCACTGTGCCTCAATTACAATCTGAATCACAATGGAATGACTGCAGTTTAATGATTGTAAAAATAAGCCATGTTCTATTACTCAACCCGGTTCAGAATATGCTTTGTCTAGCATCATTTTTATTTTGCTTGCTACATAATAAAGAACCTGTTTGTTTTTATTCTAATTTGGGGTTCTATATTAGGATACAGATATCTGTGTGTAATCTTTCATCTGACTATATCTACAGACAGTGTTGTATCATAGAAACTAACAAGTTTTGAACAATATAGACATGCATTTAATCTTACTTCTTGCATTAATGAGCTATATTCTGTGCAAGTTACTTACTGAATCTTGATTTTTCTCTTTAGTAAAAAGTAATTTGTAAAATCTAACAGAGAGGAGAATTAAGGATTGTTTAAATATGTAAAATATGTCACAGAATGCAGAATCGTCTGCTCTACCAGTTAGGAGATGCTAATGGGGGGCTGTCAACTTTTCGGTGTTCACATGGGTCTTTTACATCTTTTTCCAAATGCTAGTTATCTAGAAGAGCTGAGATGTGTCTACAACCACAAATCGAATCACTTTAAAGGAAATTCCTCACAATATAACTAGACATTTTGTTCACATTATGCTTGAAGCTTATGTTCATCGTAATGAATTTATCAGAGCTATAAGCTTGCTCCAGACATGTCCAACCCTTGGCCCATGACCCATATGTAGCCAAGGATGGCTATGGATACAGCGCAATCAAAAACCAAAAACTTAAAACATTACGAGGTTTTTTAGTGATATTTGATTTTTTACATTTTTTATTTATAACTTGATTATCATTTAAATGGAATTCTACTCTCTGTATTATTGTTTTTTTCACTCTCTGTGTTTTCCAGACTCACCCATAGTTTCACGAGTAAAGTAAGATACTGTATTTCCATTGACACTTAGCATGCCATTGCATGTGTCTAGAAAGCAATGGCCTTAACACTTTACTGTTAGGACACCTCTAGTTTCTAGTTTGGGGTCACCATACCACATTACTATGATTGTCCTGTCTCAGACATTATAGGGACACATTCAGTGACCGTATTTTAACATTTTAGTTAGGGAGATGTGTAAAGGAGGAACTTTTCAACTACACAGTATACATCTATTACCATTAATGTTGAAGTTGCTGCAAAACAGAATTACAGTGGATTACATATAGTGCCTCATAAGTAAGATTATCTGGGAAACTGAATTCACAGTTCTTTTTATTACATGCTTGCATGCTGTTTTCTGTGCCTTAGCCTGTATTATTAGCACTCTACGAGTGATTAGTGTTTGATTTTACAGTCCCTTTGTTTTGTACATCCTGTTAAGCAGATAGCATGCATTGTGTGTGGGAGAACCAAAATTTGAATACAAGAAGTCTGGCATAAAAATACAAGGTTGACTTTTAAAATACTTTTAGAAAGTATCAATAAATATTAAATAAATATAACTTGCCTTCATTTATTTTTGTGGCTGTTGTTGTTCTTTTGTTTTATTGTTTGAGACAGAATCTTATGCACTCCAGGTGGTTCTCAAACTACTACAGAGCTGTAGATGGCCTTAGATTCCTGCCATTGTCTCCCAAGGGCTGTTATTATCTGCCAGTGTCTTTACTCATTTTTTTTTAATTCTTGACTCTTCAGTAGGCAAGGGTTTTTTTTTCTCCTGAGGCTGAAGCAACAATGTACACAATGATCTTGTGTACAAACCCCTAGACAGTTTTCACTCACCAAGTCCCAAAGTCTGTTTTTCCTTATTCCCTGGCCCATTTACTCCACTTTTTTCTAGAATCTAGCTGAGATTCTGAGCTTCTCGCTTCTCCCTGCCATTAGGGCACAGAATCACTCTGAAGTTTCTCTGTTTTATCACAGTCTCCAGAAATCCTTTACAAAGAATTGGCGACATTCACAGTCTTCCTGCTCCACGTGTCTTCCCCTCTTTCACCCTCCACTCCCCGAGAGTCGCCCACAGCTGTTTTACCTTTTCAAGGAAGCAGAAGAAACAGAGAATATTTTCCCAGCATTTGTGATTCTTTAGTCCACATTAAAAATGTATTTAGTGCCTCCAGAAATGCCACAATGCTATCTATGCATTGTGGGAAGTGGGAAGTGGAATAAGAAAGAACCAATGATTTTTTAAGACGTATACAATCTAGCAGCAGCCATGAAGAGTGGTTCACCTAAAAGCAGAGGACATGAAGCATGCATGAGTGACACCAAAGAGCTCTCACCCTGATCAAAGCACAAACACTGGGAGTATGTGAGGGCAGTGATGGGGCAGCGGAAGTGTGCAGCCGCTGAGTGACAGCTCGGCATGTCTGAGGGATGAAACTAGACAGGCGGGATTGATCCGACCACGGAATGCTTCAAATACCAAGTAACAGGCTTTGACTTTATTCCCTAGACCCTCCAGCGTCACAGAGCAGTTCTGAGCTCGGGTTTGTTCAATACAATGCGGTTGTGTCTGGGGCTTGTTCTGTAGCCTTTAGCCCACTGCCTCCCCAAAGCCACAGAAAAGGAGATGATAGTTCTTTCTCAGTCTTGCAACTTTATTGCTCAACAGCCTCTGACTCAGGCACTGTCAGAATTTTTCTCAATTGCTACCGCTTGCTGAAATCCATGAGCGTCAAACTCCAGTTAGCTATGCTTGAGTATTGGGGATGTTACAGTTTTCCCAATACCCCACACGCATCCCAGTGCACATAAGCAACCGAGTTTTGGATTTGTGCATCCCAAAGAGCAACTGAAGTAAAAAGCTATGAAGGGAGGGGACAGTGATATGGCCGGACTATCCCCCTGCCTGCTGGCTGCCGTGACACCGTGACACTAATGCTCCTTTCCACACTTCCCACTTTGAGCTTCTAAGTCAGACAAAGGAGCAAAGGTTAAACTGGGGGCTGGGTAGATCCCAATGGACAGAAACAAATAGAAGAATCGGGAAAGATGACGCAAAGACACACATCTTTTGCATTAACCACCCCCTCAAGCATGTCCATTTAACACTATTACTTTTCTGTAGTCCTTCCCCTCTAGGGCAAGAGTCTCTTAATTTCTCCCTTATGATCTGCACAGTTGTTTCACCCACAACTAAATTTAACAGCTTCACTTACAAAACAGGGTTGAAAGAGCTCTTGGCCGGCTGGATGGCTGGATGGCTGGGTGGAAGTACATTGGCATCAGTACGAAGCAGACTGCTTGGGGACCTCTGGCTCCACCAAAGCTGCCATGAGGTCCTCAGAAGGTTTCCTGTCATGACCGTTCTCTCATTTACAAAATGAAGCTAATGCTGTTACCTGCAGTTGGGAGTATCCAAAAATCCCAGCTACAGCTAAGGCTGAGGTCACGGTCACAAGATCGTGAATTCAAGGCCAACGAGGCCCCATCTCAAAATAAAAACAAGAATAGCAACAAAAATAATAATGTTAATTAACAAGATTGAGGAGTCAGTGACCTATGGGCAGATTAGAATCTGAAAATAATAAAGATACAAAACAGTAAACTGTTCTTGTTTTTATTACTATTTGCATCACTCTTATGTCTCTCTTTTTTACAGGAAGAGAGCGATGACCCGTTGGCGACGCAGCCTGTGAATAATTCGTAAGATATTACAGCCATATGTAGTTCTCCTCGTCCTGTCGCTAGAACCATTGAAGCACTGATGGAAGCCAGATATCCACGTGCGTTTTCCCTCTAAGGTAACACATCCTCATTAAACCTATTTTCTAATTTTCTGGACAAGCAAACTGCTCTAATGGAGCAACTGAAAATTCTGCAATTATAAAAATAAGTGTTCCAAGCCAGGCGGTGGTAGCGCACGCCTTTTGTCCCAGCACTCGGGAGGCAGAGGCAGGCGGACCTCTGTGAGTTCGAGGCCAGCCTGGTCTACAAGAGCTAGTTCCAGGACAGGAACCAAAACCTACGGAGAAACCCTGTCTCGAAAAATGAAAAAAAATATAATAAGTATTCCAAGATCATTAACATGCTTCCCAGCTTCCAGAATGGAAATATTTAACCAGTGTTACTGATTCTGAAGACAACACTGAGTTTAGGGGTGTCCTAGTTAGTGGAGCAGCAGCTCTTCCCTTTGCCCCCTCCTCTGGATGGACCTACAGTGGTATGCCTGCATGGACTCACCTCAGAAGGAGCACTCCACAAGCAGCCACAAGTGCCCTTTCCCAAATAAAGTATGCTAGGAAGAAATGGCCTACCCAGAAATAATCAAAATTACATTACACTGTTGATTTTTCTGAGTGACTTCCTGTCATCACAGTCAGTCCTTTTTGCCTTGCTCTGGTTTTCTGTAAGATGAGAATGCTTTGAAATGTTCATACATTGTATCTGAAATATTGGGGGGGGGGGACTTAATGACATAAAATTGTGACGTGCTTTGTGTTCCACAGAATGAGTGGAGTTGAGTCTGGAGAACACACCCCGCACAGAAGCAGAGGGCACACTTTCTTAGTTTCAGGAACATCTGCTTGAGCACGAAAGTGTGTTGTTTTCTAAGTGGGTCAGCAGGAATCGCCAAGCTTGAGAAAAACACAAACGACTGGCATGCATGTAATCAATTTTTTGAATTATTCATTCTCATCATGGATAGCGTAAGTTGTAATGTGGAGATAAAATTCCAGCGTGTACTCCAGAATGAAGGCACTAGGACTTCAGGGAACCTGGCAGGCGGCCACTAAGAAGTTTTTCCCAACTTCTCACCCAAATTTGATTAAAGCTAAAGAAAGTGATAAAAGCAGGCAGGCATGGTTACTTCCCCCTCCAATAACAGCTCTCTTGCTGTTGAGGTAGATCCATCTTGAGTTCCAAGACAGGCTGGATTACATGGTGAGATAAAAACGAGATACAATTAAAATAAACATGATAAAAGGGCATAGAAGAATATAAAAATGAAAATTATTGTCAGAAATTCCATGTATAGCCATGTACCCCTAGAGAAAGTCTTCCCATGTTCCTATCTAGATACACCTAGAAGTTACATGTATGAACACTTACATTAGAGAAATTTGTGCTGGCAAAAGTTTGATAGTAGCTTAACTGCCATAATAAAATAAATGAAGAGTTTTGATACTTAAATACTACATGGATAGAATTCAAATTCATAATAAACCAACAAGGCCCAGCAACTTCATTCTTAAAAGTCATTATGAAAGAGTTTGAATTGCACACCTGAAGCTTCCCAGGAAGGAAAGAATATGATGAACAAGTGGAAACCCCAAGAGAAGAGCAGTCATGAAGACAGAGAACCAGAACTCCTGACAGTCACCTGTCTGCCAGGATGAAGACACACAATCAGAGCAGCTGTGAACACAAATGATGACCCAGAAAGGGAGAAAAGTGAAACACTTTCTGTGAATAGAATCAATAAAAGACTATTTGCACTAGGAACAGAAGTGCTTACAACTGAGTATTATGTACCCATAAAGAAGGACAAGATCACGATGTTTTCAGAAAACAAACAGACCTGGAGATACTGTGCTAAGTAAAACAGGCATACAACTTGTTTTCTCAGATATGTGGAATCCAAAGCTGCCAGGAACGTGAAAAGAAAGGAACCGTTAAGGGTATGGAAGGGAAGAGGCAGAAAAAAAAGGGCAAAAGGGGCAATAGATAAGTAAATACGATTGAAATTCCTCACACACATAGATATCAGTGAAACCCATTTCATGTACATACTTGAAAATCAAACATGTCTGCAATACTCAGGGTGAAAATCTATGAGATAAAAAACATGAATGAAACCACATCAAGCTATGTTCTGGGAGAGAATAATTCAATAGTAAAGACAGATCAAATATCTAAAAAGGAAAAGGGTTAATGATTTCGAATAAAAAAACCAAAGCACTTGCTGTCTCCAATATTATAGAAAACAAGGCAGGATATTTCTCAAAGGGGAGAATCAGAGGCAGAAGTTAAGAATGTTATCCTAGATAATATGACTTCCAGGTATGAAAGGCACCAAAGAGATATTCTTGAAGTTTTCAAGAATTCAGAAGATAAACCCCTGACATATGGCTTTTGAAAACATTAAGGCTGTACTTTATTGACCAATAAATGGATCCTACTGAGGACCACAAGTAGAAGCAGCACTCAGCATCAGGTGAATAAAAATGCAAATCCCGATGACTCTTTGCTAAGGCAAGTGTGTTGATACTTTTTCCCCCTGTGATAAAATACCATGTCCAGAGCAACCTATGAAGGAAGAGTTTAGTTTAGTTTTTGGTCCCAGAGGGAGAATCTAAGGGCAAGGAAGGTATGGAAGCAGGTGGACTGCTCAGGAGATGGAGAGATCCTATCATCATCCAAATACAGAAAGCAGAAAGAGAAAGCTAGACCTGGAGTGAGGCTTTAAACCCCCAGCACTCAGGAAGCAGAGGCAGGTGGATCTCTGAGCTCGAGGCAAAGCCTGGTCTACAAAGTGAGTTCCAGGACAGCCAGAACTGTTATACAGAGAAGCCCTGTCTTGAAAAAACAAACAAACAACAAATTGCAGCAACCAAAGACTTACACATTTTGCAAATTCTGAATGCTTTTTGAAATATCTGCTTAAAGGCAGAATTACAAACTTGTTTTAACGTATTGAAAATCAGACCCACGTTATCAAGGTTTAAAAGAAATGTATCTAAAGACAAAAACCCAGCCTGAAACATTATTGTTCAAATTTTAAAAGTTAATTGAATTCAACTTTAATGAAAAAGTTAGAACATAGGGATGTCAATAGAATCATAATTAGAGCATGTAAAATATAAATATAGAAATTAATTCAAAAGAAAGTGTAAAACAGTAAAATTGGCAAATAGGATGATAATTCAGTTGGTGAAGGTTATCACATAAAAAGATGACCCTCTCCAGAACTCCGGTAAAACGGCTCAGTGTGGTGGTGCATTTGGTAATCACAGTACTGAAGAGATAGAGACAAATCCGAGAAACAACACCTGAAGTTGTCCTTTGACCTCTGTGTACACATGTACACATTTAAACGCATGTGCACGCTCTCACGTGCACGCACACATGCGCGCGCGAACACAGACACGCAATTGGTAAATAAACTATAGTATGGAACTTCTAAAAGCAAGAACAAAAAATACAAAATCGTTAGTAAATACAATCATGAAGAAAAAAGGAGGCAAATAAAATTAAAAATAAGGTTGGACCATGGTGGTACACGCCTTTAATCCCAGCACTCAGGAGGGAGAGTCAAATAGATCTTATGAGGTCAAGGCAAGCCTGGGCTTCAAAGCATGTTCCAGGACAACCAGAACTGTTACACAGAGAGACTCTGTCTCAAAAAATTAATTAGAAATAAGAAGGAACATAAAATTTTGAAAGGACTTGATAATGGATATAAATATTATTTTAAAATATAATTTTAAAGTATTAAAATAAATTACCTGAATACATTTTAAATTCTTCATAATGAAAATCAAATGAAAGAGACAATAATGAAAAAGTTGTAGGCCAAATGTAAAAAGCAAAAGCTAAAAATGATTAGTAAAAATTCAAAACTTAGATAAAGATTAGCATAGGTAATCCAACCATTATAGGATAAGTAATGGAATAATTGAAATAATAATTTATGATGAATAGTTAAAGATTATCATAAGAATTTGCATATGCATATTCTAAAGAAGTCAACATGGGCTACATAGTAAGATGTTGTCTCAATAAGTAAATAAATAAAAAAAAGAAATAAAAAGAAAATTGATCTATTGTTGACATATGGCCAACATCTCATTCTGTAGTGTTCTGTATACATTATGAAGAAGTCAATATTTTGACTGCAGCATGCTCAGCCCCAACTGGTAGATGTTTAGCACAAGTCCTACACTTAAGGCTGATGGAAAAGAGACACTGGTGGAAAGATGGTAAGAGCCAGAGGTCCGGGGTGTCTGCTATAGGACGGTGTCTTCTGTATATGACAAGAAAGCCAGACCCATGACATTTCAATAATATAGCTGCCTAAAGAGTTTTGAAATATGACAATAGCAATTTACAAGCCACGGGGAAATAAACTTAACATGGAGGAATTTTCCCAAGGCTTCACTCCTTGATGAAGAGCTATAAGCAATTAACAGCTGCTCAGAGAGGGGGATTCAGTCTTCTCCAGGGATGAGCCCCTGGTAAATTATCCCATCCTAAGAATAACACCTAAACACATATCCACATGAGCAACACTAATGAACTCTGCTCGTTGTATTTGGAAGTGTGGTGTGGTGTGTGTGTGTGTGTGTGTGTGTGTGTGTGTGTGTGTGTGTGTAACAATAACAAGAATTAGAGGCCATGAATTTGAGAAGGAGGATATGGGGGGAGGAAGAAATAATGTAAATGCAGTATTCACATGTAAAATTCTCAAAAATTAAATTAAAAAATGTAAAAGAAACCAGTGTTTATCATTATTGATTACCACCATTTCCAAATATTCTAGACACGGCAAGCAAGACAGACATATACACAAATATACCCAGAAGCAAAAGGCACATTCATTAATTAAAAAAAAAAACAGGAGGCTGGATTAAATAATTTTCAAATAATATATTACTTAAGTAATCTAAAGAAATTAAAATGACCTCGGGAATCACTAGGACTAGTGGCTCTACTATTAAGTGATCAAATTAAAAATCAATATTGCTAAAATAACATTCAACCAAAATGCAGTAAAACTCACTCACAATTTTAAAAAAAATACCAGACACACAATTAGAAAATTGATCTTTAAAATAATTGTGTTTTGCTAACAGTGAAAATTATAAAATACCGCAAGGGAAATTAAAAGACTTTCACGTCAAGAGGCTCTCTGCTGCTGAACGGGGAGGAAATGAAATTAATGCAATCCATCAAAGGTTCCAAATAAATTCTAGGACAATGAGTGTGATAGAATGCATTTTGAAAATAATCCAAAAATTTATCAGAGGGATAAACCAGCAAAAAACAAAAATCTTAATAAAGGGAACCTTCTCAGTGGGATATAAAAATAAATTTAGCAGTGATAAAGAAAAGATGCGCAACAAGCCAATTTCACTAGACTAAGAAACAAAATAACAAAAATAAGAAGCTCATTCTAAAATAAAGGTGAAATCACTGGAATCAAGACATAAAAGACAATTCATTATAAATGGTCTGAGACAGTTATTTAACGGGTTGAAATAAAGGACTAGAGAGACGGCTCAGCAGTAAAGAGCACAGGCTCTTCTTCCAGAGGACTAGGGTTCAATTCCCAGCACCCACATGGTAGCTCACAACTGCCTGCCACTCCAATTCAAGGGGATACACCACCCTCATATATACATGCATGCAGGCTAAACACCAATGCACACAAAATAAAAATAAATAAATTTTAAAAAGACCTACCCAAACCAATTAAAATAGCACCACCCATTTTTCACAATAAAAAACAAAAATAATGATAGAGTGATTAAATATTTTTAAAATTAAAAACTGAAACCAAGCACCTAGACACTCAGGACTAAAACAAGTTTATCTCAGGGATGGAGAACATTTCTTTAAACGTGAGAACATTGGAAGAGATTCTGAAAGGAAAATACTGCCAGGCCAGCAAGATGGCTCAGTGGGTAAAGAGCATGCTGCCGGGCCTGAGAACCTTAGCTTAATTTCCAGGACCCTTGTGGTGGAAGAAAAGATTCCACTCCCACACGTCCTCTGACCTCCATGAAGATGCTCACATACATACAGATATGCACATAAGGAAATGAAAATGTATTTTTTTCCAAAAGTATAAATTTGACAATAGAGAGTAAAATTTAAGTTTCCTTATAAGAAAAAACAACAAAAATCAAGCTGAAACCCCCATCTTCATTGGGGAAGATGTAATCTATAATCACACAGGAAAGTATTTGATGGAGATTTATAATTAACAGTATAATAAACTAATATCTAAAAAGCCTGTGTGAGTCTCAAAACTGAAATAGAAAAAGTGGCAAGGGATATAGGTAGACAGAAAGAAAAAGAAAGATAGGGAGGGGGAAAGTGAAGTAGAGAAGAAGGAAAACTAAAAATAAGCGTCTGGAAATATTTTTCTTAGATTGTATTTTTTTTTCACTTAACTCAGTCAATTTTGAAATTGGGGCTTTTCTGTAAAACAAGTTTGGAAGTCTGTGCCGTGACCTTCAAGTCAGTAAATTTCTTACAGACAGATCCAAATATATAAGTAAGTAAATAAATAAATAAAATGATATAGGTTACATAAACTTATGGTGGAGCAAAAAAAAAAATTTTCAGGACACAGACCTACATCCACTGCTGGGCTATGACTGTATTAATTCATCTCAGGGTTAATAACCCAAGATGTCAAAACTCTGCAGCATAAGCTGTCAGGTGTATTGTATAAGTTGTCACCACCAGTAGTAAAATAGCAAACCAGACGTCACACAATAAGTTAGGGTCTAGTGAAGGTTGTTATCTCCTTTCTCCTGCTACTATAGACTTCACAGGTGAAAAAGATAGGAAGGGAGCTGTGCCCTCTGGTTACTGTGCCTAGTAACCAAAGCAGAGTTTCCCTTCCTTGTGTTGTGAGAGAAGAAGCCAGAACCACATAAGATGCACGGCACAGCTTTGCTGAACCTAGGTTTGGAGGAAATTTGATGGTAGGATTAGGTAAATGGTTTGCACAGTGTGATGGGCCCTGAAGTCAGTGTTAGGCACAGACTGACCCGTCTTTTAAGGAAGAACTTAAAGTGAGTGACCTATGTTGGAAATGGTGTCCTCTGAGGGAAAAGATTCATTTTGTATTTTCTTGAATTTTTTTTTGTTTTTTTCTTTCTTTTTTCTTTTGTATCTTTCAAGTGATAAGTAGTGAACAACTATCAACTGTATGATTAGAAGGAAAGTATTACTAATGGAAAATACCGTAAAAGTGTAAAGAAGGAAACAAGAATTCACAAACCAACTCTGCAATCCTTTTTCTCTTTTGATTCCAACACCAGTTAAAGCATAATATTTACCAGAGTGTCTGCATGTTGTCTTAGTTAGGGTTTCTATCGCTGTGATAGACCATGACCAGAGGCAATTTGGGGAAGAAAGGACTTATTTCATCTTACACTTGGAGGTCACACTCCATCAGTGAGGAAAGGCACGGCAGGATTCCAAGGCAGGAACCTGGAAATAGGAACTGAAGTTGAAGTCTTGGAGGAGTGCTTCCTACTAGATGGCTCCATGAGCTGATCCTCCTTCTTTCTTCAAGACTCCAGAACCACCTGCCCAGGGGTGGCACCACCCACAGTGGGCTCGGCCCTCCCATACCAATCATCAATCAAGAAAATGCCTTATGGGTTTACCCACAGCAAGTTTTCAGTTGAGGTTCCTGTTCTCAGGTTAACACTAGCTGGTGACAAGTTGACAAGAAGACTAAGCAGGACACATGCCTTTCTGATTAACCTCCTGAAGCCAATTCTATCACATACTGCAAAAGAAGTATTATTAAGTCCTTCCTCAGCATGTCCTTATCTCACCTACTCAAAACATCTTTGTGACTCTTTAAAGAATTATTTATTAGACATAAATGATAAAATAATTAAATATCGGTCCATCTTTCATGAAATGTATCATATTTTTCAGAAAAAGAGTAGTAAAAGACAAATCAGTATACTTTAGCTAAGTCATAATTCTTATTTATATTCTTCAACGTCCAACAATCATTATCTGAAGTCACCTGGATGCTCAAGGCACAAGGGTCATGCCTATTTGGCCTCCTCAGCTCTTCAGGTTGTGAAGTTAACAGATATGGGGTTCCATGTCATTCAATTTGTGCCTCAGGAAGCCAGAAATGCAAGATGCAGGGAGGGGAAGCGGGCACCCACACCATGATGCCAGGAACTGGGTGCATCTCAGCGCTGAGCCCCTTAATGTTGCTAGGCTGGGCACTAACCCACGCACAGAGTACACAGGACCCAGAACCTGGAGTGCTGGATGCCAAGGTGTGGTCCCAGGAAAAGCACATAAGTCTTATTTATAATCAGTCTTGTCAATACCCTGTTTCTAGAGAAAAAGGATAAGGTATGATAACCTTCACTGAAATTTATGGAAAAGAAAGAGTGAAGAATGTAGGGCCAGAAAATAGGGAGGAGCTGTGAAATACTGCGTTCTGAACATGGCTTGGCCATTACACTTAAATTCACAGCAGCTGCATTTATCTGTAAAAGATCAAGTCAGTCAGAATTTTAGTACATATGGGGGAGGAGCTCATAAAGTCCACCTCTAACTGGGGAGTTACAGGCATTGGTAGCTGATGGTGGAAGATTCATTCTTAGGGGATGTGGCCACAGGTTGGTTTCCAACACTCCATGGTTGGCCCTGCACTCATGTATATATGATGGCACTAACTGGACACAGTGGTTCAAAGGGGAAAAAAAAGTAAGTAGAGGGCATGAAATTGGAACAAAGATGAGTTGGAGAGTCCTGAGGGAGCTAGAGAGGTACAACTAAGCTTTTGTTTTTAAAGTTCAGGCAAGAAGTTTTTAGTGTGATATAATATCATGGAATATTCTTTTATTTGTAAGTTTAAATTACCATGTAGCAAAGGAGGAGTAGATTTCCCACACCTTAAAACATCTTTGTGATTATTTTAATTGTAACAGATTTACTTGAAACGTGTCAGAAAGTTTAGAAAAATGTGTAATTACACGTTTTCAGATTTTATTAGATTCATATAAATGTATCCTATACTATATTCTTGCCAAATAACAACCTATACTCTATCCCACAAGAATGAAACATAACATTTGATGAATGATACATACAGATCAAATTTTTCAATGATAAATTTCTTTCTTAAGCAACTGTACAGCAACAAAGCACATAACAAATTATTCTGTGCCATAACCCTCTGTAAACTGCACTTTTCTGTTTCTCTGTCATTAATAATAGCAAGATAAGAGTATCAAAAAATGTAACTAAACCTTGATTTTAATCCATTAACTATTATTCTCTCCCTGTGCTGGGGATCATAGGTTATCATAGGTCAGGCAGTGCTCTCCCAATGAACTATGGCCCAGTCCTGCTTTCTGTTTTAATTTTATTCTATATGTCATCTAGAAACAGAGGCGCAAAGATTTGCTCATTTTCCTTAGGATTTTAAAGGAAGAAAGGAAAGTGTTTACATTTTCACAATCTCCTCTTATTTTCCTGTGCTGTAAATGAACCTGATGAAATGAAACAAAATAAACAAAAAAAATATAAAGAGAAATCTCCAGGAAAGGACATCTATATATCCTCTGTCTTTGGGAAATCATATTTTCTACCCCTTTTCATATGTTAAACATAATTATTTGCTGAATGGCATATTAAATCAAAATTTGAGTTGATAAATATCCTTAATTTTCTCAAGCTAGTCTTTTTTCACAGCTTGGGAGATTTCATTAAGAGCTTGCTCTTGAACTTTAATTTTTTTTCCTCGTGACCCTTCCACCTCCACATTTAGGAAATATTCATAGATTGTTTCATGGTTTGGAGCTCCCAACTTTAAATCATCACCTTGATCCTCTTGTCCTTCTTCTTTCTGCCCTTCTTTGGCAAGGGAAGTTTCTCTGTTTTCTACACAGAGCTATCAAATCATTGTCTGGTTTGCCTGCAGACCCTGAAGAGCAATTAGGACCTCTAGGGAGATGGAGATTCAAGCATGTAATTATTGTAAGGGTTACAGCCAGGAGATTCTGGTAATCAACTAACCTAGGTGTTTAGTTCAAAAGAGAAACTGAAGTAATCACAATCAAGTCCAACTTCTATATTTATGGACCATCACTCAATGTATAGCTCAAAGCAGTATGTTGAACACTTGGCTCATAATTAGGATATATAAGGACCTGAGGCAACAGACTGAGGCTTATCTAACTTGGTTAATTGGTTTTACATACCATCTCCTTTCCATTAACCCACACAAAATGGCAAATAAAGCTTGTTAACTAAGATCATTGGCAACCCACATAGCATCTACAAAGTGTGTTCCCAAAAACAAGAGCTTCTATCCTTAATGTAGCAAGAAAGAAACACAGCATCCATAACTGTTATCATACTTCTTTAATGTCCTGGAGGAACTGGTGGCCTGTTTGCTTGTCATTGAAATAGGAGAACTCAACCATTATTTGACTCTAAACATCACACCAAACTGCCTCTTCTTCATGGGAGAAAGTTCTGACTAGTCAATGTCTTTATGCATAGGAAGGTACTTTCCAAATTAAAAAATAATTGAAGGGAAACTTTTGGTGAATATTATTTTAAGCTGTGTTATTTTTGGTTATGTTGCATTTGTTTACCTCTGTAAAGCTGTATTACTATGCCTAACTAAAACACCTGAGGGTCCTAATAAAGAACTGAATGGCCAATAGCGAGGCAGGAGCAAGGATAGGCAGGGCTGGTAGTCATAGAGTAGAAATAGGAGAACAGAGGAAGGAGAGGCAGATAGAACAAGGGGAGGAGGACATCAGGGGCCAGCCACCCAGCCATCCAGCCACTCAATTACACAGTCAGTCACCAAATAAAAAGGAAAGAAAAGGTATACAGAAACAGAGAAACATAAAAGTCATGAGGCCTAAGATAGATGGAATAATTTAATAAAAGCAGGCAAGAAACAAGCCGAATTAAATCTAGGCATTCATAAGTAGCAATAAGCCACAGTATGATTTATTTGGGAGCTGGGTGGTGGACCCCCAAAAAAGCCAAAAGAGAAAACATCTTCCCACAACATTTTGGTATCCAACATGGAGCTTGAACCCATGACTCTGGTATTAAGAGTCCAATGCTCTATCAATTGAGCTAGCAGGCATTTGTAAGTAAAAAATAAGGTCCTGGGAGCTGGGTGGTGCCCCTCCCCCCCAAAAAAACTAAAAGAATAAACCACCACACAACAGGAAACATTGCTGACTTAATTTTTAGACTACTTTGAGGATATCCAATCAAATGCGAATGCTTTGAGTCAGGTTAATCTAGTTTCCACATTCTGTCTCCACATGACGTATGTTACATAGCAGAACTTTACAGGCCAGGGTTAAACATCACAGTTGACAGCACGCTTGCAGTTCTACCATGCTTCTTTGCTTATTCCAGTTTTGCTTTATTTCCCCTCCTGTTTCTTGTCAACTGACAGTGATTCAAAGAGTCTTCAGCTCAGTCTCATGGACACATAGACGTGCACACACCTACACAACTACACGATTTCCACAAGTGCTGCTTTGCTTTGCCTTTGACTATTCACAACACAGCATGCACACCAACAGAACAGTTGATTTACCTCCATCGAAGACACATATATATTCTAACATAACCCCTAGGACCCTAAAACATTGTACAGGGGTACAACAGTCTCCTTTGCTTGCATAGCAATTTCCCAATGAATTTTATCTGAAAATCTGGAGGCTCAGAAGCTCAAAAAGTACAATTTCTCATACCATTTGTGTTCCAGATTTTTAATTCTTTTTGTAACTTTCCACAGAATCTTCTCCATAATTTTCATTCATTTCTCAAGCCATAAAGCTCACACTTTGCAAAATTTCAATTGAGTTTTCCTGTATGCTGAGTCAAACAGTTTTAAATGATACAATCGCTTCATCAAAAAACAAATAGGCATTTAGCAAACACTTTCCCCATCCTCATTTTGCCCTGAAGTCTGTGGGACCCAAGGACACAGTTGTTCTCTAGTACAAATGCACACACACACACACACACACACACACACACACACACATCTTTATTATAAATTGTTTGTAAAGTGCATAAAATAATTTTATTAAATATCTATTATGTTGGTGTTTTTTAAACCATTGTCTATATTCTTCATGTTCATATTTTCGTACTGCAGTCCTACAGTTGCGATTTCACAGCATATATTATATTCTACATTTAGTTTTTAATAAATTCATGTAAATATCTTTTCCTTAAGATAACACAAAAATCTAACAAGATCACAACCTTCCTCTTATTCAAATACAAAAAACTTTCCCAAATAAAAAATCTTTCAACTACCTATGCTTTTAGTTTCTGTATGTAAAGAGCTAAAGAAGACTTGCTATTTGAAATTATACTAGATTGCATGTTTTGAAATGAAGTGAAATTTAAATGATGAAATTACCCTACATTTCTATCCTTATTTCTATATATCATCTATCATCTTGATCATCAGCTGTATAAAGTGAGGTATAGATGGTTCTTTCACTTTAGAAAATCTGTAATTGGTGTTTTCATTAAACACATTTTTATTTTCAGATTGATGGCTGCAATCTAGAACTAATTTGGTATATTTCTGTTTCGTGTCCAGGAAACTTCAGTTGCTTTCTTGACAGCCCTTCTTGATAGTGAGCTAATCTTGCCTCTACCCATTGTTTCACTTTTGTTCCTTTCTTTCGTCTCCAATTGGTGATGTAACAAACTAGTTCTAATATTTAAGTGATATTAAGTTTTCTATCCCTTCTGATAGAAACCTACCCTCTCTACATCTTCCTGCATATTGATCTGCTGACCTGGAGAGCAAATGGCATCCTTGAAAAAACTATTCCCTAGGAGCTCTTGACATTTTCCTTGTGCAACTTCTAGGTAAAAAAGACATGACTGCCAAAACAAACAAACAAACAAAAAATTATAAGCTGAAGTTCTGTAACATTTTAAGTCATTATCATACTTAGTTGAAGTGTTTTAAGGTCACTTTAGAAACCTTTTAAACTCATTTTAATACCCTTCTTCTAGTCTAGCACTTCTGGTTTTTGTTTGTTTGTTTGTTTTGTTTTTGGACCACTGTTGTAGTGCTTTCTCTGGAGAGGCATGGTCAAACATCTACTCATCCCAGAAAGGCCATTCGCTACAGAGCACGGAAACTATTCCACCTCGGTCTGATTTCATGAACTAGTAAGAAGCAATGAATGACTTGGGTTCCTGTGTCACATAAAAGCCCACCCCACTACACAGCCACTAGGACAGTAAGGAGACACACCATTTCTCAGCACAGCAAGGAAGATTGCCCTTCAGGGACTCTCTCTCCACTCTTGTATGCCAGCCTTAGATAGATCAGTCTCTACTGGATGTCTTTTCACCCTATGGGGCACAGAATCGCTCTGTCAGTCTGTTTGGGTATCGGTTGTATTATGTGGTATCTTTCTCCCTGGGGAAATAAGAATAAACATCTATTGGAAAAATAAAGGAGCAACAACAGACCAAATAAATGATTTCTCTCATCTAGCTTGGTTTACCAATGGCAAGCATAGATAATTTTAGGTTGTTCACCATCAAATAGCCCACCCCGACATAATGCCTCATGGAAGCTGGGTCAATGAGCTCCCCGCCCAGAGAATGTGCTGGCAACTGTTCCATAGAACTGTTGCTACCTAATAGCAAAGGTTTGCTGCTTATATCATCTCTGGGGGGCTTATGAGTCTTGTATGTTTCAGTGACTCCTGAATCTTTAGAGTTTTCCTCTTCCCTCCAGGAGTCAATGCTACAATTCAGACAGAGTGACACGATCCTCTGAGAAGGTTTTTGAGGGGTGATACCTTACCTATCAGACTTCTATACCTCTGTGAAGAAGAGCCACAAAAAGCCTTAATATTGCTGCCACTGCACATAAACTGTGTTTAGCTCACCATACCCAGGTGTTATATGCAGCTCAAAATCTGTTATTTGTCCATTTATCCGCATAAACACATCATACAGTGGAGAAAACAGCATGAATAAACTGAAGAATTCAGGGAAAAATGTAAGTTTCATAAAGAGAGAGTTGAAGGATCTGGTGCTATGCCTCACAAAAGCAATTGTCCTTCTTCCATGTCAGAAATAGAAAGAAAAATGGCGCTAATTATTTTTCTATTCTCTCTATAGATATTATTTCGTTCTTACTAACAACATCATTTTCATATGAATGTATTGGATTCAGTGAATTGAAGGCAAGTCATGTGGAAGTCTGCTTTGTCCAAGACACAAAATCTCAGAGGCATTTCAATAATCAGGATCCAGAAAGTCCAAATCCAGTTGTTTGTTATGCTCACTGACGATGCAGTCCCAAGAAAATTTTACCTTAAATTCAAAATAATTACACAAAATATTGTGGCTAGTAATACTACTACCAACATGTGACTCAACTTAGAAAAGATCTTTATTTATGTATTAAAATCATTTTTGCCAATGCTAATCTGAAAGTCACAATTTTTATAATAGACATTTAAATGTATGTTAAAGCCACTAGCTCTCTCTCACTTGACAACTCTCCTGTTCCATAGTGGACAACTGATGGAAGTCACTGAAGTACAAAATCCCACTTTGTAAATGACATAACACCTGAGTACAACCACAAGAATTACTCAGAGAACTTATGTAAGGGTTACTGCCTATAAAAATGATGTGTGTACTTATAGATTAGTAAGACATTACCAAACACTGCCCTTGATATATATAAGTCATGTGTAGTGTACTTATATTGACCAATTCTCCCATCATTTCCACTCAGAAAATTATGTGCATGTAGTCATATATATTACATATACATTATACACACACACACACACACATATAGATAATTAGCTGAAATTAACTGGGGAGTCAATTAAATTTAGTATATTTCACATTCTAGAGTTATCATATGTATGTCTGTTTGAGGAAACAATTAAGCTTCTTATACTAGATTGCATGTTTTGAAATAAAGTTAGCCAATTCCAGCACATGGACATATATCTAAATGTTGGTTTCTTCTTTGAAAATGAAGCACAAAAGCCTCAAGTGAATCCCTAATAAATACCTACAAAAATAACTCAGTACTTGATTATACAGGCATAAATTTAGCACAACCACTATAATTTCCATGGAAAGCTATGCACATTAGCAAGCATAAGATATATTAATTTATATGGATATGCTGAAAAATTCATGAATTTTTAAATATTATGAATAGAACAGTATTGCATTGGACATTATGATGCATCTTGGCTTTGAGACGTATGTTAAGAGCAATCAGTAAAGAATATTTCTTAAGGTTTCCATTCATTATTCTTCCAGACTTAATTCTTGTCTTTTAATGCATTTCTATTTCAAAAGAGTGGGGATGGAGGGGGAAAAAAGAAGAAAAACCTGTTAGAAATAATGCTCTGATTGTTTCTCGAGAGAGAGTAAGGAAGGAGGGAGGAGAGAACAGAGATAGGGAGAGACTGAGGTGAATCAATGGTGCCCAAATCATCCTCAAACTGCAGAGTTACAAGATGCTCCCTTCCTCTCCAGAGCGGCTGGGGCAACAGGCTCACGCTGCAGCACCTAGCACAGAAGTACTGCTTTTTTCTAGAACGTGTAGGCAGAAGCTTAATTCGTATCTATTTTAAGAGAAAAACTGATGTGTTCAAAAATATTTAGATTGAAAAACCACGAAGACTGAGGAAATGTTCATCGGCTGCTGGTGGGCAAGCATTTTGACAGGGAAGTCGAGAATAATAACACACTTTAGGCTGCTTCGCTCTTGGCACAGGATCTTACAGAAAACAAAGTGCTTGACAACTATCTTGGCTGGATCTCACCCAGCGAGGCAGGCAGAGCCTGGCATATTGTTCTCGTGTTACAGAGTTAGTCATTAACCAGTGTGCCCCAAATCAGGCCAGAACTTGGATCTTTTGACTAATCTAAGTTCGGGACATCATGGACATCATTCTTTCTCGTCAAGCCAGTCATGGTGAGTTTCAGGTATGGAATAAGGGTAGCTAGAGAATATATTTTTTTCTTGTTTGGCATTTATTCTCTCGCTCTTTCTCTCTCTTCTCTCTCCTCCCTCTCTCCCTTCCTCCCTTTCCTCTCCATTTCGTCCACTCTATAAATCGTACTTTCAGAAAGGACACCAGTCATCAAAACAATTTATGTAAAGGAACAGGTCGCATGTAAAAATATCCCTAAATGCAGTTTATTGCCAAAAGAAATAAAATGAGCATGCCAGCTATTTGAAGTATACAAATAGATAGTTTTATTCTAAAATGTGTAAATATGTGTTACCAAATACCTTTTCCATCACCATGTAGTCCATTTTCAGAAAGGAACTCAAAAATACAATTATTAACTTCACAGAAACAATGAAAAACGAGTTATCCTGGTTGTAGTGGTTTGAACAAGATGTTCCCCATAGTCTCCAGCATTTGAAACCGTGTTCCCTAGCGAGTGATGCTGTTGGGGAGGCTTAGGAAGTGTGGCCCCACTGGAGGATCTATTTCTATGAGTTCCCTCTCTCTGTTTCCTACTTATGGCTCAAGATGTGCCTGCAGCCTCAGCTTCTGCTCCTGCAGCCAAACCTGCCACCTGCTGCCTCCGCTCTAGCGTCAGGAACTTTTATCCGCCTGGAACTCCGTTCAAAGTAATCCTTGCATCTGTGAGTGGCCTTGGTCATGGTGTTTTATTACCGCAAGCACAGGGCTCATGTAAAATATGCAAATAACTATGCAGCCTCTATTTATTGCAAGAGTGACGGACATCATTAACTCACGGTTTACTCAAGCCTCTTCCAGGTAGCTAGAAATATCTTAGGATCATGTCTACTCTATCTATATCCTTCAGTTCGGATATTTCGCTCAAGTTGCCCTGAAGGTAGTTTGTACAACTTTACTGTAGAAACAAGGTTCACAACTGGACACTGTGATGTTTCTAGGATACCAGCACTCGAGGTGGAGGGAGGATACTGGTTTAAACCAGATAGGATTACACAGGAAGACCCTAACTCAAAACAACAACATAACGATAACAATGAGTTTCATAATAAAATGATTTAAGTACTTTAGTCACTTTTCAATCTTAAATGCGATTTTCCTTTGGGGGGGGGGGAATCATTGCTATGCCATTGATGGTTGGGATTTGGTCTCCGGACAGAAACTAACCTGTCTGAGATACCTGGTGGTCTGGGTCATTCCTTAAGACCACAGATGCTCAAGACTGCAGAAACACCGATTTGAGTGCCATCTGGTTATGCAGTCTTGGAAAGGGGAAAGGCCTGACTTAACTTTAAAAATTAATAAGGTTTCCACCTATGCGTGCAACTGTCTGGCAGGGGCGGAGTTTCGGTTGAGGGTGGGGATTCTGTTGAACCTCAGAGCCCGCCCGCGTCACCTGCCAGAGGGCAGTCAGGCTCTGCAGCTGCCCAGGCCGACTCCCTCCGCGGCGAAGCCGCTCTGGCCGGACTGGACTCGCTCAGGGCGGCCGGATCAGGTTCCACCTCTGGCCTCTAAGCGGCTCGCTCCTGGGAGGATCAGGGCGGGTGTGTATCCGGAGTCGCTTCCTATTGGCCTCCTTGCCGGGAGTCCCGACATCTGATTGGACGGCCCCGCCTCCCCGCAGCCTGAGCTCATTGGAGGGAGCCAGCCTAGGGGGCGGAGCGCGTTCCCCCGGGTTCTTGAGCGAGCGCGCCGGGCCACTGAGTGGGGCTGAGGCGCGGGAGTGGGGCTGCGCGGCGGGCTGCGGAGGTAGGGAGCGCGGCGGGCGGTGCGGGCGGTGCGGGCGGGCGGACGGCGAGGGCGGCGGGCCCGCGGCTGGCAGCTCGGGGTCGGCGGACGCCCCGGGCGAGCCCCTCTCGCCGCAGCCCCCGGCCGGCGGGCACCGAGCCGGCAGCCGGCGCGCCGAGCCCTCCTCCACCGTCCTGTCAGCCGCGGCCGCCACACACACAAAGAGCGCGGCGGCGGTGGCGGCGGTGCGGGGCGGCTCGCCCGGGGCCCGCAGCGCCCAGGCCGCGGAGACAATGCGGCGGGCGGGACTCCGCGAGCGGCGGAGCCGGGAAAAGTTTGCGGCTTCTCCGCGGGCTGGGCCGGAGCCGGGGCCGGGCCGCGGCCGGGGGAGCCGGCTTCGGGACGGGGCCCGCGAGCTCGGGCGCCTGCGCGGCCGGAGGCGTGAGGAGAGAGCCTTTAATACTTTTTTTGGAGCGGGCGGGGAGAACAAATACAAGTGCGGTCGGGCGAGAGGCGCTGGCGTGCCGCGGTCGCGGGGACGGTAGCCGTGGGAACCCTCCGGGGGCGCAGGCTGCCCCTGGGCCCGGCGGGGGCGGGGTGGAGAGGTTAGAAGGTCGCCGAGCTGCGCTGCCGGCGACCGGCTCGGCTTGACCTTGGACCAATGATTTCAGCGCTTGGCTAGCCACCGCGGGGTGGCCAGGGAGGCGACAGCCGCTCCGAGAGTCTCCGGTGGAGGAGATTCTCCTGCAGCCTCGTCGGGCTGCGGGAGTTGTGAAGTGGGTAGGCCGGGACGTGGTTCCCGACGCCCGGGCTTCGTCCTCCAGCCTGACTCCCGAAGTAACTTTTAAGTCGGGTAGCTTACAAGCACCGGCCCTTAGAGGTTGTCTCGAGTGAAAACGAGGTGTCCATTACTTGATCGGCCATCCGTGAGACTCCTCTCCCTCGCTGCGACGTTTGAAGTCCTTGGCCTGGATCAGAAGCCAGCCTAAGGGTGAAGTGGCAGGTGCCCCCTGCAAGCCCTTCTGCGCTCGGTGCAAAAGAAGCACGAAGTATTTATTATGCAAAGGGAAGAGCCAACCGGGCAGGTGTTGTGTTTGTGGCCTTGGTTTCTGTGTTACTGGTTCCTGCTGAAAAGTTTTGCTGAAGGGTACGGTGTGTGTGTGTGTGTGTGTGTGTGTGTGTGTGTGTGTGTGTGTGTGTGTGTGTGTGTGTGTGTGTATGGAGGGGGGCTCTCTTGTGACAAAGAAGGAAAAGAAAACTTTATCTGTAATCCAAGTAAATCTTAAAAGTAATGTAAATCTCCCTTGCGGGCGGGCGGGCAGGCGGGCACAGTAGCGGTGCTAGTACATCTTGATCTAATTTTAATGAAGGATTGAAAATAGCCACTGTGTTCGTATCACTGACGCCAAGTCAGCTCACTTACATAATCTTCTTTGTTGAGATTGTTGAGATGTGTGAGTGCCGCGAAGAATTCTGAAGAATGATTAAAACGTTTGTTCTGACATTGTCATTGAACTGTTGTCATTTCAGATTGATGTGGAAAATGACGAAATTCTTAACTTTTGGCTATCGCGATAACCTACATTTTACCATCAAATTAAAACCCAACCTTTCCACGAACAGAACTGCTGTACATACTGCATATGTACTTTGTCAGCAGTGTATAATGGAACTGTTTGCTCTGTCAATGTCAAGTACCACCGTGCTCTCACTTGGTGAGAGTGCTTCTTAGATGTCAGGTGCTCCACTGCCATGTTTTCTGCACCATGGAGCTTACAAACAATGCAAGCATGGAAGTTAGCTATTCAGCAAATATTTGCTCACAAGATGCCCAGTGTCCAGATAAAAATAATTAAAAATTCGCTTTATGTATTAAAGAGAATTATCACCATGCTTTTCTGGAAAGAAGGGAGATATCAAAGAATTTACAGAAAAAGTAAGTTTAATTCTAGTATCTAGCCTGAAAGTTCATAGCTTAAAATAGGGATACGTATTTAGAGACAAAGACAACTGGTAGTGTTTCTAGGAGAATGATAACAATGTTGAATTAACATAATACATTTCGTGACCTAGTTTTATTTGAGCTTGAGCCTTTGAAGAGGTGTGTTTCTTAAATAATCAGTATCTGTTTGCATTGATTGGGTGTGTAATTAAATGTCCCAATCATAACTGTAATATTTCATTTGAGTGCTGCCTCATTTTAAAACTCATTTAGAAAATAACATGAAAGCTTTCAATTTATTTGTATGAAGGAATATTTTTAAAATCAAGAAAATCCTCAGTGAGAAAAATTATTTCCATCCTAATATCAAATGTAAATGAAATGCCAGAAATGGCATCTTTTCAAAAGGTCTTTGCCCCAGACAGCACTGGGTGTAGGAAAGATCAGTGTGGACTACAGTGCCACCTGCTCTGTGTAGTAATGGCAGTGTCAGGAGAATTGTAAGGCCTTACGATTTGGAAGGTGAGGTGCTTAGGAAAAGTCGAGTGGCTTTATTTCAAGGTGACCACTCAACCTGGACCTAACGTTGGTAAGAAGGAGCTTTCTTTGTAGAATTTGTGTTCTTGTCTCAGATTTCCTATTTGTGTAACAGTGCCAGAGGTGGGAACAATATATTTCAAGGTGTGCTCTTTATGGACAGGTATCAAAATTCCCTTGCAGAGCTAGCAAAGCTTCACTCTCCTGAGCATCTGCATATGTAGAGAATCAGAGTGTTTGGGAATGGAATCTGAATCTGTACTCTGAAGCTCCTTTCAGTTTGAGAGTTAGTCACACAAAATTGTAAGCATTAGTGGGTTTTTTTTTCCCCTTGCCAGTGTTATCGAGGCTAGTGTTTTCTTTTAAGATAATTTCTCAGAGGCTCAGTGCCTAACCATTTCCGTGTGACACCAAACATAGTCTCATCTCTCATCTGTTGTCTTTGCATATCAACCAAGTTAAGACATGTTAGAGTATAGCTAGAGTTCACAGACGCTTCCTTTCTTTCTGTTTGTGGGAGTAATGTAGTGAACTTACCATGTTAACTAAATTTTAGGCTTAAGATTGAAAATGGACCCTTGGATGGCAGCCTGTGAGACTAGAACAAAAATACTCGATAGAGAGGTGTCCATTTATTACCCTTTAACATTCACATTTGAAGATTTAGATGCAGTATGTGGGTATACCCATGTATCCTGCCTTTTATTGTATCACATTTTGTCCATTGATTTATGTAAGGGCTTCTGTAAGCTCTATTCAAATGTCTTCCAACTTGTGAAGAGTTTCATGTTTATTGAAACATTATAGAAGGAATGTAAAAGAGAGTTCATAGAATAGGCTGAGTAGTCTACCAGACCTGATTCCAATCCTAGCTGACATTTACTGCCCAGGTGACTTCAGATGAACCCCTGACCACCTATGCTCCAGCTCCTTTACTACAGATACAAGGATAATAGTGCCTGTCTCACAGGAGTTGTTTTGAAAATTATGCAAGATTATACATTAAAATACCATCTACTAATATGAGCATACTGTATAAAGTAGATGTAATTTTTAATTGTAACTTTTTCATTTTTCCTTTTTAGCCCTGGAGAGTCACTGAAGAAGGAAAAGAGGAAGTACACACTGAATGAGCTAAGTAATCTGAACACTATGGAAGGTCACATTCCTAAGTAGTAATTGTTGAGCAGAGGGAAAGAGGGCAGGAGAAAGATAGATTGTAGTGCCAGCTATAATATCTTGGGTTTTGTGATCCAGCCTTCTGGCTCACGTACTTTGTTTACCCTCATCTCCTTTGGTGCCATCATAGTTAGCACTTAGTCATATATTTTCTCCACTCACTTTGTGAAGCACTGGTTATGTGGTTCGCATCAAATTTTGAACCTTGGCTTTAGATTTTAGTATCACTGATTCTTAACTTTCTGGGCTAAGGGTAACAGCTCTTTTTCTTGTGAGGAGGTAGATGGGGGTCTAGCTCTTGGAATTATTAAAAGGAATATATTTCTACCCATGATGCTAGGAATGGATCCAGAATTCAGCTTAGGAGTTACTTTTTCATACAGTCATTTGCCACTAAAGAATGGGTTCTGGTCAAAGAGGCTCCTACCCGAGGACTTAACACTCCGTGTCCATTGGTTAGCATTTAGATATGTCAGAGTACTTTCTCTAGCGTTAGTTGGTTTGCTCATTAAAATGCTGTCATAGTAAGTTAACAGATGCCAGTCAAGCCCCTCAAATCCTTTCTCCTCATTTTTCTTCTCATTGCTGCTTCACAAAAGGAGTCCTGTTCTGCTCTAAAGTACCTGTCTTCATAGGTACAGGGACAACTAACTGCTGTAGCTTAGCTCATTGGTGTTGTCTTCTTTTGCACCAACCAGAATCTGTCCATTGTTCACTTTCTAATCCTCCCTAGTCTGTTCCCAGATTCCTAAACTCTTAACAATCTCACCCTCCTTGAATTCATTTGTTAGCCAAAACCATTTGGCCAATTATAACCTAGTTATAAAGTCTTACTGCAAAATAAATGGTATATGGTGTACTTGATAAGAGAAAGCACTGGACTGAGTACGTTTGAAGACTTTAACAGTGTTTGTGTGAGCCAAGTCAGGTTACTTACTTTCCTGATCTGCCAGTACAGAGCATCGGCCAACTTTCTTATTCTGAGGTTCTAGCACATTTTGACCTTGCATAGGTAGGATGGGATTGAGTATTCCTGGATACAAATGTTATAAGAACTGAATGTGTCAGGACCTGTTCTAGCCCAGAGATTTATAAATATAAGGTTGTTGCCTTTAAATTCCATATGCCTTTTCTAGAAAGCCTTTTAACCAGAAGAATTCAAAAAGATTAGTTGGGGGACAAATTAAGTGCCTCTTGATAGGTATTAGAGATAAAATTTTTAAAAAGCCCACATATGGTAAAATAGTAGGTGTGAGTTCTCGCTATCTCTTGGGGTTGGAAGGAATTGATGCCAGGATCCACCACTCTGTAGATATTAAAATTTGTGACTGTTTAAATCCTTTATGGAGACTAATTGAGTATATGAACATCACTCCCACACATTTTGTGTACTCTTGATGCTTCTCTATATGACTTAGACCTAACATAATGTGACGATGTGTAAGTGGTTGTTGTATTGTATTGTTTAGGGAACAGTGACAAGATTAAAAAGTCTGTACACGTTTAACATAAGTGAAATTATTTATTTGATTTATTTATTTATTGAGAAAATGTGTTGCTTTAGCCCAGGCTGGAGTGGACCTTACAATGTAGTCTGTGTTGTCCTTGAATTTATAATCTGTGTAGCTCAGCTTCCCAAATGCTGGAATTCTGAGACATGTGACATGGAGCTTGGCACACGCTTACACACACACACACACACACACACACACACTTACTTTTGATTCACAGAAACTACAATGTCACGTGAAAACCAGTGGTATTTATATACCTCCTTTCCCCTGCTTTGGTTTTTTGAGACAGGGTTTCTCTGTAGCTTTGGAGCCTGTCCTGGAACTAGCTCTTGTAGACCAGGCTGGCCTTGAACTCACAGAGATCCCCCTGTCTCTGCCTCCAGAGTGCTGGGATTAAAGGCTTACTCCACCATTGCCTGACTTCCTTTTTTAAATCATTGTATAACTAAAAGTCATAGAAAGAAAAACTCTAGACTAGAGTGAAAAATACTTGGTGAATTTCCACTCCTCTGGCAGGTGAGTATTGTAGACTGCATCTATATGTTCATACATCGCATGCACATACACCTAAGTTAAGGATACTCTGAAATTATAAGATCTATTATACATTGACCAGACTTTAGGGCTATCTCTTTAAAGTGTGTTGACATTTAATTGACCTTTGAAGGTTCATTCTGTTAATCATACTCAAAGTGCTAAAGCCATGGTTGACTGCTCTGGAATTTTTACGTTTAGTCGTGCTTAGCATGTAAATTCTCTGGCATAATTGCTACTTATTTAGATAAAGTTTCCTTTCTTCTCTCTGAAAATGTGAGTTTTGTGTTTTGTTTGGTTGTTTTTCTTAAGCTTTACTTGAGGCTAAGTAATGTTAGAGGTTTGAATTTAAGACTTTTCCTGTCATTAGTTGTGTGGGGTATTGCTTTTTCATACACAAGTTATGGGAACTCCTTGCCTAAGTGATTCATACATAAACTAGAGCTCTTCAAGATACAGTGTTAAAATTTAAACAAGTTTAACTCCTAAAATTGTATATTTTTCAACAAACTTTTTAAGAGCCTTTCGATTCTATTGTGGATTTAAATCAGCAATTCAAATGGTTTTTAAAAAATCTAATCTTTTTTTTTTTAAGGATAACTTTTGTTGCTTTACCTAGAGAATATCTGTTGAACTGCTTTAAGATTTTAAGATTTCTGGGACTTACATTTATGAAAATAGTCTATGGAAGTATTTTTTGATATGGTTAGCTCAAATGACTTCTAAATTGACGTGTTTTTTTTTCTTTCCTTTGGAATATCTTCACATAACTTAAATTGTCTTTGAAATCATGACCCTGCAGCGTCAGGTGTATGTACTACCATTCTGCCTGCATATTTTTCTGTACTATATATGTGTCTGGTGCCTGTGGAGATTGGAAGAGGGTATCAGATCCCCTGAGACTGAAGTTACGCAGTAGTGAGCTGCCATGTAGGTAATAGGAATAGAACAAGCCTCTGGAATATCATCACCATCTCTTCAGTCTCTAAATTAATAATTTAATATTTATGGAAATATTAACTTTTTGCTAAATTATGATTGAAAAATTAACATGTACCTGCCATTTTTGATACTTTATCTTTGAGGCTCCATATATATTTTTGAATGTTTTTACCTTAAAACAGCTATTAAATAAGAAAATTGAAGTTTAATCTGGATTTTTCACTTTCATGAGATAATTTTATACTTTGTAAATATGTGCCTCCATATCTGAAATGCATTCTACTATAAATTTTGATGCCGTTATATCGTCTACTTATGTCTACAATATGAGTAAAGCAAACATTTACCTTGCCACAAAATTTGATCTTCTTTTCTCATCAGTCCTGTATTTTGTCTTATCTTTTCTGCTTTTCCCTGTCCTCCACTAGGGCTGATAGAACCTCCTCCAAATAAAAGGGTAATCATTTTCTCTTAGACATCCCTTCAGACTCTCGCTTTTGGGAGTAGGGGATATACAGTGAAACAGACTAAATAATATTATTTCAATAAAACCTAAAGACTGAATCAGTGCAGTGGTGAACAGTCATGTAAGGATACTCATCTCAAACTTCCTTTTTTTCTATGCTGTGATTTCAGCATATCGCTGCATCAATAGCTATATCTTAAATTTAGAAATAATATAATTTTAATATAAAGATTTGTTTCCTCGGAAAACTTTCTTAGTTTTGGTAAGTGTATTGAGCGGGTGATACATTCACCAAAATAAATACTTACTATTTTTTTTTGTTTGTTTGTTATAAGGAATGTTCTGTCATTCAGAATTGGAGATGTTCACGGGTGGTTTATTTAACCACTTTATGTGTTTTCACATACTAAACCCTGGCCTAAACACTTCTATCATTGTTAGTTTACTTAATATTCTCCATGTTAAAACGGTGTCTTCATTTTATAGTGAGAAGGTAATGGTGCAAGAATTTATATCTTTAGTTGGGAAGACAGCTGTGTAAGAAAAGTAGCTAAGAGTTTGGTACTCAGGAGCAATAGAAAGTTGTGCAGGGTCTGGAGAAAGACTGGTCTATTAGGGAAGGACAGGGGACTGAACTGGGCCCAGTATAAAGAGTAGCATGCCCTCCTTCCAGTGGCCCTGGAAGCATAGGGCAAAAGCTCTCAGGTTTCAGCTGAAGGTTCAGCCTGCCTGGTGCAGAAGGCTCCTGCTCTAGGGCTGCAGGAGCCCTCATGTCTTTCTCCTCCTGGCATTTTCTGGCTGACTCAGGCAGTTTTGCCCCAGGAGGGTTTTCCTTTTCCCTCAGTTGTCGGCCTGGGCTTTGGAAATAATAGGGGATTTTTTTTTCTGCCAGATTTGACCTCAGGCCAATTTACTCTCCCCTTGCGGCTTATGTATTCCTAGGAAAACAGTACTCAGTAGTTGCTTATATGTGCATCTTATGTGAAACTTAGAGATTGATAGTAACAGAACTAAAAGGCAGAGCAGTCTTTTCTGTTTGAATTCAGAAGAGAAGGTGAGAGAGCAGTTAAATGTAGAAAAAAGGAAGAAAAGAAAGACTGTGGAAATGAAGAGATAAATTGGGAGCAGGAGAATGATGGGAAATGAAAGGAGAGAATTGCTGATTTGCTTCACACCCACACCTCCTCCCCAGATTCACAGTAATAGGCAATGTCACTTTCTTTTGCATGACATGTGCTGAGCCAGGGAGTTGAGAATCGTGGGAGTGGAAATTTTCTTCCTTTTGCATTTTGAGACTTGGGTGTGCTGCTAAGATGTCACTGGTATCTAAGTAATGTTTGTTTATACTGAATATTTTCTGTGTAGCCTTTGTGGATGGAGCTTATAATACAAACAATACTGTTAGAAGGACTGCAGGTACTCCATTGCTTTGTTTATTTTACTAGTTAAAAAATTGCCAGAGCAGTAAGACTTCTGAGCACTTTTAGAAAACACCAGAGGCAACTTTAAGAATAGCTTTAGTAAAATAGGAAGAAAGGAAATTAAGTTTTAGGTTTTTTTTAAATGCTGACTACCAAGTAAGTTTTTCTTCAGAGAGTATAAATTAGGGTCCAACATTTTAAAAACTTAAATGTAAAGTAGTTTTTTTATATTGTCTTCTTAATTGTCTAGGCAAAAGTGCAGCACTTTTGTTCCACAGAATATAAGATTAAAGTTAGAAAGAATTTGGAGGGATTTTAGTCCTATTTTTAAATTCCATTTTGGTCATGTATAAAGGTCCCTTGATCAGATCATGTGTCCTAAAGTGTTTCTTCCTGATATATAATTGTAATAGGACAGATTAATTGAATTAATTGTGACCAACTCACACAATCTAAGATACATTGTCAGTCTTATTTTTAAACTTTCTGTAACTCAATTTTATGTCTCTCCCTCACTTTTTATCTGACTAGTTGTATAAAAAATAAAAAATAAGTTAGTCATATTTATGAAAAAATAGTCCCTTTTACCAAATTTTGAGTTAAATCATAAAACTGTTGATTTGGAGAAAGTAATTTCTAAGTGATTGTTTGTTCTCCAGGGCAAGGTTTTTTTTAATTCCCCATCCATGAAATAAAGTGAATTAACAATGCTTTTCCAGTCATTGCATAGCCCTGGCATTCTGTTCAAGCATTCATGGACTCTAGGAAACAGAAAGGCGCAGGGAGATTTTCTTTCTTATTTTTCCTTGTATCTAATTCTTGTACTTGTCCATTATTTGCTACTGTCATGGAAACTTTTCTCCTCCTCTGACACTGCTCTCATTAGACTTTAGACGCCACTGTGCCCAGTTTTTCCACATTAGGCCTGGGCCTACCAGCGTGTAGAAGGGTCCCATGCTTTCTTGGACTCTCCTCCCAGAAGCATGAGCTGTACAAGTGCAGCGTGTTTATTGCTGCTGTTTGTTCCTGTGTCTGTGCTGTTCACTTGGTCTGCACTATCTTTTTTAACTTCCACTCTTAATGCTTAACTTTACAAGTGAAATTTGAGCCAGTCACACTGGAAATGTCAGCCATCCCTAGTGGTTCAGTTCACATTCATCACAAATCCACTGAGTGCTTAAGTGGACAACTATTCTTTGAATAGGAGTTTTTTTTTTTATCTTGCAGATTTATAGATAATTCTTGAATATTTTAAAAATTCTTACTTGAGCCACAGAACTTTAGATAACCATAAACATTTTTAGTCAAGTATTAACTTCCTATAAAACTCTGCTGAAAGTCTAATTTTCAGGTAAGCGAGCTATTTCCAATTAATTGCTTATTTTCTTATGAAATGATATATAGTTGTGAAAGCTGATTTAAAGGTTGGACTCTGTTAAATAAGACTTTTGTCCTGATTTTCTATGTACTTTATTGCTAATTACCTTCAGCATAAGGTATGTAATCCTCCTTTGTTCACTGTTTCCATCCCGTATTTCTTGCCAAATGGCACTGTAGATAAGTTCTTCTACAGGAAGCTTTATAAGTTAGCTTCTAAGTGCTGTGTCTGTAACTATACTTTGAAACAGCTGTGTAATGCTGCTATTTTAAAACAAAATGTGGGTGTGGAAAGTGATGGTGAATGAATTCAGGGTAATTGGTAACTTTGTATTAAGAGAAAAAAATCACTAGTTAAGAAAAAATCTGCCTCCATGATTTGTATATTTTTAATTTTAAAATCTTTCAACCCTCCTGTACTCTGTTCCCACTGTATCTCATAAATTAAAAAAAATCAAGAAATTAATCATGGCAATTTATAGCTATAAGGATTTTATAGAAAATTTTATTAACCCTCTTACTGAGAAAATTGACATCCAGTGTAGTTAATGAAATCAGGTTTAAATTAGCTGGTCTAAATCAGCTGGTTTTAAAGCCCAAATAACATTTTAGTAGTTTGTTTCCATTAGTATATACTGTTCTATATAAGCTTCCCTAATAACCATAATAACCAAAATATGATAGTATGGGAAAATATCTAGTAGGAACATATATCCTTTGTCATTTTACATACACCTTGGTCACTTCTCCAGGAGGGTCTGAGGAGCAGGTACTACTGTTGCCTTTCATAGAAAATGTAGCTTGGGATCTCTGTGAGTTCGAGACCAGCCTGGTCTACAAGAGCTAGTTCCAGGACAGGCTCCAAAACCACAGAGAAACCCTGTCTCGAAAAACCAAAAAAAAAAAAAGAAAGAAAATGTAGCTCAGTCTTAAAGTTACAGGTCTCCTCTAGCCTCCTGGTGTCCCCTTGTCTTCCTGTAATTTAAGATTCACCAGCTGGTGTTGGAGAATTCTCACAGGACACAGAGTGGGGAACATCATCTTCATATTGTGATTTTGGCTGTTTTTGTTGAGTTGTAAGCTCTCAAAAGATGCTAATTGTTATTAAGATGCATTTTAAGGATTCTCATACTGATGTCTTGAAGATCCAGCCAGCATATACCGAGCACCCACTTTCTGCAGGGCACCTCTTGGGGCTCTTCAGTAAATGCAGTAGATAGAAGGGAGACTAAAGCTAGTTTCTTTCCTTTCAGAGACTTGCCTTTGTAGGGAGGTGTGAAAGATATTAGTCCCTATGTATGAAATTGGTTAGCTCTTTCTAAATATCTGTGTTAAAGTTCATATTAAAGTCATGTACATGTACACCATATAGAAAAGCAGGAAAGTGAGTTTTTAACATAGTAATATTTACAGACTTGGTTATTGTCTTGACTTTTCTTTTAACTTGATAACATGGCTAATACTGTGTCACTGCATAATTTGGAAAGCATTGTCATAAGTACTCACAGAATGAATCAGTTTGAAGAATGGCATTCTGGATATTTTATGGCAATTGATTATTATTAAAGACTAAATTATGCCAGGCAGTAGTGGTGCACAGATTTAATCCCAGCATCCAGAAGGCAGAGGCAGGCAGATCTCTGTGAGTTTGAGGCTAGCCTGGTCTAAAACGTTGAATTCTAGGACAGCCAAGGCTACACAGAGAAATCCTGTCTCAAAAAATAAAACAAAAACCTCTAAATTAACTTTGCTTTATAAATACTTTCAAAAATGAGTTTAAGTAGTAGACTACTCTATAATATTTAACAATACCAGATTACTTAACAATACCAGATTACTTAATTTACTAATATAAATATACACATATTTATATGTATATGTGTATATGTGTCAATTTATTTTACACACACACACATATATATATAAATTCCGAACAAATGGCCTAAGTTAAAAAATAGATGTTTTCCAGTTACTGATCTTGGTTAACAGACATCATCATCATCATCATCATTATTATTATTTGAAATAAGGTTTTACTCCGTTATCCATGCTGGTCTTGAACTCTGGTCCTTCTAAAACTACAAGTATTAAGCAGCCCCAACTCATATACTTGTTTTTGAGACAGTTCCCCTGTGTAGCTCTGCCTGACCTGAAACACTCAATATATTTTTTTGTAGCCAGGCTAGCCTCAGATTCTGCCTCCTGAGTGCTATGATTGCAAGTGTGCTTCACCATGCCTGGTAAGATAAATATTTTTTTAAAAGGCAGCATTTGTTATAAAATTGTGCACATCTGAAACAATATATTATTCTGAAGGAATAATACTAATGATCATACTGAGTTTTTATGGTGTGGGAATTATAGCTTTAGTTTGTTTCTTTTTTAAAGTAGTTCAGTATTTGAGCTCATTTCTGTCATGTGATTGTTAAAATAAAACTTAAATGTACTTAATATTCCTTTAGAAGCATGCTGTATGTATTTCAGCAGAAGCAGGAGGGTATTTCTGGTCTTTGGAAGAAGTTTAATGGAGCAAGAGTGGAAAGGAGCTGAGCCAGCAGCCTGTGGTCTGAGGGAGGTTGCCCAGGCAGAAATTGCTGACAGGGAGGTAAAAGGAGGGAGCTGAGGTAGATAGAATAGGGTGGGAATGTCCCCTTTTAGCCTGGAGACTGGGAGGCCCTGATCTTCTGGAATGTTCTACCTTAGTAGGAATACCAGAGAAAGTAACAGAGGAGAGTTACTGGCAGTGGAGAATGAATGATGAGACTAAGGCCTGATGCCTTTGAGAATATCTGAAAACTTGGCTTGGAGAGCAAACCAATATTATTTCATCATAAAAGGTGTTTTTTAACTCTTTTCTTTTGTTAATATTTTATGTTAATTTTATAATGTAAATACAAGTATTATTAAGCTGTTAACTTGCTGTTGTTTATTTTATATGCATACCTTCCCATTCTCCTCAAATGATCTACAACACCAAAATAGAGGAGTGAGCAGTAAGCCATGGTGGATGTGATTTCAGTGCTGCAAGTCTGGAGTCATCATCAGCATTATGTTGATAATGTATTTGTCTGGGTAGCTGCTTTATCATGCTATGACAGGGATCTGATGAAAGTGGCATGGTAGATAATGCTTGACATGTGATAAATACTTAGGTGAGCCTCAGTTGTACTGAGGTTATAAATGTGTACAAGACTAAGCGTGATGAATGCCTATAATCACAGCTCAACATTTGGTAAGTAAAGGCAAGAGAATAGGATTTCAAGGTTAACCTCTGCTACATAGTTCGAGGCCAGCTTAGGTTACCTGAGGACCCGCACACACCCCAAAATTTAAAAAGTCATAAAGCTGAGAATATACATTTAATTATTTATTTTGTACTGCCATATTAGTAAAGAATGATAATTGAACAAGATAATTATGTTCACTTCCAGACTAGGAGAGGATTTAGTCTTCATAAGTTTAAATTCTTTATTATCCAAGATAATGATTTTCTTCCTAGAATTTGAGTTTCTTAACAGTTATTTGCATGAACAAACTTCATGTTCCTAGTAAATTCCCATGGTTCTATTCGTTTTCACAAAACAAGGGATAGCAGGTAGGTTTTTATTAGTGCTTCCAACAGCAATAAAGTCAAGGAAGATTCATTTGTGTCGTGATTAGCAGGAAATGTAATGAGGATTCACACAAACCCTTAGACTAACTAAAACTGTGAGGAAAACTAGACATAGAAGAATGAGTGGGAGAAGGTGGAAATTGAATTTAAAGTTCGGAATTCTGTTTCTACATTTAGTTATTATGTTTCAGATGAGGAAACAGACAGTTGGTGTTTGTTCTTTACAGGTGTGTCAACATCAAAACAAGATAGGTAAAATACCAGTACTGTGCATGCAGCTTCCTAGACTTAGGGTTCCAAGGACAGAAGGATGCAGATCCTGGGCACTGGACCCTGTGCTACAAGGGGACTTTCATTCTTAGAATACCGCTATAAACATGCAAACCTGAAGTTGGGAAGTTACTTGGTGAGGGAAGAGAAAGGTGGAAGGAAAAGTATTTTCTGGAGAGGCAGGGCACTTTGTACTTTTCCATTTCCTTTACTAGCTCAGAAAACGTTTTTAAAAGATTATAGAGCCAGGCTTAAAGTCTCCTCCATCAGAATGAGTTAATCCTCAGAGTTAATCACCAGAACAAAAAGGATGGGAGGAAGATTCCAAGACACTAGAGCTACACTTTGGGGCTGGTAGACTTAGCGACCTTGACTCCCAGGTCTGACTCTCTGGAGTGCTTATACTTTTGAAGTTGGAAGTTTCCTTTCTGTATTGTAGGGTTGTGTAAGACAAATCAGAGTCTGATATACTGAACAAAATTGAATCTTATTTCTTCACATTTATTAACACATACTTTTAAGAAACAGATATTAATATTTTCCAGATAATGGCAAGTATTTTTGGTCAAAAGCAAACTTACTTAGTTCAGATGAGGTCAGTGATTCTCTGCTAGAAAGGTATAGCAGAAGCATTTGGTAGTTTTTGCCAGGTATACACACCCAGCAGTTTCCCATCTTTTTGAGTAAGAGTTGAGGAATTAGTGGGGCAAAATGAAATCCAGGTATGTGGGGTTAGAAGAAACCAAATAGATAATCTATCTTATCTCATCCCTCTAAGAATTATGGTTCCAAGTGAAGTCTCTGCTGCTCAACAGCAAACACAAAATCCTAAGTCAATAAAATAACTACATAACTCAGAGCTTCACCTAAAGTGGCAAAGTTATCTAATTTATTTGAATAAATAACTTTTTATTTTTGTTAGGAATTTTTGCTATGCTTCTTGCTAAAAAAAACTGCACTCATAAGCTTGGAAATACTAGACTGATACTTGTTAAATGCTCTTGCATTTTTGAGCTTTTGTATCTATGGATCTTAGTCTTTTATGTTTTAAAGAATATTTTCATGTTTATTCAAAAGTGTTGAGCAAAAGACTGGAGTGTTGCTGAAGTTTTATGTTTCTTCCATATTATTAGAAGTTGTTTGCTTAGTGTATACTAGGAAATTAATGATTTATCATTTTTAATTTAAAGTTACTACTCAAAAGTGAACAGATTCCAAGGCAACTTTGAGATCCTTCATTTTGAGAAAAATTTATGGGAGTGAAATTCTTTTTGTAAATAGTTACTGATGTACAGTATCCTCTGGGGTGCCAGCTCTGCTATTGATGTTTTAATTAAAGAGCACCATGCCTCTCTATTTGTGGGCCACTTAAAAGAAGTGGGTGTCTTGGTGAGAAGTTCAGGAGGTTGGTGGCTGTAGCTGAGTTTAGGATTGACTCAGCTCTGGGCAGCAGTGGTATATGAATGCCAAGTGCTAAGAATGTCTGGAATGTAGACTTGCCAGCACTGATAGAGTTTGCTTTGTTCCTCTGTGTGACTTGACCCATTGAGAAATTGTGGTTCCCTAGGAAGTTTTAATAGTTCAAAGTGTTTAGTTAATAAAGAGAATGGCCACAACATAATTCAGCTTGTTTTCACCTGCTGCCTCGAAGATTAACTTTCTTAACCATAATGGGATTGAACTACCCTTTGTTTTGAAAAGGAAATTTATGGAACTCATCACATTTGTTACTTTCCACAAACATGAAGATCTCTGTGGGGATTTTTGTATCATAAAATCCCAAAGCACTGGCAACTTGACCTAAAACCAATCTCAGTGAAAGGCACACCTACTTTTCTCTATCAGCTTAATCTTTCACTAGACTCAGAAGGGTTTTGAATTACTTCAGGAAAAGTAGTGACTGATGGAGCTTAACCTTCCGTTTTCCTCATTTATTTTCATTAGAGAATGGGAGTGGAATTCAGAGCATTCAGATGTGGAGTTAATGTGCGTCACCGCTGCCAGCCCCTGCTGCCAGCAATAGGTTCTGTGTTTTTCCAGAGGGAAATTGTGATCCCCAGACTGAAGCGTGTGGACCTGCACCTCCTTGCTCTTTTTTTTCGCTTTTCTCCTGATTACTGCTTACTCTTTCAAACATCAGCTGACTGTACAAGGCCCCTATGGAAGCAGATTTCAGAAGAAGCAGCCCGTAAGTCTTTTGTGTGTTAAAACTTTGCTGGTTTTGATAGACTAAGCTTCTCTACTTCAGTGTTTTATGTTGAATGTGCACTTTATGCTGTGTAGATAATTAAACTTTTTCTTGGTTACGTTTGCTCAAAGAAGGATTTTGATGAACTTATACATGTTGTAATCCTAGTAAGTCACCTTACCACTTACCTGTTTGTTTCTTATGGCAAAAGTAGTGGATGAAATACATTTACATATGTTGTTTTAGTAAACGTGTTTGACACTTAGTAAATGTTCCTGAATCATCTATCTGTTTGGAATTGCAGTCATTTTCTAGGGCCTGTCTGTGTGAACAAGGCTTTACAGTTCGACAGAAATGTTGCCTGTATGTTTCAGAAATACCTACAAGGGACTTCTCTGGTCAGTGAGACAGAATGCTGAAGAAGGCATATATCTGTTGACAGTGAGCGACTGTAAACATCCTCGACTGGAAGCTGTGAAGCCACAAATGGGCTTTCAGTCGGATGTTTGCAGCTGCCTACTGCCTCCAACTTCAAGGAGCAATTATCTTGTTGGCTGAAACCAATACTTTGTTTTTTCTTTGATTTATTTTTACAAAGCTTGGGTGAAAAAGATATAAATTAAGCAACTTCTAAACCACAGAAGTGTTCTTCCTGTGCTTAGAATATGCAATATATGAACTTAAAAAAAGTAACAGTATTCTTGAGATAATGTATGATATTATGTAGTATTATTATTTTTTGAGTATACTAGGACAGTGTTTCAAAAAAACCATTCTAAAGCATGGGCTCTTTGATTCACTACTTTTATATTAAATCTCAGAATAGATATTTTTAGAGCCATTCATAAAATATTCTGTTAATGTAGCTAAATTATTTGAAAAGAGAAAGTAAAATCCAAAGTAAAGAATTAATTACTGCTTCATAGTACTTGAATTAAACCACCTATCCCTTCTTGATTTAATCTTTAAGTTAATGAAATGTTTAAAAAGTATATTTGACTTTGTTTTGCTGGTCAAAAATACTGTGTGATCTTGTTTGAGATTTTTATTTTAGTTGTACTGATATAGTAGCCATCTGTCTTTAAAATAGTCAGTGTATCAAATTCCATTCTTTATGAAGATATTCTGAACGGGAAGCCTATCATACATCTCTGAAGGACACAGTTCCTAATTTGCTTTTTTTGTAAATTTATTTTCTTCTTATAACTTAATGTGACTGTTAGGTTAAATTGTGGGAATGAGAAACCATAAAAAGAGAAGTAGGCAGTAACTTTGTCTTCTAAAACATAAGTTCTTTTTGAATGATAGTATTTTCATTATACTACAGCTTCTATTCTCCCATTTAACACACTGATCTTATTAAAGGAAGACACACTGAAGGACTGTGCTACATTTCATAAGTGTTGGCTGTGTTGCTGTCTGGATGGAGAGATGGGTGTATAGAAGTGAGTTTCCCTCATACATAAAGCCATCACGTGAGAAAACTTAATTAGTCATACCAGGCATTAGGAGTTAGTTGACTACCTCAGGAACACAGGCTGCTGGCTAGAGAGCCCTGGGGTCTGGAACCGAGTGCAATGTTGATTTAATAGGTAAATTGAAACATTTAGTGTTAAGTAACTCAGCTATGTCCTAGGGAACCAAGTAGTCTTTCCTAGGGAAATGGTCTAGGCTTGAAGAAATTCTTTGACCTTCACTTTCTTTATATTCTCCCCTGTGTTATTTCACACTCCTTTCCTTGCTTCATTGACTTCTAAATTTTCCACTCCCCACTTCTATTTGGTTATTTCCTTCAATAAATAATTACTTAATGAAATTTTTTTAACTTGTAAATTTTCATAGATATTCCCTAAGCCAGCAGATATAAACCTCCATTAGCTATTTTGGTAAATTTTGAAATTAATACCTGTTATGTTTTGTATTCCTCATTTCCACAGTAATAATCTAAAATGCTATTTTAGAATATCAACAATGTGCTATTTATAGTTGAAATAAGATCTGGATTTTTTTCCTTCATTTTATAAAAATAAACTTAAGTTTAAAACAGCAATATTACATTTATATTTATATTGTCAAAGTTACTGTGCACTTAAGTAAGATTACATATCAGTTTATATAAATTAACTTGTTCATTATTTTTACATGTATTCTGCTCAATTTCACATCCATTCTGCTCAATAAAGGATCTTACATGAACCATAACATAAAACAGTGTTTCTTTTCCTCCTCCTGCTTCTTTCCTGCTGGACTTTGTGGTTGCTAGGCAAGGGTTCTTAAACTGAGTACATGCCCTGCCACACTGGAGTCTTCAGGTAGCCTGTAGCCGGTCAGTTACTGAGAATAAAACAACGTCCTTGGTGCTAGAGAAAATGAACTCAGTTGGTTCAAGAGTGAACAGCATGCCTAAAAACCCTAAGTAGTATATATTTATTTTAGTTTTATTTGTAATTTTCCAAAACAGAAATTGTAACATCCTTTGAAAGGAGATTTCTAAGGGGGGAATATAAGAGCTGAAGGTGACATTACTTAAAATTTTTTCCTGACCCTAGAACTCTGACTCGAACCTGCACTTTATAGGAATGTCTCTATAAATAGCATACACGTGTAACTCCTTTCCTCTCTGAGAGAGAGCTGCAGGCTGTGAGAACTGTGATGACAAGAGAACTGAACCTGACAGGTCCATGTGGATTTCTTATCTGGGCCTCTAAGCCCCATCTGCCTGCATGGCTGTTAGAATGTGTTGTTTTCTTATGCTAAGTATTAGCTAAATGTTACCTATCAAGAAAAATCTCTTTCCTAAGTATTACCAGGTTTTAATGATTTAATAACGCTAATTTAAAGTTGCCAGATATTTTTGTCTATTGGGAAAGTAATAAGGTGTTAATTACTTCTTTTAACTTTTGATGTGTCTTAATAAAATCCTAAAGATGATTTCTAGTGAACTATCTTAAGAGACTTGCTAAAGGAAATAAAAATTTTTTTCACATGGCCCTTTAAATAGTACAGAACAAGTACTAGAGATTCTAAATAGATGGGAAAGTAGACTTGTTAGTATGTATATTACATATGTATATATTATATATACACACACATATATAGCTTAGTGATGTAATATATATATGTATATATATACATATATATATATATAATAGTTTGTATGCCTGGCTAAGCATATATAGAACTGAGCCATTTAAGATTGAGGTTTTTATGATTATTATTTTTCTTCATTTTTTATTACACTTATTGGCAGAAATTCAGTAAATTAAAAGGGTATTTTGGTGGTGGTGGTGGTGCTTCTTTTGTTTATTTAAATCTACTAAATCTGGAGGCAGCCAAATGGCTTATTGGGTAAAGGTGATTGCTTCCATGCCTGATGACCTGAGTTGAGTTGTGGGCTTCACTAAAGAACTGACTCCTACAGTTGTTTCCTCAGTTCCTCATGCAGACTATAGACTGCATACAATAAACATTTATTTGTGGACTCACAAGTCAATACATTTAAGAAAAGGAATTTTTAATCCACTGACAATTGCATCTTGCAAATGGTATTCAATGAATTGGATATTTTTAATAGACTTCCTTAGTGGTTATTCATGACAAGTTATCTGTCACTAATATATACTTAAAGTCTGGCACTGTGAATGTGATGATCAAGTTAGTGTTGCCAAGTGATACTTAATCTGCCTTTCTAGTTTGTAGATTTAATTATTATATAAGCTTAATGATGCAGTACTGTTAGAATGAAGGGTTTTTTGTTGCAAAATGCAAATTAAAACAAAGTAGACTGGGGAGTCATTCAGCACAATTTCTGAATGTAAACTTATTGTCTCCATAGACTTCACAGCCTCCCATGATTACCAAGACTAATGAGTAAAGTCCATAAAGTTCCCTTTCATTTCTGGGTAATATCAGAATTTTTCTTGTTGGAAAACACAAAACAGTGTGGTACTGTATCTTAAGTTGTTACACTCAGTGATTTCTTGCAAGACTGACGACAATAGCTATATTTTTGATTTGGTGTATTTTTAGCCAAAGAGTGAAACTCTTGAAAAATACAAATGAGAAGTCTGTAAGCAAAAGAAAATTCACATAAACAAGTTAAGAAATGCCACCAGTGAATATGTAAATAAATAACCAATGTCATAAAACAGTGTCATTTGTAGTCATGATTTCCCCAGTTAGTAGGTATTTATTTAACTGGCGGGATATGTGAGTTAATGTCATCAAAATATCCTGGTCCTGTTTAGATGAATATTTGATCTTACTGTAACTGTACAGAAATGAGTCAGAGAATTTGTAGAATTTACAAATTCAAATGTTTGTTGTTGAGCAATCTGGTTTTGACATAGTAGAGCTTTCTAAATACATATCAAGGAAGTCATTTTGCTAAATTGCTTAGTTTTTAATTACTACCTTATATTAAAATTATTTGGAAATTAATAATTATGGACTGTCTACCTAGGAAATAGAATTTTTATAAATATATTTTGTTTTTGATGGCTTTCTTGGTCATATCAGCTATGTAATTTTAATCAGTAAACCTGTATTTTACTTAAAATAGTTTCCAACAGTCTAAAAATGAACTAGAAGTAGAAAAACTGCATGGATTGCTCATAATGTCTAACTGTGTTTTGAAACAATCTTCCAAATTTCTACACTATATAGCTTTAGATTCTAGGTTGATTTTATTGGTTTCTTACAACTCAGTCTAAATCTACAAATAATTTTTAAAAAATTATAGTAAGTTCTTAGGATTTTTTAAAATTTAAGGAGACTTTTTTTTCTCCTTTTTATTTATTTATTTATTTATTAAAGATTTCTGCCTCCTCCCCGCCACCGCCTCCCATTTCCCTTCCCCTTCCCCAATCAAGTCCTCCTCTCTCATCAGCCGGAAGAGCAATCAGGGTTCCCTGCCCTGTGGGGAGTCCAAGGACCTCCCACCTCCTTCCAGGTCTAGTAAGGTGAACATCCAAACAGCTTAGGCTCCCACAAAGCCAGTACATGCAGTAGGATCAAAACCCAGTGCCATTGTTCTTGACTTCTCAGCAGTCCTCATTGTCCGCTATGTTCAGGGAGTCCGGTTTTATCCCATGCTTTTTCAGACCCAGTCCAGCTGGCCTTGGTGTAACTTCAGTTAATCAGAATGCAATCTACTAACGCATAATTTATCTTTTTTATACAGTAGAATCTGTTCACATTGTTGATATATTTAATTATTATTGAATGTTTTATTTGACTAGCTAATTAAAGCCACTTTAAAATTATCCTTCAGGTTATCCTCTGAGACTGTAGTAGAACTAGAGCCAGAGAAGTTAGAGTTGTAAGAATTGAGACCATTCAATACCAACACACGTAAATACTATTCAACATCATTTTGAGAGCCCCAAGTCTGATCTGGCTTGTACTAATCTTCAGCTATCCTTACCTCCTTAAGCCCCAACTACACTAGTCCACTGTGTCCTTCCTCTGAACAGATGCATGTTCTTATTCCAAACCAATCGCTACTCCCAAACACATAATGTCCTTGCTACTTGCACACATGCATGCACACTCATACTTTGTTTTTGGTTCTATATATAATTTCCCTGGTGAAGAATTCCTTTATTCTCCTTTTCATACTGTAGTCTCATTTATCCACAAGTTGCTGTTCAACATGTGAAATTCAGAGGAAACTGTAAGTAAATGGTCATTTGTGTCAATAAGAAAAATGAAAAGTAATTAAGGATACAGTGAGTAAGAGAGTCCCAGAAGTAAGAAGCAGCCTGATCCTTGTAGGAAATAGTGGTCAGTTAAAGTATACTAATTGACATTAGATTAATATTGTTTCTATGAAACATACTTTGAATTTAGTTTAATAAAACCTTAGACACAGAATTCAATTCTACCAAAATGTGACTTAAAAAAAAAAAGATTAATGATTATCAGTTTGCTTTCGTAAATGCCTCACATGTAGGAAGGCTAGTGAGAATATGCCTAGAAAAAAATCTTTTCCCCCTGTGGTACTAATAGGTGGAGTGAGACAGTGTTAGGTGGACCAATGGCCAACATTGCCTGAATCCTAATGAGACTAATCAGTCCTCTCAGAAAAGGTCCGACAAGAATTCCATGCTAAGAAGAAGAAAAACAATAAACTATCACCACTAAGCAGGGCATTTTTTTTCCAACCCCAATATATTAAGCAAATGAGACAGGTTGGAATAATTTGTTTCACATTCCTTCACTTTGTAAATGGACTATTAAAGAACAAGAAAGCATTTTAGATAATGAAAGGGAAATAAAAATCCACTTAGGCAGAAGAGCATCATTGAGGAATTCTGTACAAAAGAGATAAGGACAATGTCCATGTGTTCTTGAGCCTTCAGTGTTCATTTACCCAGCCTACCATGGACACACTCCTCTGGTTGTTTGTTGGGGTTGGAGGCTGTGGAAAGGAAAGAAAGGGTCGGGGAGAAAGAAAGGCAAGGAAAGATGCTGACATACACCTTTACTTCTCCCGAGTGCCACTACTTGCCTCTGGGGGTTTTCCTTGTGATGACATAGAAGTGATTATGACAAAAGTATGTTGTTGCCTGGTGCCCTGGAGTACTGATGGCATTAATAAAATTGTAGATGCCATGTGCCAAGCACTGTTCTGAGTGCTTTGTTGTATCTGTCACAGCTAAATTAGCACAGTAGCATTGTGAAATAAGTGGAATTTTATTTTTACAAATGAAGAAACTGAGATCCAGACAGGTTGAGTTACTCAGAGCTTCTAAGTAAGTGTCAGAATCTAAAGTAAGAATGTAAGTTACTGAGGCTCACACGATAAAGACCAACCGGTCTGAGCTGAAAGGGCTGGGAAGGCATATGAAGCATACTCTCCCCGGGTTGAAAAAATGAAATACAAGGAAGGTGTGGAGAGAAATGTTGGCATGCAAGGTGAGTGCTTACCTGCAGAGAGTGCCTAAATTGGATGGCCTACTGCAAGTAAGAAGATGTCTGGAAGCAGTATGGTGAGAAAATAAGCTAGAATATTTGTAAAGTATGAGAATGTGCAAAAATAGCTCTCAACTTAATGGCAAGCTACACTTTTAAAGAGTGTTGAATTATAGGTTAAACTTATTATGCAGACTTGTTTTGTGTCCCTTCAAAGCTCCAAACAAGGGACAGCACTCTTACTGCATCTGTAAATAGGCTGCTGTCTGTTCTTTTTGTAGTTGTAAAGAATCATTCATGCCAGCACAGTTAATGAGTTTCAGCAGCTGTTGAATGAAATTATATATTTTGTTCAGTAAGAACCTTCTCATGCTACCATCATCTCCTGCCTGCCTTGGTGTCTTTAGCACCAGGCTACTTCTAAGTCTCACTGGCCAAATTGACTGGGTCAGACAGGACCTGCAGTGAGAGGGGCCCTTTGGACAATGATAGTGGGTATCATTTTTCTATTCCATAACTCCCCTCTTTACCAAGTTTTCTAAAAAAAATTCTAGGGGAACTCATTTGGTTTTTCTAAAACATTTTTTAAACAAAGCATGGTATATAAAATTGTGCATGAACTTTGAGTTTTCAGGTTCAGAACCTTGACCTTCATAGACTTTTGAGTAAAGGATGTGAATGAGACTTCATTTTCTCCTCTAAGATGTTTCTCTGTTGCACCCCTATTTTGTAGTTTCTTGGGTAGGCATGTAGCCTTCCCATCTCTTATTACATGGATTTAAACTTCTCTTTTCAGTACTATGAATTGAAATTAGGATTTTGTATACAGTACACAAGTATTGTATATTGCAACTCTATCCCCAGCCCTGAATTCAAACTTTAACCTTTAGTATTCCTTAAATATTTCTTTGAGATGATAGCTTTCCTCTAGTTCTTAGAAAGGTAAACCTGGTGTCACCATGAAGTAGCTTCTCATTTTGCTTACCTGCCCTGGGCTGGGTTCTGTGGGAGTTGCCTCCTTGATAGAACTGGTGGCTATAGCTAGTGCTTTGTGCTAGAAACAAAAGAACTCTGTTGACTGAGGTTTTTTTGTCCTGACCAGTTCCCGCAATCATTAAGTCCCAAAAAAATCACACAGAGGTCTACATTAGTTATAGACCTAATATAATATAGACTGATTGGCCCGTTAGTTGAGGCTTCTTATTAACTCTTATAACTTAAATTAGCCCATTATTCTTGTCTGTGCTAGCCACGTGGCTGGGTACCTTATTCAGCGAGGCAGTCACATCTTGCTTCTTCTGTGTCCGGGCCAGGACTGTGGAATAGGAATTCCTTCTTCCCAGAATTCTTCTGTTCTCATTGACCCGCCTCTACTTCCTGTCTGCTTGTCTCGCCTATACTTCCTGCCTGGCTACTGGCCAATCAGCATTTATTTAAAATATAATACAGAATACAGACAATTATCCCACTCCTGTACTCCATGTTGACATAACCAGCACAAGCTCTGTCCAGGCACAAGAGTTAACAAGCTTGGGCTTTTTCATGTGTTAAGTGCTCCTCTGCAATGAAAGCATGTAGTTCTTTTCCTCTTGCACTGAAAAAATTAATTTCAGGTTTTTATTTCTGCATACATTTCCATAAGAAAAATATTTGGTAAATATATTTGACTGCCCATTGTGTAAAAAAAAATAATGTTTTTTTCTAAACCCCAGTAAAGTATTAATTTAACCAATTAAGTTATATTTCAGAGTTAAACATAAAATCAGAAGATGAGTACAGGAAGCAAAGGTATTTTATAAACGATGTACATACAGTTACACTTTTTTAGTCTTTATTTTCTATTTGTATTCCTAATTTCATATGGCTCTTCCATAAATGGCCATTTGTTTATTATTTAAACATTTTAGCTGTTGGCAAAATTAAGTGTGAGTAACTAGTACCAAATTGAAGGTCCTGTTTTGGGCCACAGTTTGAGAACATAGTCCATCATTATGTTGTCAGGGTTATGAGGTAGGCTGGTCACATTATACCTACAGTCAGAAAGTAGAGACATGAATCCTAGATCTCACCTTAGCTTACTTTTTTCTTTTTACTCAGTTCAGGACCCCATCCCATGGTACAGTACCAAATACATTCAGAGTGGGTCTTCTCATTTTCTTAACCAAATCTAGTTGGGGGAAATCCCATACAGAAGTGCATAGAGGTTTCTATGGTTATTTTAAATTCATCAAGTTGACAGCCAGGATTAACCATCACAGATCATACATCTCCTTCAAAACTATGGTAATATAGGAATACTTTCACAATCTTTTTCCTTTTACATTCCTTCTGATGGGGAATTAATTTCAATGTGTGATGAGAAAAATATTTATACAGAGTGAAGCACCCTAGTCAGAAAGGATATTGTGCAAGCTTTCCATGGCTTTGTCTCTGAGGATTTTATAAGGATGTGTTCAAATTAGAGTATGGAGGCTGTACACACGGGTCACTTGAAAATACTGCTTAACATGTTTGCAGGTACTCTGTTGCCATCTCAGTCAAATTCATTTCTGAATTAATAAGGCTCTTGTATGCTTTACAGATCTCAGAGACATGTAATGCTGTATATTCAAGGAATGTTTCAGAAGGTTTTTGGGGTTTTTTTTGTAGTTATAAACATTTGTTCTTCTAACATAGTAGTCATTAAGATAGACTGTCCCTGGCACTGCATAGCAGAGTAAGGGTACTCTCTTGCTGAATAAATAAATGTGGCTTCCAACCGTATTTGCTAGAAAATTTTACATAACTTTATACCTTTTTAATTAAATGAAAAATTTTCAACTCTAACAAATAATTACTATATTTTTCTAGTCATTATTATGTTTCCTATTATTTTTAAATATATATATATTTTAAAGTAGTACTTGGAGTCCGACTTTGTATGCACTTGTGCGGGTGTTCATCTAAAATTAGTAAATGTCTGTGTCTAGAGTATACAAGGTTCATTCCCAGATATTGCAATAAATATCACAGAGACTCTTCGTGTAGGTCTAACTGCTGGACCTGAGTCACTGCTGTCAGACAATCACATCATCAGTCTACTTTTCCATGACTAAACTGTGGTGACTTCATTTCAGTGTTTCCTTTAGGTGGCTATTTGGGAGACTCCCTTCCAATAGAGGAAGTGGGTTGATGAAGGCCAGTGTTTTCATTCCAGATCCTTCACATCTCTGGAAAGCTGCATCCTCTGTAGAAAATAGAGCTGTATGTATGCCAGAGTGTAACCCTGACATTCATCAGGGAGGGGGAGGAGGTCACATAATGCCTTGTGTCTTTCAGCAGTAATCCTCCCATTTGGCAAGAGTTAGACAGGAAGTATTTAACAATGGGATTTTATAAAATTCAATGTAGTAATGAGTGTTTTTATATTTGAATGGATCTAAGGAAGTTTTCTTTTTCTTCCCCCAGTAAAGGGAGGGCACTTAAGAGTGAGGATGTCTGTGGACTTGGGAGCATTTGCCTCCTTTATTCAACTTTGTGTAATATTTTTTTCCATTTTGTCATGCGCATGAAAGGGAATTGGTAGAAAAAAAGAGCTGTATGTATTCTCTTCGTACTGATCTCAAATATTTTGCTTAAGGAGAATTAGTGAGGAAGTAACTGTCTCTTAGGAAGGTGATTTTATTGAACAACCACAGGTCTTAAAATGTCTTCAGCTAAGCCAAAAACAATGGAGTTATTTTCTTTCACAGATGTGCTGTAAGACCTGGTAGTTTTAAAAGCTTTGTACAAAATGGCTTTATATTAAAATTTAAAATTATACAAACTGGAGGCAAAGGTAACTCCTGGTAACGTCTCCTGCTTGCCCCAGTCACCTAAGTTCTACAAGGCAGCTGTAGACACAAGTTTCTTAGGGTTAGTACCAGAGAGTTGGTTAGTAGTACAAAGGATATCTGCCAAGAAACACGGTGAGTCCTTTCTCTCCAAGACCTAAGTAGTTAGAGGTTTGGGACACAAGAATGATGTAGGTCTTCATTAGCCAGTAAGTCTTGTCAGTAACAGGAAATGAGGGAGGTCACGGCTAAAGGGGATGAAGAGAATGAAGAGGCATAGATTCAGAAAGGCATAGAGACCATAACTGGCTATGAAAGATGTTTTGCTTCACTGAGGACCAACTAGAGGGTCACAAATTTTGGGGGGCATATATTCATTTTGAGGCTTTTTTCTAGTATTAAGATAAAATCCAAATAAAGGCACCAAAAAAGAAAAACATTATATATTGGGAACCCCACTTAAGGTAAGATCTCACTTAAGTATAATAGAATGTTGGGTTTTATGAGATAATCTGCCATATCTGTGGTCCTGTCTTATCTCTACAGAGTCGGCTTGCACCATGACCTTAAAGCCCTCATATCTACAAAAGATCTAGAATACCTTTTATCTTTGACCATTATCTATCTCTCTCTCTTTTCCCAGATGTTGTAGATTGGCCTGTACATTTTGATTCTGGTTGGAGGGTGCTTTTAAGAAGGGATTAACCCCCATAATTTCATTTTCTGGATAAGTGAATTATATCACATTTAAACTAAAACAACTAAACCAATAAGATAATTTTTAAGTATGTTTGCATTTTTTGATTTCTCTAAAGAAAAAAATAGATCCCCTTCCCCTTTCTCGGGAGTATTTTGGTAGATGTAGTAGATGTAGGCTGTGATTATAGACAGCACTTGTGCTGTGCCTGTTGAATACATCGAGGTCTCTGATGCTTGGAACTGTAACTGCTAGTTTTCCTATGATGACGGAATTATGTCTTTAAAACCTGGGGCTGTGCCTGCTACTTCTCTATCCCCACAGCACTAGAAAAGTTCCAGAATAGGTTCCATAAATATTTGGTTTATTTCTAAAAATAGCATGATTCTCCCTTAATTTTGCCTTTTTCAGTGAGTATTACTTCGGTTGGGTTAATAGCAATAAAAACACCACCCTATTCTCACTTAAATTGCCCTGTTGCCCCAGTTCATCTTTTTCTGTCCTTCCATTACCAGAATTTGTGCATAGGCAGTTTCGTGAACACACTGCCTACTAGTGGCATTAATTTGATTCACAATGCTAATCTTTAGTCTGTGTCTTTCTAGACCCAAAGTCATAAGTTTGGGTTTTTTTTTTTTTTTGGTGTATGTCCATTTGAAGAAATCTTTATTCTCTAGTTTAGTTGTCAATCTTATAGAAGTTGCCATGTTACATAGGAGATATCCAGACTAATTTCAGTCAATGAGGACTAGAGTTCAACACTCTGCTTGGCTGGTTTCTGTTAGTATCACTTCCTTTCAGACACATTTATGCAACACTTAGACTCTCCCTAACTGTTAAAGTTCAAACTAAACTTCTCCACAAGGACATCTTGAGGGACTTGGTCAAATATGTGTTGTATAACACATTTTCTTTATCTACTAATCGTATGCAAAAAGAAAAACCAAATACCCAAATTACATAAATTCCTCTTACCTTCTCTCTTATACCTTAAAAATAAAACCATAATTGCTGCTCCAAGGCAGAGGATGTCAGATATGTGTTCACTCATAAATACTTGTCAATCTCTTCCTCTTAAGTAGGACTCTGTGGTAAGAGTTATTGGTACCTCTGTGAACAAGTCAGGCACTCTGCCCTCTCCTCTTGTTCATTACTGCCAGACATTGTAAGGTTGGCACTGCTGTGTGGAATAAATTTGCCATATACAAATTTTGATTCTTTTACCAAGGGGAAAGAAGCAGTTGCTGAATAGGTGGTGGACAGACCAGAGACGAGAATTGTATATGCTAAAATGGAAGCCATTTGAGTTGCTGAGAGTCTAAAATTAACTGTCATGTCAAGGTCTAATAAACAACTTGGGTAGCTGGTAGAACTGTGAAACAAACCCCAAGAAACTGGAATTTGAAGCAACTTGCTTTCTAAAACATTTATTAGTAATATTAGTAGATTAGTAGTAATATCAGTAATTCAAGTGCATACTAGCAATAGCTTTCACATGCTCTAAAAGTGGCACTCCCGTGTGGAGTAAATGTTCTTAAACTTAGAACTCCTATATATAAATTTTGATTCTTTAACCAAGGGGAAAAATCCTAGCAGAACAATGAGTCAATCTTTTACTACATTGCCCAAGTCTGATGCTCTTTAGAGAGTGTTCAGAGAATTGCTTATGCAATACCAGTTTGTTCACTGTTGCCTCAAAGGGGTCATATTAATCATCTTCTGAAAGTTCTTTGTTTAGGTGCACTCTATACCTGAGCTGACTTCTGAGTTAATCAGTCCTGTTCACAGGTCTCAAAAGGTCTGTGGGTGGAAAACCACAAGGACTTTGGCCAGGACTCATATTTAACGTATCTCTCAGTTCATTCTCCCTTATCTGGTACAGCTTATTCTTTTGTCTAAAACATTGTAACCCTTTTAAAAGACTGGAGAAAAGAATAATCTTTGGTCCCTTGGAGGTTACTGCTTGAAGTAGCTAGGTTCTAGGTTCCCAGCTCTCATGGCACCTTCTGTGGATCCTAGGCTAGAGCATTTTTGTTTGGATTTAGAAGGTCTGTGTGTGACCCAGTTGCCCAAGGGAAAATAAATGTTTCCTTTTCTTAACACTGCTATGTTTTACTCTTCCTTTGTGTTTCCTGATGTTTCCTTTGTGTTTGCTTCTGGACTCCTTTCGATCTCTTACTAATATATACATATGTCATACACACGTATGGATGTCACATAGAGATGTGGAAATAAAATGAGCATAAAGGAAATTCATCAAGGTTTGTCGCAAGCAGCTCTTACTGAAGTGTGTCAGCCTTGTATCAGTAAAGAAAGCTAGGATAACACACCAACTATGTTGGACCCTAGAGGAGTCTGGAGATCTCTTGTCAGTCAGGCAGTCTCCTTTCTCCAACCCTATACTTCACTATCAACCAGTTAAAGAAATAACCAGTTTGACTATATGTTCCTTCCTTTAGCCCACTTTAAAGATAATTGCACATTCCTGAAGATGTTCGTTTTTCTTTTCTTCTCTGTGGGAGAAGAGGTAAGGAGGGACACACAGCCTGCTTATTTCTAAGTTTGCTCTTACATCCTCTCAAGTGTCTGCCCAAAGACACTTTAGCACTGGGCTTAAGCAATTAGATTTTGAGGCAGGCAGGGGTTTGTCCATCTTCTGATGGACTAGAAAGGAAACATACAGTTCTGACATGAATTTCAGTGGCAGGATTACCGTTTACTCTATTTTTTTTTAAATGAAGAGGAAAAAGAGTGGAGTGGGCTAGAAGTTTTGATTTTAGGAAAATAAAAATCTTGTTTCTTTGCCACAGTACCTTTCCTCATTAATTTTTTTTCCAGAGGAAGAAGAGTTTCCAACTTTAATATAATGGAAAAGGTAAACTGGTAGCTCTGATGTTTGTCCATATGAGAAAGACTTAAAAATTAGTTCCCCACTGAGACAGTGCCCAAAGTATTTCACTGCTAGTTTGTTGTATAAGCCTAGCATGTTTTTCTTCACTTGGTTCTCCTCGGTTCTGTTTTTCATCAGAAGAAAACATTGTGTCATGTTAATATACAATAGCCACAAAATTCTGCCCTGGGATCCTGCCCTTGGTGCTGTGACAAGGATCACTGTCAGGTTTCCTAAAGTATAACACGCCCTCTGCTCTGTTTCCAGGTAAACATAGTAGGTTACCTGAGAAATGTGTGCATGGCTGCCGCTGTTTTAAAGCAGCTGGTTATTGGGCAGCAGCAAACGCCTTTTCTTCATCTCCTGAAAAAGAATTTTCATCATAGACTCAGCTTCGTGAGTCTGTGAGATCTCAGTATTTCTTTGTCATAAAAAGTTATTGAAACATTGAGAACATATAACAAAAAGTCCACAAAGGAAAAATGCTTTACCATTCTACTATTCAAACATAAATGTTTGATGTTTTTACAAATTCAATACTGGCCCATTTTTGTAACCATGCAATTGTGTTATATTGAAAGTAACAGTATATTTTAAAAAGTATCACAAATGGATATCATGTGGATGACTTAAGTAACTGTTACATTGGCACGATACATTATGCCAAATTGCTTACGAAATTGCTTTCATTTTGACTAAAATTCTCATGTAGATATTTGTTATTACCAGTTTGCTTTTATTAATAAATTATCTTGAAATATTCAAGTCAAGAATAGGGGGTTTTGTTGTTACTGTTTCTTTTCTTGCTTTGGAGGTGAGGGGTCTTTGCTTAGCATAACAAATTTGTGAGCCATGCCAGCATCATATATAATTTATTAGCTACAAAATACTAAGTCAGAATGTTTATTGACCTCAGTTTTGATCACTACAAAAACCTAGTAATATCTGTGTTTTATTATTTGACTTTCTTCTATGGTAAGTCATATTATAGCTCTAGCAGCAGGCATTCTTGATTCCACAATTGCCTGTGGTAACATTGATTGGCATCAGTTTATAAAGACAATTGAATGATCTCCTGAGAAGTACGTGCAATGCCTACTCATGTAGAAGATTGTGCATCTAATGCAGTAAACAAGCTTTGATTGTTGCTCATTGTGACCTTAACATTTAAAAACCAGTACAATACAGAGGTAGTTGCTTTGTCACTCACAAGTTGATAAGAACCAAACTGCTATTATGAAAAGTAAGCTGAATAGATGAAAGCATAAACAAAAGGAAATATAGCAGCCATGGACCAGAGGCTGAATAGTGTGTTCTTCATAGGAGGCATGTAGCTAAGTCTAGCTTTTGTGCAACCACATCTATTCTTTTGGGTTAGACTTGCCCTAAGTAGTGGTGTTGATTTTTATTCTTTGGCTTTGCTGTTTATTTTTTCTTCATTCTTCAGCCCTTCCTTTCCTGCCCTTTATCATTATGTATTATTACTCTGAGTGGGGGACATGCCCACCACAGCATGTGTGTGAAGGACATCTTCATAGAGTGGATTTTCTACTTTAACTTTACATGGTATCTCAGGATTAAACTAGGTCATTAGGATTGGACAACAGATACTTTATCTACTGAGCCCTCTCACTAACTGCCTTTAAAAAAAATCTTAAATTATTTTTACCATAGCACTTTATTTCTGTTACCATTTTTAGTGCTATATTTCCTGGCAGTTTTATAATAGTCACTATAGAGACTATTTAAAATCATTGTCAATTTAACACTGATAAAATAATTATATACACATAATTATTTGCATTTACATACAGGTGGCTTTACCTTGCCACTCCTTTGTGTGGCTATTGTCGCTTATATTACATCTACATTAAAACCCAAAATGCAGTGTTACAAACATTTCTGTAGGTAGTTGTATGCTTTTAGGAATTTAAATGAAAATGTCAAATGCTACTAAATGCCTGGGTAGTTTCACCTCTAAAATAAATCCTGTAAATCTATCTCCATCAAGCATCACCATACAGTAATTCCTCAGGTTTGCCTATGAAAAGGACAAACCTGAGCTTCCAAAGTCCTTAACCTCCAAAAAGATCTACTTAATGTATTTGAAATTATTTATAGCATCCATTCCTTTTTTACTGTGCAGTATTTTAACCTGAGGTTTGCATATTCTCTCCTGTTTGGATTACGCAGCCACTGTGTGGCAGTGTCATCCACCAGTGCGGGAAGCTCTGCTTGAGCTCCTCTCTGCAATGTCGAGCTAGCTCATTCCCTCCTTGTAGGATGGAGAAGCAGAGGTGCTTTGGGTTGTAGCGACACCTGCTGGTATGTTTTTTATTTTCTTTAGAAAGACCACTTTTTGAGAAGGATCACTTAATCCGTTAGAATATCATAAAAGGCCTCTCTGTCACTCCAGCTTTGCTGGAGGCAACAACCAACATTTGGTTTTTACATTTATCTTGAGAGAAAGATCTAACCTCTTCCTACAGAGAGGATTAGAACAACAGAATGAAGACATGGTTGTGTGTTAAAGCTGGAAATGCCTGTATACTACTAGTATCATAGGAAATGCTTCTGAGGGTAGATACTCTGAGAGAAGATGCCTGACACATCTTAAGACGTCACCATCTTATTTTATCATTTTATAGCATCTGAGGTTACTCAAAGACAGGTTTAGCAGTTTCACTCCATTTCCAGTGATGCCAGAGTTTTCAAATGAATGCTGGAGAATCCATTCCACTGTAAAGTGATTAAAAACAGTATTCTTACAAAATTCATAGAGCTTTATCTTACTCAAAAGTTCCTGAGTTTGTTCACTAATCCCAGTTCACTAATGCAATTTTTAAAATGGTATAAATGTTGCAGAAATAGATTCTCTTTTTAAAAATTAATATTGACAATGTTAAAATCATCTTGACCCAGTACTTCCTTCTTTCTCTGTAAGTGCACATGCACTTATTTGGTTGCTTGATTGTAGACTTGAAACACAAGCTACTTTGTACTAAAGCCTTCACTAGAGACAGAGTAATCTCAGTATCCTAAGTCATGCTACTAACAATTTGATATTCTATCACAATGACAGTTGTTTCTAAAGTTGCACCACTATGCCTGTAGTTAATGTACAAGATTTAACCAAAAGATTGATAGTACTGTGAGTTTCCCAAAAATGTGTGTGTTTGTGTGTGTAACTTGGATTTTCCACACTTAAAAACACCAATAGAGAATTTTAAAATATATATGAATCAGTTATAACACGTTCATTTGTTATTGTTTTCTTCTGAGCACAATAGCATAACTCAAACAGTTAAGCATAAAAGAGAAAAAAACAGGAAGGAATCAAGAGCCCAAGGCTAAGGAAAATGTGATCAGATATATTGCATCAAAATGATGGCTTTCTGATTTGAATGTGTTCACGGCATTTCGCAGAAAGATGCCAAGACTTTGTCTATTCCTTCCAGTATATTATTTGCTAACTCTTGGGTTTAAACAGGATGATTTCAGTTATAGCAAGAATCTAGACAGAAAATCACATCAAACAGGTTCAGAGTAAATAACACATCTGACTAGGAGAAGGGAACTTTTTCTTTGAGATGAACATGAGAAGTTAAACAGTAAACTTTTGTTTTTGGAACAAAGGGTATTTTCATTAAACCCAGGAACTTTTGAGTAAGATAAAGCTCTGTGAATTTTGTAAGAATACTGTTTTTAATCACTTTACAGTGGCATGCTGCTGATTATGCACACATAGTACTGTAGTGAGGTGCTTTATATTTATACTTCAGTTAACGTCTAACTAGATGTAAATTGTGACAATTGAAGTTACTGTTAAATAGAATGGGTACTATTAATTTTTTTGTGATTTCTTCATAGTTGTTCCCTGGAAATAGCCATGTAATTCATTGTCCTCGGAGATATTGTTACATTTGGATTTACAACGAGGGGCTAATGATTCCCTTCCCTCCCTCCCTCCCTCTCTCTCTCTCTGTGTTGTTGTTGTTTTGTTGTTAAGAGGGTTACATGTGTGCTAAGCCACACATGAGGAGGCCAGAGCATAACTTACTAGAGTTGGTTCTCTCCTTTCATGTTGGTCCAGGGGATTGCGCTCAGGTTTTCAGGTTTGGTAGTAATCAGTTTTACTCACTAAGCCATCCTACTAGCCCAAGTGTTCTTTTTCTATACTGTCAAGACGGAAGTGAAATAGAAGATGATAGGCGACCTAGCCTACGTGAGGTATATACAAAGAAAAGGAGCAGAAGGTGCAGTAGCTGGGAGATATGCCCATGGTATCTGATTCAAAGAAGCTACTGTCCATCTAGATGGGAGGTTCTTTAGGAATTACTCATGACTAAGTCCTAGTATACAAGATACATCAAACTTCAAAATGCTAACCATGTTTTTCTCTTGTGTAACATGTATACCTATTTTAAGTCTGCTGTAGTTGAAGTGTAAAAATAAGAATTAGAAAGGGTGCGCATATATATATATATATATCTTGAAACTTTAAGTGTACTGTATCCTACTGGGACTTTTAAAAATCCAATAATGTCCAAAAATGAGTTTATTGTTTTGTGTGTGTGTGTGTGTTTTCTTCAGGGAAGACAGCATGCTACATTTGTATTTTTATTTTATTTTTTTTAATTTATTTATTTATTAAGGATTTCTGCCTCCTCCCCGCAACCGCCTCCCATTTCCCTCCCCCTCCCCCGATCAAGTCACCCTCCCTCATCTGCTCGAAGAGCAGTCAGGGTTCCCTGACCTGTGGGAAGCCCAAGGACCGCCCACCTCTATCCAGGTCTCCTAAGGTGAGCATCCAAACTGCCTAGGCTCCCCCAAAGCCAGTACGTGCAGTAGGATCAAAAACCCACTGCGATTGTTCTTGAGTTCTCAGTATTCCTCATTGTCCTCTATGTTCAGCTAGTCCGGATTTATCCCATGCTTTTTCAGACCCAGGCCAGCTGGCCTTGGTGAGTTCCCGATAGAACATCCCCATTGTCTCAGTGTGTGGGTGCACCCCTCGCGGTCCTGAGTTCCTTGCTCGTGCTCCGTCTCCTTCTGCTCCTGATTTGGACCTTGAGATTTCTGTCCCGTGCTCCTCTGTCTCTGTCTCCTTTTATCGCCTGATGAAGGTTAATATTCATGAGGATGTATTTTTAAAAATCTCTTTCTAGTTGTGAGCACAGGGAATGGGAGAAAGGAATACAGAATCTTATCAAATGTGACTCAATTTAATGTGCACCAGAATATCTTTTTATTTATAACTGAAAATGGCCAAGTTTTAGTTTCTAGGATGCTTTTGTGAAGTATACAGACCAGATTCCTTGTTACTGTAACAGAACTTGTGTTCAGAACTGTGTTTAGTTGTTACTGAGTGACTGTTAGACTTAGAACTTTCTAAATTCTTAAATGATTATTCAGTATCAAGAACTGTTAAGGCCATTTCCTTTCATTCTCCATTTTTAAACTGTTTACATGGACTGCTTCTATGAAGTTATTTTTCATCCTAACTTTTCTTCACTTGGAATCTATTACAGAAGTAAAATTTAAAAGTCAGGTGACTCTTGGAATGTTAACTTTTCACAAGGTCTTGCTGTCACTTAAGGAAAGATTGATTATGATGTGGTCAGTTCTCCTCCTAGCCACAAGTGCCATAGAAACCTAAAGTAGCTGTACTTTGAATTACTTGGAAATTAAAAAGAATTTTTCAGAAACTGTTGTTGCTTTTCTCTTTCTTTAGGTTCTTTTTAAAAGAAATTTAAAATCAAATAATTATCTTGAAGTCATTAAATTGTTAGACTTTAGATGGCAACATTCATATATTTATTCTTTAAATATGTATTGGTTATACCTAATTAACCCTGACTCCATGTGTTGTGAATTTTCTTCAAATAGAATGAAGTTGAATGAAACTTAACTAAATTTCTTAAGTAACTTGGTTTCACAAAGAGATAGAAAATTATAGTAATGATGGTCATGAACTATGAGTTAGTGATGGACAAACATGCAGAGCATAGTGATGTGGCAAGGACAGAATGGACAGTTCCTCCAGGGTGACAGGGCACAGATTTAGCCAAAGGTCAGTGGGGACTGCTTTGGAAGAGAGATGCTTGAGTTAGGATCTGACGGTATGGGACTAGCTAGATGGGTGATCAAAAGTGCAAAAATGGTTGAATGAAGAATGGGCTTCTTGAAGTTCTTTGAGATGCCATTCCTTCAGGTGCAACAGAATCCAACATGCATCAAGCTGTGTCTGGGAGCCTTCGATCCAAACTCCGGGGGATGTCACTTTTGATATGTGACTTTTCAACACTTCTCCTTCCTGAAAGCCTTATCACTAAAACCTATGTGAATAATTAACTTGATTTCCCCATCTCTCTGCTTTCTCTTTGTATGTTCTCATATTTGTTCTTTCTAGGTTTAGTATTAAAATAACCACAAACTATGCCATTTTCTCATTTACACAGCCTGACATTTATGTAACCCATCTTCCTTCCCTAGCTTCTGTCTCACCAGCCTCACTTCTTACCCCTCATCTAGCTGCTGAATTTTGGAAGGTATCAATATAGACTTTTATTTTTCCATGACTTTTTTCTATTAAATTTCAACATATGCTCTCCTCAGTGTGCAGCCCTCTCAAGTCCCCATAACACATCTCCATTGAACAACTTTATTTAATAGTCAGCATTGTCTCAGTTATCATCTAACTCAGGAGTATGCCTTGAGCCATCACAGTACCTCCTACACCGAGATTGTTGCATATGTCCTGCAGATGAGGTTGTGTTTTGAGGAACAAGATTGGTAATAGTCCTCACATCTTACCTAGCAATTTATAGCATTGCTGGTGTGTGACAGATAGCTATAAATGTTTTGTCTAATGCACGAATGAATGATTTGTGTCTGTTCCTGAGTTGTGCACCACTCTGGCTCATCATGTAGGCTTGTTTTACAATGTATCGTATCAGTGATGATTTTCTTCCTCACTATCCCACAGATCAATTTAGCAAACGAACTCGAAGAACCATTTGAGTCATTCATTCTTAGAGAAGGACTTAGGAATTGACTTGCTTTATTTATGTGCATGCCTCCAGTTACAGATTTGTTTCCTTCTACATGTAAGACTTTAAATTTCCAGCATTATATTAGGATATTTAGTGTACCATTTTAATACATGCAATTTGTATCCCAACAACATCTTTACTCTGCTCATTTGATTGATTTATGAGTTTATAACCCATAATTACGATAACTGGCTATCAGTAATTAAACCTTTGGATGGTCATCTGTCTACAGAGTTGAACAGTTGTTCTCAGTTCTATGCAGGAGTAAAGCAGAACAAAGTCAGATAGCTAAGACAATGAGAAGGCGGACTTATTTTCCTGTAGTTAGAAAGCATAGTAGTTAGTAGAAAAGAACCTTCTGAAATCATTTTGGGAAAGCATAGAATATTAAATTTCAAAATTAGTCAAATGCCTGAGTATTTAGGGCCAAACCAAGAGATCCCAGGAAAATCCTGGTGTGTGCAGAACAGGAACTACTGAGCAGTCTCCAGGGAAATAGGCAGTCTGCAGCTTCTCACCAACTCCAGACCTAGAAAGAAGCACTTCTGCTGTAATGCATTGTGTATGGTCTCTCCAAATGCTACTGGGCTTCCTGAGGCTTGTGCTGCTCGCCGCCAACCTGCTCTAGAGAGCACTGAGTGACAGATACTGTAAACATCCTACACTCTCAGCTGTGAAAAGTAAGAAAGCTGGGAGAAGGCTGTTTACTCTCTCTGCCTTGGAAATCAACTAAAGAGAAATGAATTTTAGATGACCTGTGTCTTATAACTAATCTTATCACTGATCTGTTATGAGATCAACTCTAAGAGGTAAACAGGGTGAACTAACTCATTCATGGTAAGAAATGCATGACACTTTGTGAGATCGGTTATTTTTTAACTCTTTAAGAAGAACAGGTTTGGTGGTATGTCCCTATAATACCAATACTTAGGAGGTTGAGACTATTGGATAGTGATTTAAAACCAGATTGGGCTACTATGTCAGATTCTAGGCTAGCCTGGGGTTAGCCTGGGATATATCAAAAAAAAACTTATCTCATAAAAAATTACTATAGAATCATAAGATGAAATAATAGTTAACCCGTATTCATTTCATGGTTTGCTATGGTAGTCTGCTGTATAAAAGCAATAAAACACTAAATGCCTGCACATTAGCCCACCAGTCTTTCATTAACTTGGCTAGCATTTTATACACCGAATGTTTTTATGATGTCTGGAACTTGTTACTTTATCAGGGAAGAGTCAGTATAGATCGTCATAGAGAAAGAATGGTATGATAAACAATACAACTAAAGCCTGCTATTTAAAGAGAATATAATTATACTTTTCCAGAAAAATTAGGATTGTGGGATACAGTTGGAGAACATATCAGAAGAGAATTAATCAATCTATAGAACTAACATCCAGGTTCAATTTTAACCTGAAAAATAGAAACCTGATTCTTTTTCCAGTAAGTCATTTAACTTCATCTAGAATTTAGACTTCTCCAAAATATGAATCTTTTGCTTTAGGCATCCTGGCAAGCATCTGCCACTGAACTACATCCCAAGCCCAAGTTTTGCTTTTGTTCTAATCAATATCAAAAAAGTCTTTTTAGAGATAATGTAAATAAAGTGTGTTCTTATACAGCAAGATCTTAAAAGGTTAAAATACTTAATTTATGTTAAATTTTATTTGTACATATTTGTTTACATATATAACTGGTATACTAGCATACTTAAGTCATTTAAACTAAGAGACATTCTATTGCCTTAAATATATTAGAATACTTTATTTCCCCTGATCCCTAAATGTAGCATATAAGACATTAAGAAGCATTGCTTCATGTAGGTCTAGTAAAAATGTATGTAAATATAGTGACTTTAGTATGAGAGTTCAAAGAAGAATTTAGACAAACTAGTCTTGAATCAGTTATGGACATTGTTGAAGTACTAGATAAGCAACTCAGCTTGGATGAGTCATTAACCTTTCTAGGTCTGCCTTTAGGAGTAAACCATGTTCTTCCTCTTAGGTTCTCATTGTAACAGTACTGAGTGTGACGTGGCACTTGTATAAGTAAGCATGCTTAGAGGTCAGTGGGGATTTTTTATGTATTATATATACATGTCACATGTATTTGCTGAAAAGATATTGTCAACCAGTTATATAAAAATTGTATTAAATTTAGTGTATGTAATATAAATGCAAATATTGTAACTGTACAAGTAAACTTAATTACTTTGAACCTTTGTTTTCAAATTTGTAGCTTTATTGTCACATAAGTATATATTCTTTTAAAAATGCTGTAAATACTTTAAAAGAATAAACTACAAATAAAGGTAATGTTTTATTGGAAAAATAAAACAAACTTTAATCAACAACTTATTGTAAGACTATTGTTTAAAACTCAATAAAAATAAGTGGTTTGCATATTTCATTCATCTGTCAATTATCTCTTGTTTTAAATGAGTAAATCTTTAATCCATTAATTGTATGTCTAGAGGCGATCTATGTCTACAAAACTGGTTTGACTTAAATTTCTCAATTTGAGTATAATCAACCTCTTTAATTTGAAATAATAAATAGGTTAATTACAGTATCTGTAACTCTGGCATTGATTAATATAAACAACAAACAAGACTGGGGGTGAGGGAGTGGCATGTTTCTGCACTGCGTGGAAAGGTAAAGATAAGACATGGTTAATTGCATTGCAGTCGGCAGTTATGCTGGGCTGTACCATCCCAATCCACTCCACCACTTTTTTGCTGAGCCATGGCATCTACCACATTGATAATATGCACTGCACAGTAAGTGTCACAATTATCTGCTATGGACCCCATCTAGGCTTCTGGAATGTAATGTCTCCTATGATTTTGGTGACTATGGTGACTGTTAATGCCATAGTAGAAGCCAGGCTTGCTTCTTATCATTGACTTGACATTAAGATTCTAAATCCTGGGGCTAGAGAGATGGCTTATGCTGGCAAAGCATTTACTTCACAAATAGAAGGGCCTGTGTTCAAATCCCTAGAACTAAGAAAAGCCAAGTACAGTAGTGGGTATCTGTAATCCCAGTGTTCCCCTGGTAAGATGGGAAGCATAGACAAGGCAGCAGTGAACAAGAGACCCTGTCTCAAACAAGATAGAAAGTGAAGACTGCCAGTCAAGGCTGTCCTCTAAAGTGAGCAGGCATGCACCCGCATACACATACAGTCAAGGCTGTCCTCTAAAGTGAGCAGGCATGCACCCGCATACACATACATGCACCCGCATACACATACAGTCAAGGCTGTCCTCTAAAGTGAGCAGGCATGCACCCGCATACACATACATACACTCACACCACCCACACATGAATCTGATCAGATTCTGGTGAAGACAGGGTTATAGGGACAGGAGCCTCAATTCTTGTCCCTGGCCAAAGAGCCAAGTTGATATTCATGAAGAATCTTACATGGTTCACTGTAGCATATATTTAGCAAAAAGCACAGAAGTTGTCTTCACCAGACCAGAAACTTCCTGAAGGCAGAAATCTACTTGTATTTGAAAATTAAAAGTTCAATACTGATTACTCAGAAATACATCATTATGTGACTATACCACCGTTCATGAATCTTAGTGTCCAATAGTTTCTGATTTGTGGATAATATAGTGTCCCGATTAGCATTCTTATTCTCGGTGATCGGGACGTAGAATATTGTATAAGCTTCAATGGGGAAAGTGACAACTGACATACTGAAGAGTGAAATGTTTAAAAGGTCAAATGTGGAATATCTGTATTATTTGGAAACGGAAAACTTGCAAGTGTTAAGAGATTTTAAAACTACAATAAAGAGCCATATAGGCGTAGATGAATATACTACATACTGGGATAAAATATGAAGACAAATATGGACACTTAAAGAGAAAGTGAGCAGTGTGTGAAAGACTCTTGCCACAATACAGACTTTAACAGATACATGAAATAATAATTCACAAAAGAAGACATTCACATAACTCTTAAAATATTCAACTGTCCACAAGTTGTGCAGTGCTCAGGGCAATATCTCTTGACGGAAGGTTCCACCTTTAAGAGACAGTTGGTTGCTTTCTCATAACCACATAGTTTAAAATCTGTGTTGATGTGACATTTGAATTGCATTAATTCAAATTGACTGCCAGTGGAGTTCACAGTCCTATTGATCAACTATTTGGTATGTTTGTGCTTGAGCATATTATTGCCACTGTATTCGTTAGACTTCTTTTTTTTTTTCTAGTGATGGTGTCAAACCTGGGGCTTCACACACAAGGGAAGCAAGCTCTATCTCTAGCCCAACCAACCATGTACTATTTTGGAATAATATTTGAAGGAAGTGAAATTAGACTGAGATTTTCTTATCCTAATCTAAACCCGTATGAATTACTATATTGTAATGTAAAGGGATTGGTCCCTTTCCCTTTGGCCTTCTATAGCAGCTAGGAGCCCTTTTGGTGTATATCCACCCACCCCCAAAGCAGAAACAGTAGACTGCAGTTGTCTTTTTTCTTTTTGATCTTTCCAGACAGGGTTTCTCTGTAGCTTTGGAGCCTGTTCAGTAACTCGCTCTGTAGATCAGGCTGGCCTCAAACTCACAGAGATCCGCCTGCCTCTGCCTCCTGAGTGCAGGGATTAAAAGTGTGCACCACCACCACCTGGCGTAGTTGTCTTTTTTTAATACTGTAAACTTTGTTATAAAATATTTGCATATACAAAAAACACACCCAAAGTAACCAAACTATACAAATTTATGAACTTACACAGTTAGAAATGACATTTAAAATTGAAGCTGTAGAACTTTACATTATATTTCATAACTTTCAGTATTGTATATATTTTGTGGACTTACCCACCACCAAAAACAAAAAGTCCATAAAATTAAAGGAACTATTATTAGCTTTATATCCTCATTCATAATTTGTGTCATTACTTGTATTTAGTACTTCTTCATTCCCTTATATTTAGTTTTTCTTATTTTACTTTCAATGTTTTCTTTGTAGTTTATATGTGTGTGTTGATTTTAATTTTTCTTTTGTTTTTAATTTCATAGGAATAAACAGAATTTTTTCATACAATATATTCTGCTTATGGTTTTCCTTCCTCCAGTCTTCTCAGATCCCCTGGCTGTGGTTGTCTTTATTGATACAGTCATGAGTAGACATTGCTGAGAGATACAATAATCTAAAAAGTGATGGTGGCAGCAGGTCATTTTCAGCTCCTAATTCCTTGGCAGTGTCATGTTTTCCCCTTCCTAGGTGTCAGGGACAGGGAGCGGGCATCCTAAGAGAGAATTGTAGAACAGGGAGTGGGAATAACAATGAAACAATGTCTCTTCAAGGCTGTATTAAATTGCAGTCATGTTCAGTGATTCACAATACTCAACTTGTATGGAGATTAAATAGCTTTTCAAAATCAGGAATAAAATAGCTATAAACCTCATAAAACCCAGGAATTTAAAAATCAGACTCTGCAATTCAGGGTTGCTCATATGGCTCCTAACACTGGCATTGCCTTTCTATCCTAGAAACCAGCCACAATTACTTCGTTTTATTTCTAATCTTTACTTGATTCAGCTTTCTCCCAGAATTCTGTTCTGTCTTCCCCACCTACCTATGTTCTGACCTATCAGGCCAGGCAGTTTTCTTTATTAATTAACCAGTGAAACAATAGATAGATAGAAGACCCAACCTATATCAAAGAGGTCTAGGGAAGCGCGTCCACCTCCCTCTGCTTCCTGACAGCACAGTGTGAGCAGCTGCCTCATGCTCCTGCCACTATGCCCTCCATGCTCCAGAGGGCCATACCCTCAGACTGCACCAAAAATAAAGCCCTCCAGCCTTAGAATACTTTTGTCAATATTTTTAGTAACAGAAAAGTAACTAATATAAAAGTTATTTTTTTCCTAGAACACAAAATGTCAGGCAACAGCAGGATGAGTTACCTCAGTACGGCTCACTGGAAAACTCAAGATTGTCTGCACTGTGGATGTGCTGAGACTTAGCAACCAAGAATATACCTAGACAAACTATTCCATACTGCTTTTTGTTGCTGTGATAAACAATGACCAAGAGCAACTTTGGGAGGGCAGGGTTTATTTCAGCTCACACTTCGGGGTCACAATCTATCACTGAGGGCAGAAACAGAAAACATAGAGGAATATTACTGACTCATGCTCAGTCTTAGACAGCATAGACCCTCCTGTCTAGGGTGGTGCCATCGACAGTGGGCAGGCCCTCCAACATCAATCATCAAGACAATCTCTCAGACATGGCCATGGGCCAATCTGATCTAGGCAATTCTTCAGTTAATCTTCCCTCTTCCCAGGTGACTCTAGGTTGTGTCACAATAAAAACCTGGGCATGAAAATCTATCAGAAAAACCCCGCTTACAATAAATTATCCTTTTGTGATCTTCCAGCTATCCATCTGACATTTCTATGACCAGTAGGGTTTAAATGATGACTACAGTTTAGAAAGGTAGCCATGATAGTGCAACCTGCCTGGAGGGAGTTGCTGTTACCCAGATTCACAGCCATACAAGGCCGATAGCCTTGAAGCCTTTCTAGAAGGCTGAGCTCTTGTCCAGAAGGATCGAACTTTGGAACCAAAGTTCAGAGCAGTTAGGCAGCCAGTGCCTCTTCCGCTGGAGAAGAGTCAGCAGGTTAAGGGAAAGGCACCTAAAGCTGTTTTTCCTGGGCTTGAGAAAAAGAAAAAGTGAAAGTGCTGTTTTAAGGCCCAAGAAAGACCATACATCAAGGGAGTTTTGAGCCCTACAGTTTTGTTAAATGTGAACCCCCTGCTCTCTGTAAGGCACCTCCTGCTTCTGCCATGCACTGCTAACCCACCCCTTCTTTCCGTGAACCTGCATGGCTGCTGCTGCAGTGTAACTGGCACAAGGAAAGAGGCTCCAGTGACTACATTATGAGATCAAGGCTCATCAGACGACAGTCCAGTCAGATGCATTTGCCACTACCAGTTATAATGCCTATTTGCTTCACTTCTTTCTGGATAAAATGGCAGCAGACTCAGCTGAGGAGTGGACACAGGTTTTCTTGCCTCTGTCCCTCAACTTTCTCTTACTGTACTTTCAAGAGGCTTGTGAAAGGGATTGGAATCATGGGTGAAAATGACAAATAGACACTGTTTCTATTGTCAACCTCCGAAGTTCCAGGAACAGACCGAAAGTTCAGTCTAGGTCTATGAAAATATTAGCAGTGCCAAAAGGCCAGCAGCCAAGATTTGTCTCTTTGTGGAGGAACTAAAAAGCTAGAAAAAAAACTTTAAATGCTTGGCAATGATGCAAGAGTCGTATGAAAAGAGTGAAAAAGAGAGAAGGCCTCTGAATTAGATTTATGAGCTTCTGAAAGAAAGTTTTCTCATGAGCCTGGGCCTTTGAGTGTTAGCTGGCTGAAATGTTAAGGCCAGGGGATATTTATTTACAAGATGCCGCTAGTATGGTGCAGACAATATAAACCTGAAGTTACTCGGGATCCTTTAGAGAGGCAGCCAATACTATTGGCTAAAAAAAAAAAAAATGTTTATAATGAACAAATACATAACTTTGAAAGGCTATTCTGTTATTCAGAATGTCAATTGCATGGCATTCTTTTGAAACTTTTTGGTTTTGAGATTGTAATATAATTATATCATTTTCTCCTTCCCCTTCCCCCCTCCAAACCCTTCCATATACCTACCTTGCTGCTTTCTTTAAAATTTATAGCCTCTTTTTTCATTTGTTGTTATATACATATATGTGTGTGCACACATATATTAATACATACATACATGTATTCCTCAATGCACAGTACATCCTGATCAGTCTGTATGATGTTACTTGCTTCTGTTTCTTCAGGGCTGACCATTTGGAACTGGATAACCAACTCAAGTGCTGGTTGGAATGTTGATGTGCCCTCCTCGGGAGACTATTTCTCCAATTCTTGGTATTCCTTGATTTTCTGTAGTTTGGTGAACCATGTGTCACTGTAAGACTTTTTTCAATAAATTTCATAATTTCTATTGAGAATGTCATAATTAACCTTTCACAATTTTATGTTTAGGGAAATTTAAATTGGAAACCCCTGTTTTCTCATTTTTAAAGTATTTCAAATAGCATAGAAAGAAAACCAAATTATAAAATGAATTGAAATTGATGGTAAAAGATGAAATTATTTGTATACACTATAATGTAAAAATTTTAAATACATCACTAAGGCAAATACTTGGGTTTTATTTAGTGATCAAATTATAAGATATAAATAACTCACATGACGCTAGTTAGTAATTTCCTTTTTCACAAATCGTTACAGTTTATCAGAAATAAATTCATTGCTGTATTTCTAGAGAGCATCTAAATGATTTTACCAGACAATGACCTGTAATGATAGGAAATAAACAGTAGAGGGCACTTTAGTTCTCTAACAAAATTGCTACAAAATCTTGTAAATCAGCAAAATAGAGGATACAGTTTGGACAACATGGTAGGCTTAAAGAAAGATATAAAACAAGATTCTTCACTTGCTGTAGCCAAAGCAAAAATAGCTCAGGCTAGCTGAAGTATCTTTCTTTAGTCAGGCCTATAAGAAAATTGGCTGCCCTGTGGAAGAAAAAGGAAAATTATTCTAAGGACTACAAATTGAGGTTCCATCATTTCAAGAATATTTCATTAAAAAAAAAAACCTCACATTCAGTTCAAAATTGCCTGGCATACTAAATGTTTCTGATTTAAATCAGTAAGATTGAGCATGATAGTGGTGGCACACACCTTTAGTCCCAATACTCGGGAGGCAGAGGTAGGTGGATCTGTGTGAATTGGAGGGCCAGCCTGGTCTACAGAGCGAGTTCCACAACAGCCAAGTTCCAGAACACCCAAGGCTACACAAATAAACTCGGTCTCGGAAAAAAACAACAGCAAAATAAATAAATATAAAATAAAAACAAAAAAAATAAGCAAGCTCATTAGTTGTTGTGTCTTGCTGTGATAAAAGAGTGCCAAAACCAGTTTGGGGATGAAAGTGTTTGTTGGCTCATAGGTTATAGTCCATCATCAAGGGAAGTCAAGGAGGGAACGCCAGACAGGAGCTGGAAGCAGAATCTAAGGGAAGAATGCTGCTTGTTGGTTTGCTCCTCTGGCTTGCTAACTCCCTTTCTAATACAGCCTCGTCCCAACTGCCTAGGGATGCCACCACCCACACTAGGCTGGCCTCTTCTGTGTCACTTAGCAATCATGAAAATGCCCACACAGACGTGCCCACACACCAAACTGATAAAACCAATTCCTTTAAGATTCCCTCTTTGTAAGTATCCCTAGGTTTGTGTCACAGCGACAAAAACTAATCATGACATTCCCATTATCCAGAATTTGAAGACATAATTTGCATGTTCTGGCTGCATAAGAAGTAATGGTAAGTAACAGAGTATATTTTTTTCTATTTTGGTTTGACACTCCTAATGTTTGGCCTGAATGTAGAAATGTTTATTTTCCTCTAGAATCATTCTTTATCATTTTGTTCATTAATCATTATTTTATGGAACAGGCACTTCCTTGTACCACCTACAAATCTATTCTACTGTTATCTACACACCAGCAATATTATATGGGCTCATGGGATTGTACTGATATATTTATGCATATACATGTAACAACAGTTAAGAGTCTGGACTAGCTGAACACATACACAGGCCCACCCAGGGTTTTGCAGTGCCAGGTGGGTAGGTGCTGTTATGGTGAGCAAATATATGGTGGAGAAATGGAAGAAAAAGAGAAGAGCGGTTCATGTGCTGTGGAAAGAGGCAGAACTGAAGAAGCGAAGGCAGTGAGGAGCAGGCTGATGTGGGTGGCTTGCTTGCTATGCAGGGCCAGGGTGACATCTGGGCCTGGGCTACTGCCAAGGGCCATGTCTGGGTCAGTGGCCCTATAGTTGCCAGGGTCTGTGCTGATTGATGTCTATAGCTCCTGGAACCATCTAAGGCCATGCCAATGCCAGGAATCTGAGCCACCCACCTGGGGCCATATTGGTATCTGAAGGCCATGCTGCCGCTGGGGCCATACTGATCTGGGTAGGTAGCCTGTGCTGCCACCAGGGCTATGGAGATGTCCAGGCCCAAGCTGCTGCCAAGGGCTGTGTCTGCATTTGCCGTCCTGCTGAAGCTGGGGTCTATGTTGATGTCCATGTTACCACAGGGGCCCATTGGAATCATGCATGTTGAAATCTGAGGGCCATGCTGAGCCAGCCCACCCTTCACTGGGATAACAGCTCTGTGCCTTGCTTGACACAACACCTGCAGAGCTGGGCCCTCCCATGATGGGAGAGCTAGACCTCCCTGTACTGGGGAGAGACGATCCCACCCCTCACCAAGGGTGTAGGAGAGCTGGCTCCTCCCTGTCGCCTGAGGGTGTGTTTAGTCCCAGAGGCCCAGACTGACTCGCTCAGCTACTACCCAGACCCACATACTGGGCCTTGGGTTGACATTCCCTAACATCTACCCCATCTATGGCTTGCTGGAGCAAGTGAAAGGAGTGGTTGTACATAACGATAGCCACGGGATCTCCTTGACTCTGGGCAACAATAGGAATTCCAAAAGGAGTTTTGGTGAGAGTCCAGTATTAATGGTATGTCAGAGGCCTGAGGTCTTGAACCAGACCTATGACTCATTGCAATAAACATTTGTAGGTGGGGTTGACTGAACAAAAAGATATTTGTGACATATTGAACCTCCCAATGCCACTAGGCCAAATGAACAGGTGTTAGAGAGTTGGGAAAGATATACAGTCAAGAAGACAAAACAGCAGCCTATAGAATGGGAAAATATCTTCATCAACCCCATGTCAGACAAATGACTGATCTCCAAAATATACAAAGAACTCAAGAAACTTGACATCAGAAGAACAAGTAATCTAATTTTAAAAAATGGGGTACAGACCTAGGCAGAGAGCTACTAACAGCCGATCTCAAATGGCTGAAAGACATAAGGAAATGCTCAACATCCTTAGCCATCAGAGAAATGCAAACCAAAAGAACTCTTAGATTCCTTCTTACACCTGTAAGAATGGCCATGATCAAAAACACTGATGACAACTTATGCTGGAAAGAATGTGGGATAAGAGGAACACTCTTCCATTGCTGGTGGGAATGCAAGCTGGTACAGTCTCTTTGGATATCAATATTGCGATTTCTCAGAAAATAAGGAACCAATCTACCTCAAGACACAGCAATACCACTTTTGGGTATATACCCAAAGGAAGCTCATTCATATCACAAGGATTATGTGCTCAACTAAGATCCTAGCCATATTATTTGTAATAGCCAGAATCTGGAGCCAATCTAGATGCTCCTCAACCAAAGAATGGATAAAGAAAATGTGGTACATTTACACATGAGTCTACTCAGCAGTAAGAAAGAAAGAAAGAAAGAAAGAAAGAAAGAAAGAAAGAAAGAAAGAAAGAAAGAAAGAAAGAAAGAGAGAGAGAGAGAGAGAGAGAGAGAGAGAGAAAGAAAGAGAGAGAGAGAAAGGAAAGAAAGAAAGAAAGAAGAAAGAGAAAGAAAGAAAGAAAGAAAGAAAGAGAGAGAGAAAGGAAAGAAAGAAAGAAAGAAGAAAGAGAAAGAAAGAAAGAAAGAAAGAAAGAAAGAAAGAAAGAAAGAAAGAAAGAAAGAAAGAAAGCCATCTTGAAATTTGCAGGCAAATGGATGGATCTAGAAAAAAAAAACAATGAATGAGGTAACCCAGACTCAGAAAGATAAATATAATAATGTACTCACTCATAAGTGGCTTTTAGACATAAAGCAAAGAAAAAGCCTACAATTCACAATAAAGAGGACCCTAAGAGAGACATATATGGATCTAAATAAGAAAGAGAAAAAGACAAGATCTGTGTAAATTGGGAGCATAGGGTTCATGGAAGAGAGTAGAAGGGGAGAGGGGAGGAAGGAGGGGGAGCAAAGAAAAAATGTATAGCACAATAAAAACAAAAATGAAAGAATCACTATCATGTGAGGTTCAATATGTGGGGAAAATGATGGAGAAGCAAGTTTTTTTGTTTTGTTAATTTTGGGGGGAGGTTGTTTAGAAGGGGTTGCTGTAGGATCGAGGGACAGATACGGAGGAACTAGGAGGCGAATGGGATTGGGGTGTATGATGTGAAATTTCCAAGGAATCACTAAAGAATTGTTGTTATTATAATAATAATTAAAGAAAAAAGCCATGAATTTAAAGGGGAGAGAGAACAAAGAGGAAATATGGGAGGGGCTGGAAGGAGGAAAAGGAAGGTTGAAATGATGTAATTTTAACTCAAAAGTTTAAACAGGGAGGGGAGCAGAGAAAAATGTAGAGCTCAATAAAAATCAATTTAAAAATGTTAAAATTAAACATGAAAATGTGAGAGAAAACTTGACAAAGAAGATAATATACAATTAAATCTAAATTATATTGTTCCATGTATAATTGACCTTGGGAAAATCACTACAATTTCTTGGACCTCAGTTTTAACATTTTATAAATGAAGTTCTCTATTTATTACCAACTCTACAATATCATCCATTCTTACTCTGTGTATTATTCTATGAGATTTAATGATCTGTACCCTGCTTCTCAGCACATTTATCAAGACTCTTATTCTAGTAAGTTGAAAAATCCACTTGAGTTTTGATTTAAAAAAAAATATGGAGCTATTACTAAGATGTACATTTTACTCAAAATGAGCATCCACTTCAGGAGGCCTGAGGACCTTCAGAAATCAATCAGTAGATTCCACAAAAGACATGTCAAGAATTAGCAAGAGAGGTTCAAATTACACAATTACTACATCTCTGGGGGCAGAGTACAGAAAGTCTATGTGATATGCTTGGGTCAATGTGAGCAAAAAGCTGTAAGACACAAAAGAACATTTCCAAACCCAATAAAAACTTTGTTACGCAATTCCATACTAATCTGCCCATTTTCCACTTGAGCCAATAGGTAGGTATCTATAGCCTTGCACTTACACCCTTTCCTGTGTGAAGTACTTCAGTAGTTTGAGTTGCTGCTGACCCACTGATGAGACACAGGAACTCCTACAGAGCTGACAGACTGGAGAACTTCGCTTGCTGACACCCCACATCCGAGTCCAGTGATGAGGGTTCTGACTACTTCCATTATATGGAAGAAAATGATTTACCACTAATGTTACCTAAGGCTAGTCCCATCTGAAGACACTTACCACTGCCGAGTAACCAAACTAAAACAGCAAACTAGCAAAAAGGCCGGACACCAAGATTTATTAGGAACTTAGTAAAAATGAAAAAAGAAATCAGTATTCAGAGATTATTCTCTAAGATGTTTGCATACATCCTGTATCGCCAGTCTTATTTGCTTCTGGTAAGAAAGGTAGAGGTGAGATATAAGCATTTGTTCATTCTTATGAGAAGGACTTTGGCTAAAGTTCAGACCAGGAAATGCATTGAATATTAGTTTCTTGAACCTACTGAACCATCAATATTTGGTCAATGTAAGAGCTGAAATTGATCATTCCAACTCTGTCAAGCATAGCCCCCATATTTTGTTGAGCACCTCACTATCTGGTCCATACCACATATTAACCTCCTTTCTATCTATTATCTGCCTTACATACATGATCAATGGACAGCTGAGCATTCCTCAAATCTTAGAGTCTTTGTGATGTAATATATCCCCAAACCAAAAAGCCCTTTCTTATCGCTCTACCTTAGGAAACCCTGTGTGGCCCAAACCCTTAGCCTCTAAACCACCTTCTCCATTTAAGCTTTGGTTAACTTCTGCCTACCTCTTGCAAGCAAAAGTAACCACTCCTCACTTCGAACCATATGCCTGATGTTCACCGTAGCTTATATCCTTCTTTCCCACAGTACTGTGCATTCCTAGATGGCTGGACTAATTCCTTTTATATCCCCAGTATCCCCAGCTCCTAGCACAATGTTGGCACATAGTAAAAAATAGATTAACATTTCCTGAAACATGCAAAGGAGAGATTCTAGCTGACAGGCTTTTGTGATAGTCCAGTCTTCCTAAATTCAGAAAGTGGAACTATGGGTGAAATGTAAAATCATTACTATACAATAGATTCAATTAGCTGAGTTATTAAATATAGAACAAGAGATAATAATAACTGAGAGATGATTATAGCCACATTTCCTAGCTAAAAAGACTAAGAAAATCTATAGGATATAATAAACATGGAAAGAACAGATGAAAAAGAACATGAATCTGCTTTGGCCTTTTAAAACTGATAAGCAGATGATCTCCATTGACAGAAGTTAGCAAACAGTAGTGTATTTGAAGCTGAAGCTTTCAGAAATGCTATAGACTCTAAGGGCATGGCAGTAGAAATTACAGAGTGGAGGTTATTGGAGATTACTAAAGAGAAATGTGGCAATCACTAGGCAGGATACTACTCTATGTAAAAAGTAAAGGGCTGGTGAGAAGGAAGTGAAGGGATCTGAAAAGAAACCAATGACGTGCTCCAAGAACATGGGATGTCATATGATCTCAGAAAAAAAGACCAAAATTGTATAAGGTTGAGTACAAACTAAAGAAGAGCAAAGGAGACCTCATTATACTGACCCCCACAAATGCAGCTTCACCAGATGATGGGGCAGAATGCAGAAGAGCTACGGAGGAGGGTAAAGATGGTGAGGGTGGTTGCTCCTAGAATAGTAGTTGTAACAGGCATGGGCAGTGTTACCCTAAGTTCTGTAATTTGTCACCTCTACCATCTTATAATTGAGAGTTACTGTAGTCAAGCTCCATCTGAAGCTTCTACTGCTCAGAGCTACTAAGTTTTGCTTCTCTAAGAAATTAATAATGTAATTATTATTACATAATTAAATATTATAATCTATGGGGTTGGAGATACAGCTTAGTGACAGATCACTTGCTGATGTATTCCATGTCCTGAGATCATTGCTGGCAAGACAGACAGACAGACAGACAGACAGACAGACAGACAGACAGAGAGGATGAACTCTCAATTTTCCCAGCCCAAGACTACAAGACTATACTAGATACTACTAGTATACTAGGTCCTCCCCCTTTCTGGTATTTTGAGATGTTTCTCTATAGCCCTGGGTGTCCTAAAACTTGCTTTGTAGATCAGGCTGGCCTCGAACTCACTGAGATCTGCCTGCCTCTGCCTCCCAAGTGCTGGGATTAGAGGCGTGTTCAACCACCACCCTAGCCATCTTTGCTCCCTTTTAAAGTATGTCACAGTTCTTATGAATTGGCTATTCTGTTTTGTGCTTTGTTTTGTTTTTACTCAAAGACAAACCAAGGAGATCTTTAGAAAATTCCTTCCAAAGAAACACCGACACAGACTATCACTAAAGCTAATAAAAATTATATATGTCTACTGCTCCAGCTGGGGTCAGGGTCTGACTGTGACCCTTCACACTTAAAGTCTTTATGTCACATGTGGCTTTCTCCTCCTGTCAACAAAGATCATGGGCTGTTGTTTAGTGCAGTAAAGGGAGGCTTGGTATGTCTCCATCCTTGCAGTTAAAGACGTTTTATTGTGTCATCTGCTATTTATTACCAAAGAGATATATGCATTTTAGGTCATGGCCATGAAAGCTCATGACTCTTTTTAGCTAGTGACATTGCCATCTTGGTGGACTTATTCCATTAAATTTACCACTAAAGACTGGTGTGTTTTGAGTTGGTAATAGTCAATTATGTCATTTTAAATATAGCCTCTGAAACAGTTTGGGGAAAGACAATTAAAATCCAATTCAATGTGAGGCTTTAGCAGAGATCAAATGTACTAACTGAATAAGATACCCAGGGCCATTTCACTCTGCCAGAGACTTCCTAGAAATTACAGTTGATAAACTTGTGCAATTGAGGTGAGTCCTTCCCCGGAGAAGCCATAGGAAACTCAGGGAAAACCTTAAGAGGAGCCAGGGGAACTGGGGACAGACTTGGCTCCCAGTGATCACACATGAGGCACTCCTGCCAAAAGACCTGCCGAAAAAAAACTATGTGAAACTTGTTAGGATAGGTTACCTGTGGGTCTTTTATAACGCCTATGTACATGTTAGTGTCTCCCTGCTAAAACTTAAGCTGCTGGGGGAAGGAATCTTTGCATTGTTTCTGCATTACCCCAAGTACCCACAACAGTATTTGGCACATTACCCGACCCATAGTTTTGTTACCCAAGTGAGTGATTTTTCTAAGAATTCTCATCTTCTACAAGTTTGACATTTTCCTGCTCAGAAAACCTCTCTTTAAAGCTTCCTCCCATTGTTGCCATTTTCCCCTTCGCAGAACACCTCCCTCTGCCCCCACACCATGTGCTTGTAATATCTCTCCCTGACTTTCAGAGGGAGCGGTTCATTTACTGCTGCCCTGCTCAGAGAAGAGGGTCTTCCATGCACCCATCCTCCCCTCAGGAAGTGAGCAGGAGAGAATGTGCACACAGCCTCTTGCTCTTGGTTGTTTATGGTTCATCTAACTTTATATACTGTCTCAGGATTTACCCAAACTGTGGATAATGCCCATCTGCTCTCCCTCCTTACAAAACAATCACCGTGGCTACGATCTTGTTCTGAAAGAGATAAGAAGTAAAGCCATACATTTAATATTCCATGACTTGTCCCCAGAGCATTGCCTGATGGACTCCTAATGGCCCCATAGTAGCACAACAGATAGGCCAGAGGAAAGGAACTTCTAGTTCATTTTGTTGTTGTTGTTGTTGTTTGTCTTGTTTTGTTTTTTTGTACACGGAAAGATCCCTGTTGGTGGCCTCAGAGACCACTACCTGAATCTCCTGAAGAGACCCTGCATGGGGACAGGGTTGGGTCCAGCTCTTTCAAGTCCATTATGCTCCGTCTGAGCTTCTTCCAGACAAGCATGGAACATACAGAGATCTTTGTGCTTTATCAGTGAGAGGCACTAAAGAAAAACACTGTGGATGAAGGTGTCACTTTCGAAAAATCACTGCAGCTTCCAATGCGGTCAAGCACAAGTTCTGGTCACACAATGGATCAATGAAGGAGGCTCATGATCTGTTCACAGGGACAGAATGTCTTAAACCCTTTGTCTAAGTGTATACTATAGTGAAGCTGTTTGTGAGTTTCTATAAATATCTTAATCTTTCATTATCTGCTAAATTATCGGCAATGGTGGCTAATGTGTCAGCTAACATGGTAGATCTCAAATGAGAGTAATGTGAATCTGCATAAAATAGCATATTTTTCACAATAATAATCACGGCTTCCTTTTCTACCCCAAACTCTTTGAAGTTCTCAAAAAAGAAGTCTGTTGTGTGAAGAAAATGAGTATCTTCCTCTAAGGGTGGACTGCAAGAGAAGCCAGGCCCCAACAGAAGAACTCACTAATATGAGCAATTTAAGTAATTGAGAAATCAGTAGGTCAAACTTTCAGACTAGGGACTAACTCTTGGTAGATGATGCTCCCCTTTTCAGCCTAGACAATGCTCTGAGCTAACCCGAGGGATTTGGGCAGAAGGCACCTCCAGCAGCTGTTCTCAAGGAGAAGGCCTATGTCAGCACCATTTATATCAAGTACACTCAGAACATCTGTGTCAGCAGCATAAGTGCTGGCATGTCAGCATCTCTCTTTTACACCCCTAAAATGTGGACACTTTAATTAGACTAAGGCCCCGGAATAGCTCGTTGATAGCTCGACCTGGAAGTAATGGCTTCCTAAGGGAGACATCCCTGCCCTACCCTGGAGAATTTTCTAATATCTGTCTTTGAAAAGCCAATCCCTCATGGTGTGTTCCCTCTAGGAGACTATTCTCAAAAAGCAATAACTTTGTCCCCTGAATCAAGTGGCATATTTATAGTGAACTGGAATCGATAATTTGTCTGGACACCTGCGGACTTTCGTGCTCTGCTGCGGCCAGCTCCAGCAACGTGCTCTATGTCCACCCTCAAGCAGACTGTCTTGTTTCTCCGCTCCATTTAAATGGGGGGAGAACATTTCCACAGAGAGGGCCAGCTGAATGGCAGACTGCCAACACCGAATCCAGGGGATGCTGGCCTGAGCAGGTCCCTGAGGGAACAGCAAGTTTCTCTGAAGGCAGAGATCAGTGAGCCCCCAAAAGCTAAAGAACATTTTCATAACTCTCTCCTCTACCCCCTAATGTGCTGAGTCTGTTTGGACCATTCCTTAGTTTAAAAAAAAAATTCTTCCTCTACCATCTCTCTTTCTCAGGACTTAGTTAGGCTGAAGGATGGTGTAAAGATAGAACAGCCCAAGTTAATTCTTGAAAACCTCAAAAGATTTTCTTGTGTAGGGGTGGGATGACAATGTATATGTGGAAGAACTGTGTCCAGTTAAGTTTGGAAGATAAAGAATTATTTGGAGGCCTTCCTGTGGAGATCAGGATGCTAGGAAGAAACACCAGAGGAGAGTTAAAACTAAGCTAAAATTTTTTAAGTAGAAATCAAAATTTTCTTTATGATTATGACAATCAGATACTCACTTCCAACAAGGCAGAATTTGTGCCTTCACGGAAGTTCCTGTCCGACAAGTTCCTGAGTTCCTTACCTCTCAGTAGCTCATAGGGCCCCATTTGAAAGGAGCATACTTTATATCATGAATCAAAATGCATGTTCTGGAATGCTTGTATAGATGTGCACGTATACACCACATACACACACACACATGCGAGGGAAGAAGGGAAGGAGGAAGACAGATTATAAAGCATACCTTTTCTTTTTATTTATTTTTTATTTTATTTTTTAAAATTTATTTATTTATTAAAGATTTCTGTCTCTTCCCCGCCACCGCCTCCCATTTCCCTCCCCCTCCCCCAATTAAGTCCCCCCCCCCCTCAGCCCGAAAAGCAATCAGGGTTCCCTGTCCTGTGGGAAGTCCAAGTTCTTCTCTTGTTCAATTATATCTTGATAAGGGGTCTCAATGCATATCCCAAAATGGCCCTTTGGGGGTTCCTTCTTTCCTCATGGTCTGTTGGCTAACGGGCCACAAGGGCAGAATGCAGAAGCAACAAGTGGGGACGTTGTCCTGCCTGTGGTACAACGAAAAGAGCCTTTCAGGACCCTGCTGTAGTACTACAGCTCAACTTTATTCAAGAGTGGGGGCAGAAATTCAGGGTTAGGGCAGTGTCTGGGGCACAAACTAATCTGCATTAAACAGCGGGCTCCTATCATAAGGCTCCTAGTACAAGTCTTAGTTGTCGCATGTGGAAGCATGAGCCTATCATAAAGCTCCTAGCACAATATCTAACATGGCCAGCAGGGGATGCTTCAGCAGCGAACTGTGCCAAGGGTCATTCTTTTTTTTTTTCTAATTTCTTTTTTTCTTTTTTTTTATTGATAAAAGGAGAATAAAGAAAAGAAAAAAAAACAAATTTCCACCTCCTCCCAGCCTCCCATTTCCCTCCCCCTCCTCCCACTCTTCTCCCCCTCCTCCCACTCTTCTCCCCCTCCTCCCACCCCTCTCCCCTTCCTCCCACTCCTCTCCCCCTCCCTCTCCAGTCCAAAGAGCAGTCAGGGTTCCCTGCCCTGTGGTAAGTCCTAGGTCCTCCCCCCTCCGTCCATATCTAGGAAGGTGAATATCCAAACTGGCTAGGCTCCCACCAAGCCAGCACATTGCGTAGGATCAAAACCGCGTGCCATTGTCCTTGGCGTCTCATCAGCCCTCATTGTTCGCCATGTCCAAGCTGAGGTCCCCAAGGGTCATTCTTGAGATAAGTCAGGCATTCAGTCCTAGAGACATTCTCCAGATAAGGTCAGGGATAGAGCAGGGAGCCTCTACTGGGGGGGGGGGGGGGGGGGGAATCCTCCATGTTGCACCAAGCTCAGAGAGAGCTGATGAAGAAGGACGCTTAAAAGAAATCCCACACTCGCTCAGAATTGAGAATAATAGATGGTTATTTATTTAGGGGTAGACTCACAGATCAGAATCCTCTGCTGGAACGGAGAACAGAAACCAATCCCTCAGCCGGAAAAGAGGCCGGACACATGCTTTACATGGGCATAAGTAGTATAAGAGGCCACACCCCCTGGGTTAAAGGCTATTGGCTGTATGATTTCCTACAACAGAGCTGCCAGGCCATTGTAGACTCCAACCTCTGATCAGTAGCACTTCCCAACAGCCCTGACCTTAATATTCTCCTGCCTCAGTTTACCCCCTGCTAGGATTACAGCTTTGCACCATTTTTTTTTCATTGAAGGACTCTCTTTTGTTGCAGTAATTTTATGGGGTAGTCTACATGTGTGATAATGGTTACTCTAATGTTTTATGCCAAATCAGAGTTCTTAATTGTTAATTGCAAAGTCTTCTCACCAGGGTCTTGATAGAGACCCAAAAAGAGAAATGCAATATTTAGTGTGGGACCAGTACACCCAACCAATAGCTCTCATAATCCTACTAGCTCTTACAGAAAGGGATAAAAAAAGGTTTTCTTTAGTGCTACCAGTATCTCTTTCACATTTTAAATACACACTTTCAGAGACATCTTTCTGGAAAAGCCAGAGTTCTGAATAGGAGGACCTGGACAGGATATATTAGATATCATGTGTTACTTTGTTAACACAGAAAAATAAATTTTACTTGAGCTACATCTTTTTGAAGGCTCACATATTGCTTTACTGCTGTCACTACAGAGCGCTCTTCAATCACTTTGAAGAATTATAAAGGACACAAAAAAAATCTCTGAAGATGAAATAAGGGAAATGCTTCTCCTTCCCAATAGAAAGGAAAAGGGAGTGCCTCAGGAAATTACAGACTGCTGGTTGAATATGAGCTCCAGAGCAAAGGATCAAATAGCTGTAGCCGTGCCTCATGACCAATAAAAAGTGTGCTTTTATTTTGGAGAGCATCATATTAATTAGGATGATGAAGAGACTTGTTGCATTTTGAAGCATTATTTTAGCACCAATAGAATTATAAATCTATTGTATTGAATAAGTATCATGGTGCTATAGACGTGGGTCTAGCTTCATCTCTTCCAGAAACTCCCCATACAATTCTGAGTAATCACATTTTCATTTGCTGGATTCTTAGACTTAATACTTGTCTATGACCCTTGAGATCTGAGGAGCTCAAAGCTGGGGTTCAAATCCCAAGGATATTTGCATCTATAGTCATCGCCACTTAAGAGTAGCTGTTTGACTCATGGGGGTCCCCAACTGCTGTTACCTGTGTTTTAATGACAATGTTCATGCCTGGATCATGAAATCCTATTCCATTATCTTCCTTGTTCATAACAAATTACTGTAGTTCTAGATAATTTATTTAAACTTAGTTGACCAAATTTTCTCCAGAACATCATGAAAAGATGGAGGGTTCTTTTCCGGCTTAGAACTCTCTTATTTAGACAAAATGGGGAGATGCTGTGGAAGCTTCTTTGGCCAATAACCTTTAAGATACCAGTCCACTTGGGTGTTGTTTCTTGTACTATAAATACTGATGTAAACGTTATGCTCCCTCCCCCCCCCCCCGCCGTCTCTCTTTCTCTTGACTTCTGGATTCAGGTTTCTGTTCCTGGCTCATGCAGAGGACTGTGATCTGTGAGTCTACCCCTAAATAAAGAATCCTTTATTATACTCAATTATGACTAGTGTGGGATTACTTTATAAAGTCCATCTATGAGCAGCAATATACAATTCCTCATTCAACATTAAAGATGCATTACCTCAATGAGAGCTATGATTTCAAACTTATAGGACTAAAGGAAACACATCCATAATGTAAATGTTTCTTTGTGATTCCGTTCACGCCATTTGGGGATCCAAACACAAGGCTGCAGAGTAGATACAGAACTGGGCAGAATCAGAAACTCTCAGCTTGAAGCAAACTGTCATACTGAGGGCAGGTGTGCAACTGCATCTCTTGAGCCCCAGCCTCAGCTATCTGAATCTACATGTTAATGCTACATCTCACAGTGTGATCTTCACACTTCATCATTTCTACCTCATCTACAATTTTGTACTGGCTTTCTGATTTTATTACACACGAGTGATCAATAATCAGTCCTGTAGTTTTAGAACTTAAGTCAATACTTTTACCCATAGGAAGAACAAAATTATCAAAAAATAAATAAATAAACATTGCAAATAAATTTTGTGTATGCATGACCTTTGGACATGCCAACTATATTTTCGAATCTTCTTTAATCCACTCAGTCAATTGTGTTAAATCGACACATTAGTCCTGTCAGTGCCTGGTCAAGCCCAAAGAATCAAACTCTGTGACTCAGGCTAAAAGGAAAGTTGTCATGCTGGAATAACTGTCAACTCTTTCATGATTCTTTCCTCCCAGTTTATGGGAACTCATTAAAATGGCATTCAATCCCCTTAAATACCCACCCACAATTTACTGTCAAATATATCACCCTCAATTAAAGGTTATTCTTCCTAATAATGTTTCCCAACATACAATTCTTTTTTTCCTTTTAAGAGTGAAGTGGCTAGCAACTGTGAGAAAATAGGCTTGTTCATCACATTTTATCACTTTCCCTGCTATTTTTTTCCTCTGAGACACCACAGCCTTTTTATGTCCACGCTGGCTGTGCATGTTTATGACATCTATCACTGAGAGCCGTACCTGCCGGGCAAAAGCACAGTGCATAGGAGGGAGAGTCACTGCTGGCCAAATCCCTTTAGACTATGTCGTGATGAGTGATGGAGGTGGGAGCTTGCAGAAGCTCTCCGAGTCTGTGGGATACTAAGATACTTTATTTAGGTCAGAATTCGTGCAAACCTACTGTATTGGGTATTTTCTTTCAACATTTTTCATGTTTAACATAAGCCACAATTCCATTTTTAAGGCTAAATCTTTCAACATCCCAAGCTCCTCAACTCAGGCCATTTTCCAGTGTTTTATTATCTGGTTTGATGGGCAAACAGTGATTTGGTGTTTACTTCTAAGGTCACTCAGTGCCTTGAGACGAGACAACAGCCGGACACGAAAATAATATAAAGAATGGAAAACTGCAAGCATTGCCTGCTCATTGCCAGCTGTTTTTCTCGGGAAGGAGAATTATTGGATTTTCTGCTACATTTATTCTAAAGTTCTGTGAAGGTGCTGCATGATTTTTTTCACTTTCCCCCATGGTTTAGTCACTGTAGTACTTTAAAACACACACACTCATTCATACACACACTCTCACTCATACACACTCACACATACTGTCTCTCACACACACACACTCTCACATACACACATTCGCACTCACACACACACTCAAAAACATACACACTCTCTCACTCACACACACATGAGGTAGGATGTATATCTTCCACACTGGTTGCTTTTCCTTCCTCCTAACATGCCATATCCAAGTGCATATGAGTGTGGAAGCTCATATGGAAGAAAACCATTTGGCCACAGTTTAGCATTTAGAATTACTTCAGTGTTGGGATGCTGGCATTATCACCAAACAATGTGTACTCATAGAACCACATGAATATTCTACAGTGTATTCATCATTCATGCTTTTTTCAATGAGCCCTGTTGCTTAGGTGGCTTTTGGAAATAAAGTCCTTGGTGACTTATGAGCAGCATCTGGCAGGTATGAATGATCTTGATCTAAACATCTACAATATGCAACAATTTTAAAGAACTTTATGTTTTCCTTGGTGTTTAATAATCTGGACCCCTGGACAACTGGAAGAGGCTTCAAATCTGAAATATTCTGTTACCAGAACCTTCAACCCTTTGCTGTTCTAAGCAGCAGCTCCAATTTGTCTCCTTTCTCTTTACCCCCATGTCTTTACCACAGCCCACCACACTGTGGTGCATGTCCTTATATGGCCGTGTCTGTCCTTCCCACACAAATGAAAATGCAAAGGCAGAATGCTACACTTATGAAAACCAAGTCAGCAGATCAGTAAATGCTGCTTCTCATGAACTCTCTCAAAGATCGGCTTACACCAAGGACACAGTAACCATGGTGGCTCTCTGGCACTGTTCAGAGCAGCTACCTGCTTCATTTACCCCTTTGAGATGTTTGCTTCTCAGCCCTACTGTCTTATTCCCACATTGTATCATCAATTTTACCAGTTGTCTTAAGTTCACAACTCCATTACATCTTAAAGTGAGTGTGGCAGAAATGAAGGTTTGATTCTTGCCAAATGTATCCTGAAAGCTTTGGGAAAGCCCCATAATGGGAAATCATAACACCAAACAAAGATGACCAAACAAGCCTGTCAAATGGATCTCAGGAAACCCCACTGTGTTCAGCTGGGGAGACAAGCCTAAACATCTAGAAAGGTTCTCTATGAGGGTTGGATGCAAGCGTCTTTATATCTTGGCTCCATTCTCAAGAAATCACAAGCTAGAAAGTGCAGGATCAGACCAGACGGTTCTGCACACGAAAGGAAAGGTCTTGTTTCATAACTAAAAGATTAGCAAGCTAAATCATAGCCAAATCTAATTTCTTGTAGTTCCTCCTGAGAGTTAGGCTGCCTTAATCAATTGAATTCCTAAAGAAAATGAGGACCTCAGAAGCAAACCTGAATTTATTAAAAACAACCTTGCAATCAAAATCGCCAGTAGGTGTGGGGCTTGCTAATGGAGTTCATTCAATACATGCTACTCAGCAGTTTTGAGGATATGTTTTCTAGACTAGACTGAGGTCTCTTCCTGTTAGGGGAAAATATTGAATGGAATGCAATCCATACAATATTAATCCCTTGCTCTACTTTACAGCTTAGTAGTAAAGTTATTTATGCTGCCAGAGGCACTTCATGACATTAACAAGTGGTAAGATCGCTGTAGACAGGTGGACCAAGTCTGTAATGGCGACAAAGGGCAGAATAACAGCATCTCTCTGCTAGGCTACATACCAGGACGATGGCCAAGGGGAATGACCCTGGAATCAATTTTTTATATGACACACTGAAGGATAATTGATGTCTAAATCAATCTCTGTCCTATGTCCTGGAACAAATGAATAGCAGAAATTGTCATTTAGATGAACATAGTCTAGATGTAGGTCAACTAGCTGTCAGTCACAAATCTATCTTTTTCTCAGATCAAATATATCCTTTCAGATCTAATTATGTATTCTGTATCTAACTCTCCACATATTAACACAAGCTACACTATCAACCATACTACTTTTATTCACATGGACATATTTTTATCTGATTGTGTAATTTATAAACCTTTATCTGTTCTAGTTTATTTTTCCCTACATCCATTACCAACTAGATTACAGTAATGCCATCTTGCACAGAGTTCCGCTGTCTCCCACAGCACCCACTACAATGGTAAATACAGGACAGACACACACATAGTGTCTGTAAATAAAGAAATACAAAGCTAACATTTTGACTGATAGAAGGTTATAATACTGCCATTTTCCATGATCAGATGTGGACTGTTCAAAAAGAAGGAAGTCATGCCATAAATAATTCAGAACAGAAGACCTAAAAGTCATTTATATTTTACTTTGAAATGCATTATGGCTGGCTGCATCTTTATAGAATTAGAATGGTGCAAATATAAAAAAAATAGTCAATGAATGATGAGCCATGTGCTGTGGTAAGCGAAAGGATAAAAAGGGCATGAGAACATTTGTGGTTGTGTCTGCTCAGTATTCATCCCAGTCCCTACAGCATCTTAATGTCCTTATATGTAATTTTATGCCTTCTCTGGTACATGGCAATGGGAAAGCAAACCCAGACATTACTCCAGACTCCTCTGACTGATTTCTCTGTTACTGCCTACAACCTAAAAGCCAGCACCTCGATAACTCATAGACAACCTGCCCTCTTTCCTGCAGCTTTGAATTTATGGAAACACAGAAACAGAACATTCCAGAGCTGGTACACACATAGCGTGCTCCTAAGAATTTCCAGAAACCCACATTCCCTGATACATGTTTTGCCGTCTACTTATAGTTTCTAATCAATTCATTTATAATATTTATCAGAATTTCATTTTGTTTGTGCCATAGCTACCAACAGAGATGCCCTGAAAGTATAAACACTTTGTACAGTTGTCTGTTGAAATAGGAGCAGCGGGGCTGCGTCCCCGGCACCCGGCCGCCCCCACGGCTAGCTTTACCCAAAATAATTACATGGAAACTGTATTCTTTTAAACACCGCTTGGCCCATTTCTATCTAGCCTCTTCTAGGCTAGCTCTCACACCTGGACTAGCCCATTTCTAATAATCTGCTGTAGCCCACGAGCTGGTTTACCAGGAATGATCTTAACCTGCATCTGCCTGGGGTAGAAGAATCATGGGGACTCCCTGACTCAGCTTCTTTCTCCCAGCATTCCCTTCTGTTTACTCCGCCTACCTAAGGGTTGGCCTATCAAATGGGTCTAGGCAGTTTCTTTATTGCTTAACCAATGAAATCAACAGATTGATATATGACACCCCCACATCAGTTGTCCAGGATCCCAGGGGAAATGTCCAGCCCTACTTCTCAAGACAGTCCACTACTGTGGGATAATGCGGTTGTACACTGTGAAGATTTGCCACTCATATTGGTTTAATAAAACACTGACTGACCAGTAGCCAGGCAGGAAGTATAGGCAGGCAACCAGACTGGGAGAATTCTGGGAAGAGAAAAGGCAGAGACAGTCACCAGCCAGATACAGAGAAAGTAAGATGAGAATGTCCTACTGAGAAAAAGTGGCAAGCCACATAGATAAGAATTATGGGCTAAGTTAAGTCATAAGAGCTAGTTAGTAATAAGCCTGAGCTAAGAGGACAAAGAATTTGTAATTAATATAAGTCTCTATGTGTTTATTCGTGACTGAATGCTTGAAGGACAAGAAAGGACATAAACTACTGTCTACAGTCCACTGTAGACATTTTCCAGAAAAAAAAATTTTCTGGAATTTTATCAACTTTATTAAGCTTCCTAAACCAGCAGTTTTCAACCTATAGATTTTGACCCCTTTCGGGGTTAACAGGACCCTTACACAGGGGTCGTCTAAGACCATTAGAAGACATGGATATTTATTTACGTTATTATTCATAACAGTAGCAAAATTACAGTTATGAAGTAGCAATGAAATATGGTTGGAGGTTACCACATCATGAGGAACTACATTAAAGAGTTGAAACATTAGGAAGGTTGAGAACTGCCAATCTAAACTCTCTAAATGCTTTCAAAATCAAAATATACCAGTCAAAACGTAGCCTCTCAGGTACAAAGGCCTCCATAGAATCTCAGTCTACTCCTTATTTTAATTTTATACCTCTAAACTGGAGAGTCATAATCTCATAGATACCTCACAGGATTTTGATGAAGTTGTGATATCCAATTCTAGCAGTTGGTAGAAAAGTCACTGTAACATAAATCTCATCTGCCTCCTCAGATTGTCGCTTCTTCTCAGCTGCCAGACAGTCCTGACTGTTGGGAGGCCTTCTTGGATGCTCCAGGCCACTACTGAAAAGGTCTAAGCAAACTGCAGATGTAGGAGAGTGAGATGGAGTTAACACCCTGTGGAGAGAGCTGTGATCCACGCTAGTTAGGAGGGAGCCAGGCAGAGGAACCACTCTCTATTTGGAGTCTATGCAGTGCTCACTATCACCTGTCTGAAGCCACAGGACCTGCTGACTGCCTAGCTGTGCTCGCATCAGAGCGCCCATGTCCGGAGTGTAGTGTTTCCTGTCTGTTGACGCCCACCAGCCTCCACGTGCTTTCTCCACTTTCTCCTTCACTTCCTTCTATTTGTACCACCCAAATAAAACCCTCGGTTAAGGGTTCCTGTTTGCTTTATTTTCTATGTTCCATGTAACCCAGTGCTGTTTTTCCTTCAACTAGCTTGATTGTATCTCTGGTACTTGAAACCAAGAAGCCAGAAGAGAGCAAAGAGGCAGAGTATCTACGGCAATACCATACTACATCAAAAGTGACTACTCAGCCACTCAGCCCTGAGCCGAGAGGCTTTTAGAAGGTAATGGGGGTGTGATAGCTATGGGGCTCCTTTTCTTCTTCTGATTGTGGGGGTGATGGGAGAGTGTTAAGGACTAACCGAATGAGGCGCTTTGAGCATAGCAAACACTCTACAGCAGAACTCCATTCACAGCACGTAAAGATGACTTTAAACAATAAAACCAAATGCCTCTTAAAGTGATTTGCTAATAAATGGAAGGATGGGCTTTTCAAGTATGTATAGATAGGTTTTTCAGGTGACAATCTTAAAGAATCAACTATTTTTAAAAAACAAACATTCATAAATTTTTGTGTTCTCCCAAACCAACGAAGGAATGTTGAGGGTTGTTCATCTGTTTCTATCTCATCTGGTGATATTGAAAGTCTTGTTCTGCTAAAAATTCTTGGAAGGTTAATTTATTATATAAAAGGTACCTACGTTTTTTTATTAGCTGAGTGGAGTTGAGATTAGTTCTGTGACTTCGTTTTCTTGTCTTTAAAACATAATAATATCTACTTCAAAGATTCAAAAATGAAGGAAATGAATACAACGACATCTATGAGGATCATTCAATGGAAAAAAAAATGTTTTATCTAGGATTTACATTGTTATGCAATAACAACAGCCCGCTCTCCGGAGCCCTGGATCTCCTCATTTGTATTTCTCTTCCCCTTCAATCAGTTATGTTTTGTTTGGTGCCAAGCATGAAAGAAACATTTTAAAATGTAGCCAGACTTTCTGCTCACCTAGACTCTTAAAAGCCAAAGTCATTTCAACAAACTATTATTGGAGCCCCAAAACAAAAGAAGAGGATCCATTCCGTCCAGATTCAGTTCAGATGGGCTGCAACATGTCCTCTTGATGAATGTGTGCCTCACCTCTGGGATCACATAATTCCCTTAAATAGGGACGGTTCACTAATTTGGTGAACTGTATGTGTGCCAGTCACCAAGCTCACCATTTAAAAAATTATCTCATAGGTTCCTTGCATATAATTTCTGCACTGCTATAAGAGAATATTTCATGCTAGTATCTTTCGAGAAAGGCAATTCTGTTTCCCCCACAGTCCTCAACTAATGGTATTTTTCATTTCTTTCTGCCCGAGCATTCTGGGAGCAGTAATAAACTATCATTCAGTCCCAGTGGGCAATAATTTCATGAGAGAAGTGTCGTCTTCTAAAAAGCAGTCTATTTGTCAACATTCCTTTGTTGCCTGTAGTCCTCTGTTGAGGACTCATGAGATTTTCCCCCTTTCATGTCTATCAGTGCCATCGTTGTGGGACTTCACACATAAAGCTTCCCTCACATTTCCAGGAGGCGAAATCGTACAGCAAATTCATTGTTCCTCCAGTTCTCACAGTGTTTCTGCCCACTTCTGAAACTGAGACGAAATGGCCTTCTCCAGTTGGTTATCTACAACCATATCCAAGCACACACACACACAAATCAACAATGAAAGAAAAAGAAGCCATGAATTTGAAAGAGAGAAAGGATATGGCTACATGAAAGGGGTTGGCAGGAAGAAAAAGAAGAGGGATAAATTATGGAATTATAAATTCCCAAATATTATTTTAAAAACCAGTACAAAAAGATAATATATAAAGTATGGCAAAAACTTAAACTTGCTGGGCAGTGGTGGAACATACTTTTAATCCCAGAAGCAGAGGCCGCGGTGGACCTCTGAATTTGAGGCCAGCCTGATCTACATAATGAGTTCCAAAATAGTCAGGGCTACAGAGAAAAGCCCTATCTCAAAAAACCCCAAAACTTATTCTCAGACTTTAATTTTTTTTAGGTGTGATATTCATACTGCAAATGCACACACAACCACACAGCTCGATGCATTCCTTGCTGTTTTTCAAAGAGCAGCTTGCCTGTTGCATCAGTCAGCAGGGGTTGCAAGCACAAAACCATTTCCTGATTTCAGAAGGCCATGGAAACCTTAGGCAATTTCTATATTACAAATACAATCTCCATCTATAATAAAGTTAAGTCATTCAGTCATTTTGGCCATCTGGGCCCAGTGGCTGCTTTTGCCTTGTCTGATTTCCTCTGAGTAGAGTGACTGTAGTATTCTTAGCCAATTTCAAAGTCCATCTAATGTTTTCCGAGGCAAATATCTAGAATGCTAGCTTCTGAAATGCCTTTCATAGGAGGAACTTTAGCCTCAATAGCTAACCCAGTATTCCCTTTCCTCTTGGGGCTCTGTTAAAATTTGAAGATTGCTTTATTGCCCTTAACTCCAGCATTCTCTGCTCTGCCAGTGCCACAGAGTAGCTACCAGAGCCTCGGTAGACTTCATGATAGCATAGCCCCAAGTCCAGGACATGTCTTTCCATATGATACCAACTGTTTGGTCAGTTATATTTCTGTTGCTTCACCTCAAAATCTAGGATCCTTATGTCTGATGAGAACTTTGAAAGTATCATCACTGTCATCCACTGCCCTTTCTGTAATATCCATCAGATTGTGTGGGACTTTGATGTACTGTAGTAGAAATGACTTATTTTGTTGTTGTTGGTGGTGGGTTTTTTTTGTTGTTGTTGTTTTCTTGCTTGAAAACAACCACATGCATGTCTCCAACATCCGAGAAAGAAAAACTCTTGTGGCGTCCTATCTCTTCAGACAAGGTGACTAGGTGTGTGGAAGGAATGCACGCGCTTGTGCTGGGATGTGGAAAAGAAGACTTGCAAATCTGACTCCTCGTTACTCACTTGTCTCCATCTTATAACCCAAGTGTTGGGAATGGGACAACAAACTGCCTGTAGCAGAGGGGTAGGGAATGCACATTGCCTTGGCCTCTTAAAATGGAATCAAAGAAGGAAGTAAAACTTGCTGTCAGGAACCATATAGTAGAAAGATCAGCTTAGATGCCTTTTAGACTTCTAACCTTAGATGATAGTGCAATAAATGAGCTGCAAAATCTCCTTTGGAAAATGTGACTATTTGTTAAATCTTTGACTATACATACCTTTCTCCTTCCTTTTGACGTGGAACCTTGTTGGAAGCTCCAGGCATATTTCAGCATCAATACTTTGTAAATAGGACTTTCAAACTGTTTGTGTATGGACTACTTGCTTTTGTTATTGTGTGGTTTGGTTAAAAAAAAAGGTGGGGGGCTGGAGAGATGGCTCAGTGGTTAAGAGCATTGCCTGCTCTTCCAAAGGTCCTGAGTTCAATTCCCGGCAACCACATGGTGGCTCACAACCATCTGTAATAAGGTGCCCTCTTCTGGCCTGCAAACATACATACACACAGACAGAATATTGTATACATAATAAATAAATAAATATTTTTTTAAAAAGGTGTGCTCTCTTTGGATTGTCTCAATATTCTTTAGAGTGCTTACAAGTGCTCTCTCCTACAGAACTGTACCCCAGGGTCCTACCAGGCAAATACTAGAAAGCGTTTGTCTCCATTGTAGCAAGAATACATTTTTATGGACCATAAAAGGTGGCCATTTGCCTATGACATGCCGTGAATGATCAAAGTTGAAGCAAATAGACAAACTAAATACATCATGCTGTGGGAACTGCTAATGGCCCCCGATCCTTGTGTTTGTTTTCATCATGGTTGAGGACAGCCTCCTAGCTGTGTAGCCACGAACACAACTGCTGGCATCTTCAGTTACATGAAAACATAGAACTCGGGCTCTTGCAGAAGAATGTATAGGAGCGGGTGTGCTGGTTGGTAGGCTGGAGCGTGAAATGCTGACGATAAGCTCTTCTCCACTCCCAGATGTGAGCTTCAATGTGCTCACAGCCCAGCCTCTGCTGCTCAGAAAGTCTGAGGCAGTTGTTTTCTGGGAAGATCACAGCAACTTTGTGACCTTCCAGTCCCCATCTGCGGTGTACAAATAGTTAAAGATGACAAACAGGCATGAATGTATTATAATAAAATGCATTTGTAGGAATAGGTGGCAGATTGGGTCCAGGGTATGTCATTTTCTCATCCTTTACCATATAAATGATGGAAGAAATTAGTGTCCGAATGGCTGTGTGAAGCAGAGATACCCACAAACCAAACCATTTGCCTTAAAACTACTCATGAAGGAGAAAGGTAAACTTTGTTTTCTTTTGGCCATTGTGTGAGGGAGACACTTTTCAAAGATTACTTTCTGCCTTGTCAGTGCACATGAACAGACATTGTTTACCCCTCTAAAGTTCATAATTGAAAACGGGAAGCAACGGGCATCAACTATCTGAGGCTGACACCTCCCTGAATCATCACTACAGAAGGCTCTGCTATTCCTTCCCTTTTGAAAAAGGAAGATAGATCTGTTTTCTTGGAAGACATCTGCCTCTCACTTGACCTCTATTGAATCTTTCGCTGTAGCTGGCATCTTGAGTTACCTCAGTACACGGTAGCACCTAGATGTACTATGAAAAGGGGGTAAAATTTAGTGAGGGTTGAACTTTTATGTCCAACCTAACTTCCCCCTCCTTTTCTGTGTCCTAGTCTTGAAAGACTTCTTCGCTGAAAATCAAAGTGTTCATTTGTCATGATGTCATAATCTGTTCCTCTACACTTTTGCTGTTTGTTCCAACCATTAATTATGAGACCATTAAAGAGCTAGACAATATAGAAGTTGAAGAGTTGTATGCTGCAACCACAGTAGCTACTACTCTGGTGTATCTTGGAACAAACTTGGCTTGTGCTTTGACATAGGCTAAGTAGACCCTTCAAAATTCTAAGAATCGGATTCAGAAACTGTACAATAAGAGATGACTTTAGACATTCATTTGGCCTGAAGAGAGGGGAGCAGTCATGAAAAAACAATGTCCTACTTTGATGAAAGTATGAGAAATGTTTTGAGGCTTGGAGAATAAGGGGAAGACATTCTATGATGGAAGAAAATCTTGAAGCCATTGAAGTGCACTTGGCTGTATTATGAGATCATGTAAACTTTTGAGCTCCAATTTCCTTGTTTATGAATTTGGGAGGTTTTTCATAATTCTAAAAAAAGGAGTATGAGGAAAAGAATCCACTTTCATATACTTGAATTCTTTAGAGGAAATAGTGCTAAAATCTGTAGCACAAAACACACAAAAATATTGCCATATTTATATTTGATTTTACTTATAACAATATGAAATATTTCTTCTAGAACATTCCTGAAAGAGTTAGAGGCTATTAGGTATTACATTTAAATTAATTTTCATTTTTCTATCTGAACTTCTATTCACAAGGAAATGCTTTTAAAAGCATCATATTTGTTCTAGATTAAATGACATGCAACTAATTTAATTTTTCTTAGTTGTTTTTGGATGTTTCTGACTTTGATTTTTTAAATTTTTATTTTTCCCAACGAATTACAAGTTAACCTTCAATTTCAGCCAAGGTGAATTTGGTCATCTCAAAGTCAGATTATATAATACTCAGGTACCTTTCTGTGTTGTTAATATGAATATTAACAAAATCAACATGTCTGTTGAGGACACTAGTAGTTCAGAGGATCTGTTAATATAACAACCACAGCATCTCAGATATTGTTGCTTATTATACTAAAAATTCAGCAGAATAAACTGTTAACAAGAAATCTGCTTACATGGAAAAGCCAAATCTTTACTAATAATTCTGGATGCCTGGGATTTCATATGGTGAGTGTGGTAGCCTCTTATTAATGATCTTGTTGATCAAAATGTACAGGATTAAAGTCAAGGTTCAGATTGTATCCTGATGTTCATTTTTAGGGAGTAAGTGAAAATCCACTCATATGTACATAATCAGGAATGAATCTATCACCATTTTTGAAGGCTGTGCTTGTAGGCTTATTTCTCAAGAGTTACTATAATCCTATAATTCAGGAAAGGCAAGTATAGCAAGTAAACTCAAGCTATAAAAAACATTTTGGTTCTTATTGACTTTAAATCAATAAAACAGACTCTGAGTTTTACACCCCAAAGGTTTCCAGGGAATGAAATTTCATCAGTACTGAGGCTATTGTTTCTCCATGGATCATGTTAGTCAGTATTCAGAAATTACATATGTGAGATCTGGAGAAAGGCTTCTGATTGATGGGTTGTTGTAGTAATTGGAGCGGCAGGGCTGCGTCCCCAGCACCCTGGCCGCCTGGCTAGCTTATGCCCCGAAATAACAACACACAAATTGTATTCATTTAAACACTGCTTGGCCCTTTAGCTCTAGCCCTTACTGGCTAATTCTGATATCCGGATCAACCCATCTCTAATAATCTGTGAGCACTGGTCTTACCGGGAAGATTCTAGCCTATGTCCATCCTGGGTCGGAGCTTCATCGCGTGTGTCTGCCCGGGAGTGGGGCATGGCGTCTCTTCTGAGGCGTCTGTTCCCGAGAGGAGAGCTGTCGAGTCTGAGCTCACTTCCTCTTCCTCCCAGCATTTTGTTCTGTTTTCTCCACCCACCTGTGTTCTAACCTATGAGGGCCAGCCAAGCAGTTTCTTTATTTTTTTAACCAATGACCTTCCTCCATCAGGTTGTTGTTGCCCCAAATGATATATAGCATGGTTTCACTTCAAAATCTGTTCTTCCTTTTAATTCCAGGTTATCTGCTCCGTAGTTTATGGAAATATAAGCTTGTTGCTAAAATACTTCAGATGTCTCCTTGTGTGTCTACTGGAGAATCATCCCTCAGAGGTCTTCCTACACATCCACTGGGAGTTGCATGGTAGTATACTCACATAGCAGGTAAAAGGCTAGTTTCAAAGGATGAAGTCATTCTGCATTCTTCCTGCCAGGTCCTGATCCCTGGCATGGAGTGATTGATTTTTCTCCTGGACAAAGTACTATCTAATCAAGTTATATGTACTGGGCAGAATCTGCCCCGAGGAGTGCCCTTCAGCTGGTTGCAAATACAGACCAGCTGCATTTGGCTGTCCAGAGGCATTGCTGCCAAGCATTTAGCTCTCGTACCTTTTGCTCATGATTTGAGAAGGGCATCTCTCTTCGCTCCTCTCTCTCTTCTCTCTCTGTTTCTTCAAGATATTCTTATTCTCTTTTACTATGACTCCCAGAAAAGAGTCATTTTGAATTTTATGATCCTACAACAGAGTGCCAGGGATATGGGTATGAATTATTTTTGCTTTGCTTGGCCACAATAATATTCATTGAAATAATTACTAGGACCTCACCACCAGCTTGGATAAGTAGATAAATAACAAACATAAGCTCTTCCTTTTTAAGAGCCTGGGGATGGACATTTTGTTTTTTACCCCAGACTTGTTGGTTTGCAGTCTATTTGGCATTGGGGGCAGGTATATATTAACTAATTGCAGACTGAGAACACTCTGCTGTTCTTACCTTGGCACACAGGGTACAATGACTCCCGATGGGCTGAATTCTTGCCAGCATTTTCCATATTCCAGTCCCTCCGAGCGTTGAGTGAAGCAGTACCTCGCAGGCTGCTCCTGCCAGTTGAGTCTGCACACCTCCCATCTGGATGGCCCAATACCAAACGTGCTGCCTTGCCAGTGCAGGTGTCTGCATAGGAAATGTTCTATCTAGTAGCTGCTGAGCTTCCAGCAAATGTATCTGGTGCTTTGAAGGGTGTAGTGATGAGGCGAGCAGGCCTTGTCCCGCCGCCCAGCTAGCTTTACCCAAAATAATTACATGGAAACTGTATTCATTTAAAACACTGCCTGGCCCATTAGTTCCAGCATCTTATTGGCTAATTCTCACATCTTGATTAACCCATTTCTAATTATCTGTGTAGCATCATCAGGTGGTGGCTTACTGGGAAGATTCTAACCTACGTCCATCTTGGGCCAAAGCTTCATGGCGTATGCCAGACTCTGCTTCTTCTTCCCAGCATTCTGTTCGGTCTACACTCCGCCTATCTAAGCTGCTGTCCTATCAAAAGGCCAAGGCAGTCTCTTTATTTAACCAATGAAAGTAACACATAGACAGAAGACCCTTCTACATAAGAAGGGAGGGTGGAACATAAGGGAACCGAAACACTCGATGTGCTGGCTAGGGGCTGAAGGGGTATGGACACTGAATGAGCCTGGGTGCTCTGGCCCTACCTCGCCTGTCTCTGTCGCAGCCTCTTAGCTCATGCTCACAACCACTCGCTCTCATTCTTTTCTCAGAGGTCAGGCTACAGGTCCCAAATATGAGCTCTCTCCACTTCGTTCTGTAGCATGACCATACTTCCCTCCAGAGAGACCAATGTTTGTTCCTGAATTAAAATTACAAACAGATCCTGGGGGTGATGTCTCTCCTAATGAGTGGGAAGAGGAAGCCTTTGGAGCTGGAAGATATAAAATGGTAGAGCTTTTTTCTGTCTGCCCTAAGGCCACTTGCAACAAAGAACTCTACTGAAAACTCTCAAGATGGTTCTACCAGTGCACAAAGGAGGATGTGTATGTGTGTGTGTGTGTGTGGGGGGGGTCCTTCTCCGGTCTCAGACTGCAAAGCTTCTGTTCTAAATTATAGTTTTCAGAATACCACACGCTGTATCCACGGTACTCCATCTGAAGCATCCTTTCTCTCTTTCCCTTGAAGCCCTGCTACAGGGAAGTCTTGCCCTTCCCAACCATGATGCCTAGTAAGCAAAGGTCAGGTCTGTGGTTTCTCCAATAAATCTAAACCAGTACTTCTCCACCCCGTCTAGTCTCTGTGAACTGTTGCACTCTCATTCCCATGGGAGTGATTTTGTAACTTCCCCATACTTAGCTAATTTAATGTCATTATCACTGGACCAAGTCTGAAGGCTTCCATGGCTCTCTGCAGCCACACAGCAGATGTTTCATCTACAACTTGTGCAGCTCCAAGAAAGCATTCAGAATTTGGACTGCCATTTTCCACTGCTCTCCCCAATTCTTCATAACAACCATTGGTGTTCTCTACATACAGATCTTGTAATACTTTGCTTAATTAATCAATTAATCTCTGATTAGTTTAGACATCTGACCTAGAAGTTGACTGTATGGGAGGTAATGTCTTCCAGAATTTATCAGTTTTGTTTGTTTTGTTCTAACAAGAAGTCCTTCACTTTGGTGGCCGTGGAGGACAGGTGATAATGGGGGAGAGACACTTGGCAACTTTGGAAGCATTTTCAATTTAAAGTTAATTTTCTGTCACAGTAGGGGGGGGAAATCTACATGAAACCTCCCTCAGCTACAACTGTTAGGGATGCCAGTAAGCACACAGGCAAGGGCGACTCTAAGGTGCCCAGATTTCCCTCATGTCAGTGATAAAGCTGTTGACCAAGATAATTATGTCTCTGGGGCCAAACTCAGCTGTTTTATGGATGACCCCGTCCACAATTATACATAGTCACCACTTAAAACCCTATCTGATTTATCACGGTAATAGACACTATGAAAATGTTTCCCTGCAGGCATTTCTTTTAGCAGAACCCCCATATTTCAGTTTGAATCAGCAATGGCGTTTATGCAATTAGAAATGCTTGAAGGAAGCCTAGAGATTGGCTGTAGATAGCAAGGTCTTATCAGCAGAGTTTTACCTACATGGACAAAATTGTCTTTAAAACACTTTTGGGAAATCTAAACTATCTCGTTCGGTTTTGCACACAAAAATATCGATGATGGAGAGGAAAGTAACTTTCTGAAACATTAAAATCATATTATTTCTCTGGCTAAATCCCCTGATGGGGATTTTATAGGTTTCCTTAATTTGAAAGAGTTTTTTTCAAGATTCTTGTGATAATTAAATAATAAATACAACACGCACACTTATATAATGTTTCTATTTGTGGCACCAATTTATTCCACATCAATCATATTAGATAAGGAATGACTAGGTGTTATCTAATTGGGAAATAAATTCAAACAAAAGTCCAAGTGGGATCTAAGCATATGGAGAACTGGTTCTGTCTTTGGTCCCTTTCTTTCTTTCTTTCTTTCTTTCTTTCTTTCTTTCTTTCTTTCTTTCTTACCACCCTCTTCTTCCGTTTTGGACTCTATTCTTTTGGGAAATGCCCCAAATATTAAATACCTGCCAGTCAACAACAGTAGCTCTCTGCTCTGCCTCAGGAAAAGACATCCTCATTTTATAACCTTCAGTCTGTGCAAGGCAAGTATCATTTCCACCTTATAAAGAAATCAACACTCACAATGTATAAGTAACCTTTCCCAAGGCCACATGGACTAATTGGGAGAAAATGAGATTAAAGATTTCAGGACTAAATTACTCTCCATCATCCACATATTTTCTATATTGCCTGTGAGCCCACAGTCTTGGGCCCCCGAGGATGTGACTGCTACGTGCTTTAAGACTGAGGCTTAAGGCTGTACCATGAGTATCGCCGGGGTTATGAGTATGAAGCCAGGAAAAGCCTGTGGAACCCTAGCAGTTTCCAGTCTGAGAGTAGCCCAGGTCAGCCATTCCAGAGACCAGTACAGACCTCCTCAGTTGTTTGTGCTGACATAGATATCGAGTAGAATTCCTTAGTGCCAACATCCCCAGAGCCAACTTGGTAAAGACCAGAAAGCAGAGTACAAAACCCAAATGACTAGCAGTTGGCGGAAAGAAGTCAGGTTAGTCCAAAGAGGCATTTTACTGTCTCTATTTGAGTTCTGAACATTCTGGATGTTTAAACCAGAAAAAGAAATGCAAACATGAAATAAAAGAAACAGCTTTCACTGTCCAGCCCACAGTGCCCCCAGACAATCAGCAGGGCAGGGCTCGTGGAGATCAGAGGAGGCGCTAGAACCTATACCTCACATTTACTTACAAATCTGAGTTGGGTGAGCATGAGTCTGTGAGCTCATCAAACTTTTATAATTGGATTTTTATCACTATGAGCAATAGAAGGACAAACAAAATCAAGAATCACTCTCTTCACAACATCATGTTCAACTCAAGTGGTTTTGAAGTCAATAAAGCACTCAAACCTTTCTTTGGTCTTCTATCAATGTTTCTGCAGGTTGGAGGAACTTGAGTGATCAATTGCTTCCATCCACTGAACCTCCACGGTGTTTCTACTTAAAGGGAACCTTTAGGTCAATGTTTTGTTTTAATTTGGTTGTCAACATCCAGAAAAAAGAAAAACAAATGAAAGATACAATACAATCTGGAAATTAAAGGTTATTGAAAGAAATGTATTTCTATGTATGTGGTCTCTACTGATAATCAGGATTTACAACTTGTAAAAACAGAGGGGGCAAATCATCTTTGCTCTGAATTGCCAAGGGAATTACCTTTATCCTGCCAAATGGTCCAGATGCTTTCTTCCAGCAAAATTTCCCTATCATGCTAACCCTGATTTGCATGAACGTAACTCAACCAGACACAGCCAGGTATGCCTCTGATTTACAGAACGTGGCTTTAAAATTACTTGACTTGATTTAAAATGAAGCTAAGCAGTAAAAGTGGAACCACGAGTTTCCCTTTTCTTTTCCTAACCTTGAATCAGAAACTTCCACTAAATCATATTAAAAACAATAATTGCTAAGTGACCCCAGCTCGCAGGAAAGAACCATGACCTAAGTTTACAGAGCAAATCATCAAACACTTCCCAATTAGATATTTCACAAAATATCTCAATATAAAAAATAGTAACACCATAAAATATTTTTTTTAAATTTATTTTATGTGTATGGGTGTTTTGCCTGCATGTATGTATGTCTGTGTGCCATGTGCGCTCACAGAAGCCAGAAGAAGTTGTTGGATCCCGAAAGACTGTTGCAAGGAGGCATGGAGGTACTGGAATTCTTTTACCACTGAGCCATCTCTCCAGCCCCAAATAATTCATTATTAAAGCTATCTGTCTTGAGAAAGAGATCTTTTTTCCATAGAACGCAAGTATTTGTCCACCATATACACATCTTGCCTCAAGACGTGACTGTCTTATGTGTGAAATTCAGTGAATGATAACTCAGTGTTTACTGTAGGCATCATGTTCATCACTCAGAATTTAAAGGGTCACTATGGCATTTTGTGACGATATATTAGAAGCAGAACCGTCTGGCATCTGTAAGAGCAGACAGAGGCATGTGGAGGTAGCAGTAGTGATGGTGTATGAACGAGGTGGGGACAACTTGAGTAGAATCTGGTACCACACTGGATATATTGGTGAACAGCAAGTTTGGTTTCCAGTTTGGAGCTAAGGCAATGCCTCTGGGTGAGAGGAAGAAATGTCAGGTCTGCAGAGGCCTCTCAGGAACAGGACTTTATGAAAGGCAACTGTGTACGGAAGGCTGTGGTGCAAGGCCATTTTTGCTGGCTACAAGTCAGGTCTCTGGAACCAAAGAGAACAAACGGCTCTTCTTAAAGGCATTTATGGACACGGAAGCCGGGTGACACTGTACCCTTCCCAGATTTAAACTAATGAAAAAATAAATAAATAAAAGGCGGGGGGAGGGGGCGAGGATGTCAGGGTTAGAGCAGTACCACAGGCTCACAGGCTCCATCACCCTGCAGATGAACGCAGAGAGCTAACTGCAGTCTGGTATGCTGTCAGAGATGATTGTATTCTAAGACCATTTTTAGAGGTCCCTTGGTTTGCTTCCCGAATGGAAATCTGACATTCCGCTAACTGTAAGAGCTAGCTGGAGAATAAATGGCTCAAGGAGTGAAGCCTCTTTCAGTTCAGCCTTCCGGTTTCAAATTACTTTCACAGCAAAGACCAGCTCGTTGCCGGAATGATGCTCTTACTCTGATTATTAAACACTTAGACGGAGTTAAAGGAGCCGTAGAGCACACGCACTGAGCAGACCCCTGGCCCTCCTCCCTGCTTGGGTTCTACATCGGGTTCTCGCATTTGCCCTGTGGGTGTGGAGGAAGTCAGTACACATCCTGTCTCAGCATAATTACCTGTAAATTATAAAACCTTCCGCCAGCGGTGGAAATCTGTGATTTCCCCTCAGATTTCCGAATACAGAAACAAGAAAATTAGGGCAAATGCCTGAAATACATCGAGGTTTTTGTTTTCTAGAGGAAATGAAAATGGTACATTTCGATCCAAATCAATGCGGATTTATTTCATAATTAGGTGTTGAAAAGGCTGCATACACCCCCTTTTAATACACAGCATGCCGATGCCGAGAGTTTAGAATTTCAAAGTGTTAATATCAGCCACGATTATTCAACCTTCTAATTTTATAAAAATAATGACAGCTAAGCCATCCTGCTCAGAGAATCGATTATATGCCTAGTTTTAAACTTAACTTTTAAGTGGCCTTCCATTAGGAGGTGAAGTGAATATCCACTTGGAGGGAGGGTTACAAATTCAAATGTCCTGCTTTCAATAGGGACCAAACAGTGTCCCAAAAGAAGCCCAGACCACCCTCTGGTTATGAGCCATTCCAAACAGTTATTGATGAAGCAACCAGGAGCTGATCCGGATATTTACAAGGGAAAAGTTCCTGCCTGATTATATCAACACATCTGATATAAGCCATTGATTTTATACACCCCATGGAGTTCATTAGAATTATAAATAAACTTTCCAGTGTTTGTTTTGGTTTCTACACCTGATTAGCATAGATGAGATTACACTGATTTCCGCTGAGATAAATGTTCTACACTTCCTGCTGTGCACCCTCATTTGCTCTGAACCCCAGCAGCTAATCCTTTAAGGGACTACCTGGAATACATAGCCAGACTGACATTCTCCCTAATCTAAAACACACACACACACACACACACACACACACACACACACACACGCGCGCGCGCGCGCGCAAGCCCAGAGACTGAGAAACTTGGCCAATTCTAAGCGATGATGGAGGTGTACTTACTCACGTCCACCTAGTTTCCCAGCCTGTTAAGCAACGTCTCTTTGTCTTTCCTTTTACTCCTCTAGGACTTTTATTGAGCTTCTCTTTCCTAACCGTTATATCATCCATTTCTAGGCTTTCAGGCCCCTCAGTGGGAGCTCGCTTTGCTGGGGAATATTATTTTAAGGTGTGTTGCTTTTGTTTATGCCCCAACAACATGAAGCTGTGATTCCTTGCCTGTCACCCAGCCACCTAGCCAGCCAGGGAATAAGAGTGAATGTAAGATGATACAGCACAAAAAAAAAGGGGGGGGGGAGCCAGAGGCGAAAGGTAGTCGGGATAAGTTAAAGTTAAGAAAAGCTGGTAAGAAGTAGCAAGGCAAGCTAAGGCTGGGCATTCGTAACTAAAAATAAACCTCCGTGTGTGATTTATTTGGGAGCTGCGTGGCAGGCCCCCCAAAAGCCAAAAGAATAAAGCATCACAGTATATCACTTGACTCCTCTGCTCTGCCCCTTCCGTTCTGCTTATGCACCTCCTCCTTTTCCAAAGCTGAGGGTGGGCTAAATCAGCCAGCTCAACCCCAACAAAATTACCTAATACACCTTCCACACACTTGCGTGTTTCTTTGTTGAATACACAACAGTGTTATCCAGAAAGAACACGCCAACTATTACAGCAAAATGAGTAAGCCTTGTGCTCCCGAGCCAGCAAATCCAAGCCTTGTAGTTCTAATCTTTCTCTTCCGTGTCCTATTTTAAAACGTTGTTCCAATTAATCCTACAGATTCATGAAGATAATCTGAGGGGCAAGATAATCCTCATGCTTCCTCTGTAATGGTGTGATGATTTAGTCACCATCCGAGACCCCAAATCAACAACACCCCACCCCATCCACCCCTACACCCCCAGCCCTCCTACCCCTGCCACCCCCACAAAATCCAAAACTGCTCTCAGCACTTTATCCAGGTGGGGATTCCCTTTTATTTCTAAAGTACTAGTATGCCTGTGTGCTGTGCACTGGGAGCTTAGAATGAAGAAAACGCTGTGGCTATTTTTTATAAGGTCTATTAAATATTACACTCTGAGAGAGAGGTGGGTTTCATCCTCCATCCCTGGCTAGCCTGAGAGCATCCATTTGCACTAGATCTTACATTGCCTTCAGTCTGTGGGCAAAAGAAAGCCCTTCTGTGTTCTCTCATTAGAACACGTGCATCCTCTCTGCTGGCTCATCTAAAGGACCGTGGTTAACATCCTGCTCAGCCACCGCTGTGATTGCTCCGCTTTTCTGTCCTCTTCTCCACTGTGTACAAGGTGACCTCGTTCTCTTAGCACAAGTTGTTCTTAGCTCTTCAATCTCATATGTTCCCATCCAAACAGGTCAATGCGACCAAGTTCAGATACTCTGCCTTCTCTCGCCTTTACCCATGCATATTGCCCCGTGACTCGGAAGCAGTGCTTCTCAGGCTGTGAGCCCTTGGGGGTCCAATGACCCTTCCACGGGGCTCGCATATCAGATATCCTGCATACCAGACATTTACATCACTATTCATACAGTTGCTAAATTACAGTTAGGAAGCAGCAATGAAATAATTTTATCTCCATAACATGAGGAACTGTATTAAAGGGTCGCAGCCCTGGGAAGGTTGAGAACCTCTAGAGTCTCCTCACTTTGTATCTCATGACCACATTTTTCTTACACAAAAATGTAACTTCTTACAAATTTTACCCCGACGAAATGAAAAATGTTATCTCCATGAGCTGCTCATGCTCCTTAACCTGCATAGAAACTTCTCTGAATTCGCGTTAAAAATGAAAAGAAAAGCAAGATATATGTTCAAGTGTGTGCACATATGCTCTGGCACATAAAATCTCACACTAAAAATTTCATAGCAGTTAGATTTTAGCCTTCATAATAAAATATTGATTTTAGAAGGTTAAAGGAGATATCTTAGATGTTAACTATTAAAAAAAAATACTTAGCCATTGGACAACAGCAAGTCTTTTTACTAGCTCTTTAAAAAATATTTTAATCATGCAAAATCAACACAGTGTAATCTAGCACAATACTAAATTGTCCCCTCAGGTCAACTGGCTTTTATTAATTTACAGGGTTTAATAGTTATTAAACAGAATAGTTATTGAAAATAGCAACTCTAAAGGAAGCCTGAATATATTATTTTAGAAACAACATACAGCAATTAGCAACAGAAACGATTGCTCTTTAGATTTGTGTGGCATAGATCTGCTAGGCAGTCACAGAATTACAAAAGAAGAATCTCCAAGTACCATACAGATCCAGAAACTAGTTACAACCTCTACCATACACACATGGTATTTGCAGTAGCAAACATGCAAGCATTGGGTAGTTCATGCTAGAGCAGAATGTAGGGTGCAGAGAAGGCCCAGTGACTCCTGAGGATGCGAGCTGGGTGACAAGGAAACGCCACATCTTTATACGAATCACACCCATTTCCCCAAAATACTGGAAATACAAGAGACCCAACAACTACCTTTTTTTTAAAAAATCTCCTCAGGGAACATAAAGGATGGACCAGTATGTCAATTAGGAAGCAAGTAAAAGCCTTTTTAAAAGAAGAATTAAAAACTTAGCCAAGGATGTAACGTTTGCTCTCACCTGCTTCTCCCTTTGTGATTTCTCTTATCACATCCATTTACTCTGTGTGTGTGCATACGCACCTGTGAACGTGCACCTGTGTGCCACTGTGCACTTGTGGGGGCCGGAGGGAAACCTGCAGAAGTCCGCTCTCTCCTTCCATCTTGTGGTTTACGGGGATCTAACTTAGGTTATCAGGCTTAGCGGCAAGCACCTTTACCCACGGAGCTGTCTCTCTGGCCCTCACTCGATGCTTAGCTGTAACGCCATGGAATAAACTATCCAGACAACCAGACAGTGTGGGAGACAGGAACTCCATCTACAATCTATCTTCAAGCCATCTCAACAACCCTGATTGCCTGCACGTAAAAAGAATTGAATTTGGTACTGCTCACTTGGTTAATTCCATTAGCCTAACTGAAGGGTTCAACGTGGAACTCACAGTTCATGGAGAACATTAATGGCTCTACTTTTGTACCAATCGCTGAGCACCTGGGCAGAGAACGCCCAGCTGATGCTTATAACATATCCCGCAGCGTCTCTAACCCATTCCTCACCTGCTTCAGATAATCCTGGCATTTCCAGTAACTTCAATTCGGGGATGTTCTTGAAGCTTCTAATATTCGTTTTCATTTGCTTTGCTTTTCTTCACATAAAACTATGTCAGTTAGCATTAAAAATATGCTCCTTTGGCCAGTGAGCCCAGGAGTTGAGCATTCCTTGGGCTTAAAATTGTCTTCTATAACTGATTTCTCTAGCTAATATAACCTCCTTAAAATGTTTTAAAATTTTTCATTTAAGTAAATAATTACACCATTTCTACCTTTCTTTTCCTTCCTTCACTCCAAACCCTTCCATGTGCCCATTTCTACCTTTTCTTTCCTTCCTCCAAACCCTTCTATGTGCCCACCCTCTTGCTCGTCCTCCTTCAAATTCATGGCCTCTTTTCCTGCTGTTACATACACATATGTGTATACACACACACACACACACACACACTATAAATACAATCTTCTTGTCCATATGCGATCTACATGCAAATGTTCTCAGTGCTGACTGTACTGGATTATCAATAACCATGCTCTTCTCTGGGGAAGACTATTTCTCTCACGGCATTTGTTAGTTGCTTGTAGTTCACAGCTTTCTTCATTAAAAATAGTTAATCATGGTCATTTAAAATGTATCATTAAGATGCTATGATTTAAAGCATATTTTAGAAAAACAAGTAGCAGACTTCAAGCTTCAATCACACCTGTAAGGGATTTTGTGTTTTCTTAAAAAAAATAAAGCAACAACAACAACAACACTGTGAGGTGGGAAGATACACCTTTAATCCCGATCTTTTGAGGTGGGAAGAGTCACCTTTAACCTGGGCCACCCCTCCTGCTGGCAGCCAGTGAAGAATATGGAAGGAGGAAGCTTGCTCTTGGCTTGCCTGCAAGTCCATTCCTTCACTGTTCTTCCAGAATCTAGTGTAGAATCTGAAGACCATTTGAGAAATCTAGCCTCATGGACCGGACTGCAGGATTCTTGGACTTTCTGTTCCTGGGCAAACATTGTCTACCAACAGAATATATGTATTCTAAAAGTTCTAAGAGTATACAGCCGGGCAGTGGTAACACATGCCTTTAATCCCAGCACGTAGGAGGCAGAGAAAGGAGGATCTCTGTGAGTTCAAGACCAGCCTGGTCCAGAACAGGCTCCAAAGCTACAGAAAATCCCTGACTCGAAAAACAAAACAAAAAGAATATATAAGTATGCATGTGTCTGTATGTATGCATTCTATAAGCTCTGTGCCTCTAGAGAATCCTGGCTAATACAGTAAGTGATTGAAGAACCAAGGTGAAAGGTGATATTTTAGTGTCTCCCAGGATAGATGTAACGACAGAACTAACTTACAGAGCAGATGCCCATTTGCACATAAATTTCTAAACTGCTATAAAATGGGAGCAAATAAATTACATCAAATATTCTGTGAAAAACAACATCCGTTGCAATTGGGCACGAGGCCCAAGCAGGCCTCTCATGGCTGGGCAGCAGAGGGCACAGGTCCAACAGATTCATGAGTCACATACACCTGTGAAGATCCCCCCAGTGCACACAGAAAGGGGTTTGCTATGCCTTCCAAGATGCTCACATCCTTAACCAGCTCTCCTCTGAACCCCATTCTCAGTCAGCCAGGGTTAGGGTCGCCACACAAGTCCATCACAAGATTTTCCACATGAAAACTTTAATTCAAGGGAAAAAAAAAAGAAAAAATTCACAAAAGAATTGGCAGATGACACCGAATACTTTCTCTAATCTATAGGAAAGGAAGCAGGAACAAGCCTTTAAAATGTGTCTACTAGCCGGGAGGTGGTGACGCACGCCTTTTATCCCAGCACTCGGGAGGCAGAGGCAGGCGGATCTCTGTGAGTTCAAGGCCAGCCTGGTCTACAAGAGCTAGTTCCAGGACAGGAACCAAAAGCTACGGAGAAACCCTGTCTCGAAAAATAAAATAAATAAATAAATAAATAAAAAATAAAAAGTGTCTACTAAGAAAGTAACATGAAGGTTTTTCAAACGAATTTCAGATTCCTCAAAACAACTGCTAGAACAGAGACTTGAATAATTTCTCTAATAACATTCCATTTGATGTAGCCATCTGAATGCAAGAACAGAAAGTAAAACAGATCACCATGGTTTGCAGTAACCAAAGACTGTTTCAATGAGCCAGCATGTCAAGGAACTGAGAAACATTAAAGCTAACACAACAATAGGCGAATCTTTGCCCCTCTGAACCCTTTGGGCAAAGATGACATATTGTTGAATACTGCAGTGAATATACTTTAAGAATTGGTGCTCTTGTCCTTCAATGGCAATTTCTCCAAAATGATAAAGCACCAACTTCAGTTTTATTAACACGACTTATACTCATGGTTTGGGATGTTCCCCAAGACAAGAGTTTACAATGGCATAGTAACGCAAACTTCTGAAAGAGAACAATTTACGTTCATTAAGGCACATCTGAAACCTCTAGGCATTCATATGAGAGCTATATTATTAACTTTCTCAAAGCAGCCTGTTCCTGAAACACAATCTGCTGGGTGGGTTGGCGCACTAGAACATGGGGGACATGGGGGAGGCAGGATTCTACTCGCTGTCACCCTAGAGATTTCCCACACCAATCTGCAACAAATACTACAAACTCACCTAGGTTTCTAGGTCCAACACTCACTCCAGCCATCTTCCTCTAAAACTACCCCTGCTTCGAATGATTCTAGCATGTCAAATTTCAGCTCATCCTCAAACACACACACACACACAAAAACAGAAGAACAACTATTCACCAACATTCCTGCAACAAGGGATCTTATTCTAAATAGCACTTAAAGGACTAGGGATGCAATTATAAGCTAGATTTTTTTTAAATGCTCTTCTTGTGTTATGTAACACAGATTTTAGAGGCAGCTAGAGAATAGTTTTAAATTTGCTCAACTCCATCACATTATCATAAATGGGAAACTTTGATTTTAAAACAATTAACCACCAAATATTCTTTATTTTGTTTTGTTTTTGAACCATTTAGCATGTAGGTTTATTTACCAAAATGGTTTCTTCTTACCCCATCCTACCTTCATTTCCAGTAAACTGTGCAAATGAGAAGGGCATGGTATAAAGCATGACAGTTTTTATTACATCTTCATGTACTTATATATGTAACGCCGAGAGAGAGAGACAGAGAGACAGAGAGACAGAGAGAGAGAGAGAGAAAGAGAGAAAGAAAGAAAAGAAAAACCCTGAGAACTTTCTTAGTAACTCTGGAGTTATACACCTTCTCTTCTTTAAAACTGAAAAAAATATAGTCTCAAAACCTAAAACAAAATAAAACTATACACTGTAATTTTAGAAGTCAACAACTAGACTTCATTTAGAGGAAGCACATAGATTTGTTTTAGGTCTACCATAATTATTTAGAATTTCCTGTGAGAATAAGCTCAAAAATGCAGAACGATACAATAACCTTTAATGTCAGAAACATCTCCACCATACAGAAATATATAACTATTTGTCTCTTTACAGTATCTCAAAATATCTTCACATATATTTTCTCCTCTGAAATATGAGAGCAAAAAATATCAGAAATGCATAAGGCTAATCAAGCAATACGACGTCTATGTAATTTTATCAGTAGCCACACTTAGAGTCCTTACAGCCCAGGATACAACAAAGCCCGTATGAGAACACCTGTGGAAGCTCAGCAATGCATCTAGCTACTTGGCCATGCTACATAGCATTTTCTGGAACAGCTTTTTAGTGAATTTCTGTAAGCATATGGTAGTTTGAAAAACACAAAACATAGAAGTCAAATTCAGAGGGCTGTTTGATATCTAACACACAGAGAAATACATCACCTATAGATCTTATGTTAAAAAACTATTAAATGTACAAAGTGCTTTTAATAGAAAAATTTGAGACGTTCAATTTTTATCAGCAAAAGGAATGACTTCCCTTAACTTGTTCTTCACTGAGTTATTTCCTTCGTTATTTACAGATTAAATGTAGGAAACATTGCCACTTTATGAATATGCAGTTTAAATAACCATTGTTGAGAAAAGGCCACTATTTTAGATGGAAGCCAGGGAGTTCTCCTCTTGAGACTCAATGTTCTCAAATTAAATAGCGCAAGCTAACATAATCATTAATAAGAAATAATAGTCTAAACTCGAAATTGTTAAACGTTTTCATTTCTAAGGGTTCTGGTATACCATAGTTTCTATGTGATTCAGATTGTATTAATTTTAGTTCCTGGTATCTTGTATTTAAAAAATATTTTTAGTATCTGGCCCATGTTTATTTTTTAAAAAAAAAAACACCTCATTTATGTGTATGTGTATAGGTATGTATGGGCACGGCATGTACGGAGTTCCCCTGGAAGCCAGAACAAGGACTCAGATCCCTCAGTACTAGAGGTAGTTGTGAACCAACCACCTACTATAGGTGTTGAGAGCGGAACCTTGGAAGAGCCATCTCTCTAGTCCCCCTGATCCCATGGTTTTTATACTAAATACACTTAAAGTGGTCTGAATGCTTCATTATGTGTTCAAAATTAAGATATTTTGAATTAAACCAATCATAGCTCTACAATTTGTCCTAATTTAGTAGTCCTCTTTCCTTCCTGAATCCTGTGTAAACTCAACAAACTAAAGCTGTAGAATTGCAGTAACTAAATGCTGAAGTGTTTCATATCTTACTCACTGGGATGGATACACAACACCGGTGCCACCATGACGCATGCATGCACGTGTGCGCATATGCACACACACATACGCAGCATACTCTCTTTCTCTCTCTACACACACACACACACACACACACACACAAAATCCGGGATAAGCAACTGAACTGTGTTGTGTAAACTTAAAAATGATAAAATCTTATTTCTAAAAGCACAAGATTGGTGGGAGTATTTTGCAGGAATCACCACTAAAACTGTGGGTGGAAAAAACCAACAAGATGATTATGTGATGTGGTATGAAAGAGGAAATAGTAAAAATTCCTTGGGGTAGGAGAGAGGCGGGGAAAGCCTATAGGACTTTTCTTGAAAGCCGAAGAGAGATTTTATAAAGTCAATTCCTTGCTAAATAAAAAACAGTAAAAATATTCTCTGTTCATTGCTTTGTTTGTGTTTGTATGATTGTTTTGGAGTTCCCATCACAGTGTTTCCGATTGTCTTCGGATCTGCAGTAATTAGCAACAACTGTACAAAACAACACTGTTAGCCAATGAGTTGTTATATACTAGTTCTTACTATAAGTGAGTGAGTGTATGGAACTGCAAACTGTTCTCAGATCCAAAAGGACAAACTACAGATGAACACACACACACACACAAACACTGTGGACGAGTGACACAGGCAATCCCACAATGCTACACACACACACAGACACTGTGGACGAGTGACATCAGCAACAGCACAATGCTACAGACACACACAGACACTGTGGACGAGTGACATTGGCAATCCCACAATGCTACAGACACACACAGACACTGTGGACGAGTGACATTGGCAATCCCACAATGCTACAGACACACACAGACACTGTGGACGAGTCACACAGGCAATCCCACAATGCTACACACACACGCAGACACTGTGGACGAGTCACACAGGCAATCCCACAATGCTACACACACACATACAGATGCTGTAGACTAGTCACACTGGCAATCCCACAGTGCTCATGGCATTGATGCATGAATGGCTCAAAGGGCAAAATTGCTCGTCGACAGTGTGAGGACACATCTTTAGAAAACATTTGTGATTTTTTTAAAACACTCCTCAGTGAGTGTAGTCCTAATCAACCACCAGTTTTATATATAATAGCCACAAAAAACAGTCTATTTTTGTTTTGTATTTATACACACACACACACACAGACACACGTCCTTTCTAAACACTTAATACTGAAAATATTCTTATTATTCTAAACATTAAAAAAATCTTGAAATCAGACTATTAAAAATTTCCCTCTCCCCAGCTGGACACGGGTCCTAACGTGTGCTGGAAAGCTCGTGTGGAGGCTGACGAAGACCGAGCAGAGGCAGGCTTGCAGACAAGTGGGACCGACTGCCACTGCAGAACCCAAAGCTAAGAACACCAAGGAGCTGCAACAAAGAATCCAGATGACTTTCTGGATACATTCGAGAAAACCTACTCATCCTTCCAGTTTCAAAATGAATTTAAAAGTCCAGTAAGACCACATCTGGAGAGGGTCCTGATTTCTACATGAATCTCTCAAGAGAACAGGCAGAATACAAAATGCTACTCTATTAGTTCTAGATGACTTGATAATATTTTTAAAGTAACTGTTATATACAGAATTTGGAAAAACACATCCTAAATATATTCTTTTATTGGATCTGGTCTTAAAAACTTATTAAATATCCAATTTCATTGTGATCCAAAATAAAAAAAGAACAAACGGTTTACAACAAAATTCACAGATGGCTAACATTTTAAACGTGACCTCATCTCTGTTCCTCGGGGTAAATTAGACAGGAGTATTTTACACTCTTAACCGGAACTGGTTTGTGAGTTTGTGACATTCACTGTGACACTACCTCATCGTGGCAACTGGTGTTTTCAGGATTTTCCGAGTCTTTGCTCTGGTTTTCCCCCTCTTCGACATTTTCAGAAGAAGTTGGACATTGCCCTTTCCCTGCGGTCTCAGTAACTGTTTCCTCGGGTGGAGGATTTGATTCTTCAGCAGCACTGTCTGGCTCTGTGTCTTGCGGTTTGCTATCTTCACTGCAGGGCTCTGGGCTCGGCTTCTCTGTCTCCTCCACAGTCTCTCTAGGGGCCCCCTTTTTCTCTTCCACAGTTTTGCTATTTAGTTGAACAGCTACTGAGGAATTTTTGGAGTCCTTGGATTTCTTGTGCATAGATGTTTGACTACTCGAACCTGAAGTGGGCAGAGCAGGTATCTTCTGGGCTTTGCCTTGCTCCGGCTGTTCTTTCTTAGGCGGGCCCCAGATGAAATTCTCCGACGGCCTGTAATGTTTCTGGGCAAAGCGCAGGAGCTTCCTCCTCTCTCTTCTGTCTCTAATGGTATACACGAAATACTCCAGAGCACTCTGCCTGATGTTGGGAAGAGTATTCTCCACCAGAGCCTCGTGGAGAATGAATTTTACGAGAGGAGATTTAAAACTCTCGTACCCAAGCTCACCAAGGCTTTTCAGAATCCGTGTAATTCTTAAATAGTTGTGCTGAGACCTGAAAGAGAGAATTACAGAACATAAGAGAGAATAGCATGTATTTGACTCTGAGGTCTCGGCTCAAGGCAACCTATGTGAAACTCAAATGTACAAGCCAACTCTCCTCTTGAAAAGACTCTCTATGTAAAGAATTACTGGGATTGAATGCATCCTCGCTGGTGTTACCTTGTTTATTAACATATATGGGGACGAGGGATCTATGAGAGCAGCTTGCGACAAACCGCCAAGCATCAAGTTAGCTGATATTGTCATAAGAAGAAGGGATGGTACAGAAAAAGATGAAAGTGCGAAAAGACGTGCACAAAACCCTTGCTACATGTATCTGCCCTAGCTTCCAAAAGTGTTTGAGTTATTAAATTAGAAGTAATTGCCAAATCATCTGGAAATGTTGGAGAAAGATGTCAAATTATTTGAGATATGGAAGTGTAGTAGCTCCATGGTCTTATATTTCAATAAGAGAATACAGATAAAACGGAAATCTTAATTATTTGAGCTAACCAATGACTGGGATAGATAAGCCCACACAAATTTTATTATCTCCATCCTCTTGGATGTTTATCCTCAAAGTATTATTTTACTTTTTAATTTTCTTTTCGTCTGAAAGGTGACACTTAGACATATGTCTTAGTATTATGGATCTGTAACATCAGGATTTTCTTAAAGCTTCTTTATGTGCCTGTGTGTGCCTATTTAAGTCTATATGCATTGTGTGTGTGCAGGAACCAAGGAAGGTGAGAAGAGGGTGCCAGCTTCACAGGAACCGGAGTTAGAGGCAGCGAGGTGCCACGTGGGTGCTGGGACCCACACCCTGGTCCTCTGCGAGAGCAGTAACAACTTTTAACTGCTGAGCCATGTCTCCAGCCTCAAATCTACAATTTAAATTGTGTTTTGAGACAATGTGACTGGGGTAGTATTAAGAAACCATTACCACTAACCACAGGATTGATTTAGCGGTCACATTAATGTAGAGCTCTTGAGTTGAAAGAACTTATTGACAAACCTCGAAACGTGATGAAGCAGATACCGGGTTTGCAACCCAACCACTCTATGACAAACAGGAAACTTAGTGTTTGCATGCACATTCATCTGCATCTAGACATTCGCAAGCTAAGTATTTATGTAACAGAAAGGGAAAAAGAAAGTAAAAAACAAAGGTCAGGATTCTAGAATGAAATTCTCTATAATCAGGTGCTTCAGTATGATTTGATATAAATGTCACAAGGAAAGGCAAAGTGGTGGAAAGAGAAGTTCAGTCCCTGCACACCAGGGAACTGAGAATGGGCCGCTCGAGAGACAAAAGGGCAGGGCTGATTTTGCCAAAAGCCTACATAGGAAAAGGGGGAACACAGGCGGGAAATGAAACCTGAGCTGAGAGTCAGTACGGCTCGCTGCAAACAGGACCTGAACAGCTTCTTGAGGTTGATCTGCACAGCTGTGCCCTCGTGCCTGGACATATTTCACCAGCATATTTTACTACGGTTGGCCACTTGTTCGCTCAACACTACTTCATGTTGCTCTTATTAAACAGTTTTCCTCCACTGAGCTATAAATATAGCCGAGTCCCGGCCTATTCTTTAAAGCGTTCAAGACGCCGCGCGGCTTCAGTCACATAGAAGCAATGACATTTAAGAATAAATCACAGAAGAATCCAAATGAAAATGAAGACAGAGGAGATACACTTATATCATTCCACATCATTTGCCCAATTATAACAAATAAAAATTTCCGGCAATTAGGAAACTGTAGTGGCATGCGTCTATAATGCCGGGATTTGGAAGGCAGTGCTGGGAAGATGGCAGATCTGCAGTCAGCCTGGACTCAGAGACCTTGTCTCAAAGACAGTCCTGCAGAGAATTCATATTTGGTTCCCAGCACCTGCCGTAGGCAGTTCACTGCCTGGGAATACCAGTTCTACTGGACCGGATCTTCTGACTTCTGCATGCATCTGCATATATGTGGCACACACAGAGACAAGCAGGCACACACATATACATGTAAAATATTTTTTTCAAATTAAAAATAAATGTTTTCCTCATGAGTTCATCTAGAGCTGGGGAAACAGACAGACACTGGATGACAGGAGGAGAGGGAGCGAGGTGGGGCAGTGCAGAAGGGCTGTAAATTCAGGCGGTTCTTCCAGCCAGGGCTAAGAGACAACCTAATTAAGTAAAGCCTTCAGAAAAGGCTCTGGTTTTGGCTATAAATGAAAAGACCTGACAATGATACCCTGGGGAGGACTCAAGCCTTTGATCACATTCTGTCCAGGATTTACAACTTCAGCCACGATGTGCCAAACACGACTGTCATCCCAAGAAGCGACAAAGTGATAGTGGTTGGCACACAGAAGTGCGGTGTGCTCACTCTCTGCCACAGGCTGCCTTACACACAGCCTTCTTCAACAGCATGACAAAGTTGCTTAGAAACCATCCAGACCTGACTGTCTGTGGGACACAGGCAGATGCAGACGTGTTTGTCTTTAAATAGCTTATGCAGCAAACTTATCCCGAGTTCTAAGTTAGCGGGTCTCCAGTGAGGAGCGTAAAGCTTTATGCCCACGTTTTCAAGGCTTGAGCAGAGCCGATTTGAATAGTGTTACTTAAGACATAGGAAAAAGACACCCAACCTTAGTATTTCCACCCCTCTACCAAAGCAAGAAAGTTCTAGGAAGATGCAAACATTTTAAAGAGCCGATGCCAAAACTCTGATTGTTTTTGCCAAAGAGAAATCACTTACGTTAGTTTTTTTCCTTAATACTTGCCCAGTTCAGCTAATTACAAGGTGCTAAAAAAAGTTTCTTAAAATTGTCGGTTTAGAGTCCAGTACTCCTAAGTCACGCTATAATTAAAAATGGGAAGAAAACCAGTGTGCATATGAAGAAAATATTTTTAAAACTAAACTTTGGTTATAAGTATTAATTACCATTATACATATTCAAGCAAAAGAGTACAGCTAAACCCATCCAAGAAAGCTATTCAATTTTCCTTTGTAGATTTTGGAATTAACCACAAATAGGTACTTGTCTTTTACCTAACTCATGCAAATAACTTTTCCTCTATTCCTCTAGTAGGAAGTAGGGCACATTGAATGAAACCATTTTTATTTATACATCATAGACCTCAGTCACAAATTTAATATAAGGTATTTGCATGCATGAAGATATTAGAAACTGTTTGTACCGAAAGCAGCCTATGGCCTAGGAGAGAAGATATGAAAAACTGCAAGCAAACAATAACTATAAACTCCATGAAACGTGGCATAGAGAGGGAGAAAAGCCACGTCTGGCTGCAGGCAGAGGATTCAGGAAGAAACGGCTCTTGAGCAGAACAGCCAACGTGCTATGCAGATTTTGTCCTTTGGAGTTTCTGTGCTTTGCATCAGAATGTACAAGAAGAAATAAATGCATATCTGACTAGATTTTGATTCCTATTTCTATGCCCATCAGCTAGCCAGTCAGTCCTATGCCCAATGTCTAGCTATCCCTATGCCTAATAGTGTTCCTACACCCAGTGTCTAGCTAGTCCTATGCCCATCAGCTAGCTAGTCCTATGCCCAATATCTAGGAGTCTTATATCCAATGTCTAGCTATCACTATGCCCAACAGCTAGCTGTTCCTATATTCAGTGTCTAGCTAGTCCTATGCCCATCAGCTAGCTAGTCCTATGCCCAATATCTAGGAGTCTTATATCCAATGTCTAGCTATCACTATGCCCAACAGCTAGCTGTTCCTATATTCAGTGTCTAGCTAGTCCTATGCCAATCAGCTAGCTAGTCCTATGCCCAGTATCTAGGGGTCTTATATCCAATGTCTAGCTATCACTATGCCCAACAGCTAGCTGCTCCTATATTCAGTGTCTAGCTAGTCCTATGCCCATCAGCTAGCTAGTCCTATGCCCAATATCTAGGAGTCTTATATCCAATGTCTAGCTATCACTATGCCCAACAGCTAGCTGTTCCTGTGCCCAGTGTCTAGCAAGTTCTATGCCCATCAGCTAGCCAGTCCTATGCCCAGTGGCTAGCTGTTCCTATGCCCAGTGTCTAGCCAGTTCTTTGCCCAATGGCTAGCTCGTCCTGCTTTCCAGATAATGGGGCCACGGGAGAAGGCCACTGGCTTACCATTGGGGCTTCACTTACTCATTCAGATGCTGAAATCTTTCTTGCCAATTTGCAGCCCGAGCAACATTTCCAGTTTTATCAATCAGCTTTATCCCAAAAAATTCTAGCATCATTTTATAAGCCAAAAAGAATCTTCTGATTGCTTCCTTTGTTTTTTTGAATTCCTATTATAAGAAGAAATAAAAAAAAGTCACTCGAAATGACTCAGTAGCTATCAGGACAACAAAGAAAGGATATTAATTGGCTACCTCATGCAAGATGAATTGAGTTCGCCTTACCTCAATTTCATATGTAGTTAATTCTTTAGCATAAAAGTTCAAGCCTTGTTCTCTCAGGGGAAAAAGCCTAGTTGGTTAAAAATAAAATAAAAATTTTCAATGTACACTGTCTTGAGAACACACAGTTACCAAGGGCCCAGTTCAAGGTGAGAGCATTTAACTGACCATTGAATGTAGGTGTGGTTGTGCTCCAGCTTCTCATAGTCTCCCTTCCATTTACTCAGGACCTCTTCGATGTAAACCCCTAAACAGCAAATTTTTAGAAAATGAACCACTCACTGAAAACACGGTGATGGCATTTTAACATACAAGTCACCCGAGTTTTATGATAAACCATTAGTTTAGAACCAGCAACATACAAGACCACTCCTGAAAGAGGAACAAATACTCGGTAATACAATAAGCCTAATTTAAAAACACATAGCAGTAATTTGAATTACAAAACTCTGTAGTAGGCAATGCACTCTCGAGCAGAGGATGGCAAATGATGGTCTAATGACCATCTTGTTAGTAAAGTTTTATTGGAACATAGCCAAGCACACCATTTATATACTGTCCACAGGTGCTTTTTACTACAACACAGACCTGAGTGTTACGATGGACTATCAAAGTCTAACACATTTGCTATCTGCCTCTGTGCAGAAAAACTATTACAAACAGCATTATCATCTCCATATGATTAATAATAACAAAAAATTACTAATGAAAACAATGCTGTAAATGATATATCTGTTCAAAGTCACATACTAACAAATTATTATTATTGTTGTTATTAATGATGATAACAATCTCTTCAGTCATACACTAGGAACAAAGTAGCCTAGGAGAAAACACTGGTCTTTGTGCCTGTATAAAGTAAGTCCTTTTATTATGGCCCCATGTTCTCCTATAAGAACTTAATAAAAGCCTTTTTATCCTCAGGTCTGTCAAGGTCCTTAACACTGGCCAGTTAGCTAATCTTACAGAAACAAACAACAGGCAAACCCACAGCTCATCTCATTCTTGTTTCCTCAAAGATCAGCAGCTTGTTGCCAAGGCCCCTCCCAGAAATGGGAAAAGTTGTACTGAATCACACCACACTGTAGGTTTAACTGTAGGTTCACAGGTTCATCCTGTAGGTTTAACACATTGGAGTCATTTTTCTCCTGCGTTTTTTTCCCTTAATCAGTAGTAAATAAAACTGCATCTATGTCCACAGGTTTGCCTCCAGACTTCTGGGACACCAAAATGTTTAAGTTAATTGGATTGGCCATTTTGGCAACAAGCCTCAGGGCATCAGATCAGTACTCTCTCTCCCAAACACCACACCCAGTCTTTGAGCTCCCTTTCCGGCTTAATCATCAGATATCCCAAGACTCTGAAAGGTTCATGTCTTAGGGTTCCTATGGCCAGAAATGACGTAGGGAGGGAAGGGCTTTTTCCCTCCCACTTCGACATCATAGCCTGGAACTGAAGGGAAGCTCGGCTAGGAACTCGAGGCAGTAACTGAAGCAGAGGCCATGGAGGAATGCTGTTTCCTGGTTGGTTTCCCATGGCTCGCATGCCTGCTACCTCATACCATCCAGGACCACCAGACCAGGGATGACACAGCTGCTCATGTGGTAGGCCCTCCCATCGTAGACATCAATGCAGAAAATGCCCTAGGCTTTCCCACAGAGCAATACGATGTGGGTATTTTCTCACTCAAGGTTCCCTCTTTGTAAATGACTCCAGCCTGTATTAGTTAACATAAAACTAGCCAGCCCAGTTTACAGACTAGGGCAGTGGTTCTCAACCTTCCTCATTCTGCAACTCTTTAATACAGTTCCTCATGTTGTAGTGACACCCCCCCGACCAAGCATAAAAATATTTTCATTACTACTTCATAACTGTAATGTTGCTACTGCTATGAATCATAAGGTAAATACCTGTGTTTCCCGATGGTCTCAGGAAAGCCCTGTGAAAGGGCCGTTCGACCACCAAAGCGGTCATGATGTACAGGTTGAGAACCGCTGATCTAGGACCCCCCACTAGCTGACTCATACTGTTGTGAATGTCACTCTTACTGAGAGCAAATGACAGGAATCAGGGCAATCTGGTCACCTCACACTGATCCTCCAAGGAGACTCTGGCTCCTACTTTGCCTATACACAATTCAGACACTCATTGAGTGTGCTGCCTCAGGTTTTTTTTTTTTTTTTTTTGCTTTCAAGTTTGTAATCAAATTACCATAGCAACTGTGAATTTTCGCTTTGGGTTTGGAAAAGCTCCTATGCTTTTCACGGGTTTCACGGGTGTGAGGGGGGCACGTTTATTTGGCAGGGTTCAAACAGGGGTTGCTGTAGTGACCCAGCCCTTGATTCTGAAAAATGGCAAAGGTAATTCTAGACACAAACAATATTCTAAATAATTTTTAGGTATGGCATAGCAGAAAGAACAGTGGAACTTAGTCCCTCCCTAAGATAAATTCAGCGACCCAGGAAGTCAGTCATTTAGGCTTCACGTCCCAGTTACTGCATATTCGAGATGAAAAGCTGAATTCAACCCCCTTCAAAATCTAATCATTTGAAAGTCTATGGATCCTCAACTCTCTCCTCTTTTCTGTTCTCTCTCTCTCTCTCTCTCTCTCTCTCTCTCTCTCACACACACACACACACACACACACACACACACACACACACACACACATGAGCCTACTGATGTGGGATGTCCTTTTGTATGTGATGCTTTTATTTGTAATGAATAAAGCTGTTTTGGCCAATGGATTAGCAGAGTAAAGCCTGGCAGGAAATCTGAACAGAGATATATAGAGAGAGTAAGCAGAGTCAAGAAGACGCCATATAGCTGCCAAAGAAGAAAGACGCCAGAACAGAACCTTACCTGGTAAGCCACAGCCACGTAGCGATATACAGATTAATAGAATTGGGTTTATTTAATATGTAAGAGTGGGTAAATAAGAAGCCTGAGCTAATAGGCCAAACAGTGTTATAATTAATATAGTTTCTGTGTGATTATTCGGGTCTGGGTGGCTGGGAAATGAAAGAGCAGTCTCCTTCCACAGTCTACTCCCCCCCCAAAAAAATTAAACTAAACCAAACAAACAAAACAACTGCCCCTATTACCTTTTCAGCAACAGCCATGACACACAGATAACAAGAAGATACAGTTAACCAGTATCTTTTACTCGACAGTTCACTAAATGGATGACCAAAACTCTAAAACCTGGGCTCTAGGGACACATCAGCCTGCATAGATAACAAGGCGAAACAAAGCTAACCAGCTAACACATGCATCAGACATACACAAAGTCGAGATAAGGAAAGAACACCCAAATATCTGTTAGGATTTAAAATTTGCTTTTTTTACCAACATGGCTTACTTACCATCTGGCTTAAATGGAATTTTATTCTTATAAAAGCGAAGGTTGCTCAAGTCATTTTGATACCGAATATCTTTGAAGTTCTGCTAAAGGAAAAGATAAATTAATCTCCAGTATATGGGAACACACAAAAAGGCACAAGGACCGTTCCATTATGTTTTTTTACCAGCAGAGTAAAAACAGAAAAACGGAAAGACAAGCATTTACATTTAAGGGGGAAAAGCATTCTGTTGTCTTACTGGGTACTGATGTCGGTATTTGTACAAATCCCTCGCAGCATAGAAGCTCCTCTTTGGTTTAGCAGCTGCTTCCGTGGGATCACCACCCTAAGACACAGAGTGAAACTCCGTCACACACTTACACAGAGCATGATACTTGAGACCCTCACTGACACGGACAGAGGGACTGAGAAAGCTCCAGACCAAACTCCAAAATACTCAACATCTGTAAAGAGCCCTGAACACTGACAACCCGTCCAGATGAAGGAAACGATTATGTCTCTATATTGATGCCCATAAGCAGTGCTGGCTGGCATGACCTCCTTGTTTGCGTCACAAATTCCTGTCCTGAGCTCTATCACTAAATAAAAAACTTTCAATTCAGTAAATAGCAAACTCTTCAACGCCTTTGGGGAATAAATGCTAAGAATCAGTATCGATCCGGAACTGCATTCAGAATGAATTGCAAACATGTTTCAGGAGCCGATGACCAAACTTACTTCATACACCACTAGGAAAGGGTTAAGTTGGCAACTCAAGTCTACACAGAAGATTCTCATTAAATCTGCATCTCGGAGCTGCACTTGAAAGTCAAGGAATATTTATGAACGGGAAGGGGGTTTTAAACTGAATTAGCTTTCTAAACTCCTTCAAAGCACCATAACAAACACAAGGCATGAATAATCATCTGCCCATTCAATGATCAATGGGACCTAAATCAGCAAATTGGAGATAAATGCACAAAGCAAGATGGAGCTCATTCTCGGGAGGGATGAACGTTGACTGAGGTACTTTCTGTGTGGCAATTCACTCACACTGCTAAACAGAGGGCCACCCCTGTGAGGTCACTGTTGATGGGTAAGACGCGGGTTCTGGCATCCTTTAGCTATAGAGACCATATCATGTAGGACAAAATGCTTTTGCCCGGTGACACGCGGGACAATAAGATGGAACATGGGGAAGTCTGCAGTGCTAGAATATGAATATTCATTAAGAAAGCTGCCCCCAGTCCCTTCTCTCTCATCATCTCCCGCCCTCTCTCAGTGCAGACAGACTGGCATCCTTCTAAGCAATCTTCACACGTTTCCGAGGTGGTGTGATTCTCACTCTTACTACAAGCGCAGAGCTACTTTAGCACCGAATCCTCCGACGTCTAACGGCAGCTACACTGTCATGTTACATAAGCAAGGAAAGGCTTCCATTCTGGTTCTTGCCACACTTTTCAAAATAGCTCCGCCTAGCAAGTTTCAGAATCTATTTAGCCTGAGCTACAACCACATGAATCATCACCTGCATTGGCCAAGAGCACTTTTCCATTTCCAGAACACTTCCGTGTCCCTTATTACTTCACTTGGGTCTTACAACATAGCTCACTGACCTTCATTACTGCTTGTACCTTGTTTCTAAGCTTAGAGGAACTAAACAAGGCTCGGATCCCGGCAACAGTGCAAGAACTAGCTGCTTCCACGCCTGTCTAATTAGGTCTGAGCCAGTGTCCTCCCTGCTAAAACTGACAGAAGTGATGAATATTTGAGAATCCTGTTACAAAGATCAACGACCCAAGATCTGGAGCCAAGAGACTAGGTAAGTCTTGGTTCTGCTACTTTATATCTGTGAGGCATTTAAGAAAATCACTTAGCTGAATCTTAGTTTTATCATCTGTGAAATGAATATTATGGCTCATGGCCTGCCTGGTTCCCCAAGACAGACTGCCAAGTGCCAACGCCTGCATCCTTCACCCTGCCAGCATCTGCCCTGTTTATCTCTGGCCTCTTTCACTTCCTCAGAAAGGATTCTGCACCTTAACATACCACTCCCTTCCCCCTGGGCCATCAAAATTTCCCTCTTCCAAGCCATTCCCCGAATCCAGCAAGCATGCTTCAGTCTCTCCAAACTTAGGCATAATCTCTCGCTTGACCCAAGTCTGCCTCAAATACAGATCATGCCTCCGCTCCCTTGTGATGTAAATCATTACCCAAGAATTGGGCATATTCTCTATCTAGAATCATATTCTAGAGCTCATCCCGTAACCTAAATAAGGCTCTGCCCACAGCATGGCATTAAAAATGGGACATTTAGGAACTTTCCAAATAAATCTCTGTCTGGTAAAAATCACATCTCAATGGCTATCCCAGGTGACTTCCCAGCTATACTGAACCCCTTAAGGCCCTCCACTCTGAAGCAATGTTAGCATTGGCTGTCAGAATACCACACTCTCCTCCTGTCTTGTTTCCTGGGTAACTGTCCCCTCGTTTTTGGCTCCTCCTCTTAATCACATCCTCTGTCTAGAGCAGTGGGCCTCAACCTGTAGGTCACGACCCTTTCATAGGGGTTACAGATCATATATCCTGCATATCAGATATTTACATTACCATTCCAAACAGCAGAAAAAATATAGCTAAGAAGTAGCAATGAAATAATTTTATGGTTGGGGGTCACCACAACAGGAGGAACTGTATTAAACGGTCACAGCATTAGGGAGGTTGGGAACCACTGGTCTAGAGTGAGAAGGTTTGTCCTCATCCCTCATGGCTCCTTGGTGACCTCTTATCTTGCACCGATTTTTAATTTACTCCTAAATGCCTGCCTATAGCTCCAACACTAGACCAACTATTTATAGAGAGCATTAACTACTCTTCAGTCCCTCTCAGATGCTTAATAGGACGGCAAACTTAAGACTCGACTTAACCTCTAAAGCATCTTCCGCCCCAGGCTTTGTCTTCTCAGTTACTGGTACCATGCTTTGTCTCTTGTTTACAGAGAGGTGGACATCAGCAAAGATGGTGATGAGAAACCAGTCTGCAACCTACTTTAAAGGGGGAGCTGGCTATTCCAAGCAAGGAACAAACAGGGTGAAGGGCCAAACAGAAACCAGGAGATTATTTAAGAAGCCGGGTGATACTTACAGAGGAAAAAGTTGCCATTAATGGGTGGTCTACTTAGTCACTCAGGTTGGGGGGGGGGGGCATTGGCTGAAATGTTATCCTGCTATTTTAACACAGACTGACCTCATTAATTAGATTATTACCCTTTTTTATTCCAAACATCTGTCAATAGCTACTTACTTGGGGAGACAAATGGAAAGATAAAACACTGGAATATGACAAGTAATACTGTTTCAGGGTTCAGCACACAACGCTAGATGCAAACCAGAGCAAGAGGGAAGAATGGCCCCATCCCATCCATTAGGGCCAAAGCGCTCATTTTGGTGACAAACATACTTAGGTCTGCATCTTTCTTTCCCTTTATGCTTTATGCAGGATTCTCCTTAGAAGGCTCACAATTCTCTAAAATGATAATTGAAATGGCATGCACACACCCAAAACTGCATTCCATTTCAATAACACGCTCAACTAGCTCCTATAGGAAGGCTCTGCCGTCCTCCCAAAAAGACGAGACTTCCCCTAAAGTCACTTTGGACTTGGGGTAAGTGATAATAGGGGGACGTTAACCTTCAACACACTGCAGACTTCTTTATAAAAAAAAAAAATACAGTCCCTCCACTTAAAAGTTTCTGAGGCCCGGATAGGTAAAGGGACTCTCTCCCCTTTTCCCCCTCCCCCACCAACCTCCATAACAGTATTGGTCAAGTGATTTAAGCTTGGTTGGATCAACAAGTCTTCTGCGTGAAACAAAAATGTTTAAGGAATGTCTTGAAGCGTTGAAAGGTATCTCTTGGGGAAACGAACCCAGGCATATTAAGTTTGCACGGGAACCTTTCTGCAATACTTTTAATGGCCGTGGACCCCCGCTGAGGGGGAGCCTGCGGGTCGCTGGGCAATTGCAGTTCCTTCTTGTTCTGAATATTTAAAAAAAAAAAACAGTAACACGCACCGGTCGGGTCCTCACAATCCTCTATTTTTAGGCTGGTTCCTCCCACCCCACCTTCGCATCACCCAGCCGCGCTGCAGAGGCAAAGATAACACCTAGAGGAGTCGGGGTTTGCCTTGGGGGACTTCCCCATGGTAATCACAGCAAGGCCCCAGGTCAGCAGCGAGTCACCCAGGCAATCCTGGCCACCGCAGGCTCCCCCAGGTCGCATGCCCGGGCCATGCACGCCTAGCATCTCTCCCTGCACCCCCATGGGGCCGCTCGCTGTCCCCCTCCCCGGTGCCCGGGCGCTCAGCCCTGCCGGGACCACCCCGGGTCCGTGTCCGGGGGTCGCGTACCTGCTCGGCGCCCCCCGCCTCGGCGTTGTCCTCGGGCACGGGGCTGTCGCGGGGCCGCCCTCCGGCTCTCTCGGGAGGCTGCTCGGGCTGCTCCGGTTCGCCGTGCTCCTGGCCTTCGCCACCGCCTGCCGGCCCCGGCTGCTCGGGCTCGGGTTCGGGCTCCGAATCGGTCTGCCAGGTGGAGTCGCAGTCCTCCACGGTGGTGGGCTCGCGGAAGCTGACCCCGCCGAGCAGGTTGCCCATTGAAGAGGCTGCGGCAGCGCGCTAGGGCCCGGGCATGGCCGCGTTCCTCTCGGGGTGCAGGCGGCAGCTCGCACGGCCCGCGGTGCACAGTTCAGCGCGGCCGCGGGCGCTCCAGTGCACATGCGGGGAGGAGCCGGGAGCCCCGGGGCCGCCGCCGCACGCGTCCCTGCCCGCCCATCCCGACGCCGCTCCGCCCCCGAGGAACCGACCCACTCCCGAGCGCGGTCCACCAGCTCCTCCGGGACGCGCCCCCACCCCTTCCCGGTCCCCTGGAGTCGACAGGGGTCAGCTGCCCCGCCCTGTCTGGCCCGGGTGCCGCCCCCTTGGGGCTCCTCCCAGCTAAGCTGGAAGACTGATCCCGCCCAGGTCAGAGAGTGGAAGGAGGTGTCTCCATCAGCAGTCGCGTCCTGCCCACACCCCCGCCCCCACGGGCTGGTCCAAGAGGAAGACAAATTAGCCGCAGCAAAAGACAAAAGCTAATGGTGACAGTGCACCCTCTAAACAGGAAATCCGAGCTTCAGGAGCAGTACTTAGGGCCACCGAGAGTCCCTGCGGTCTGAATAAAAGTCAGAGCTATCTGTCACCCCAGCCAAAGAGCAAACTTCTCTTGAAACAAAGGAGCAGTAAGAACTCGAGCTGCATGGTTCATCTCTGAGTAGTTTTAACAGTACCCACTCCACATGTGAGCTCTCTGCAGAAAAATCTCAGACTCTCAGAATCTGTACTGCAGAGGGCCTGGTTCTAAGTGGAGTTCAGACTCATAGTTCTAAGGGGACAACCAAAGAGTGTGAAACAAATCTCACGAAGCTGGGGCCCTCTTCCCTCCTAGTCTGGATGGGACGTCTGTTGGGGAGCATTGCCTGGGCTCATGCAGGAAGCTTGGTGCTCAGAAAACATTATTGAATAGGCACAAAAAAAGGGTTAGTTTTGTTTGTTTATTAAACGAGTCAATTGTACTCAAAACTAGTAATTAAAAAAGTGCAATTGAAGGTAGGTGGGTATTGCTTAGGGGACTACTCAGGCAAACAGGGTGCCCTCCCGACAGATAAATCTTCTTTTCAAACATTGCAGTGGGGTGGGTGTCTGTCACTAGTTTCTGACTTTGGATAGATCACATAGCTTCTAGAGTCTCCAGCTCCCTCATCTTTGAAATGACGCCAGGTTTTTCTCTCTTGAGTGGCATCTGGTTTGACCTTTAATGACTTCATGACTAGCAGAGGCTCTAAAACTAATAATGGATCCATGATACACTCAAAAAGAGCTTTCTGGTCAGGATATCATAAAAACTGATGATATTAAGATGAAATCCTTCTTGTCAGACCCAGACAAAGTTAGTCCCAGACAGTATCATTCGGGGACGTGGTGTTCATGCCTGTCTGAGGTAAGTAGTTTCTTGGCTCATAAGATTTGTTTGTTCTAAAAGATCATCAGAGTTTGCACTCCTCTCCCACTGGAGAAAAAAAAATTATCCTTAGCATTGAGATTGTTGCAGACCACACAAACGCTTCTTCAGAACATTTTCTTAGCAATCCTACCTACTACACAACTGAACTCATCTCAACTCCTTCCTCCCACCTCCCAAACCTAAAATCTTGAAATCCAAGAAGCTTATGTAAATTCATCTCGTTTTGAGTTTAGAATCATACCCTTGCCTCAATCCGTCTTGGATTTATCCACAGTTTACTCTGAGGTGTCTACCCTCTCCTCAGTGCTCTGCTCTTCCCAAATAAACATCATCGTGGAAAAACACTAATTGTCCTTTATGATGACAATGACTTGGCGAAAAAAAATTATGGGGTAGCTGCAAAACAAATCAATCCAACACTGTTAAAATCCAGGGATTCCATTCGTCTTCCGTTGGTACCAGACAAGAACATACTGCAAAAGTGAACATTTAGCTGGTCCAGAGTGGATGATGCTGGAAGTCTAGGGATAACGTACCCAGGTGCTCCACCAGTTGGCCTAGTTGTGGGCAGAATCAAGTCAGGTGCATTGTCTTTGCTTTTCTGCAGCTGAGATCGTTTCCCTTCCTCCCAGATGCCTTGGTTGCATGAAGGTTTTTTTCTAGGGTTAAGGCCCCATGGGAATCTCCCCCTTGTGTGCTCACAGGTCTGTTGGTATCATCCATGTTCAGGTTTTATTTAGGCAGTCATGTTCATGAGACTTCATGGTTGTAGCCTCCCTGACATTTCTGAAAAGGGACTCTCACAGCACATTCCTATTCCTCTGGCTCTTACAAACGTTCCCCTTCCTCTTCCACTATATGTACCAACAATTAAAACACACACACACACACACACACACACACACACACAAAGTAGTTTTCAGTTTGAGAAAGAACAAGGAGGTGGGGGCATGTGGGAAGGGCTGGAGGGAGGAAAGGGAAGGGCAAAAATGATGGGATCATATTTTAATTTCAAGTTTGTTTTTTTTTTTTAAAAAAGAAAAGGACTGTTTCAACCCTCACTCTTGAATTGCTTGTAACCTTGAAAAATAGAACCTGAAATAAGAGATATTCTCAGATTTTCAAAGTTGAGCCACAAGGAAGTTTGCATTCCCAGCATATTATTTTGGGGTATTCCTCTGACAGCTTGGGGCTAACATGTAAACTCAATTCCCTTGATACTGCCTTGCTGGAAAGGCCACTGGAACAGGACTCTGGCTAGGGCTGCCAGCTAATCCCTGCCTCTCAGTATCTCTTGTTAAATGTGAATTGCTTCATGCTGAATCCATTCACTAGACAGACCTCATTCAGGAAGATTCATTGATCCTACTCGGAGCAAAATAAGCACACAATAGAGCGCTGATCGAATTTCTGAGTCATGAAATTTAATAAAATGACTATTGTTTTTAGGTCACTAAATTCTAGAAATGCTCTGTTATACAGTGGGAAGTATGTATACAAGCCTATATATATTTACATACATAAACACAAGTAACTGCTCCAGTTAAGTTCTTATATTTTCCTATACTTTTTGGCATTTTTATCAGCTTTATAGGTTATATATCACTTGCCAAGTTGTGAAATGTGTTTATTAATGAATGTTGTTTTATACGAAATATCATAAAAACACAATGTAAACGTAAAGTAAGTAAAACACTTCAAGTAAGTTTAAAGCAATAATTTGCCTACATTGTATCCAAAATATGTTCTTAATAGTTAATTCTGAATGTCTCTTAGGTCCTGTAGAAAAAGGAATAACTTGATGAATAACTAATTAAAAATTTTTTCCTACCTCTGAGAGTATATGACATTTTTGAGTTAACAGTTAAGCATATTTTCAAAACTTCGTCATTTTGCTGGATATGGTAGTCTAGCCCCGTCTTAGGCACAGTTACTATGGCTGTGATGAAACACAATGACCGAAAGCAACCTGGGGAGGAAGGGTTTATTTGGTTTATATTTCTGCATCTTATCACAGTTCATCATCAAAGAAGTCAGGACAGGAACTCCCACAGGGCAGGAACCCGGTGGCAACAGCTAAGATGCATGGAGAAGAGCTGCTTACTGACTTGTTTCCTATGGCGTGCTCAGCCTGGTAGCTCATAGAACCCAGGACCACCAGCCCAGGGATGGCACCACCCAGAATGGTCTTGGGCCCTCACCCATCAATCGCTAATTAAGAAACTGTTCTAGTCTTGCCTGCAGCCCTAGCTTAGGTAGGCATTTTCTGAATTAGACTCCTTCTTCTCAGATAACCTTGCCTTGTGTCTAGTTGACATAAAACTAGCCAGCACACGCCCTACAGTGACTTGGAAGACTTAGGTGGGGGCCTTAATTTAGGCCTGGAGTTCAAAACCAACCCAAGCAACATAGGGAGAAATTGTCTCAAAACAAAACAAATTTCAGCACTTAACCCTGTACCAGAAATCATTTTAATTCATTAGCGGATGCTACTTCTAGTCATTATTCATCGAACACATCCTTGAAGAATAGCAGATTTAGCTCTCATGTAAATTGTATGTTGAATGGGGAGAAAGGACTGTCGGAATGAACAGCAATGAGGCATGACTTCTGCCTCCCTGTATCTAGATTCTCGCTGGAGTCACCCATGCCCTGGTGCCATTCTCTAGTGTAATTTCTGCTTTTGTCTGGGAAGCATCGAAGCGTCTTCAAGAGGAATGGACACGCCAGAAACGAAGCCCTTGGATAGATTCCCAAGTGCAGCTGGCCTAACTCGCATTTGATTTTACAGTGAGCTGTGTTTTAAGAATATCGATAAAAGAGGTCTTGTTGGTGCCTATGTCCTTGGAGAATCTTCCAAATAAGCACCGAGGTCAGATGAAGGCCCACGTTGCCTAACCTCAGGAGTTAACCCTTCAACAGCTCCCAGAAAAATCCTAGAGGGGGGCGAAGAAAAAGGCATCTCAAAGAAACAGCTGTGTGCTATGCTAATCCTTTAACTCACCACAGTAAACATCTCTGCTAACCCTTGCAGGGCCACTGTGCCCCTGAGAATGAGATGCTCTTTATCCCACTGGATTGGAGGCCTTGCCCAAAGACCCAGGAGACACCTTCACCAGGGCTAGGACCTACACAACCACTTCTGGCGTCTTTGACTAGACCAGTGCTTGCTAGAAATTTCCCGAAATCATCTCCTCTTTTCAAAGAAGGAATTTGTGAATGTTTTCGTTTATAAGGACAAATTAAGGCATGCTTTTACATTAGCTACCACCCCCCAGTTCTGTCTCTCCTTCATGTGCTGTATCACCATCACCACCACGGAGCCGCCCACAAAATCTGCTCCCTCGCTGGATACCGCACTTGGGAAGGCTATTTTTATCCTGCCTGTTATTTCTTATCTTCATAGGCTTTCATGGCTGGTGTATTTTCTACCCATTAACTCTTTCCTAAAATTCTCTCATTAGCAATTTTAGCCATTTTTCTAGGTCAGAATGAGAGCACTCAAAGTTGTTGTAAATGAGATACAGACATAAAAGAACATATACCTTGCTTTAACGACATCAAATTTTATGTAACAAAGAGATTTATGTATTTTTAATAATTAATAGAAAATTCCAAATATCATGCTATCAATGTTTTGGTAACAACTGAATTAAATCCTCTCATTGGCAGTCAAACTGCTGCCAAGATTCTGAGGCATGCCTGGGGTACTTTAAATATTACCACTTCTAATCTATCAAAATGACAAAATATAATGAGTATGTGATTCCATTTTGTTTGATTGGTTTCCCAACACTTAATTTGTTTCACCAGCATTCACTAGGGATGGCCCTTGCGCAAGTCAGGGTCACAGACTCAGAGTCTGAGAGTGCATTGGGGAAGACAGCAATTCAACAAACAATAATAATCATAGAAATGGGAAGTACAACAGAAGCAAGATGCAGCGGCCGTGGCGTGGCTTTAGGGGGTTTCTCTGAGGGAGGTGACATACAAGTGAGGAAGAGAGGGACTGAAGGAGAAGAAACAGAACAAGGAGCAGTGAGAAGTGTTTCCGGCTCTGACAGGGTGTGGAAAACAGCAGCAAGCAAAATCAAGACTAGCCCTCAGCTGTGTGGCAGGGAGAATGCTGGCCAGAGCAGTGGATTCAGAGTAATCAGGGTAATGCAGCTCGTTTTCCTTCCTTCCAAGACCACTGGCTAGTCAGTTTCATCAAGAAAACCAGTTTTTGTACTCCTGTAAGGCTTCTGGTGTTTGTCACTTTGTCATGAAGTGCTGGTGGGAGGAGGGGACCCAGCAGCACTAGCTGATGCAAGGACATAACATCCTACGGTTGGGGGAATCCAAGAAACACTGATCCTATGCATCTTGTCTCACTTAAATGTGAAAACCTATATATTTGAAAGTCTCCACCGTGGGCTAGCTAAGAGGGAAAACCAGTAAGCTACTGGTTTATTTCTTTAAAAAACAAAAACAAACAAACAAACAAAAACAAAAGAAAAAAACCTAGCAAGACCATTGAGTATTTTCTTTTTTTTTATTAGATTAAAAAAAAAAACAATCCAAATTCCCACTTCCTCCCCTCCTCCCATTCCCTCCACACACTTTCCCACCCTACCCCCATCTAATCCTAAGGGAGGGTAAGGCACATTGCTTTGTGGAAGGTACAAGGCCCTCCTTGCTACGTCTAGGTTGAGCAAGGTATACATCCAAAGAGAATAGGATCCTCAAAAGCCAGTACATGCAGTAGGGATAAAACCTGGTGCCACTGCCAGTGGTCCCTCAGTCTGCCCCAGCCATGCAACTGACAACCACATTCAGAGGGACTAGTTTGGTCCTATGCTTGTTCCTTCCCAGTCCACCTGGAATTGGTGAGCTCCCATTAGCTCAGGTAAACTGTTTCAGTGGATGAGCCCTTCATGGTCTTGACCTTTTTGTTCATACTCAAATTCCTTACACTCTTCAACTGGACTTTGGAAGCTCAGTCCAGTGCTCCGATGTGGGTCTCTGCCTCTCTTACCATCTGTTGTTGGACGAAGGTTCTATGGTGATATTTAAGATAATCATCAGTCTGACTACAGGGCAAGCCAAGATCGGGCCCCCTATCCTATATTGCTTAGGGTCTTAGGTGGGGTCATCCTTGGGGATTCCGGGGAATTTCTCTATAGCCAGGTTTTTGCTAACCCTATATAATGGCTCCCTCAATCAAGATATCTTTTTCCTTGCTCTCATCTCTGTCCTTCCTCCATCTTGACTATCCTATTCCCTCAAGTTCTCCCCACCCCTTGAGTATTTTCACAGCACAAAGCCCAGTCACACCAAAGTTCCTACTAAGACCAAGGTTAAAGGTCTTATCATGTGTATTTTTCATTAGGACATAGTAAGGTGTTACTAGACATACTGATAGTGAAATTACACTGAAACTAACATGATAAGAACTAGGTAAGAGATCATCATTTGAACTAAACCAAGGAAGTCAATCTGTGAACTAAGAGTAGACTAGTCTTCAGACTTAAAAATAGCACTTGTTCAAAACTATAGTTAACAGTTCTCATCTGGATAATTCAGCTGCATATTGTTATTTTGAAAAAATACTATAAACCTTATGAAACAAGAATATTTGATCTCATGAATTTAAAGGATTTGTATCATATAATCTTTTCAATAATTATTCCATTATTTTTCTTACATAATTCTTATTCTTGGTCCTTTAAATTTTTCTAATCACTTAAAAGCATTTCAGTAACTGAACCAAAAAATAATTAAAGAAAGAAAAAAGAAAGAAAGAAAGAAAAAAAAAGAAAGAGAAAAATCATATGTAAACCCCTGCTGGACTTTCTCCCAGATCTGAAAAGCATTGGCTACAAAATTAACAACCAAGGAACACGTGGTTTGTGTGGGTGTGCGCCAGGCTTCCGGGAGTTCCCGTTCTTCTCCTTGTCTTTTGAAATAATCCTCAAGCAATGGGTTTTCTCCAGGCAGCTCGCGCAGGTGCAGCTATGAGAACATATCAGAAGCAGTGGCTCCGCTGTCTTAGAGCCCGGAGACCCAATCCAGGGATATGCAGTCAGAGGACAAGCTTGTGACTGCATCTGGGACTTGCTGACAGCTTCTGAACACTCACACTCTGCCTAAGGGACAGTCCAGACAGTTTAAGATTAAACTGACCCAAACTCTTGCCTGACCTTCTTTGATAAGGGTGTGCTGTTTGGGGACCCAGAGGGTAACTCATCATAGGCAGCCAACCGCTGCATCAGGGCAGAACTGAGATGTGAGAACGGGACGCACACCAGACATGCAACTCACTCTACAATAACAATGGGTTTTTGTTTGTTGTTTGCTTGTTTTGCTTTTCAGGCTTTGTACTGAATATTTGCCTTCCTAGGATGATATCCTTGTAGTTTTGTCTCAGTTCCAAACTGTTTCCCTCCAGGCACGTGACCCGTGTTCAAGCTCTAGTTGCCTCCGTTCTTGACACTCAATCACTTGTCACATTACCCGAGAGTCCTGTATGACTGATAAAGTATGTGCCCTGACATATGACATATGAGAGTGTCTAAAGACACTGTGGATTACACCCTGGTGTCCTGAAGTGCTAGCTCTAAGGAAAACTAGCTGTCAAACTGTGAGGACTGACTAGGCAATCCTGTGGAGAGGGACAGTAACCCCCCACCGTAGGGACCGAGCCACCTTGGAAGTGGATCCTCTAATCCAAAAGCAAACCTTCAGATTCCTACCACTCCAGCTGACACCTCACTTCCTTTATCCTCATGTAAGTCCCTCAGATACTTCAAGAGAAAAGCAACCAGTATGGCCCTTCCTCATTCCTGACCAGCAGAAAGTGGGAAAGAAAATCAGTAATCATTGTTTGGAGCTTCCATGTTTGGGGAGTGATTTGTTACAAAGTCGCTAGAGTAACGGGCACATCATAAAGTCAATGCCAGTCACCAATGTCAATCATTCCTCACGTTCCTACTGATCACCTGCGATATGAGCCATGTCCTCCACTTCCGGGGAATGTCCGTGAGGAAATACAAACGAAAAACATATGATTCTTTGGAAAAATAATGTTGAAGCACAAAAACAAGGAGATGATTTTTCTCTGTTAATGGGAAAAGGTTATTCATTCTTGCAATAAAAATGTATTTTGTATTTTCTAGGAAGCAGTCATTGTGATCTGTTACAAATGCTAACTAGAAAAAAAAAAAAGAACTAAAGGAAGGAAGGAAGGAAACCACACCGAACAAGATAGATTTGCCTGCAAGAGGACTGTGGAAAGTTAAGGAGATAAGAGATTGGAGGAAAGTTAAAATGAGGTCATCAGAACTGGCATACTGTGACCTTAGACCAATTTCTGTAAAATGATAAAAATGGATACTAAACTGGAATAGAAAAGGACAGGGAAACTGCTGGTGTAAACCACACGCATATTTTCAGGAATGCTGGTGGTTGGAAGAGAAGAGAAAGGTCAAGAGCTTGTTGCCTCTCACTTCCTTCAGCTGGTTCCATCGCCAGCAGCGTGCTGCCTATCCCTGCTGGCCCACATCCAGCACAGCCAAGCTGCCTTGGTGCAGGCTCAGGGCACCAGTAAACCCCTAAGAGTGGACATTTCCTTTAAAAAAAACAAAACAAAACAAAACAAAAACACCGCTCTAGAAACCTAGTCACAGCTTGCAAGTAGGGATTGCTTTTTGACATTAAAATGAGTTTTACAAAATAAAGGAATGGCTGTCTCAAGTGTCATAGCTGCCTATCAACAGTGATATAATACACGAATGTAGAAACCTATGATCAGTAACTAGGATGGTTTTCAGGCATCAGCGACTCTTCGAGAGCCCAGCTGGCTTCTTCTACTTTTCACTGAGTGGTACTCTCTAGGACAAGCTCACTGAGGTCATCTGAACAGTCTCAGAACCTTTAAGGGCCAGTGTGTGGAGTTTGCCTATCCTGTTCATCTAGATTACCAGTCCTTTGGGAAACTCTCAAGGGAGAAGGCAGGAAACCACATCCCACTTCTTAATTCCTAATGCAATCAGACCTGCGGCCCTCCAATGTCTGCCCCACTAAGCTTGTGGCGCATGGAATCAGAGCAGGGGACATTATGGGATCTACATCTTCAAAATCTTGAGCTCCTGAAACCTACAACATCCTTTCATACAGTCTGAGGAGAAAAGCAGTGTGCTTTCTGACCCCTGGGACACATTCTTCTGCATTCAACATACCACACATACAACATACTTCAGACTCTAGCTTTTCTGCCATCAAGGAACCGATTGCTTGAGTGGACCACCCAGGCAGGAACATCCAAATCTACAACAGGCTGTAAGCCACGGCTGTAATTAACAAATTACAATGGAATTTGTCTTTTCCTCCCCAGAACTACTTATAATAGGTGACGTATTACAGTCATGTTTTCAAGGCTTAGTATAAGTGTGAGGAAACAACGTAGCTTATCATATCAACAAACTCATAACTCCTTCCACCAAATATCTTCAAATTCCCTGCCCAAGACTTGCCATATTTCTATTTTGGAGCGCAGCTTTGCCGGTGTATTTTTACCCAACACTCTAACTCAGTGGTCCTCAGCTTTCCTAACATTGAGGCGCTTTAATCCTCATGTTCTGGTGACCCCTTCAACCATAAAACTATTTTGCTGCAACTTCGTAAGTGTAATTTTGCTACTGTTATAAAACATAATGTAAATATCTGATGTGCAGGATATGTGACCCTCAAAGTGGTCGTGACCCGCGGGCTGAGAACCTCTGATCTAACCCATCAATGCCTGCTGAGTACACTTGTCCTCTGAAGGATATTGTGCGTTAGGCACAGACCTTTAAATGTGAAACCAGAAGCACATTCCATAGAGTTTCTGAGAAGGTCATAATTTTTAATTAAAACTTCAAACTTTTGCTCTACAAAGAACACGTCTGAGAAAATGAAGGATACTAGAAAATCATATTATACACAAAAAGGCTCATATCTGGAATATATGAAAAATTTCTAAAATCAACAGCAAAGAAAGAACATTTGAAAAGATTTAAAAAGATTTTAATAGAGACTTCACCAGAAAAAAAATACACATGTGAGATAGCAGTACATACCTGAGCAACTGGGGACAGAAAACAGCAAAGTGGCTGCGTTGCCAGGGAAATCTAAAATGGTTAACACATTCTTACATATAGGTATAGGCTCATAAGGCTGTCTGTTGCTTCCACCAACTCCACTGGTAAACAGTAGAGATACAAAGGCAGCTCACTAATTGCTTATCGCCGCTTTTCAATTCATTGAGTAATCTATTTGTGAGAAAACTTCTCTTCCTTTTTCTTTTATATCTTATAAAATCGTGGTTTACGGACCTCGATAGCAGCACAATTACCGATTCTATGGATGTGCGTCTTTAGCTTTCTTTGTAACTTTAAAGCATGAAAGGGGTGGTTTTGTTTTGTATTTTGAAAGTGCAACGAAATTTAATACTTCCTTAAGGGACAATGGTGCAAGCTTTGAATTGTACTGTTTTCTGTACAATGGTGAAAAATAAATGACAAATTGGAATAGAAGGAGGTAGTCGAGACTGCTGGTGTAATACACACCCCATTTTTCCTTAGTGGGGAATCTTATTTGGAGGGAGGAGAGAGAGAGAATCCAAGAGCTTGGTTTCATCCCCCACCCCCACCCCGGATTGCTTCTTCTCTTCACTGGAGTTGGTACAATCATTAGGAAATACGCGACATAACACACATAACACAGTCTGATCATCTGTATGCCAACCGCACCTGCCAAATAAAACCAATGTATTGTTTTTATTTGAGAATAAATATTAGGTCACCCTGTTATTTTCTGCCCCCACCCCAAAACAACAGCATGAATTCCAAGTTATGGTCACCCTTTCAATTCACTGAGTAGCCCATTTGAGAATAAACTTTTCTCTATTTTTTTTGTATTTTTATAAAAAGAAAAGTATGAAGAGTATAATAGATTTATGGACTTGCACCTAAGAGTTGTAGCAATCTAAATGAAATAATTCCCAATGAAGTACTTTGAAGGTTCTATTTTAATCATTAAAATGTCATTTCTAGTTATTTAGAGCAGAGGCCAATCGGTGTACCATGCGTATAATACAAAGCACAGTGGCAAGTTTCACAAGGAATATACTTATTCATAATGACTGACATGAGATTGTAGCATGAGATGTTCTCAGGGAAGAAACAAAACTAAATAAATTCAGTAGAAAAAGTCGATCCAAACATACCAAGAACACCTGTGGAAGCACACGCATCCCAGAGTGCTTTAGCCAGCTTTAGAAAGAGATCCATGTTTTGATAGTTATTCTGAGTTGTCTTCAGGACACAGGTTGAACCAGAGCTCCTGGCATCCAGGTTTCTGTCCTTTCCAGGGAACTCTAACACGTCCTTGCCTCAGCACCTACCGTCCTTTTACACTGTCAACTTCTCCTTTATGAGTGATCCTACCTTTGGATGAGACAGAGACAGGGAGAGAGTGTGACCATCAGCCTTAATCTAAAAAGCGATCCACTTGGCCAGAGGCGCCTATAGCCACGGCGCTATTTTTATCTTCTGCTCAAAACCGACTTACAAATGACAGGCATTCAGAGTGCTTCCACCTCATTATGCATCTTCTTCCGTGCTGTCTGAGCTCCACTGCTCTGCCTTCTTCTGAAACTGCTACAAGTCATTGAATGCTACGCTTCGGAGTTTCTCTGACATGTCAGTCTTCCTTCTAAATTTACCACTTCGGTGACTGGATGTGCCTTTGCACTCAATGCCCACCGCTTTCAGGAACCCACACTGTCACCTCCCCACATCCCCAATCCACCCGCTCCTCTCCCTTCACCGACACCCTTAAGGGGTCCATCAAGCATCGCTATATTATATTTAATATATTAAACCTCTTCCACGATGGACACCATTTGGTACCTGAATCTTCATCCTCCAAGGAGCTTCTACCATTGACCAGAACATCTGGAAACAGATTATATTCTTCTCATATTTCAGAGGTTGAACTGTATTGACGACTCTCTCTAGCAAATCAAACACAAATTTTTAAAGTGAAAATTGGGACTGTAACTCTTCTGAGAAAATAAACTGCACCCTTTTTTGGTGTTCTGATGTGTTTGTGTTCTGTGTGTGTAGGCATTGATGATGATGCTGCACCTGCACAAGCTTCAATACACCTCTGCCATTGATACACATTGCCAGTCAGGACAGCCACACGGAAAACAGCATACAATGTCATGAAATATATGACATCCATAGGTCACACATTAAGTACTTTTGTTCACATCTTCTAACTTTAAGACCACCTTTACTCTCTACACAATTCCTCTTAAACATCCCCGTCATCTTGGACTTTTAGTATTTCTTATTTAAAAATCATATGTTGGCTATTGGGTAGAAGACAAGGAGCTCTGATACAAAGATAGCTGGACCTCAACTTTGGTCAAGCAAGCTATCCTAAACTAACCCCTTGATCTTTCTCCTTTCTGGAACCAGCAACTTTCTCAACTTGTTTGTCATTCACTTAGTCATTTCCTTTGAAACCTTGGAATTACCCTGAATAAATGCTTCTTATTTGTGCCTTATATAGAAAAACCTTCAGTTTTGGGGTTTCATTTAAGGTCATATGTCCTTTATATGGTCCACTGTGAAATGTCACATGCTAATTTATATCTTTGACATATGATATTCAGTGACCCAGTTCCTAGTCTTTTATAGTTGTATTTCCATAGTCTCTCAGCTATCCCACATGGGTGTGGCTCTGCCCACTCACTTTCTTCTGATCTGTGCCAGATAACATCACCAGATCATTTATTGATGAATGTCAGTGTAAAATATCTTCTTATTCCCTACCGAACCCTTACAATGTTTTCATTTTAAGGTGGGAGCTTAACTTTGCCAGTGTGTCTTTATCACCTGCACTGACCTATCAACACCTGGGGATGCCAAGTGATTGCATTGCTAGGGAAAGATCTAAAATAGTTAATACAGTCTGGAGCAGGTGATTAGTTTGTCAGAAGGTAAGGCGTGTACTTCCTCAATGTCTCAGCAGTTCTATTTAACCTCTTTATATGGGAGGTAAGAATTGTCCCCTCAAAAAGTTTATATATTAAATGCTTGGTTCTCAGCTGGTGTCTCTCTTGAGGGGCAAATGGATCATGAGGATGCTAACTGCATTAATAGAGCCCCCCAAACCTGTCCTCCTTTAAAGGTGTTCCTCTCAAGCACTTAATAACAGTGGTGAAAACTGACAACCGCAAACCTAGAGAAATAAAAACATAATGGCTATCAGCAGATGATCCCAGCGGCTTCACTGGCTTCATCATCTCTCAGTATCCACCGGAAGAAGCCACTGGTGAACACACCCACCCAAACAACACTCCTCGGGGATTCTAGAACGAACTGTTGACACCATGATAACAAGGATAAGGACTCAAAAGCAGCATCCTGAATGGCGGAAGTCAGTCTTAGACGGTCTCAGCCTCCAGGACTCCACTAACATCCTCTTCGAGAAACGGGAAATGAGAGCAAGGAAGAAGAGAATCGACTTCGTGAGCTTAGGAAAGGGGGTTGGGGTGGAGCTAGGAAAGATTCCTAAGGCAGTACTGGTGGGAACAGAGCTCATGTATGCTGATGTATTGGTGCTTCCATGAATCTTCACATGTATTGCATCTTATAGAATTCATACCAAAAAGTTATTTTATATTATGTGCAAGACAAACATGGTGGTTTTTTTTTATTTATTTGTTGAGACAGGGTCTTCCTATGTAGTTTAGGCTGTCCCTAAACTTATAACTATCCTGCCTTGATGTCCATAGATTTGATATTGATATTGATAGCTACCATGCCTAGCTGAACAAAATTCTATTAGGGATTAAAACAATAGAAATCTAAATTAAGTCGTTACACAGAATTCTTCCAGAAGCATTTTTATAGTTACTTCAATTGCTTGTAATGGTTTGGTATCCAAAGCAATCATGAAATTAGTATGTGTGAACATTATTTAATAAAAAATTACACAAGTTAAAGGTGATAGTGTCTACATTTTAAAGAGAGGGTTTTTTTTTGCAATCATATCATATGCCTGGATATTTGGTAAGGTATGCAAAGATCAGTATAGTTAGATAAATATTTCTGAGTGCCACAAAAACAGCAAATCGTATTTATAATACTTATGAGTCAAAGAAAGTCTTCATTTACTATTAGGTAATGTGACAGACACTCTTTACCACGGTGGTGGTATAACAGCTATAAATTAAATGAACATTATAATGCTCATCACATTAGTTTGTCTAAAATGTTATACTAATGATATCTGAGGACATACCATGGTGGAGAAAGACCAGCAGAGAATTTTTGTGGATCTGTTAGCATGACTGACACTTGTGCATTGAAAATACTCGGGAATTAACTTACCAGACACTCAATGTATCCTTTATATTTCTATGTCCAAATTGCTCTGCTCTCTCTTCATTTGTTGAATTAACTACAACAAAGCAAAATTTACATACAATAGTTTAGATCTGAAATTTATCTTGTAGGCTTACACAATAAAGGCTTTGTGGCCAGCTGAATAACGTTGAGAAGGGATTGGATCCTAAGGTCTCCAACCTAATCAATAGATTAATCTTTGTCAAGTACCTATAACATCATTAGGAAAGTATTGCCAGTATGGTGGCCAATGTGCACAGCACAGTCCTGTGCTGCATGAAAAAGAAACCTGTTTCTTCAGGCTTGTCCCTTAAAACTACAACCAGCTCTGCTTGTGATGTCTGATTTGGACAGCCAATTATTGTAGGCCAGTGAGGAGGATGCCATCATATGGCAGGAATGAGCTGAATGTGTGTGTAATGTGTAATTGAAATTACTTTTATTAGTACAAAACAACAAAATTCAAAGAAGATCTTGAAAGCATATTAACAATTGACAAATCTACCATCTAAGGCAGGAGAAGCATATTCAGGGAAAGAAATGAGACTAGCCAAGCACAACCCTGATAAAGAACACTTAGCTTCTCAGTGGGATAAGTAGAGCTTGAATGTGGGCGGAGTGACAAGTGCTCAGCCCTTGTGGACTTTGGGTAAAAGGGAGGGTGCACTTTCCTGCGGAGTGAAGTCCACCAACCCCACCATTTATGTGTGTTCCTGGTCACGTGCACAGGGAGAGCATGGTTGCCACCTCTGTCTAAGGAAAATTCTCAACCAGGCAGGACCTTCCTCCTACATCTATCCTCTGGAACAAAAGCCTTCGACTATGTGGGGTACAGTAGTAAAAAACACAGAAATGCTTAAGATGCTTGGAAACTCACAGAAATGGAGAAACAGAAAATATTCATTCTGTTTCTAGAATATTCAGTGCTAAAAAATGATGCAATCCCTGACCGAATGAGAAAGTCTAGACACCCTAGCCCTTGTTGAGCTCTGCCTACTACTCTATCTGCATGATAAGTAGAAGGATGAAGAGGGCCACAACTCTAGATGTAGTGCCCATCCAAGAGGAATGTTTGCCACGGAGAGCCACCCTCCCTGTCGCCAGCCCTGTAAGTAAGTCACAGGTAACAGTGGGGTATTGCTAGAAGACCAAGATCACAGTAAATGTTGAGAAGGAACTCCAGGCAAAGAGCATCCAGCTGGAAAATAGTGCTGCTACATGGGACAAAGATGTGTGTGTTCATGTGCGTGTGCGTGTGTGTGTGTATGTGTATTCGCGTGAGCGTGTCTGTGTTTTATGGGGGAGGGGAGCTGTTTTGATTATTTGAGACAGGATCTTGCTATTATTAGTTCAAGCTAGCCTCTAACTGGTCATCTTTCCCAGGCTGGGGTCACATGCATACCCTACCTCACCCCACTCCACACCACTCTGCAAAGGAATCTGATCCCAGTGCAGCACCAAGGGGGAATCAAGGAGAGCCAACTCTGTTGTGATTGGAGCGGTGGGGCTACGTTCCTGGCACCCGGCCGCCCGCATGGCTAGCTTTATACCCGAAATAATTACACAGAAACTGTATTCTTTTGAACACTGCCTGGCCCATTAGTTCCAGCCTCTTATTGGCTAGCTCTTACATATTGATCTAACCCATTTCTAATAATCTGTGTAGCCCACAAGGTGGCTTACCAGGGAAGATCTTAACCTGCGTCTGTCTGGAGTGGGAGAATCATGGTGACTCCTGACTTGGCTTCTTTCTCCCAGCATTCTGTTCTGTCTACTCCGTCTACCTAAATTCTGCCCTATCAGGCCAAGCAGTTTCCTTTATTAGTTAACCAATGAAAGCAACAGATAAAATACAAGACCCACCTCCATCAACTCTTAATCAAACTTGCTCTAGAATTCCAGCAGCAGGACACCTGTACCCGTTTCCAGCAGACACTCAGATTCCTTGTCTCTATATCCTAAACCAGGTGTTTGGCTTTAAATGGCAGATCACAGGTCATAAAACAAGTCACAAGTCACCAAACAGAAAAATCTCAGGCAGTCCACAGATGTAGGAACTGTGACATGGAACGGAAAGGAACTCAGAAATGGGTAAACACTGGTAGGAGTGGGTGAAAACAGACAGAAACAAACTATGAGTCAGTCAAATTGACATGCAAGGAGTGAGAGCCACAGGCAGGGAGCTGCAGGAAGAGCCAGAACCTTTGTGTATCCTGAGCCCTGTTAAAGCACCAATTAACTCGGACCCCTGCCCATGGTAATTAACCAGACTGAAAAACAGGGAGAAAAGATTCCACCCCTCCTAGGTGTCTTTACCCAAAAGAATTTAGAGAGAAAAATCCTATACCTGAGTGTCTATCGTATCTCTATTCATAATACAGCTCAGATGTCTTTCAGCCTATGAGCAGATAAAACACGGCGTAGCCAATCAGTCAAATACTAGTTACCATTAAAAAAGAATGAGCGATTGCTACTTGTAACCACACTGGTGAATCCCAAATATACTTTGCCAAGTGCAAGCAGCCAGATTTGAAAGGCCATTGTTTTGCTTCATTTATACAAAGTTAAAACAAAACAGGTAACTGTTTAGAGGTAGGGGGAGTGGCTCTCTGCAGAGGGACAAACACAAAGGATACTGAGGTGACAGGGCCACTCTGTGCCGTGACTGACAGTAGGTAGACAACTCTAAGCATTTGTCAAAGCCTGAGGAAGAAACCACGATCGGGAGTACATTTCACTCTTTGTCAGGCAAGGCGAGGCACTGCAGCATAGAATACAAAGTCAAACAAACGTTAGCAACCTTACCTCTGAATAATTACCACAGCGAAACAGATAGAGGACAGAATTAACTAAGGAATCTCAGAAATCAGTATTTTGGTAGGATGCTATTACAAACTAAAGATAAAAATGTTCAGATACATTCTAAATAATGTTTCCAACAGGAACATGAATTAGCAGTTCTGAGATGTCTTGGGTACCATAGAATTATACAAGTAAGGAAATACATTGTAAACCATTGGGACCGGGTTTCTAGTTGTCAAAGAACAGATCAGTCTGTGTTGACCTGGAATTAGATCAGAACTATGAACTCAGAGAATAATATAGAGAGACTAATATAGATACAAAAGTGATATGTATGTGTATGGGGCTAATATGCACAGTGCTTATAGATAGGATTTTTTTTTTAATTTTTGCACCCCAAGCCCAGCTCAATGCCTCACACACTGCCTTCTACAGATCCTCTTTCGATTTATAATTCTTCCATAGCATTATCACAACCGTCGTGGACTTTTGCACATAGTTTTAGAGACTGTTCTAGATAGAAGATTCTTAAAAGTATTGAAGGGGCTCTAGCCAGCCCAAGCAGGGCAAACATGTCTCCGGCAGGCCTTGCCCTTTCCCCCAGTCCCTCTGCCTTGCTAAAAACCATTAGATTATATTCCTAAAGCTAGCCACCAAGGTCTATTTCCTTATTTGGCCACTTCCTCCTCCTGAGGCTGACTACCAAGGTCTAGCTGTCAAAGTATTGAAGTCCAGCAATCAAAAGCCCCCTGTGACTGCCCTAGTTAACATACCCATTTAAAATTAAACACCTCATTCTATCACTGGGTTTTCCCTTTGTAAACTGCCATTTTCCTATGTGTCATGACTGTCTCCTCTCTAACCAGAGGCAGTACTTACTTAGTTCCTCTGGGACAAATATCCCTCCCCCACACTCATTCCCTTCCCCTTCTCCCTTGCCCTTTAACTCCTATCTTTATCTTTTCTTTCCTGACCTTTGTCCCTCTGGGGCAAATAAGTCTTCTTTGCGCAGAGAACTTGGTCTTGAGGTGTCCTGGGTGGATACTGCTCCCTCAACTGTGTCCCATTTCTTCTGATTTGTCCCCAATACATGGGCCAGCTCATTTAGTTCTCCCAGGTAATTTACGCCTGCCCGTCGCTACCGCAATCCAGCCCCCTCCTCTCTGTAACAAACGTGTGAAAGGCTCTGACCTGGTCAACCTGTGTCATGCTTTTCCTCTCACTACCCAGAAAGCACTCAATGGTTGTTTTAAAAAAATCCGTGCTCTGTCAGTTTGAGTCGTTTATGATTCTTCAGTGGACTCCGCTGCCTGGACTGTGACCCACGCTCTCATCCTCAGAGCTCCGCACATAACACAGAGCTCCACTCCCACTCACGAGCTTCCTGTCAGCTCCTCCAACTCAACAGCCTCTTTCTTGGGGGCTTTTGCAGCTGTGACTGACTTGGCTTACAAAGAGCCTTTCAGACTATGAGTGGGGAAGGATTTTTTTCCTTGTGAATCTGCCATGTAATTATACCTTTGTAAAAGACAGCAAAAAAAAAAAAAAAACTATTAGAAAAAGATTACAGACTTTTAGTTTCAGATTTAACAGACATAAATGTGGTCTTATCAAATTGCTTCATAAGTTATAAATGTATACTCTCACTGGAACTAATCAGGATCCAGGAACAGCTTGCTAACCGTGCCTGATGCATGGACTGCTGAGGACTCTGAGCATCGGTGATTCCATCTGCTTGTTTAGGTCCCGGTCTTCCACAAAAGGTATGTCCTGACCATGTCTTCACTTCAGACTGCTCCTTTGAACTTTCTGTCACTTCACCCCCTTTAATTGAAAACACACGTGCAACGGTGAGTGTGCATGAACACACACACATGCCCAGACACACACACACACGCACACACACACACACACACACACACACACACACACACACTTTATTCTCTGTCTCGCCATCCTAAACTCCAGGTATCAGATACCATGACTACTGTGTTCACTCTGGCACACATCTGCAAAGCCAAGAAGAGTCAAACACACTTTGGAACGGATGGTTTTCTAGTCTTTACACGCTAACCTAAAGTGTGAAATTCCAAGTGGGATGTATAAAGTGAAGATTTCAAAACTCATTTGTCCTTGAAGCTGGTTTTTCAGATGTGTGTTACAAAATATAGACTGGGAAATACTGATCTAAAGAAGTATCCAGAAAGTTTAAGAAGGAAAAACTAGTTTGCCAGGTTACACATGATAAGGAACCATTGATGCCTGACTTCAACATGCTGCAGTCATTTCCAGGGCAGACAGGAAAGATTTGGCTGACTACGCATGCGTGACATTCACTGGTCCCGCACCCCCCCCCCCCGCCCCCGTCTTGATTTTCTTTCTGTTCTTTCATGCTCTGGGACTGAAACATAGAAAACTGAATTCCCCAAATTTCCTAGCCTAATGACTTCTGAGTAAGGAGTCTTTCACAAAGAGGCAGCCACAGGATATTGGAAAGAGAGAAATAAAGAGACCTTCCCCCTCCCCTTTAAAACTATGACTGTGTTTGAAAGCAGTAGGTGGCCTGAGGCTTAAGTGACTGCCTATGGCTGTGACACAGTTGAGGGTCCTGGCAGAAAAGCAATCCTATCTCAACCAGCTGCATGCTCCCAGGCTTTCAAGGCCCTCCTTGGGTCGCCAATGGTTTGCAATGCTGGAGCCTAAACTCAGAACTTTGTTCCTGCTAGGCTAGTGTTCAGTCACCCAGCTACACTTCCAGCCCAGGCCTTCAGTGTCGCGGCAACTCTGCCAGCAAAATTGGCAGTGGTGTGGTTTCTGCCTCCAGCAGTGTCCCTGAGTGAGTGACATTCTAGGTCTCCACTGTGTGCATCCAGTGAGGAGCTCGCAGGGACTTCCTGCAGTCACGGGCTCCTTTTTCCAAAGCTTGTACTCCATCAGGCTTTCCAACATTCACATTTATTGATGGACTGACTGTGTGGGCACATTTACCAGGGCATGCTTGTGAAGATCGGAGGCACAAGGGCCAGAGACAATTCCCTTTTTCCACCATATAGTTTCCAAGGATGGGACTCAGGTCATCAGGCTTGGTGACAAACACCTTTGCCCACTGATTCATCTTGCTGATCCCATAACACCTTTTATTTTGGGGGTTTTCAAGACACGGTTTCCCTGTGTAACAGCCCTGTCTGTCCTGGAGCTTGTTCTGTAGACCAGGCTGGTCTCTAACTCACACAAATCCACCTGTCTGCCTCTCGAGGGCTGGGATTAAAGGTGTGTGCCACCACCGCCTGACCCCACAATACTTTTTAAAAAATCAGTCTTATGTATGCAAGTCCCTCTATGTGAGGTTTCTGAGGTGATTTCTATTTTCTGATTCATGTGGAGTCAATATAGAAAAGGGTATTTTGTGCAAGTAAAGAAATACCACCTTGCTTATCTTATGTAAATATTAAGAGGAAAACTCTGACTCTAGTGGAATAACTGACTCGTTGAATGAATGATACCATGAAGCCAGGAGTCTGTTTTCTGTCACCTCTGATATGACTCTTGTCACATCATTCTAAATCTAACCATTTCACTTCCTCCCTTGATTGCTTCCAGTTCTAAAGGAACACGGGACCCTGTATGAACCATAGGACAAAGTCCTTTATGGTCCTTCTCAATTTACCCAAAGCCACCTCAAAGGAACCATCTGATTAAAGGCCCGTGTTTGCTCTGAAATGTACTTTCAGGAGATGCATCTCCTACTTGCTAATGGATGCTGTCTGTATAAAACCTCCTTCAGTGCTACTCTACATTTAGTCATTAAGATCACTCCTTTATTTCTTTATTATGATTATTTTTTTCCAAACAGGGCTCCTTTGTGTAGCCCTGGCTGTCCTGGAACTAGCTCTGTAGACCAGGCTGGGCTCAAAATCACAGAGATTCACCTGCCTCTGCCTCCTGAGTGCTGGGATAAAAGGCGTGCACCATCACTGCCTGGCTAATATGATCACTCTTGTTGGTCTCTAAGCAGGGGTAAAACAAGCTCACATAACGATGTGTGGGGAGACACTGGTATGTAAACAAGAACAGATCATTGAATAAAACAGGTATTATCATGAAAGTATACATTAAAGCAATAAGGGGACAATTAATTCTCTGGGGACCCCTCAAAAGACTTCATAGACAAGAAAGGTACACAGGGAAACATGGAACTCACAGAAAGGGACCTTCAGGTGTCAGTCCAGCGTTAGTGTGCCCTTGATGGTAACAGTGAGACAAGTGAGTAGATGTCTTATATGAAGAAGGGACATAAATTTATTTCAAAATGCACAACATATAAATACACGGTATACACTGAAGAAACCTATTTGAGGAGGAAAACATTGGACATTTCATATTATGGCTATAAAATACCACACTACAACACACACACACACACAACACACACACACACGATATCAGAGTTGGAGGGAGATCTCAGTGGGAAAAAGCCTTGTTACTAAGTCTGACAATCTGAATTTGATCCCTGAGACACATGGTGGAGAAAGAGAATCGCCTCTGCCAAGCTGTCCCCTGACCTTCACACGCATGCCCACACACTTGCACCCACACAAATAAATAAGATAAATAAAAGTTAAAAAATGAAGATGGCTCTAAGATTCTCAAGTCTCAAGTCATAAGCAAAAGGGATCAGATCATTAAGCTGTCAAAATAATGACCTTGTGTGCTCAACTAAAGTGCCATGGAAAAGAAGACAACCTGCAGAAAGACGGAAAGTGAAGCTTGAGGAACTTGCTCTCATTTGAACAATCTGGACTGAGCACAGTACCTTTTCCGTTTCCAGATAGTCCCCATTTGGAAGAATAATGAGAAATAATGACAGCTTATGGATATAAATAAGATGACATGTGGTCCAATATTGCATAATTAGAAATAAAACCCAGAAATATTTTCTAAATTCATCTAATTCCTATTTGTTTCTTGATTACTGATAAAGAAGGAATAGCATAGAGTTTTTTGAATATCATATGTAGAATTTTTCATGAGTTTTCAAAGAATATTAATAAATTCAGCAGATGTAAGTCACTTTTATTAGATGATAAAAGTTTATGCACTTTCAAAAAAAATCTTTGGATAAGTTGTGCCTGAGGTAGCTCATTTTCTTTCATTAGCTCTATATCAAAATATGGACACAAATTAGATGAACTAAAAAAAGTAGCTTAATATTAAGGAAATTGACTAGTAAGTATTATAGGCATAAAATATGTTCATATTTGTGAAAGGATGAGGAAGGAATGATGCCAGTTTATAAATATTTGGAAAGTGTAAACATCTAATGTGGAGGTTGTTGGGGTGTTATAAAGAACTATAACTAGGGTTTATGGGATGCAACTGGACAACTAGAGTTGAGAGCACCTCAAATCATCTTCCTTTAGATAGTGGAAACCTATATTTATACACACTAGCAAATGGTCAACCCTGAAACACACATAAAACTAACATTAAACAAACTGGGAAGGTTGTACTTCTGTATTAAAGGATATATAAGTACACACACACACACCAAACACAACAACAACAGGTAATGAAAAAAAGAGTCCGTGAATTTGAAAGAGCAGTGAGAGGCATATGGAAGGGCTTAGAGGGAGGAAATGATATAGTTGCATTATAATCTCAAAATATAAAAGAAAGATTTTTTTTAAAGATGAAAAAGGTCACCTTTGGAGCACCTCAGTGCTATGTATCTTTTCCTTATTTATAATTTTAGAAAATACAATATTTTAATGATGAAAAATGAGTATTGAATTCCTCTTCAGTATAAGGTGACTTTCTTATTCTAAGACTCTCAGTGGTGGCTTGTTCTATTATTTGTCACAAGAAGACAAACAAAGTCTACGAATACTTCTCTAACCTATCATCGATCTTCTTCTCTACCCACCCTACTTACTAGCAGTGAACAAAACTCACTAATTGGAATTGTGCCCAGACATTACTAGAAAATCGTAGCTCATCGATTAAGAGTGATGAGAATTAGGTACCTAATTGAGATAAAGACAAATGGTGGCTGCTTTACACTGAAAAGAGTCAGATTTCATTTGCACTTGACACTAATTACTGCCCCTTTCTTGAATCGCTTCCCTGCCTGTAAAAAGCTCTGAATTTCTAGCCAGAGCGGCCTTCTTGGGTCTTCATTCTGTGTCTCAGGTGGATGCTTTGATGTTTTTTCAAACTCGATGAACTCCAAGTCGAATTCATTTGACAGAGAAAATAAAATTGGCTGCACACTTTGTGAATGCCAGGCCCTATGGTGAGGAGCTAGAGATGAAATCATAGTCTGGACGGGAATGCCGCAGGGAACAGCTCCCAGACCCTGTCTCCCTACCATGCTAGTCTTTCCTCAACTTTTGAACTACCTAATTCTGTCATAACAGAATTATGTATGTAAGGCTGGGGTTTCAGCAGCGTGGTTTATGGAGATGCCGCTGCTCTCAGAGTGAAAGGACCAAGGTCAGCAGGGCAGAGAATGAAGCTAAGGCCTTTGTCCTTGGACCCTACCTGCAGTGTGGTCTTGTGGGTAGCTCTGTAGAATAATCGATTCCCTTGAGTTGATCCCAGTTGGATACTGGCAGGGTACTTTCTGTACATGATGGTCAACTAACCATGCAGCACGGATGACCATATCCCTGGAGGGTGGTATTGTAAATTCCCAATATTTCTGTTCCCCTGAGCTTCCACAGGTTGAAAGAGGACCACAATGGCCCCTCCTACAAGACAGCTAGAGAAACCGCACACCAGCTGATAAAGACATCTGGTTGACCACCAAACAAGCCCAGTAAAACACCATCACTACTTTGAGGGTCAGAATTACTAGATGTTAAGCCATGCCTTATTTTTCACTAACCCTTGTTTGCTTGTTTTTAATATAGGAACTCATTGTGTAGCCAAGGCTGGCCAGGAGCGATTCTATTTCTCCCAGAACAGCCTTGAACACTCAACCCTTCTGTCTCTGCTTGCTGAATGCTGAGAATACAGGCATGCGTCACCATGCCCACCCTACTTCACTACACATCTTCATATTTTTTTCAAGAGTTTTTGCTTCTCCTTTAATCCTAATTGCCACTTAGAGTAGTCTAAGCGTTACTAGAACTGATTGACTTTTAACCCAAGATCACATTCTCCTAACTAGCTTCAGAACTTCCATACGCAATAACTAGTACCTCCTAGTGGTCATTGGTGGTATCTGTTATGTTGCTTTTGTTTTGATGTGTTCTCCAAAGAACAATGTAGTACGTGGTGCCCAATTAGTGAGTGTTGTAAAATATTAATTTAAGATGTGTTTCATCCGTTTATGCTGTGGAACATTTGGTTAATGATGCAAAGATGTGCTGCATTCTTTTATGTTGTATTTGTTTAACAATGTAAAGCTGTGTTACTTTGCCTGCCTAGAACACCTGGTTGGTCTAACAAAGAGCTGAATGGCCAATAGCTAGGCAGGGGAGAGAGATAGGTGGGAATTGCAGGCAGAGAGAATAAATATGAGAGAGAAAGAGGTGGAAAAGGAGAAATGGATAAGGAGAAAAGGACTCCAGAAGCCAGCCACCCAGCCAAACAGTGAGCCATGAAGCAAGAAGGGAAGAGAGGTATATAGAATACAGAAAGGTAAAAGTCAAGAGGCAAAAGATAGAAGGATAATTTAAGAAAAACTGGCTAGAGACAAGTCAAGCTAAGGCCAGACATTCATACATCCATAAGATTAAGTCGCCATGTATTTATTTGGGATCTGGGTGGTAGGCCCCCAAAGAACAAAAAGTAAAAAATAAACAAACACCTACAGTGGTACCGATGGAAAACGATGAAGCCATTAAGTGGGAGGTGTTAGCGGAAAGTTGTCTGGATACTGAGCATAGCCCTTAAAGAGGATAGCAGGAACCTATCTTTCCTCTCTCTCTCTTTGGTTCCTTACATTAATAAAATAAGCAGTTTGCTTTAGGATGTGACTGCCTGGACAAAGGCCAAAAGCAATGGGGCCATCTAACCACAGACTAAAACTTCCCAAACCGCAAGCGAAGATGACCTTTCTTCTATATGAGTCAGGCTGTCTCACACACTTATGGTGGGAGTGGAAATCTAACCCAGATACACTAAAAAGGCCATGCCTGGGATAAAAGGGACAACCTCTAATTGGACTCACAATGTTGCAGATGTTCTAATATTATAAAAGAAGGAAGTCTCCCATGCCTGCATAGGGACAACTTCAAAATTTATGATGTAACCAACTCTGGTTTTTAAAGAGGTTCTCTCTGAGGAACTATGAAAAACACATTTTCATATCAAATATACTCACCACAGCCATTTTTTAAAGGTCTAGCCAAAAGCCCAAGATAAGAGATGACATTCAAATAAATAACTATGGTTCAAAGTGAAAAACAGCAACAATAAAAAAAAAAATCTCAAAGGAGATGCAGTTAAAGTACATTGCGGTTTAGAGGAAAAGGAATTAGCCTTGTCTGTGTTAGGTTTTCTACCTCTCATGTCTATAGCAAAGTTCAGAGCACAAAACAGTCCTAAGCAAATACTCCAGTGCATAAAGCAGCAAACAAAGGTGTGTGTGTCTCTCACTGTACAGAGTTCACAATGCAAGGGAGCAAATACGGTCAATAACTGGGCAATTGTCCCAGGAGTCACTAAGCCCAATGTGGAAGCCGCCACACAGACCTCCGAAGCCTTTGTCAGCCAGAGTCATACAGGCAAAATCTTCTTCCCTGTCAGCTCCTCCTTCACCACAAAATACTTGTGTAAATGCTTTGGTAAGTAGTGTTTTGGCACTTGCTCCCAACAGCCGCTGGAAACAGAGGCCTGCGTAGTCAACTTGACTATATCTAGGACTAATTAAAGCCCAAGTGGCTGGGTTCACCAGCAAGGGATTTATTTTCTCAATTAAATCATTTGAAATGGGAAGATCAACTTTTAATCAGGATCTTTTGATGTGTGACGATCCCCCTTTAACCTTCTGCTGGCAGCCTCCATAAAGGACACAGAAGAAGGAAGCTGGCTCTCTTTGCCTGCTTATTCTCTAATAAGTTCCCCCCTTCTCCTGGATTGGAGTGTACCCTGAAGACCAGGTGAGACATTCAGCCTCGTAAACCAACAACTGGATTCTTGGACGTTCCATTTATAGACAGCCTTTGTTGGATTAGGTGAACCATAGTCTGCAAGTCATTCTTATAAATCCCCTTTTATATATACATTCTATAAGTTCTGTCTCTCTAAAGAACCATAGTACAAGGCCAGAATTAGTCTCCGGTACCAGACAGACTTTTATTCAGCCTTCACATGCAAGGTAGAAGACGCCAACCTCCTTCGGGAATGCCCTGTAGCCCCCTACACACCCCATATGGATAGTTTCTTGTCACAAGTTCAAGACTGTCAGGTTTTAAGACCTTGGTTGGAAGCAGGACTCAAGACAGAAGGAGAAGTTTGAACCAAGTTCAGCATCACATGGCAAGATTCCTTCTAAGCCTAGGCCTTCATTCAAGACTCGCCAAAAACTGGGAAAGGGACCAGAATTGTCAAATGCCAGTCAAAAAAAAAAAATCTGAGTAAAGCAGAATCTAGTTCCTGCAGTTCCCAGTAAGTTGCTTCCAAGAGTATCAAGCCTTTTCCAGAACATTCCATGTTCTAATGACTCTTTTTCTAACGCTATGGAGTTATCCCATAGCACTTATAAAATGTTTCCGGATCTAGCTGGAAGCTAACCAAGAGGTTTCTGCCCCAGCCAGGCTCCTCTGTTTAGTCTTTGTTCTTCAGTGAGTTTGGATAGGAATTGTTGAAGTCTGAGCCTCAGCCTCAGCAGGCATCCTGTGGCATTCACCTTCAGTCCAAGTTAATGAATCACTTAGTGTAAGCATATTTTATGTTCAGCTAGTTATTTGAATTGCACCACGCAACACCCCTTTTACATGTTGCTTTGCATTTAAAAGAATTGCTCATTACATAATTGAAATGCTTTTTACCATTTGCAAAATTGGCTTTTGATTAATACACCTTTTGCTAATTGGCCTGCTATTTCACATTTTCTCTTGGGTTTCTAGAATATGCCTGTACCTCACCTTTCTTGCCTACCTGGCCAGACTCCAATTTTGAATGAATATTGCTTTCTCCCTCTCTTGCCAGAGCACTGCTTAGTACTCAGGGGGGTGCGGCAGGGGTGGGGGAAGTTAAGCCAATGAACCCACCTCTAGTCTGCTTCTTTGTTCTGTCTCAGCAGAAGCTGCTTCTTTCGCAGAGGAATTATCTTTGAGACACAAATGGTTCCAAGTCCAGACCAGTCATTTAGCCAGCGGATCTCAACCTTCCTAATGCTGTGATCTTTTCATACAGTTCCTCATGTTGTGGCGACCCCCAACCATAAAATTATTTGTGTTGCTACTTTATAACTACTTTTATTACTGTTATGAATAATAATGTAAATATTTGCATTTCATGATGGTCTTTGGGAATCACTGTGAAGGTGCCATTTGACCCCCAAAGAGTCTTGACTCACAGGTTGAGAACCACTGACCCAACTCATCAGTGATTCCCAGGCTTGGTGCAGTTGAACACATCCCCTCCCTGCCATTTGCTAAGTCGACCTCCCTACTTTGCTTTATCTTCCTGTGCCTTCCTAGCGTGCCTTCTGCCCCACTGTTCTCGTAAAGCCCCTTGCGATTCTGCCCCAGGTACCTCCTGTTAAATTTGCACTGGGCTCTAGGCCAAAGGCATTCTCAGTTCCTGTGGCTTAATTGGCCTTATAGAGGCTGGCAGCTTTTAAAAATAACTTCATATTTAGGCTTGTCAATGTGAGACATGCACAGTGAACAAATCAAGAGTCTTGAAACTTATAAAAAGCCTCTGTGTTCCCTTGCCTAGCTCTTCCCTAGCCAGACTTCCGAGGCGTCGTTTTGACCACCGCAGTCCGTGCTGTGAGGCGCTGAGATCATCGGGAACGCACTTCTACTCCTGTCTCCGTGGGCTTCATGCTACAGATGATGCCTGCTGCCTTCTCAGTCCCACGCCCTCCCCCTCCGCATTTACAGTGTTTACCATTGGTACTATTCCCATGGAACTTAAGTAACAAATAGTAAATCTCTAATTCTTTTTTTTTTATCAAATTTAAACTTGCTGTCTCTACTGTCCACTTCTTAGGCTGAGGCTGGGAGCACTCTGCCATCCTTTCCCACCTCCTACTTTCTCCCGGCTAACTTAGACATTGTCAATATCGTTACCATCGTTCCAGAATGTATAGAGAGATTCATGCTAAAGGAAAGCAGCAAATGGTATTTATTATTGTTATTATTATTGTTAAATATCAACAGTATTTTATTATTAGGCTAACTACTGAACAAAACTATCTCTTCCTCCTCCAAATCCATGAGCTCTGTGGTACCACTGACCATTTACCAACATCAAAGTCAAGTGGACCTCTCTTGTTTTCTTTCGTCTTGGTTTTGTTTCCTTTAGGGTATTTTTTTGTTGTTGCTGTTGTTTTTTTGTTTTTGTGTTTTCAGACGAGATTTCTCTGTGTTGTCCCAGCTGACCTTAAATCACTCCTGGCTGGCTTTCAAGTGGCCATCTCCTGCCTCTACCGCCCAAGTCCTGGGGTTGCATTATCATTTGTTGTCCTTTTATTTTACAAAACATTTAAAATCACCCAATATTGTAATCTCATACTCTTTAAATGGCTTTTTGGTGTATGTTTCGTCCATGGTTTCTAGAACTATCTTAGAGTTTCCCTTACCTTTAGTTCTTTATTATTTGGCAACAAAGACAATCTTGCAGAGTTCAGTTCATCCTGTTCACAGCTGCCCTTTAGTCTGCTCACCTCCTGTCTGGCTCTGTATCTAGTCTCTGCATACCTTTATCTTACAATTTCCCTTCCTTGTTCTTCCAGGTTGACACTGTGGGTTCCTGACTGTCTTTTCCTCGACTGACTGAATGCCTGCTTTGTTGGAGTAAACTCTCAGGTATCTTTTATTGAAAGGGAGTAGTTTGGCTGCTTATCAGCCTTGGAGATGCTGTCTGTGCCCTTACCATCAAGCCTCTGGGTTGCTGATGCTGGCTGTGCTCTTACCATCAAGCCTCTGGGATGCTGATGCCAGTTTGTAATTTTTTTCCTTTGTAAGTGATCTACTATTACTCTATTTTATTTTTCTTATATTCTAATATCACACGACTCAGTTTTTTTTTCCCAGTCAGTTTCTGGAGACATGTTGAGCCTTTCCAATCTGAAGATGGCTCTCCTAGACTATATTTCAAAGACGACATCTATCTTACTGCTTAAGAGTGGAGTAGGAGGAGTCTGCAAGAAGGGGAAAGAAGCAAAAACAGATGAAGGGGATTCCTGAGAAGGTCACAGCTTCAAATTCTGCAGCCAGACTGAAGAACGAAGTGGAAAGTTGTTTTTTTCCACAGTCCATTTGAAGGAAAAAAGGGGGACCATCTCCCAGTGGTATCTTCTTTTGGGGATGCTGTTACTCATAGATCACTCCACAGTTTAACTCCGCCACACTTGCAGGCTGCAAACACATAGATGTCACAGTGGATCCTTGGCAGCAGCAGAGTCCCCAGGGCAAGAGGTAGATGCTTCGGGGAAAAGAGGACAGAGGCTGCCAGCTTCTGTTCTCAGGTGACATGAGGGACCAAAGACTATTGCCACCTCAGGCCACCAGGTAGCAGCAGAAGAAGCCAGGAGACATTCATTAAGTCACAGAAACAGTGCTCATTGATGACAGGTCACCATCTGTGGTGGGAGCTAAAGTCTGCACAACAACTGTCTGGGCAGCCTCTGGGAACTGTCTTCTGGTTTTTATATTGTCTTTCTCTCTCCTCTCCCCCTTTCTTCCCTCCCTTGCTTCCTTCTTTTCTCTATCTTCTCTTTTTAGGAATAGGGTGTGGAGCTAGGCGGAGTCTTGTTCTGTATTCCCAGCTTGCCTGGTATTCGGCAATCCTCTTGCATGGGCTTCCCAAGCGCTGGGATCATAGATGCGCACCTCCATAGCAACACTCAGCCATATGATTTTATTCTGAGGACTCAGAGTTTGACCTCTAAGAGCACTCTTCTCCATTTGTGCTTATTCCTTTCTTGAGTGTCCTGCTCTTGATTTAAAGCCATGGTTCATTCTCAAACACCCATGAGACTTAATTTTGGTTGTCAGTCTGTCTGGGTTAGGAGAGATCCAGAGAACTGCTAAGGCATGCTCTGCATATTTGCTGGTGAGGTGTGCCTCTAGGTGTGTCTTGGAGACAGTAAACATGTGGGTCAATAAACTGAGCATAGAACACCTGTGGGAGACACTGACCAATAGGCTTGGATCCAGGGGGAAGGACTGTCACAGACGAAAACTGCCACACATCCTGTCTGCTTCATTACTCTGCGGTGCTGTTTGCTTGCTTTTTTGGATTTTTGTTTGTTTGCTTATGCCTTTACCTGTAGACGTCAGACTCCAGATCCTTCAGCCTTTGCACGTGAGCTCATAGAAGCGACTCTCCAAGGAGCATTCAGACCTCTCGCTTCAAACGGGGCAGCATCACTTGTCCCTCTTGCTCTGAGACCGGCAGCTTCTTGGATGAACAACAGGTTTCCCTAGCTCTCCAACCTGCAAACACATACCGTGGAGCTGTGTAACCTTTGCCATGTTAGCCAATCTCATAAACCACTGCTTATAGCTATGACTATAACCATAACTCTATATATACACTATAATATAACTATATATAGAGTTTTATATGAAGCTATACACACACAGAAACACACACTGTCTATTGGCTTTGCTCTTGACATCATGATTAATAGAAGATTATTAGTTTTCCTTTTGAATTTTTCTTCTATTAGATGGTACTCTGCATGCTGGCTAAGAGGATGGAACCCAGAGCTACTGTTTGAGAATAAGCATTGCTATGACGTTGCTACCACAGGAAAACCACCTGGGATGGATTCAAGACAGTGTACCTGAACTACTACATTTTGTCATGTAGATATAGAAAAAGGCAGAAGCGGTTGAGCATTTCTAGAACCATCTTGCCCTATCCTTTGAAGTGGGTCATAAGGCCTCATTGCCACTTACATTTTTTTCTGTACCCTTTGGGTTTTGATTACTCTCTCTCTCTCTCTCTCTCTCTCTCTCTCTCTCTCTCTCTCTCTCTCTCTCTCTCTTTCTCTCTCTCCCCCCCCCCGCCCCATGTATGCACATGTGTACACAGGTATGAGGAGGCCAGAGGTCAAATCAATGTCAAATGTCTTTCCTGAGTTGCTCTTCACCTTTACATTTTGAAACAGGTCTCTCACTGAACATGAAGCTCATCAGTCCAGCGAGGCTGCTGCCCAGCAAACGGTACTTATCTCTGTCCCCTCAGCTCGGGGATTACAGAGGCACGCCACTAAGCCTGACTTTTTGTGTGGATTCTGGGGATCAAATTCAGGTCCTCCTGCTTACGTAGCAGCACAGCCTTTAATGACTGAGCCCCCTCCTACCCACTTTGGTTATAGCTTTTACAGTTTTTGTTTTGATGTTTTTGTTGTGTGTGTGTGTGTGTGTGTGTGTGTGTGTGTGTGATGTTGGAAATGGAACTCAAAAGTGCCTTGCATGGTAAGCTTGTGTTCTATCACTGAACTATATTTCAGTCTACTTTTGGTCTTGTTCTTGTCTGTACAAAGGAACATAGACACAGTCCATATCTTTCACTTAACTTGAAAGTTCCTTTTTGTTTCGGTTGGGTTTCCTTCCTTTTTCTTCTTTTAAGCATTTATTTGTCAGCTAGACTATCTGTGCATGGGTGTGTGGCTGCATGCATTATATGCAGGTGTACAGGAAGCCCAGAAGAGGGTTTGGATCCTCTAGAACTGCAGTTACTGTGACCTTCAGGTTTTTGTGAGCAAAGAGAAACCCTGCCTCAAGAAACCAAAAGCAAACACACACACAGAGAGAAGAAGAAGAAGAAGAAGAAGAAGAAGAAGAAGAAGAAGAAGAAGAAGAAGAAGAAGAAGAAGAAGAAGAAGAAGAAGAAGAAACTCAAATTGGAATGTTACTATTTTGGGATTACCATTCTGTGACTAATAGATTAAAAACACAAACAAACAAACTAGCAAGACCCCAACTTTTGGAATCTATTAATTAACAGTTCACTGGCTTCCGAGCACCCAAAGCTAAGAATGTCAAATGTCATCTGAGAGTATCTGAGGCTACCGCCAAGCTACCTCCACTTGCTGTGGCCGCCTTCTGTATGTACACACTTCTGTATTGTAAACTCACCTTGATTTGACTTGCTTTGTTCTGCAAAATGATACAACTTCATGAAGTTATTTCCATATTGAACATGGAATTTGGTGTTTCCAGGCCATGGTCACTCTAATTTGGTCCCAGAATAAATTGTCGCAGTTTCTTGAGGATGAGAGTTGGGGGTTGTCTGTGTGTATGTGTTTGTTTTGTTTTATTTTTCCATCAACACTTGTAATATTTCTTATAGAATCCTTCGATTTTGTTGAAAAGGACAATAGTTTTTTAATTGTTTCTCACCGAGATAACCGCCTATATTTAAGTCACCTTCTGACTCAGAAACCGGAAAGGGGAAAATGAGGAAGGAAAGAAGAGATGTTCTCAAACCAAAAATGCTTCTAGCCTAAAAGCGAGTAAGAATTTTCTGTCCAGGTTTAGGAGGGCTCAAAAGTTCTGCTTGCTTCTCAGCTGAATCAGGTGTCACAAACTCAGGAGACCTCATTGGCTTTTTAATCTTGACTGGAATTTGGACGTGCCCTGTAGAGCTAAGCTAAGTCCGTCCCTTTCAGACCACTTTAAAATCAAGAATACTTACTAAAGCTCCCAAAACGGAGCACTGAGTGAGATATTTAAGATATTAAATTTTGATGATAATTACATTTTGATGGCCAACTTTCTTTATTACTTCAGAAGCCAAGCTCCCATTTCCTAAAGAACAGGTATTCCTACAGGACGGAAAGAGCATCTCTTGTCATTGAAGGCATTCTACTGGACACCTGAAAACCACTTAAGACTCCTGTGGAATCTTCATATGATGGGCTGCGTGACTCTTAAAATGTCCAAAACCTGAAACTCAAATAACTCTCTGTTTTGTTTTGTTTGTTTGTCTGAAAAAAAGGAAAACAAGGAGTGAAAGAGGAAGAGGCCTAAAATATTTATCCAACCTTACACGGTTTTCAGTCCCAGGCTCTGTAAATTGCACCAAGCTTCCTAAATCTGAGCTTCTCCTATCCGGACTGGTGCCCTTTCAGATAGTTCTGGTCATGTTAGAACTGTATGCAGGTGATTCGTACCAATAGGGCTCTGCAAGGGGACAACCTGGTTGTTGCAAAACTCAGTTTTTTTTTCCTGCACCATAAACATCTCAGTGAGATTACAATTGTACTTCATTATATGTATGTTTAAACTTAAAATCATATTTGACGTCATCAGTTATCAAGAAATGAAGGACTTGCCCAATCTAGGCAGGCATTTCTTTGTTTTCTTTCTAAGCACATGGTAAATGTGGCCCAGATCAAGACACCAACGTCCGTGCTTTGAACAGCACACTGTATTCAAGTCTATTGCCTGTGCTTTTCCAGCCCTGGGACTAAATTCCCATCTCTGAGGCTCACCTCCTCCAATATGCCAGGTTCCCAACCAATAGAAAGGGAAGTCCAACACATTTACAATGTTATTTTTTGTTTTGTTTTGTTTTGTTTATTTGAGACAAGGTTTCTCTGAGTAAGCTTTGAAGCCTATCTTGGCACTAGCTCTTATATCCTAAGCTGGCCTCGAACTCACAGAGATCCACCTGCCTCTGTCACCCAAGTGCTGGGATTAAAGGCATGTGCCACCACTGCTCAGCACGATGTTATTTAAAGAAACCCTCCTTTCTCTTTTCAACTCATTTTATGCTTCTCTTTTCCACTTGGCTGTACACTGTTTGCAGTGACACGTTTCAGTAGAATTATTCCAGACCTGTCTTCATTCAGTCCAGATGTGCCTCCTTGAGCTAATCGAATCATTGTCTCTGCAAAAGGGCATTCTGTGTGCTGCATTATGTTCCAGGCTCATGGTGTGTCTTTGGAGAAGAATCGCACATTTTATAAAATTTGTCAAGGACAGTTTCCAAATGCGTAGCATCATCAATCTCACTGACAGCGTCTCCAATGGCTTCACTCTACAGTCCAGAGTTTCGCCAAAAGCAAGTCAACGCTCAGAGCTTCGCACACCTGCTCCCCACCTAGTGTCTGGGCTGTGTCATCTGTTAAAACAGACAATGGACTTTAGAGAAGGAATTCATCCTTGAAGCCTTTCCTCTCTAAGCAAGCCAACAGATGTTAGTTGAAGTCGATAGTGAGGAATTTATTACTTCAGGTTTTAAAAGGAAGTGGCATCTATGGATCTGCCATCATGATAATTATTTTCATCTTCTACTTCTTCCTCCTTCTTTTTAACCAATTTAGCCTTGTCTGGAATAACTGAGATGAGTCACCATTTTGCGATCTTTGCCATTTTCTGGAACCTAAAGGACATCTGCTATAGTGTTTTCACTTGACATTAAGCTGGGTTTCATTGCTCCTTGCTGTGTGGGTGATCCCAAGGTCCTGGTGGGAGGCTAGATAGAGTTGGCCTGGTTCAAATGGGCTGGGGAGAATGATGCAGGCAGCAGGGAGTACAGCCTCAGTAATTACTGAGGCAGAGAGTAAACAATTAAGTTCAAGGGCAAAGTCAGAGATGCCCAGCTGAACCAATCACTAGGGCAAGAGAACCTGGAGGCAGGCAAGGGTTCATCCACGCAGCCTGCAGATCAAAGAGTCTGCGGAAATGAAACCACTGGCCTGCTGTCAAGAGGAGACAAGAGGGTGGGCAATGATGGAAGACAAGTAAGAAGGTGAGCGCTTGCTTCACCCTACAGTGGGAGAGGCCAGGACAGAGTGTGGCACCCGGTGACCCTCCCAGGATGTACTTTCTTTGTCTGTTTCTTGCTTTCCTTGTTTATGAAGAAGATCAAATTTCACCTTGCAAGTGAAGTCTGACGTATAATCATTTTAATTATTAAACCTTGACACAGAATTGAGAACTATCTAGAAAGCCTGCAAGAACTAAAGCAAGCAAGTAAACAGCTGCGTGCTGAGAATGACTTCCTTCCTGTGGCAGAACAAACTAGAACAAGGCATTCTTGCTGCTCCTTTCATGTGGGTCTCCAGTCAAAATATTTTTTTATTACACGTGATTACTGACTTTGGAGGTTATCATTTAAGAACAGATTATCTACTTAGTGCCAGTATTACAAGATCTGGTAAATTCGCAGGTCAAATTTTATATATGAGGAGAAAGAAAAAAAAAGGCAACCTGAAAGAAAAGAACTTGAAAAAAACCTATGAGTCAAATTACTCACCTACTTTGACAGGTTTAGTACCCTGATTAAATGTTTTATGATGATACTACTTAAGACAAAAATGTAAAAGCTAATTTATAGTGACATCTCTTTCTGTAAAAGGTTCCCAAGCTGATTTATTGGCAAGTTGAAGCGCATCATTTATAAAGCAAGGAGACTTTCCGGGCTCCTTCCACACACCCAGTCACACAGCTTCTGCTACACAATTTTTTTTTTTGAAAAATAGGGTCTTTAATTGAGTAAGACTACTTTATTTTCCTACGATATCTCCTCTCGTCTCCTTCTTCAATCCAGTTTAGTCCCTGCTAGGCTCTGTAGTATGTAATGAGTTTGGAACCCTAGCCCGATTGCAATACATTCTCCTACCCGCACATTTGCAGGGACTTGATGCCCAAGATGCACACGCAGGCTGGGGCTCCTCATTTACATCCCACGCTCAGTAGAGAAGCAGGTAATCAGTTGCTGAATTGGGGCTGTTTCTTTTCGGTTTTCTAATGGCCTGTCACCATCCTGATATTGTCTTCTGCTAAATTTATGGGATTCCATCTCCCGCAAAGGGCTTTGTGACAAGCACGCGCACACACACGCACACAACTATTTAATCATGCTTGCAGTTCAGATGAAAGGGGGCGAAGGAATTTATTTGCAGTGACATTAAACTGTTCTGGAAAACAATTAACAAAACAATATGATGTAATTATAACCACCTCTGAGTTCAGAAACTCGGGTTGCTGACAGGTGGCTATGAGTGCAGAGGCAGAAACGGTTTGCTGTAGAAGTAAATCGATTTTAGGGGTTGGAAAAAAGTAAACAAAGGACATGAGTTTTATTTTGGTAGACGTTTGAGCTGCAGGAGCATTAGAGATATTATGATGAAGCAAATGCGATGGTTGTAAGCAGGACGAGGGAGGGACAGCGGAGTAGGAGCGCACAGGAAAAGCAACAGCTTATGGCACAGGGCGGCATCTTAAGGCACTGGAGGTGGTAGCAGCAGTCCAACAAAGGGAAAGGAAGATGGATTTGGTGACAGCATTTTGGTGGGAGGGAACAGGAGAAAATAGGGAAAGGATTAAGGGCAGAGAGAGAGAGACCAGATGGCAATTGGATTGAGCCAAAAATCCTATGTCATGTTCTTGTAGCTTAGCTGTCGAAACCTGGGGAAATGGAAAAACAAAACAGGAAAATCACCTTGCCTTTATAATTTCCTCTACTTATACATATATCTAATTTAATGCATTTGAGGCCGCCTGTTTTAAAAAAGAGGAAGGAAATACAATAAGATTAACAGACTCAATCAAGAAAGGAAAGCACGTGCCAGCATCAATGGTGATCAGAACATCCATGATTGAATCCAGCTTCCTCCTCGTCTCGACAGAAAGGAAAAGTATTGAACTGTCAACATTCATTAAATATCATTATTGAAATGAATATTCCTCCTGACTACTTAGTAGAATGAATTTTTCCCAGTAGAAACAGGTCTTAGATGACAATAGGAGGTGTAATTCAAGCATGCGGCTTGGTCTTGGAAAGCTTATGAGGGCTGGGGAGGGACTGGAGAAAGGACAGACAAACAGACACAGCATAGACTCTCTCATGGAGTGGCACTAACCACACTACAACCTTGAACTTCGGTGTGTATCCTGTATCTGCTGCATTGACCTCATCCTCCAGGGGCTACTGATGCGGCCAGTTCCCTGTGCAGAATTTAAGATAAGCTGGATGCTCACACGAGCATCATTATATGTGTTATACACAAACTTAAACCCAAATGACTGAAAAATAGAGTTACATCTGTGGAGCCCTTCTTTTCTTTCTCTTAAGCATGTGTCTTGGAGGCCATGTGCTACCGTTTAGAAATCGGATTGATTGAAACTCTTCCCCACCGTTGCTTCTATTTTTTAACCATTATGCTATGAGGTTTCAAACCAAAAGCTCTCACTTACGGCCTAAGACATCGGCCAAATCATTTAACTGGGATCTACAGTTTGTTTATATTTGAAAGGAGACCAATGTATCAGAAAATACCAAATTCAAAGAGAATGAGAGACTGCAAGGTGGATCTTACTACAGAGGCCAAAGTAAATGTGAGTTCTCCTCCTCCCTATTGAGAAATACTGTGTCACAAGAAGAATGAATTATTTCCTGGCAAGTTCTTTCCAACAGCAAGGAAGCTGAAGACATAACCACTTCCTGTGCTGTGCTAATTCTCAATCATAAGCACCAGCTCCCCAGGAGCAGTCATGGAACTCACCTTCCAGTTTTCCTTCCCCAGGGTTTTGGAGTAAGCAATTGGCTTACTCTTGTCTTGATGCTTTACAGAGTAATACGGGATGTCCGACTCCTAGGAGTGGAGGTGCTGCCGAGTCAACTCCAACCATCCAGAACTGACTTCTCCACTTAATCATCCATCCAGGAGTTCGGCAAAGTTCAGCTTCCCGTCCTCAAGTATGTGGCTGATGACAAGCTGCCAGCAGGTGCAAATCAATGAAGAGAACCTATAGAGAACATTCAGTTATTGGGTGTGTTGTGGCTGATTGGTACTCAAGGACTCAAAACACAGCACCGCTGACTAAGGCCTGACCATCAAAACATTTTTATAAACTGATTGGCAAATCTTTTCTCCTTAAATGTTATGGCAATTTGGATCAATAGTTATTAATAATAATATTTAGATATTCTCTTTCAGGTGTGTCTTAGACATATACATTAGAAGAGACATCCTTGCTTCTAATACAACCTGTTCAAAATCACTAGACGAAGGGGTGGGCACATAAGTGGGGGCTAAGACTGTAAGATGTGATCAGGGTCCCTCCATTTCTCTCATCTATTCCTCAATGTTTAGTCTCACAGTCTTATTTAAGGTTTGGAGTAGGGTATGGAAGCCCTGTATGCTGGAAATGTTAACCATGCACACTAATACAACCTTGGACAGACCTTCTTTAGGACGTTCACATTCCAGAGCAGCAGCGGGGGCTAGCTCCCATGCTTATTCCTCCAGATAGGTTCATGTCAGAGTGTGCAGGTCACGTGTGCAAGGCTTCACACTTCCTGCATGACTGTTTTCAACCCTGAGTTGTAAGCAGTATCAGTGGAAGACTCAAAGTTACAGGATATGGAGGCAGGCTGAGCTACCATATGGTAACTCAGAAAACTTACAACCGTATGAGAAGATAGAACGAACACTGCTTTTGATAAGCAGGTTACAAAGCAGCAAACACCTGATAACAATCCTACCTACCTTTCCTTTCTGGCTAACATGATCTGTCACCTGTGAGCCTGCTGCAATGGGCTCCCTACTACATCCGCTCTGCTCCTAGGGCACTAAAAAAAAATGGCGTGAGGCTCGGCTATTTATCCATCTCTTTTATGTATGCAAATAGTTACTAAAGACCAGGCACTATTCAAAGAACCCAAGTAAACATGCCTCAGTGATTCAGTCTCTCTTTCTCCTCTCTTATCCCCCTCCCTGTCTCTGTTTCTTTCCTTCTCCCTCCTTCTCCTTCTTCCTCTTTGTTTCTTTCTCTTTTCCCCTTTCTCCTTCCAATCCCTCCCCACTTTTTTAGTTTATCTCATTTATTTTCTTACTTTCTCTCTCCCTCCCCTTCGTCCTTCATTTGCTCATATTTGCTTTTACATTTCATATATATGTATGTATATGTGTATACATATATACTCAAATGTATTTTGCATATCTGATATCCACATGCATTTTACGTCGGAATTTTAAAATTTTTTAATTAGATAAAAATTTAACATATGAAATCGCAGTATCATATAGAATCAACTGTCCCTCTACTTAGAAAATTTCTTCGTACTAGAACATAGAAATAGCAGATAATTTCATACAGACCAAAACCATTTTAAATGATTCTATGAACAAATGCTTCCTTTCTTTCCATTCAACTATTATTACTGCATGTTAAAACATGTTTCGAAGGATTATCCAATGAGAACACAGCTCTAATATACCCCAAGATGGCAAATCTGGATATTTTATAATTACTTGTTTTAGTTTAAAATAAATGTCATGTACATCTTCACTTTATCTACTCTTGTCAATGTATAGCAGGTCCACTTTAACACACATTTTCTGATCCAACAGAGAACAAGATAGATAAAAATGTAAAAGAAAAGATGCAAAGTATGTTTCTGGGCTCAAAAATTAAGTTACCCTGTGCATCAGAAACAGAAAGGTAAGCGGTACTGTCAACATGAAAAAATAGAAAGTTTAATCACAAGGAAATATTGTTTTAAAAGAGCTATGGGTCCTCCTAAATTAAACATTAATATTATTTCTTAAGCTGGAAGTAACTATAAAAAACAAGAAAGAATGTAAAAAATTCATCTGCACTTAGACTCACCATAGTGTAACCAAACTCGGGAATTCAGAGTCTGTCTTACCGACTGCTAGGGAAGTCAGACTAAAGGAGATAACTCGCTATTTAATTATACATTAAAGTGGGATTCTCATCAGCAACTCCCTGTGACAGGTAAAATCTAATGAAACAAGAAGTGCTTTGTTTGTGTTGATGTTGTGGTGAACACGTAGTACAACTTTTGTGCACCTGACATGGAAATAAAAATTGGTAAATTCCCCCTCAAAAGACTTTCAGCAATAAATATTGACCATACAGCATGAGATCCAGTAGCTCTAATATTTAACGCTGAGTCATAAACCCAACCGAAATAGAAATTAAACATGAATGAAAGATAGATTCCAAGAAGGAAATGAACACAACTTGAACAGCCCAGGGACTAACCTCACATATCAACAGATGGGTCTACATTAAATTAAATTAAAATGCTGCATTCTGCACAGCCATGGAAACTATCACCACCACAAACAGCCCACAACATGGGAGAAAACACTACTAGTCATACTTTGGATTCAGGGCTGATATTCAGAATTTACAATCAACTGCAAAAATTAGCAAGAAAATAAAACTTCCAATCAACAAATGAGCTAATGAAATGAACAGACAGTTCTCAATTATGACAAAAAACAGAAATGATCAAAAACTATTTCATAAAGTGTTCACTATCCAAGTCATCAGAAATTCATGGTAAAACTTTGAGATTCCAACTCACCCCAGTCAGAATGGCGATCATCAAGAAATTCAGACAAATGCTGGCAAGATTGTGGGACAAAAGGAACCCTTTTACAGTGCTGGCTGCAGTGCAAATTAGTGCAGTCATTGTAGAAATCAGTCTGGAGGTTCCCCAGAAAGCTAAAAATGGAACTTGCTATATGACCAAACTGTATGCCCATACTAGGCATGTGCCCAGTAAACTCAATATCTTACCAGAGCTGTTTACACAGCCAAATTCATTGTTACATGGTTTATGATAGCCAGGAATGGAAACCAAGATGTCCATAAACAGGTGAATTGAAAGTGAAATATAGTATGTATCCACAGTAAGTTATTATGTGACTCTAAAGAAAGATTAAATCACAAAATTTGCGAAGGAAAATGGATGGATTTCAAAAGCATAATATTAAGTGAGACCAGCCAAACTCAGAAAGAAAGGAAAATGTTCCTCATATGTTGATCCTAGTCTACAGTATATGCGTGTTTACATGTAAACAGCTATAATTGTGTGTATAGTGTAACATTTTGACAAGAGACCCAAAAGGGTAAGATTGGGTAATGAGGAAGGAAGGGAGGTAGACAAGAGGACATGAGTCATGAAGCAGTCTATAAAACTGCTTTTCTAGACTCAGCTCTGACACTTTGTTCTCATTTCTTTGTGACTGATAAAAGCATAATAATGAAATTTATAGTGAAAGAGTAAAATACTCTATGGCTCCAAATGGCCATTCCAAAGAAGTTCACTAGGATGTACAGAATTGGAGACTAGGCAAGTATTTGTTTGGGTTGTTACCTTTAATCTTGCTGTCTGGTATTATTTTTAAGCTAATTACAATGAAGTGATTTTACAATAAATAAAGGAAATGAAAGTGTATTCAAAACAGGATTACTTACAATCACCAAACACCTAAAACCAACCTCCTGTGGAGCAGGCGCAGAAAGGGCAGTTCTCACATGGTGGGATACTTAACGTAAAAGAAGCACCTGGGTCGCCACACATGGTACAATCAGTATCACATGACTCTAACAGAAAACAAAGGGCAAGAGAAGGCAGACACAATGGGTTCATGTTACAATAGTTCATTCATACAATGTTTACAATAGGCAAAACCATAACGGTAAAGAAGACAGAAAGCCAGCTTTCAAAAGAGAAGGAGGACCGGGAAGGAGTATACAGATTTAGGAACAACTTCTACTGCTTGATCTGAGTTTGTTACCCAGGTATATTTATGCCATAGAATTTGTTAAATGAATGCGTGTTGATATAAATATCCAAATTCCATTATTTGCTGTGTGTTAAAGAATAAGTCAAACTTTGTTTTTATTTATTTTTTCTTTTATGTTTGAGATTATCATATAATTATATAATTTCTCTCTTCCTTTTCAACTCTCCAAACCTCTCATATATTCCTCCTTGCTCGCTTTCAAATTCATGGCCTCTTTTCTCTTAAGTGGTGATATATATATATATATACACACACATACATACACAGGCACACATATACATACATATAAAATTCATAAATACAACATGCTCAGTCTGTATAATGTATGTATTCATTATACATACTTATATTATGTTTTCAAGACTGACCATTTGGTATTAGATAATCAATAGTTATGTTCTTTCCTGCAGAAGACTATTTTTTATCTCTCAACATTCCTTAGTTGTCTATAGTTCTTTGTATTGGGTTGAGGCCTCATGGACTTTTCCTTGCCCGTGTCAACGTCTAGTTTTCCTTGTTCAACTCATATTAAAGTAGCCATGTTGGTAAGACTTTACGGGTGTAGCTTCTGAGATGAACAGAAGATAGAATCTCACCCAAGCCTCCTGTTCCTCTGGTTCTCACAATCTATCATCTTCCTCTTCCACAATGATCCTGGAGCCTTGGGTGCAGGAGTTGTTTTGTAGATTTATCTGTTGGTACTGGGCTCCACAGATGTGTATTTTGATTGGTTGTAGATTTGCATAAAGGTCTCTGTTTTTTCAAAAAAAAATCTTTGATGAGGAAGTGAGGAAGACACTTACCTATGCGTATAAGAACAAATAATTTAGAATAGAGTTAGGGATTATTTTGGTTTAGTAAAGTGGTGACTCTACGTTTTCCCCCAAGGTCCATGACTCTACTATCCCTGGGTAGTTGCCTAGGTTCCTGGGTAGTTCCAGCACCAGGAACTGTTTACCTCTTGTAGATTAGGTCTTAAATCCAATGAGAGAGCTGTTGGTAACCACTAAGGCATGTGTGCCACTATTGCCTTGTGTTATCTTTAACACTGCCATCCCTAGTGTTATCCTGCCATGCTTGTTGGTGTGGTTCATAAGAATCATAGCTGGACAGGGCTGTTGGTTTCTTTCCTTATTTAGAAGCTGGCATGATGCTTTCATGTACCATAAAAGCTGGTCCTTATGGAGGAGGCATTCAAGTCAATTCCAACTCATGGGCCTCTGGGTTCCATGTCTGAAGTTCATGATGTCTTCAGCAATAAAAATTTGCCTTACACCTTGGGATTCAGAGAGGCAATTAAAGGCAATGGCAATAGCCTGTACATTTTTGGAGTCTTTTGGATACCCTGATTAACAGATTAAAAGAGGGCTTCTCATATCTGATATTAGCATTTTTGTTAGGTGCTCTTTGGCTCTTGAGGGGGCATTATCAGCCCAGATAATAAAATTTCGTTTTAAGTATATCTGTATATTTACATAAAAACTTATGTATATTATAATTTTTAAGGAAAATAGTTATTTGTATGTTTCCTTAAGACATTTTTATACAGCCCTACTGTTATTTTTCTTCCTTCCTCCTTCTATACTTATTTTAAAAGATGTCTTATGTGTCTTTGCATGTGGGTGCTGGGAACAAGTCCAGGTCTTCTGCAAGAGCAGTAAGTGCTCTTAGCAGCCAAGCCTGCCCAATGTTTATGCACATAAATTACTTCTAACAGCCAAAAACCTAAAAGAATCAGAAGAACATGAAAAAAAAAACTAGGTGAATTTGGAGCAGGAAAGGGGGGAAGAAGAAAAAGAAAAGAAAAGAAAAGAAAAGAAAAGGAAGGAGAAAAATCATACAGAATGTTTACTAATCTCATAGGATCCAGGAAAATCAAAGCAAATAAAACAGATGTAAACAGAAGCCTGAAAACACTTGGTTCAAATAAGCCCAAATGGATAAGGGTAGGAGAGCAAATATAAATGCACAAAACACAGACATTAACAGAAAGATTATTAGGTGGGATTATAGTAGGAGAAATTTATCTATATCCTACTTACAAAATGCAACAACCAGAAGGAAGTTTGAACATGTAATTTTGGAAAACCCTAAGTGGATGTTCACAGAGAAATGCACTGAGTAGTATGAAACAATCTTCAGGAGAGTGAAACACCTTCAGAGTGTGAGATCCTGAGTAGAACTCTGCATTGGACCGAGGATACAACAGGGCTCCCCAGTGACGCTAACACGTCCGGACTGGACCAGAAGATGCTAGGCATTCCAGTTAGAAGATCAAACATAAGAAGCCCAAAGACAGAACATTGGAAATACTAGGTTGTACCCAGTACCAGGGCATCTATACTCATGCTGGTCTGCCAACATTAATTCCCCCAGCTGCTCGGAAATGAAGATACATCATTAGCGAGCTCTTGTGTTCTGTATTACAGGGAAAAGTCCTCAGACTCAGGAAACATGAAAGGGACTGAAGGGGAATTTTGCCAGTCTATGCCAGAATAGGAAACAAAAACAGACCCAGTGTTCACTGGGAACACCAACAAGCTGAAAAATAGTGGCACGAGAAGCGTGCAAACAGCGACAACAAGAAAAGAAATCACAGCAGCCAGGCTTAAAGAACACAAGCAAACTTTTAACTAACATCGCCTACCATAGAAATACATATTAAAAGCATGAACTGAATAAAATATGAACTCAAATGTAAAATGATAACACCACAGGATGAGGTAGATGAAAATTGAAAATATAAGGAACAAATTGAAACCATAATAACGCCATTATGGAACTAATAAATAAATTACATGCAGAAAGGAACTGAATGGGCATGGCTGAGAAACAAATTGCTTATGCATAGGAAGGCTTGTGATAAGCACAGGAAAATCAAAAGCAGAAGATGAGCATATTAAGGGAGATTGAAGGTAATAGCTGTGGAAGAGTGGCAGAGGTGATGCTGTACAAGCTTTCATGGATGCAGGAGTCCTCGAGTTCAAAATCCAATAATGAATCAGAATAAGCATTACAATAAAAATATAGAAAAATACTGCTGAAAATATAATAATAAGGCACTGAGCCCAAATAAATAACACAATCTAAAAGTGTATCCAGTGCTCTTTACTCTAACTGATTTTCTTCTTGTTGCTGAAGTTCAAAGAAAAGGGGAGCATGCCTCTGTCACATGAGGTTCAATAGATGCTTACCATTGAGAACAGCAGCAGAGTTCTTTTGTAGAGTAATAGTTTAAAGTAGAGCATAAAGAAGTCATGTCTACTGAACTCTGCAGAAGGAATGTGCGCCAAAGATATATCTCCAGTCAACATTCAAGTCTGGTATGATGAGTATATATATATATATGAAAGGATATAATGGTGACCGCATGCCTTTGCTGTTTCATTGGAAAGATAGGTGTTCAGTGAAGACTCCAACTGGCTAGAAGTAACATGTGGCAAATGGTGACTCCTCCAAGTTTAACTACAAAGTACTACATAGAGACCCAAGCATTCTAAAACCAGCCAGACTTTCTTCTGTTCAAAAGACAATAGAGACAATTGGCTCTGGGTATAAAAAAACTTGGGAGGGGATACTGTACTTTGAAAGTGTTTTTAAATATGAGGTATTTTTACTATAATGCATTCCCAAATTATTTTCACTTTGATTAAAATCCATACAAGAGGAAAAACAAAAATTTGAATCTTAGAACTAAAACATGATTAAAAATTATAATAAGCATTAACTCAGAAATACAGGAATCAGAACAACAGTGAGAGACATAGTCACAAAACATAATAAAGCTGCCTTAAGAGTTTAAAATGTTTGAATGTCCTTTCTTAATGTCAATTAAAATTCAGTTTATTACTTTTAATTGAAAACAGAATGCAGACCGGGGTGGTGGCTCAAGTTAACAGATTGCAACATATGTTGTTCTCTTTCTCTCACCCAGCATTGGAGTCGAGGGACAGTAAAAGTTTAAAAAGGGTCAAAGAGAGTAAACTAAGGGACAGCAGCTGACGAGAAGAGATACAGTAACTTTCTGGGAGACTGAAGAACGAAGCGGAGGAAGTGCACGAAGAACCCTTCCTGCGCATGCAGAAGTCGAGTGTGACGGGTGAGCTAGAATCTAGAGTCCACACAAATGAAGGGTTTGTAAAAGTATGGAGATAGAAAGGGGGTGCTGGGATGAAACCCTGTAATTTGTGAGCTAACCTGAAACGTTAATTTTTAAAAGTGTGAGGACATAAAGTGTGGAAGCATAGCGCTATGGCGGTGCCTGCTTAATCCGCACGGCAGGCTGAGTCCAACCCGCAGCACCACAAAAGTAAGCGAGTATGATGAGAAAACAGTCTCCACACACTGCTTATCTCCTTGGCCCAAAGAGCAGACCCGAACTGCTTTCATCATGGGAAATAGCCCAAGGAGCCCCAGAGCAGAGATGCTGACAGCTTGGCTAAACCAACTCTCGTGTTTGACTTCAGAAGACTTCAGCACAGTAACCGTACTTCCAGCCGCTCGCCTTGAAGGAAACTCAAACTTACCAACTTACTTTTTTAGCATCTAAAAAGAGAAAAACAAAAGTTAGACATTGCCTGACATTCGAGGACAAACAAGGTCAGAGCAAACCTGATGTAGTGCCCCAAGGAAACACAGATAATATTAGGAAGAGCAAAGAACTTTTTCAACAGCCGTGCCAATTATAAGCAAGCAGATGTCACACACACAGCAAGGTAGCAGTATAGAGCCACGAAAAGCTATACTTAGAAGCAAGAAAGAACACTTAGAAGCTGTAAAGAAAAATGAAATCTGAGATTTATAGGTAGATGGATGAAATCGAAAAGCAGCTCAACTGTGTGAGGTCACTCAGACCTGGTAAGACAAATGCTGCGTGTTCTCTCCCATACGTGGACCCTAGCTCTGTGTGCTTTGCTTATGACTGTGTGCACATGAAAGCCAGAAATCCAGAAATGGGCAAACGAAGTGGGTACCCGGGGGCAGCAGAAGATCGGTAAAATGAAAGTAGCTAGGAGTAATTTGGGAGGGAGGGATGGAAAAGTTTTAACAGGGAGGGGTGTGGGGAAATACGAAAAGTCGGGGGTAGTAAACAAAAATAAAGTGTATGAAATGGTGATATGAAACCCTACTGTCTTAAATGCATCCATTTAAAATATTACTGGAGGAGACAATTGAAGACCTAGGATATTAAAGAAGTGGGGAGGGACACTGGAGATTAAGGGTTCAAGTGGGGATGAGGGTGGGGATAGGGAAGAGGAGGGTGTGGAAGGGTTACCTGGAACTGAGAATTTATAGAAACCTACTAGTTTGTAAAGTAATTACAAAATACATCCCTTCTAAAAAGAAGTATGAATAAAGATGCCCTGAAAGCGTGGATGATGGTATTCCTTTATGTTTCACATAAATCCCAGTGCCAGGCAGGCAGCAGCTCTCTAGGACAGCCCAGATATATAATAAAAACAACACAGGCTAGCACCACTGTTCTTGATTGCTGACCATAAATAACTATATGATGGGAACCTATTGATAAAGACATAATATAGTTTGATATTGGGCCATGAGAAATCGACCTTGAATTGACCAGGAAATTTTCTTCTTGCTGCCCAGCTTTCATGGTGCTAGAAAGTGCTAGATGGGCCAGTGGTGAGGAGAAGATGTCAACGGTCTCACCTTGCACAGGATCTTGCTTGAATCGTACTTACCCTCTATGAAAGACATACCCACTGGTGCAATAATGGCACGGCTGTTATGGGAGCAACCAACAGCTTTCTGCCTTAACTGAGTGCTGCTTCATAGGAGGAAAGGCATGCTTGGTACTATACATCTGATCCAAAACTCGTGTTGGGGTGATGGTCTTACATCCTAGTGTGAGAACAACTATTTTGCAAAATGACCTGCTGGCAAACTGTCTTTTAAAGCTTTCTGTTCATGCCAATGGATCTGTGCTTGTCTCCACTTTGGTCAGAGAGTTTTGCACTGGGAAGTAGTTAATGCAGAAATTTATGGCTGGTTGTAGCGCGCCACAGTGCTGTCATGTTCTCAGGGTCTGGCATTAAGCCCGTTGCCGTTTTTTCTATTGTCCTTAGTTGGTAAACAACTTCTGCGCACGCTCACTGCTGGCCCAGGAGTAATTTGATTCTCACCTATCACTTGCTCACACGTCTTGCTCACAGGATCGCCTCAGTGTGGTCTGAGCCAATTGAGCAGTGATACGTCAAATCGGGCAATGACACGTTAGAGGCAGACCAGGGGCTGTATATATTTCCTCCCCCTCCCCCCCGCCGCACGCAGCCGGGCTCGGGGTCTTTTCGCCTCTATCTACGCTTCAGTCTTGTATGCTCCATTAAAGTACGTTCCAAGAAGAATCCTGTTGTGGCGTCTTCTCTGCTGGTGGAGTCGCTCGCTGCAGCTGATCAAAGTGTAGATTTAAAAAGTAAAACCTTAAATGAGATACCAATACCCAGTTCCTACCCAAAGAGTTGGGGAGCATCATGAAAAGTGGGATAAACTGCAGTGTAAGAGCAGAGGGGTGGTGAAGCGCTGTGAGATGCTGCCCTCTGGACAAAGTGTGATGAGCAGTCCTGAACCCACAGCTGCTGCGGTTGTTTGAATAAAACCTACACATGACCAAGGCAGTCAGACTCAGGTGTAGAGGCAGAAGAGACCCATGAGGCTCCACACCCCGCTGTAGTAAGTATCAGCAGCTGATTGCCACACCGGAAGTTATATAGCTACTCCAGGGTTATATAGCTACTGGTAGGTTTTCCATTCTCCAGTGGACAGTACTATACTCATATAAAAACAAGCATCACTGATTGGACTCAGTGAGTTACAGAGAAAAAAAGAAGACATGAAGTTTGGAGGGGGACATTTTGAAAGGGATCTGGGGAAAATGGAGACTATATATGACTAAAACACTTTGTATTTATGTATGAACTTCTCAAAAACATTTTTTTTAAAAAAAATATGGGTGACTACTCAAAACAGGGATGTAAAGACAGAGAAAAGTTCCAAAGACTGATAGACAAGGAACATTCTGTTGCTAATACCATTACAGTATTTTGACTGGGAGGACCCAGGAGTGCAGAGCACAGCAGGGGAAATAAACACTTGTTCCAAAACCTAATATCAAGAGATTGCCCAGCACCAAGGTTAAAGAGAAAAGTATACATGTTTTCAGAGAGAAAAGATGGTAACATTGACTGTTAGCTTGCAAGGAAAATCACCTTCAAAAGACTTGAACTTGAACTTGGAAGTTGTTTCCTTACCAGATTCCTAGACATGTATGGTGATGCAATAAGCTTATTTGCAAAGGCTCAGAAAGTTTATCTTTGAGACACCAGTCTCCATGAAGTTACTTAAGACAGAACACAGGAAATAAAGTAACTAAGCAAGAATGATAAAGACATAGGGCACAGGAAACAAGGAGTCTAAAATGGGGTGATAATAATGAAAGATACAATGGAACTCTTGTGTGGTAAAATCAGTTCCATGGTGAGCTCCAAAAACAAATCATCAACGTTTAAAAGCATAAAAGAGGGTAGGTAACAGCTGTTCGGAACACTTGATGGTTGCCTTGAAACTACAAACACAATTGATGGATTGTCCAAGAAAGATGAAAATAACATTTAAATTGTGTATTTAGATAGGGAAAGGACCTTACACACACACCACAGAGAGAGAGAGAGAGAGAGAGAGAGAGAGAGAGAAAGAGAGAGAGAGAGAGAGAGAGAGAGAGAGAAAGAGAGAGAGAGAGGGGAAGAACATCTTATCATATAATATTTGTTTTGTCAAGCAGTGACCCTCATCATAAAGTTATGATAATGGAATAAGCTCCTTTTCAATATGTAGATTAAAATGCTAAATTTGTGTATATAGAGAAAGAACTGGGAAAGAACCTTATGCACACAAAAACTTGTTATCATGATATACTTGCTTGTCTACGCAGTGCACCACAACATATAGTTACTATAATGAGGGAAGCACTTGTTGAGTATGAAGCGCTTAAAATCAAAAGTGAAAGTATGGGGAAATTAACCATTTATACAGAAGAAACCGTTTTCAGTCTTGCTAAACCAAAAGTGAAATAAATCTTACAAAGTAAGTAAATCAAAAGGTGAAGGGTCTGAAAGAATCAAGATAGATTTTCCACATCCAGAGAAACATGAACTAGAAGGAAACATGTGTTGTTACATGTACAACAATAACCCCAGAAGGACTAACAGTAATGGAATAGTTACTGCGAGAGACAAAAGAGAGGCCAATAAGAAATAGAAGTAAAACATAAGCTTGGGGTTCCTAATCTGTTGGCTTGAGAGTTTATGACCACACACTCTTTGGGCTCTAAGGATAGCAATATTTCATGTGATGTACTGCTGAAGATTTGTGTGAGAATCTTTTTTTGTTCTTTGCCAGTCCTAGAGATTAAACCTAGAGCTTTGCACATGCTAGTCAAATGTCCTATCACTGAGCTGTGACCAGCTATTTGTGTGAAAATCATTTTAAAAGTGTATATATAATTAATGGCTATAGAAAGTTTCTACATTTAATATAATTTGAAAGGGAAACATTTCATTGTCTATATAATCAGATATTTTAATATATCTCTTTTTATGTTGGCAGTTATTATGTAAGACATAATTTATTATCTCTTATTATTCTGATATTTTTCTAAATTTCCGCTCAAAATAACTTACAAGAGGTAGAGAAAATTATTTCTAGATTTATTTTTGTCATTTGATTATTTTTTTCAGAATTATATCCACATGAGTCTGTGCAGTTTTCACACTTCAAATGGCAGCCACCTGCCACCTCCTTCACACAGGAAATATTCCACCAAAACTTCTCCTCAGAATAGACAAATCCTTCTCTGGGAAGAGGGGAAATGTACAAAGTGATATTTACTCTCATTGTTTACAAATATTTCTGCTGGATTTTGTAATGTTACATTAATACAGTTTTGCCTTTGTGGCTATTACATTGAATCCCTCCCACTTTCCTTTAATGTCATAATTAATCCCTTTCAGCTAACAGACTTTTGGTTGGTATTAAACTCTTATTACTCTTGAAAATGCCCTTTGAAGTATTATTTTGTAGGATTTGGAACACCCTAGTGATCTTCTAATTAGGCTCAACTTTGAGACTGTATAACCACTACCACAGTGGCCCCCAAAGCTTAATTCTTTCCCTATCTCTTTGGCGTTGCATGAGAGCAAATGTAAATAAAAACACAAAAAGAGAGTAAAAGCCTGTTTCCGTTTACACTTTCTTTTTACACTTAGATGTTTGTGATACAGGAAGAGTAAAGATAGCCACAAAATATGGTTCTGGGCTGAGAACGACAGTTCCATGGTGCTGTCAGACAGAGGTGGGTTTATCTTCAGTCTAAATTATTCTCTAGTGAGCTATCTACAACCATTCAAAATTTGTGAAATAAGTTCTCTTGATTATGACCATCTACCATCAGAGCCATTTCTACTGTGGCTTCTTTATCTTATTTGCTCACTTGGAGAGAAGGTCCCAGAGCTATTGTGGAGAGCACTGTTTTCAATGGAATATACTTATGAAGAGCATAGTCGACTCCATGTATGGAAAAATCACTTAACTTAGACTTGCTTTGAGGAAAACTTCCTATTTTCTCTTATGGTAATTCACTGAGCATGCACCCCAAAACACCAAAAATTTCCAAGCAAGAACTATGAGGTGATCCAGAAAAAAATCAGATCTGGCAACCTGGAAATATACATTAACATATAAAATACTGTTCCAATTATCAGACAAATAAAACTGTTGAGGTTAAGCACACAAACTGTGCATATCAGAGTGGAGGGAACCTCAATAAGGAAAATGCCTCCTTAAGATCTGGCTTCTGGCAAGCTGTTAGGTCATTTTCTTAATTAGTGATTAATGTAGGAGGACCCAGTGCATTGTGGGTGGTTCCATCCCTGGGCTGTTGGTCCTGGGTTCTTTAAGAAAGCAGGCTGAGAAAGCCATGGGGAGCAAGCCAGTAAGTAGCAGCCTCCATGACCTCTGCATCAGCTCTTGCCTTCAGGTTCCTGCTGGTTTGAGTTCCTTCCTTGCCCTCCTTTAATGGACTGTGACTTGGGATCTGCAAGTCACATAAATCCTTTCCTCCCCAAGTTGCTTTTGGTCATGGTGTCTCATCACATCAATAGTAATCCTAATCAAGACACCACATGCATATAATAATGTCACAAAAATCTTTGAATTTGCATCTAAAGAAGACTTGTAGAAAATTTTTCCAAATTTGAAAGTAATTCTTAAAATTTCATCATATTACCCAAATCCAGGAAAATACATAATTGATTGAATTCTATAAATTTCTATTAACCATGCTGGGAGAAATATTAAACTACTTTCATTTGGCCTTTATAGGAAATACTACAAAATTAATGGTTCATAAAAATGCAATCAAAAAATTATAGAGAAACAATTTTAAAGTATATTTAGTTGCATAATAAAATTTATTATTTCAGAATTCCTCTATAGTAATTTTACCTTTTTTTAAAAAATATTGTTAGCTCTTAAAAGTGTTTTACACACACACACATATATATTATATATATTTCCTTTTTCTTCTAAGTAAGCATTTATGCGTGCATCTGATTTTCTGTCAATATTTTTAAATTTATTTTTCTTTAAGGTGGTAATGAAAATATGTAAGTTTCAAGCTCCAGAAACCTCAGTGTCTTTGATGACCACCCAGTCCCACTACCATGGACTAGCATTCTAATTTGGAGCTGGGCATCACCCTGAATGAAACTGAAAGGGAGAAAAGAAGGTACTTCCTCCCTATGCCCCATCAGGACCTCTACCGAAACCCAAGCTCCGAGAGCGTCAACAGAATAAAAATAACTGTTCTGAAGTCACGGTGCTTTGAATTTTGTCTAATTTTCCTCCATTACACAAGTGACTAAGATTTGTTTTCAGCAGATGAAAATAAATTAGAAGAAGATAAAAATAAATTAAAGTAGGAGAAAACTGTGAAGGACCGTTGTCTCTGCTAGCACTTCCCCTAACTGGCAAGGGCAGCAGGTCACTAATTACAAGAGGGGGTGGCTCGCTTCTCCTTCTCACACCTGAATGTAGTCCCGGCCATAAATTACATGGACATAGATAGGTGTTGATACCTCAAGTCACACATTTGCCATTTGCAGAAGTAATGAGCGCATTTAAAACAAATGCATGAGGCAATAAAGTTGGGGGGAAAGCCACTGAGACCCCATAAATTACCATGGAGCAGCTCAAGATTTTCTGAAGTGAAAACCTCTAATTTAGTGATGTTTCAGTACAACTAATGGGTAAGAAGTGATGAGTCAAAGGCAAGGATATGTTCGGCAGCAGCTGCTGCAGCAGCAGAAGTGTTCAGACACAGGTATTTTGTGTTAATGCAAACTGAGAACAGCTTACAAAATACTGCCCCAATCTAAGAGCCCTGTCTGTTTGCAGGTCTGTCTACCTGTCTTAATACCTCTCAGTTCTCTTTCCTCAGTCTCCTTGAGGTATTGGAAAGACAGGGAGTTATTCTACCACAGTGTTTCAGCTTAGCGAGATCCAGGTGCCTGAAAAGGATACTGATGCAGACAAACAGAAAAAAATTAACATTTGTCTCCACTTCTTTAATTTGGCCATGAGCTTGCAGTCTCGAGGGAAAGTTGTTGTCTATCCCATGAACACAAATGGTGTAAAGTTATCCTAAGATGATCTACAGAGTAGAAACACCTGCACACACGGGGGTGGGGTGGGGTGGGGATTACAGATTCACCCACTGCTTGCTGTTGCCACATTTGCCATTTCTTTCTCTCCCTATGGCTTCCCCTGCTCCACACTTGGGAAGAACAAGGCACAAGCATCATAAGGCCCTACACTAAGTTCTTTGCCCTGCAACACCCAAAACAACAGTGTTTCCTTCACACCTGTAAAATCTCCCTACTCATGACACCATACGATTATCCCAAGGATGTTCACATGCCATAAATAGCAACAAATTTAGTTTATGTCAAATTTATTGTAAATTCAGTTAACTGCTCATGTCTGGAAGGTCACGGGCACTAAAGGAGATCCTGTTATTACCAGTTCCCTAAAACAGTGTAATCTCTAGCTTCTTTCTCTAGCTAGTGTAGCTCTCACCCTCACCAATGGTCTTCTTTCTACAGCTGATGGAGAGTATCACGAATGGTTCAAGTGGTTCAGAGCACTTGCTGCTCTTTCAGAGAACCCAAATGCAGTTCTAAGGACGCACCCAGTATCTCACAGTCACCTGTTACTCTCTAAGGGACCCTACATTCTCTTCTAGCCTTCATGGGTACCTGCACACATGGCATGCACACGCACACACACACACACACACACAAATAAATAAAAATAAATCTTTTAAAAGATTATATAATATATAGGAATACCTTTTCCAAATTGCACTGCATCCTGGAAACCACTTCATATCAATTTATAGGACTTTCCCCAATCTATATTTTTTAGAGTGAATAGCATTCCATGTATGAATGCTCCATAATTTATTCTACCAGTTGCTGGTGGTTGGGCAATTGGGCTGTTTCCAGCAGTTTGCTATTATAAATAATCCTTCAGTGAATAACCTTCTGCCCATGTTGCTGGCTCATTTCCATCCTCACATTTGTGGAAATGAGTCTTCAAGTTAAATTCCCACAGGTGGGAATTGCTGCTGGGTTGAGGGTAAATGCATGTGTAGTGTTGCTACAGAATGCCAAGTATCTTCCCCAGAGGTTGGAGCATTGACATTCTCATCAACAATATTTGAGAATTCATATCTCATAGCCTTATATGCAAACTGTCGGTATATCAACAAAAAATGGAATCCCAATGAAGTTTAAATTTTCATTTTTCTTATTATGCCAGATGTTATATATTTGGGACCCTCTTACCATTTCTGTGAAGGGATTGTAACTATTGCTCATTTTGTTACATTGTTATTATTTTTAAGAGATCCACTTTAAAAACAATAAAGATGAGAGGACAGTCTTAGGATTGTCTATGGAAAACTAACATGCTGCTTAGTAAAATTCTTGGTCACCTACCTGGTGTCTGGAAATATTTGATTGTACCAAATGTTTTCTTCGTATCTGTCATTTGATTTTGTTAATAGAGCACAGTGGTTTGAATGAGAATTGCCCTGATACTTGCTTGTTTATTCCCTTGCTGATAACTGTTAGAAAGGATCAGGAAGTGGGATATTGTTGCACTGGGTGTGTCCCTGCTGGAGGAAGTGTGTCCTTGTTGTGTAGGTGTGTCCTTGTTGGGTAGGTGTGTACCTGTTGGGTAGGTGTGTCTATGTTGGGTAGGTGTGTCCTTTTTAGAAGAGATATGTTGCTGGGGTGGGCTTTGAGGTTTCAAAAGCCCATGGCAGCCTCAGTCTCTCTCGGCCTGATGCCTGTGACCAGGATGTAAGCTACTGCTCCAGAGCCATGTCTTTCTGTTTCCCTATAATGATCATGGACTAACTCTCTAAAACTATAGGCATGACCCCAATTAAATGCTTTTCTTTTTATTATAATGGTTACCTTGGTCATTGTGTCTCTTCACAGTAATAAAACAGTGACTAAGACATAGTGGTTTTGGTCACTCAAGTACTTCCAATGACCTTAAATGTATCAACCTTATAATGCTCTAGAATTTGGGTCATAACTCATTTACAGGTTACTTGAGGATCCAGTAGTTCTTTGCCAGTTGTAGTTCTCAGTATTAGATTTCTGGCCCACTTTAATAACTCCAGTATAGTCTAGTGTGGATGTGAAGTATGGGTAGACTCCTACATGTTCCAACATAACTTACTTAAATGTTCATGCTTTTCCTGATGATTTGAGATTGTACTTTTATTTTAAATCTCTATATGTAGGTAATTTTACTTCTGAAATTAAAATTTCAAATTAAAATTATCTCTTTTACTAATGCTTTTCTTGCGAAAGCGGGATTTTATTTTGTTTTAAATAGAACTGGGAATGTTGGTATATGCCTTTAATAATAGAACTCTGGAGGTAGAGGAAGTAAAATCTTTAGAGTTCAAGGACAGCCTGGTCCACATAGTGAGTTCCAGGATAAGGACTACATAAAAAGACCCTGTCTGAAAACAAATAAACAAGAAACCTAACTAAATAAGTAACTATCTTATATATTTGTTAAAATTTCCATGTTTCTACAATGCATTTTAGTTATATCTACCTACCACTATCTCCCTTTAAGCCCTCCTTAGTATTTCCTGTCCCATCTTTCTTGCAACCTCATATCCTTTCATGTTGCTTTGATTCTGAATACGGCCCTGAGTTTATTTTTTGCTACATGGGTGTGGGTTAGCCGTACACTGAGGCATGGCTAACCTACTGGTAGTCACATCACCAAAGAGAAGAACTGTCCCTCCCTCAGCAACCGTTAACTGCCAATAGCTCTTCTAAAGGGAGTTATAGTGGAGGACCCCGTGGCTCTGCTCCATCTATCATGCTGGGATTTTGAATGGCTTGATCTTGTCCAGATCTTGTGCAGGTAACCACAGCTTTGGTGATTAGTGTATGCAACAGCCATGCCATGTCTAGAGGTCAACATTTCAGAGCTCTTCACCTATTGGCTGATTTATACTCTTTCCACTCCCTCTTCTAAGATGTTCCTAGAGCTTTGAATGGAGTGAGGTTGACATAAATGATTCATCCACAACTGAACTATAGTTACCAATTTAAATACAGAAGTTCTTCTAGCTTTAAAAATTGATAAAATCTAATTACTCTTCTGTTTCAGCATGAACTTTCTAAGCTGTTCTTATAAGTTAATTTTTCAGTATGAACTTCAGAATCAATTTTATGCAACTATTGAACATGGATTTTATTTTTGTGTCTGTTGTATTAACTTGAAGAGAAATAAGCTTTTATATTGAGTCATTCATTCTCCAAAAATGAATAATTTCTTTCTATTAATTAAATTTTACTTTTGTACTTTTCAGATCTATTTTAAGTATTCTCTTAAATACATTTAGCATATCTGTTTATTATAAATAATTAAAATATATGTTAAAATTTTTACTGAGTTTTTCTACTACATTTCCTAACTAGCAAGTATTTGTATCCATGAGATTATTAATTTTTGTATATCACACTCATATCCTGTTATCTCATATAATCTATGCATGTTCATTATTGATTTGGGTTTTCCAAGAATGTTACTTCATTAATAACATGTAAAAAAGTTCTATTTCTTTATTTTTTTCTATTCTTTTGGCTCTGCTTTCTTGTATGTCTGAAAGCATTGTTCTATACTTTCAATTCAAAATAATTGTGGAGATAGTGGATTTCCTTCTTGGGGCAATTTTTGAGACTGATAGATGTAGGAGTGTTTCATTTTTCGTAGTATAGTGAGTGCAACCTGCTAGAACAATAGGCAAGAGACCTCGGGCAGTGTGCCTGTTTTATTTGTGATACTTCGAAAGATTATGTTTCTGCAGAGCTAAATTTAAGATCCAATTTTCTTTTAAGGTAGAAATCAAAGGAACTTCCTTATATTACCTGAAGGAAGTCTTGAAGAAATTCTTTTGAATTACATGTACCAAATTGCAACCTTTTTCTCTTGGTGTTGACTAGGTCTAACAAATACCATAAAGGTCCTGGTAATAGCAAGAGAATTTGCCTTTGTGAGATCAAGACTTCAGGCAAAGGCCAGATTGCAGTTACAGGTCAGTAATGGACAGCTAAATCTGTTTTTTTTTTTTTGGTCTTATTGTATCTGACTCTCTCTCTTTTTAATTCTGTATAAAATGGCAGGTTATTTTATATAAGATATCCTGAAATAGTCAGTCTCAGAACTATAGAGAACCAATTTTTGGCAATATCTTCTACCCAAAGGCATACAATTACAGGGCTGACACTTCAATTGTAAGTTGCTTTTGTATATAAATAAACAATTACATACTGAAGTTTTTTTTACTCACATGTTCTTCAGAATATATATTTAATAATGTTATTCAGTAAGGCTAAATTCTTCAGAGTAGTTTGGAAAACATGACATACTAAAGCAATGCATTCTCCTAGATAGTAACCAAAGTTATAGTTCAACGTATTAGTGCTCTGAAAATGTCAATATATAACAGTCAAACAGAAGTTATAATGTATTAACCCAAGGAGGAAAATACTAACTTATAAAATACTAATGTTTCTCTTCCTGACATGCCAATAAAAGGACAGCATTTTCTCCAGATGAATGGTCAGCAATGAACAAGCTGCTACAGTGGTGTTCTCGACTTTCTTAATGTTACAACTGTTTACTAATGTTCCTCATGTTGTGGTGATCCCCAACCAAAAAGTTATTTTTGTTGTTATTTTATAACTGTGATTTTACTACTGATATTAATTACAATATAAATCTCTGATTGCGAGATAACTGATATGCCACCCCTGTGAAACAGTCATTCAACCCCTGGAGGGTTCACAATCCATGGATTGACCATTGCCCTATAGAGTAGAAAAAGGCCCCTAGGTAAGAATATTTTCCTCAGTATTTTTGTAAAGAGATCATAAATTTAAAACTTTACAGCTATGTACAAGGTCAGAGTCACAGATGTCCAACCAAGGTTACTACACAACGCACACTAAGGAAAGCATGCCAATTCTTCACTTGCCAAGTCTGCTAACAAGAGACCTAAGTAGAAAAGTTTGTCACTGGGCACTGTGCACCCCTATCAGGTCACAGTCTTACTATTGCAACCTTGAAAACCGTGTGTTGCCAGTGTGGAGAATGACATGAAGGGATGCTGAGATTATTAACACCAGTCTCGTTGAGCAGGCAATATTTTTCAGTGTTGGACAAATTATAGAGACGTGCTACAAATTTTAGTTATGCCAAACAGGTGACAATGATCAAAGAGAATTCATTCACTGAACGAAAATCTGTATCTTATTTTTGTATATTTATATTTATTATTGTATTTTACCTTTTTAGTTATTTTATTTATTGTAAGGCAGTCCACTGTGTACCCCGGACTGGCCCTGAACTTGACATTCTTCCTCCGTGTCAGAGTAATGGGTTAGCAGATATGTGTGCATAACTTATCACTGGCCTTTAGCAACTTGACTTAACCTTAGTTTCTTCACCTAACTTCAATATGCCTAATGATCTGAAAGTGGAAGTGCATAATAAGAACTTCTGTAGTTTATATGCAAAGATATATTTTAAATGATATCTTTTGCAATTAAACTGGAATGTGTTCAAGAGAGTTTATGTTCAAGAGAGGTATATCTAGTTCTATTTATAGGATTTTGAGGAAGTTCCGCACTGATTTCCACAGCAGCTGCACAGGTTTGCAATCCCATCGGTACTCACACCCTCACCCTCACCAACTTCTTTCGTCATTTGATTTCATGATGATGGTCATAAGACTTGGGTGAGATGGGCTATCCAAGTAGTATTAACTTGAATTTCTGTGATGGTTTGTGATGTTGAACACTTTTTAAAGTATTTATTAAACACCAACTGTTCACCTGAACCATTCACCTGAACATTCCCTGTTCAGATATGTAGGCTGCTTTTAATTGGATTGCTTTCCTGATGTTTAATTTTTAAACTCATTATGTATTCTGAGTGATGTGGGATTTCCCTCTGTATGCTGTGATTACCATTAATGAATAAAGAAACTGCTTTGGACCTATTTCAGGGCAGAACTTAACTAGGCAGGGAAAACTAAGCTGAATGCTGGGAGGAAAAAGGACAGAGTCAGGAAACACCATGTAGCCCCACCAGAGACAGACGCCAGAATTTTAGCTGGTAAGCCACAGCCACATGGCAATATACACATTACTAGAAACGGGTTAAATTAATATGTAAGAGTTAGCCAATAAGAAGCTAGAGCTAATGGGCCAAGCAGTGCTTTAAAATAATACAGTTTCTGTGTGATTATTTCAGGTCTAAGCTAGCTGGGTGTCCAGGAGCCAACTAGCAGCCTCCCTTCTCCAACATCTGAGTATTAATCCTCTGTCATATGTATAACTGGCACAGTTTTTTTCCCTCACTTCTGTGCACTGTCTCTTTGTTGGCTTTCTTCTGCTATACAGAAGTTGCATGAAGCCTCGTCTAGTTTCCTGAAGTCCTATTTGTCAATTGTTGGGCTTGTTTCCCGAGTAACTACACTTCTACTTAGAAATCTATCTGTGCCTATATATTGTAATATAGTTCCTACACTCATTTATTTCAGTTTTGGGCCTTATGCTGAGGTGAGAGATTTGGTATAGTTTCATTCCTGTATATGTAGACACCCAGTTTTCTAAACACCAGTTGTTGAAGATGCTGTCTTCGTGTATTGTTGACAACTTTATCAACAATCAGGTGGTTATCGTTATGTGTACTTAAATTTACATTTTCTATTATATTGCATTGATTTCTCATGTGTGTTTTTGTGCCATTACTGTGCTGCATTTATTATTTTTTACCATCTACTATTTATGGGTTGGTTTTTATTCTTATTTTTTCAAACTCTTAAGCTGTATCAGTAAGTTATTTATTTGAACTCATTCTGATTTTGTAATGTAATACAATGTGCCGGAATAAATTTCTGTCTTATGACTTCAGTTATGTATGTTGTGGTTTCATTTTCACTTGCTTCCAGTATTTTTATTTCATTCTTGATTTTTTTCTATGACTTATTATCACTAAACAGTGTGCTATTTAATTTCATTGAGTTTGTGTACATTTTGGAGTTTCTTTTGCTTGATTTTAAGTTTGTTCTCCTGTTGTCAGATAAAAATACGTGGAGCCATTTCAATTTTTCCCAATTTATTGAGATTTTCTTTGTCTCCCATATCTGTTTTATTTTAGAGAAACTTCCACTGACTACCAAGAATATTGCTTTGGTGGAATAGTCTTTAGACCTTGGGTCAGTGCTTTTGGTCTATGTTGACACTTAGCTCTGACGTTCTCTGTCTTTCTGTTTGGATAACCTATCCATTGGGGAAAGTGGGGTATTGAAGTCACATACTATTACACTGTGTTGATGTTAATCTGTGGCTTCACATTTAGTATTCTTTGTTGTATGAAATTAGGTGCGTCTGAGTTTGATGTATATATGTTTAGATTTATAATTGCCTCTTGGTTTCCTTGATCAGAATGTGGTCTCTTCTTTATCTCTTCTCATTAACTTTAGCTTGAAGTCTATTTTGTCTGATATTGGAATATCAATTTCTGCTTGTTTGTGTCCTGCTATTATTTTGCAGTGCATACCCCCTTTCACTCTAAAGTATTGACAGTTATTGATGAGGTATGATTTCCTGCAAGCAACAATAAATTGGATCCTGTTTGTAATCCAAACAGCCAATGTATATCATTTGATTGGGGGATTACAGTCATTAATATTCAGAATTACCATAAATAGATATGTGCCTAATCAGTGCTCTTAGTCCCAGAGTAATTTATTTTCCCCCATTGCCCTGTGATTGTGCCAATCCTTCTCCGTGGGGCTGATTTGGTGCTCATAGATTCTTTTCACCTGATTTTAATCCTGGAAAGGTTTTCTTCCCCCCCCCTCCAATTATGATTGAGAGCTTTGCTAGGTAAAGTAGTTTGGGTTGGTATTTGTCATTTTTCAGAACTTGAAACATGGTGTCCACTCTTCTGGCTTCTAGGGTGTCTGTTGAGACTTCTGCTATTCTGACAGGACTGCCTTTATATGTGTCTTAGACCTTCTCTCTTACACCTTCTAAGACCCTTCCTTTGTTCTATATATTTAGCATTTTTAGTATAATATGGCATGGGGAGTTTCTTTTCTAGTTCCACTAACGTTCTATGTGCTTCTTGTACCTGAACGGCCACATCTTTCCCCAGATTTGGGGAATTTACTTCTATCATTTTATGTTGCAGACTATGTTCTATGCCTTTAACTTTGGATTCTTCTCTTTATTCCATTTCTATAACTCACTGGGTTTTGTCTTTATATGGTATCTGAAGGTTCTTGCATATTGCCTTCATGAATTTTCTTCTAAATCATTTTATTGGATCGAATGATCCAATTCCCCTGCTTTGTTCTCAAACCCTGGTATTCTATCTTCAACCTGATCCATTCTGTTGAGGGAGCTTTTTATTGACTTTTTATTTGACTAAATGAGATTTCTCATTTCCAACTTGACTTCATTTTGGGTTTTCTCCAGTATTTCTATCTCTGTTGAATTCAATTTTCATATCATGAATGATCCTGACTATTTCATTCAACTGTTTGTGTTTTCTTGGGATTCCTTCACACGTTTGTTCCTGTCCTCTTTAAGCTCATTTGGGTGTTTGTGTCCTCTTTGGATTCCCTGGACTCTCTGAGCATATTTATAATTGCTGTTTTGAATCAAGTGCCATGGGTTTCATCTAAATTGTTATTATTAGCTACCATTACAGTGAAATTAATATTTAGGGTAATAAACTATCTTTAAAAATATTCATGTTTTTGTAATGGAACCTGGGTATCTGGAACTAGGTATAGGCTTCCTTTTGGTACATGTTTGTATCCCACCTGTCCAGAGGCCTGAATTTGGGTAGTGGCTTAGGTAGTCTGAGGGACCTTCAAGGGGATAGACCCATGGAGATCAGTTTTCTTTCTGGGGTTATGTGAGTGGCTAAGAAGAGTTCCAAGGTTAGGTATGGTTTGGTGGCTTTAGGAAATCATTAGAAGGTAGAACAAGGTAAGTAGTTCTTCTGCCATAGCAATCTAATAAACTGAGCACCTGGAAGATTTCCTGAATCTAAGAGGGAGGAGCTGAAGGGGGAAACTAAGTCTTTCAAATGCTGGCTGCCTTTGTGATAGGCTCCTAGAAAGAGCCCCAGGTCAGAAATACCAATAAAAATATACTTATTTGTTTTCATATTCAGTAGATTATGGCAATGCAGTATAATTCAGTTTTCACCATAAAGAAATCATGCTATTTATTAATAGGTGACGTATAAGTTTCATCTAAGTAAACACACATATTTCTTAGGAGTTTCACATGAAAAGCATTGAGTTGTACATATTAAGCACCTCTCTCAATAAGATATGAAATATCTACATCGTCCAAATGGTTCCCTTTTGCCATTTTAAACTAGAAATGACCCAGCTATAGCACTGAGGTCAAATGCACAGGGCCTCCAGCTTTCCTCATCTCTAGAATGGTTTTAAAGCGCTACTCTGGAATCAGTCACAATAAGGCAGTTTCAGCAAATACAGATATTTGTTGGCTACAAGCATATAAGGTGGGTATATAGAGACAGCGAATGTCTCTTCATTATTCATTTTCAACCAAAGACTTACCTTGCTGTCTATCTAGTTTGAATACATAATTTAAAAAGTTTTTGTCCCTCCTCAATCACTCGCTTTTCTCTTTCATTGTTTAAGTACCATTTTGTTTTAATTGATAAGCAATAACTCTTGTTGTTTTTGTTTTTTGACACAAGGTTTCTCTGTAACTTTGGAGCCTGTCCTGTTACTAGCTCTTGTAGACAAGGCTGGCCTCGAACTGACAGAGATCTGCCTACCTTGGCCTCCTGAGTACTGGGATTAAAAGCATGCATCTCCACTGCCCAACTTGACAAGCAATAATTTTTAAGATATGATATGATGTTCTTATTCATATATATATATCATAGAGTGATATATATATATATATATATACATACATTTTAACAACAATATATTTGTGTGTGTGTGTGTGTTTTGTATTTTTACCAATTGTGAATCGCTTTAACAGTCTCTGTTGCAAAAATGAAGTTTCTTTGATGAGGGGTGAGAGCTATGTTTATCTGTCACTATGAAGGTAAAGTATTTAGGATACAGTTAGAAGTTATATTGGTTTGGAGAAATGGCAGTGACAGGTTTTTCTCTAGGGTCTGTGTCCCCTTCAGCTACCAGTGTTTGGTTAGGACATACTAGGCATGAGTTCCCTACTATTGAGCTTGTCTTGAGTTCAACTAGACACACACACACACAGAGAGAGAGAGAGAGACAGAGAGAGAGACAGATACACACCCTCTCTCACACACACAATTGAGCACTATCCAATCCTTTTATGTAAAAAGCAACAATATGGATAAGCCTAGAGAACATTATGCTAATTAAAATATGCCAGGCATAGATAACTAGCTGCTGTATGATGTAAATAAAAAACAGGATACTGTTGATAATTTTCTTTAGTGTAAAGATGCTGTCTTAGATTTTCATGTTTGTTTTATTTCATGCACTTTAAATTAAGCAGGTAATAATCACTGAGGTGATGCAATTTCGAATAACTGAAGTCTTCTTAAGTCTTTCCTCATTGGCACAAGCACAGCATTTACCTTGGCAACGAAGTGGAGGAAGGAAGGGAGCCAGAAGGAAGGGAGCCAGAAGGACATAAAGCACCAGGTAGAATTTTTAATAGCCTTTGGGGGGGGGGACTTCTGGCAGTCACAGCTTATAAGCTAACATCCAAAAAGTGTTTTGGCTTCATTTTATAATCTCTTCCAAGAGAAGGAGAAGGTTAATTAGAATTACTGCATTATGGGACAAAATGATCCCTCACTGAAGAGAAGGTAGAACCAAAGCAAAGTTAGTTGACTATTGTATGGCCAGCTGCGACCTTTTTCAGAGAATGCGTTTACTGAACTAGTCAGAAGATATTAAACACATAAAAATGGCAAATCAGATCATGCAAGGTCTGCTTCAAACCCTCGAGGCAATTAAGTGATCTTAGAATAAACTACAACTTACCAAGGTTCACAAGACCGTCCTGATTTGGTCTCCCCTCTTCTCCATCCATCATTGTCACTCAACGCCGACTTCTCCCTCACTCTATTCACAGACTTTTTCTCTGCTCCTTTGATACCCTACTTCATTTCTCAGTCCACAGTAACCCAGAGAGCAAAAGAAAACTTTCGCTTTCCAAATTACGCTGGGACACACTAGAATGCATATATAATAGATGAACCTCAACTCTTCATCACCTAGTCATATAAAAACAACTTGAAATAGACTACATACATTAACTTAGGAACTAAGACTATAATCCTTCTACAAAAAGAATGTTCTAAACTTTTTGTGCTAATTAAAATATGAACTGAGGTAAAGCAAAGATTTTTAAAATAATACACATTACTATTTAAAAAGGATGTAGAAAAATACTGTTACTTTAACAAAATGCATTTTGACAAAATATAAAAGATGTTTTTGCCTTTAATTAAAGTTTTTCATTAAAAAAATTTCAACTAGCCGGGCGGTGCCCAGCACTAGGGGGGCAGAGACAGGCAGACCTGTCGGAGTTCAAGGTCAGCCTGGTCTACAAAAGCTAGTTCCAGGACAGGCTGCAAAGCTACGGAGAATCCTCATCTCAAAAAATCAAAATAAATAAACAAACAAATAAATAAATACATTCAACTATAACTTTCTGTATTTTTTTTTTACATGTAGTGGTCATAGACCCCAGTGGAGAACTTACTTCTGTCACTTTTATAAACCAGGCAATCCATAACTGTGATGGAGGAAGGTCATTGGTTAAAATAAAAGGAACTGCTTTGGCCCATGTTATTGGTTAGGACATAGGTAGGTGGAGTAAACAGAACAGAATGCCGGGAGGAAGAGGAAGTGAGCTCAGACTCGACAGCTCTCCGCTGGGGAGCAGACGCTTCAGAGAGAGACGCCATGCTACCTGCTCCAGGGAAGACGCATGCTATGAAGCTCTGACCCAGGATGGACTTAGGCTAGAATCTTCCCGGTAAGACCGGTGCTATATAGATGATAAGAAATGGGCTAGTCCAGGTGCGAGAGTTAGCCTGGAAGAGGCTAGGTAGAAATGAGCCAAGCGGTGTTTAAAAGAATACAGTGTCTGTGTAATTATTTCGGGTAAAGCTAGCCGGGCAGGCAGCTGGGGTGTTGGGGACTCAGCCCCGCCGCTCCCTATTACTACAAATGGCGCCCCACGTGATGGACTAAACCCACTTAAAAAACCTGAGAAGGCTTAAAAATAAGGAAGAGAGCGTTTAACACAGATTTTTGCTGTTTGTTGGTGGTGTGCTGTAGAGAGATTTCCTGATTTGGCAACAGCAGCAGAAAAAAAACACTGTGTCATTTTAAAGCACAGCTTCTTGGGGCTGTGCCCCCAGTGCAAACTCTGGCTTTATGTTTATGTTCCCACTTGGGATCGGAAGGAGAGTGCTCTGAGACCATGATGATGACTCAGAGCTCCCTGCCTGCTCCTGGGCAGAAGGCAGAATCAGGCTTAGGCAGGTGGAAGAGCATGGCGGATTCCTGCCGCCATACAGAGACGTGTTTTCAGACTGCGCAGTGCTCTGCGTGTCAGATTTGGATGTTACTTGGATGAAAAGAATTTCTGTGCTGCACGCTCAGTCTCAGAATTAAAGTGCTGAGTGCCGCTCCTACCTGGTGATGGAGCTAGCACAAAATGGTACGTCCTCCATTTTGAAATTTTCCTGACTCAGCAGCAGGAACAAACCTGTGTTGTTTTAAAATGCCGGCTTTCTGGGCCATCCTGCCAGGGCAAACTCTGACTGTTTGAGGCAGGAGGGCCAGCTACCGAGAGAGGACTTGAGTGTTGTCTGTTGTAGCTCGCTGGCTGGCAGGGACCTTGAAACGCCATAGAGGTGTGGCTATAAATATGGCTGCAGCCTGTATATCTGCCATGAGGCTGGAAAGCTAAGGAATGGGCTGGATCCAGCCGTCAAAGCCACGCCTTTAATCCTACTGAGATTGCTTGGCAAATTAAAGACTCATGTGGTCATAAAAAGAGAGATATACAGTAAAGAGAGATTCAAAGACAGAGGAAATTTCTGAATGGTTTAAAGTGTGTTAAAAATATATGCAGACTAAAAGTTAAAATTCTTAGAGTAAACCTCTGTGATTTCAAGGTGTGGTAGCACACGCCTTTAATCCCAGTGCCTAGAAGGCAGAGACAAACAGATCTCTGTGAGTTCAAGGTGTAGTAGTGTACGCCTTTAATCCCAATGCCTGGGAGGCAGAGACAGGCGGATCTCTGAGAGTTCAAAGACAGCCTGGTCTACAGGGTTATTCCAGGTCAAAGATATGCGCTCAGAAAGCAAAAAGTTAACCTAGGAATGTCACAGCTTAGATTCTTAAGTGCCTAGTGATTTAAAGGCGCAAATCAAAAGTGCTCCGGGATAGTAAAAAATTGTAGATTCACAATAGGACAGATTCAGACCACTAAATGAGTCACACTGTTGGATGAATGTACGTTGGCTTGGGAGAGAGAAGAAAAAGAATATAGAGAATAAAGTTAATGGTTAAAAAAAAGGTAAAGTCTTTAAAGAGACAGAGTACAGATAGTTAAGAGATTAAAAGAAATAAAGAAAAATAAGCCATGTAAAAAATGGATAATTCACAGAGAGTCTGGATTATGTACATTGTGTTTTCTTTAAAATTTTTGACTGTGAAGGAGCTAAGTGCAGAGAGACATTTCATTATATGGGCTGACAAGTGGAACCAGAACGGATATCATGAGGGTATGATTTCAGAATTTGGATCTAAGGATATGATACTTTGGAAAAGAGATTCTTCTTTTGTTTTCACAGAGGATGAGACTCTATGGATTTCTTCTATTCCAATTTGGTATGATGGACCACGTCCTCCTGAAGGGTTGCTGTGAACATCTTCAGAAAATTGCTTTGCTCAACTGCCCACTGAGATGAAACTAGCACACAGGTTATACCATGAAAGACCTAATTAACGACGCCCCCATTCAGCAGGAAGCAGTTTGGAGAGAAAAAACTGCGCCCATGTTCCCAAATATAGTTTATAAAACGTTCTTTTACATTTAAAGAGGGATGTGATATAGATATGAATAATTTGCATTAGTATAGATTTTGCTTTATTGATAGAGATTTAAGGTCAATTTTGTTATATGTATAAATGTGTCTGATGTAACTTTTACTTGATAATTGTTTTGTTATATGTAATTTTGCTATGTTAAAGTTAAAGCCTTTTTTTGTTTAAACCAAAAAAGGGGAAATGATGGAGGAAGGTCATTGGTTAAAATAAAAGGAACTGCTTTGGCCCATGTTATTGGTTAGGACATAGGTAGGTGGAGTAAACAGAACAGAATGCCGGGAGGAAGAGGAAGTGAGCTCAGACTCGACAGCTCTCCGCTGGGGAGCAGACGCTTCAGAGAGAGACGCCATGCTACCTGCTCCAGGGAAGACGCATGCTATGAAGCTCTGACCCAGGATGGACTTAGGCTAGAATCTTCCCGGTAAGACCGGTGCTATATAGATGATAAGAAATGGGCTAGTCCAGGTGCGAGAGTTAGCCTGGAAGAGGCTAGGTAGAAATGAGCCAAGCGGTGTTTAAAAGAATACAGTGTCTGTGTAATTATTTCGGGTAAAGCTAGCTGGGCAGGCGGCTGGGGTGTTGGGGACTCAGCCCCGCCGCTCCCTATTACTACATAACTGCATTCTAAATATTTATCCTATATCCAAAGCTAAATATAGCCCCCACCCTTCATCAAAACTTTTTTATTTTTAATTTTAGATAAAGACTACTACTGAAAATCTACAACCACAAAATTCAGACCATCCTCAGTTGACCCATCGACGGTAAAATTCCTACACTTAAGGCTCGGAGAACACTGAGGGAGAATCAGGCAGAAAGATCATAAGAGCCAGAGGGTCAGGATGTCTGCCTTGCCCTCAAAATACAACAAGAAGTTGCACCCATGAGACCTTAACAACATGGTTGTCTAAAACAGACCTGGAAGAGAGCAATACCAGTTACTATGCTATAACATAAGTGTAAGAGTGCCATATGGATGCCAGCATGGTAGTATGGGTGGGGAAAGTCTAACAGCACTGCCACCCCTAGATGAAGACCTGAAGATGAAGATAGATAGATGACTTCTGAGAAAGGAAAACTAAGTCTTCTCCAGGGATGAGTGCCCTCAAAGTTTGTACAGGTGGGCATCCCCAAACAGAGGCATAGACAAACAACCCTAAATAGACTCAGTTTGGGCATGTGTGTATGCCTCATAATGTATCTGTTTATACTCTTAGTCAAAGGCTACTTTCAACCCTAATCAGAGAGTGGTGGCACATGCTGAGAATATGTGACAGATGAGAGCTCAGGTTTAAATGAGTCATTTATATTGTGTCTTCTAAAGGCTAGGGAACAGTTGAGAGAGACACAGAGAGAGGATAGAAAAAATATAGAAGTCAGAAGATAGGGAATAGCGCAGTGAAATCCCCATTTTCTAGATAAGACATAGCAAATATAATCATGAACTCAAAGCAGCTTGTTACTAGGTCCCCCCAAGACAAGTCCTCAGCGGTAAGTTATGGGAACCCACCTTTTATTGATTGACCTTCCAACATGTTCCCAATGTGTACTCACCAGACTCCAGTGGATAATTCCAACCCCAAGGCCACAAGACATTTGTGTCAAACCCAGAGGGACACAAACAAAACAAAAAGATCTGAATGTGGGAAGGAGATTGGCAGGGATGAGGATTTGACCAGGGAAGAGAGGAGGTTAAGTTGGGGAGCTGACCAAGGAAGAAAGGAGGTCAGGATGGGGAACTGACAAGGGAAGAGAGGAGATGGGAATTGACCAGGGAAGAGAGGAGGTAGGGTTGGGGAATTGACCAGGGAAGAGAGGAGGTGAAGATTGGAACTGACCAGGAAAGAGAGGCGGTAGGAATGGGAATTGATCGGAGAAGAGAGGAAGGGAGGGGTGGGGAACTGACCAGGGAAGGGAAGGAGTTGACAGAGGGTGGAGTTGAGAACAAGTGGAATGCATTGTATGCATGCATGAAAATCTCAAAAGAAGAAATGTAATTAATAAAAAGATATAAAACTGTTTCACCATGCTAAAATGTCTACCTATTCCTCTTTGTTTTTGATCCCATGCCCCAACTTCCAACCTGCCCTCTCCTTCTATGTCAGTAGTGTGTCCTATCATCTTGATTTCAATTTCATTTCCTTGAAGGAAAATTTTGAAGATGAAATTAAAGTATCTTCCTTTGTATAGTTGATGCTTTGAGCAATTTTTGTTAAGTTTGTGTTCTAATATTTTTGTATTCTTACTGATCTGTTATTTATTTGATTCTTGACTAGAAATAGTTGTTTGATTATAAACTCTTTGCTGGATACCTGTATGGGAGTACTTTATGCAAATGGGTGACTTTTCCTTTCGCATCCCTCTAAAGTATAGTTTTCTATGAATAAAAGTTTTAAGAGTTTCATATATGAGGACTGTATTACCATCATTCCTACCCCACATTCTCCCTACTCTAATTCTCCAATGCTATCTGTGTGGCCCCAACTTCCTCTCAAATTCATGATCTCTAATGATTACACACACACACACACACACACACACAGACACACACACACACCATCTCCTTGGTTTTGTTCCTCTAGTGAATCCTGACTAAAACACATGTGTTGAACCAGCTCACCCGTGGAAATGAAATCAACTTGGTTATAATGCATTCATCTTGAATCTAATGTATATGTATTGAATCATAGATATGCATTTGTGTGTGTGTGTGTGTGTGTGTGTGTGTGTGTGTGTGTGTCTTTTTCTGGCATGAGGATAATACTAGTTTTATAAACATACATCAGTCAGAATGGCTAAGACCATAAACATCAATGATAACTTATACTGGAGAGGATGCGGAGTAGAGGGAACATTCCTCCATTGCCGGTGAGAGGGCAAATTTGTTCAGCCATTTTGGAAATCAGTGTGGCGGTTTCTCAGTAAAAAACCTACCTTAAGACCCAGAAATACCACTCTTGGGCATATACGCAAAGGATGCACACTCATACCACAAGGACACATGACATCTTGAAATTTGCAGGCAAATAGATAGAACTAGAAAATACGGTACTTTTTTTTCCTTTTCTTTTTATGGAAACACTTGAATAGTATTGAGACTTGTTCTTCTTTGAAGGTCTGGTAGAATTCTTCAGTAAATCCCTCATGTCCTAGGCTTTTAGTTTTTAGTTGGGAGACCTTTTATTATTGCTTTCTTCTTATTACCAGTTGTAGATCTGTTCTGCTTAAATTATTTATCTCATCCTGTTTAATTTTGTTGCATTTATACATGCATCCTTGTCTTTTAGATTTTCCAACTTAGTGGAATAAAGGTTTTCAAGGTATGTCCTTATGGTTTTTTTAAAAATATCTTTATTATCGGTATCACTGTCCCCCTTGTCATGTCTAACCCCAAGGCAGTCTTATTCTGTTGTCAGGAGAGGTTGGTTTTTTTTTTTTTGGATGGGGGTTGGAAAGAAAAGGGGTCTGTGTGGACTGGGACAGCTGGAGAAGTTCCTAGGCAGAACTAGTTTGGAGCCTAGTTGTTTTCATCACCTACCTTGCCGTGTGTGTGTGTGTGTGTGTGTGTGTGTGTGTGTGTGATGAAACAGCAGGGGAAGTTCCTAAGGCAGTCAGGAAAAGGTCCAGGGTGTTTCCAGTCTCTTATCCTGCTGGCTGCATGGGCATGGAGCAGGGTACAGAAGGAAGTTCTCAAAGTGGTGCCTGCTCTTTATCTTGAGCATGATAAATCCATCAAAGTCCGGCAAGGTACGCACTATTATCAACATTCAATATCTGCCAGCTTAAACTATATGACCTGTATTTTTGTAAAGTATAATACCATAAAGCCAAAATAATTAACAATAACATTTTTTTTTTTTTTACAAACCAGGGCAACTTAAGTTAAACAAGAGGTAAGTGTTTGATCATGGCTGTGGTGACACAGAAGCGAAACAGCTGCTAGTCGTCCTCAAAGGAGAAAGGGAATGAGGCACAGATGGAGCTGGAGCTCATCAAAGCCTGGGTGATGAGCAGCCCTACATCTCCCCCCAGCAAGCTGCTCTCAAAATACTTGCAGTTCCTGCCCTCCTCCAGGCGTTTGAAAGGTGAATTACCTAGCAAAATAACATAATCCCAGAGAATCTAGAAACGTGGAGGATGGGTGGCTCACATCCAATTTCCCCGAGGAAAACTCCCTGCAAAGAACCCTGCCACCCACACAGGCAGCCCCCAGCACCTCCCTCAAAGCACTCATAGCTGTGCACTGGGAATGGGGAAGATACAGAAAACACAGAGACAGTACTTAAGTCAGGGAGCAACTTCAAAAACTATGATTAATATCCAAAATAAGAAAAGATGCTGTATCTGTTGATGCACAAACCCTCAAGAACAAGGCTACCACCTGGCAGGAATAATCACTTGGATTCAATGAACAAAACATTCTGGGAACCACTACTATAGTTTTACATTGTTTGGGGTTATATTGTTAAATAAGATGGGATTAAATAAACTTCAGTTAGTTAATTAATTAATTTAATTGATGGGAAAACACTTAATTGGGCCACAGAAGACCATCGTTTCAGGTTCTCACTAATAGCTTGCTCTTGGTCAAACCCCTTACACAGCATGGACCTTCATCCATCACAGATCTCAGTTTATTGATTTACCAGGTAGAGGTGTAAATATTTGACCATAAGAGGGTCTTAAAAAGGGCTCAAGAGATCTTTTGTAATTCTACAAATGTCTCGTTCCTTAACGTGTGTGCATGTGTGTGTGTGTGTGTGTGTGTGTTGTGTTATTGGAAAGCTATCAAGAGGCAAGGGACTTGTGGACTTTTCAATATTTGCGTGTGTATTTCGATGAAAAAGTTGCCAAAAAATGAATTTTTAGTTTTCTTTCTAACCTGGATCTTCATGTCTGTTAAAAGGAAAGTATTATGGTAGGAAAAAAATCGATATAGAAAGGACATCCTCAACATGATTCAGTTTGTTGCCAACTACTGAGACCCTCAATGAAACACCTTCTTATGTATATCAATTAACAGTTAAGACAACCTCCACAGACATGCCCACAGCTGACCCGATGGAGGTAATTCCTTTTGTTTAATAATAAACTTATTTACTGAATATTTGAGAATTTTACATCATGCACCCCAATCCCACTGACTTCACAATCCCTCCATATCGCCCCTCACCCATGCAGTACTCCCCCAAAGAACCACCCCAACATTTAATTAAAAACAAAACTCTGTCTTTCGTGTCTCTCTACCACCTCTCCATCTCCCGTCTAACTCTGAGGCTTCGGTGTGTTACGCAGTAAACCCTTTCATCCACTCAGCCCCACCTGCAAATGTTCATGGCCATGAGTTAGGGTCTGGTTCAAGGCCGCTGGCACACCCTTGTCATTGGGCCCTCACAAAACTGCTGTTGCCCCAAGTCATGGAGACCCTACAGCTATCGCTCTGGCCCAAGCCATCAAAGTCAACTCTTGTATACCCACAGTGAGGGGTGGGGCCATCTCTCCTGAGTATGGGGGCCAGCTCCCATGAGGAGCAGAGCCAGGTCTCTGGCTCTCGTGTCCAACAGGGGCAGGGACAGCCCGCCCAGGGCCAGTGAAGGGTGGGGCTGACTCAGCATGGCCCTTAGGTTTCAACACTCATGGTTCCTATGACACACGTGGTAACACAAGCTCTGCATGTCAACGCAGACCCCAACTGAGGCAGGAACACGGACCCAGACATGGACCTCGGCAGCAGCCCAGGCCTGAACATAACCATAGCCCCTTGTGACAGCACAGCCCTCTCAGATCATCAAGGCCCCAGTGGTAGCATGACCCTTGGACATAAACATGGCCACAGGTTGTAACCTAGACCCCAGGCATCCTTGTGGCTTTTGGTGGCAATATGGGGGTCCAGACGACAACACAAACCCCAGCTCTGATAGGACTATGAACCTAGATATGGTCCTCAGTAGCAGGCCATGCCCAAATGTCCCAAGTGGCAGCAGAGGCCACTCTGATCATAGAGGCAATTTCTAAATAGATAGATATGCTCCTTTCAGACAACTATACAGTAGTCAAGTTGGCAATTAAAGCTAGTTCAGAGAGTGATAAGATCGCTGCTGGTCTCTCTCTCTCTCTCTCTCTCTCTCTCTCTCTCTCTCTCTCTCTCTCCTTGGCAATGAAGAAGCTTGAGAAACTATTTTGGATTGCAGATTGTTTTGCTATTAACATGTATGACGGATGGTCACAAATAACTTCTAGACCCACCCCTCTACTCCATGTGAGCTGCGCAGGGAGCCATTCTCTTAGCAGTGAAGAGTTAGGCCTACCAGGCTTCACTGTGCCTGTGAACATTTCAGTCAGCCTTCCTCAATGACTCTTCTCTCCCAGTTTTGCTTTTACAGCCCCTTCCAGAATATTCTTTCCATTTCTTCAGAGAAAGAGCCTGACATCCCAATTTAGTTCTCTATTTGAAAAGCACATAAAACTTTTTAATTTGAAAATCATTACTCCCTGGATGTGCCTATGAATCTTTATTTGAAACAGAGAAGTAATGGAAGTTATTTTGAGGTTTCGACAAAGACTGTAAATTCTTTAATTCTTTTCTCCATAAACCATTTCATTTATAGGCTTGGTCCAGGGATTAATGGATCATCTAGAATAAACTGTTTCTTGCCTCTGGATAAGAGCTTTTCTCTCAAGATGTAAGAGATGGGAAGCATTCCTTAAAGTCTTACTGTTATTAATGCTTAAGAAAAATGAGTTTTTATGAAAAGATAATATAGACATTTCTACATTTACATCTTTGGAAACATTCAAAGACTATTTGGATTTTTATTGTTTTTACGCTCTTCAATTTTATTATTAAGATTGTTTTTGTTGTTATGGGAGATGGCTGTGCAGGCACAAACGTCAGGAGACAACGGTGTAGAATCAGTTCTCTCTGTCCACCTTCATGTAGGGTCCGGGGACTGAACTTCGGTTGCCAGGCTTGTGCAGAGAGCGCTATTATCACCAAACTACCTCACTGGCTTGTTTTTAGTTCTTTAATAGCAACTTTTATGCTGTATATTTAAAGTATATAACACAATGCTATGAGATGGATAGACAAATAGATGAAAGCTGATAGACAGAAAGATCAGTAGATGATAGAGAGATGCCTAGATAGGTTTTATATGTATATATATATATACATATATATGTATATATATATATATATATATATATAGAGAGAGAGAGAGAGAGAGAGAGAGAGAGAGAGAGAGAAGATGGGGAAAATTGGCTTTAGTTAAGTGAGTTAATATTTCCATCATAGTGCAACATTGTCCTTTTTTGTTTGGTTTTGTGACAAAAACAGCTAAAATGAACTCATTTGGAAAGAACCCCATACAGTAAAGCTTTGCTGCTGAAGGGCCTTAATGCTACTTTGGTGTGCACCAGGGCCTTGAGGCTGCTTATGTGCATCCCCAAGGCCTTGAGGCTGCTTCAGTGTGCCCTGGGACTTCCACCTAGGCCAGCTGTGATCTTCCACTCCCAGCACTGGGGTTGCCCCTTCTCATGAGGAAGCAGAACAATCTGATGTTGGCACTTTCTCTTGGTGACTCTGGGGCGACCGTGGATCACTTCCACTTTGCAATTATCTACATTTGGCTTTTGGTTCTTCATTATTCCCATTAAAGGACAACATTGGACAATTGTACTCCCACGAGTTAACAACAGAGACCATCAACCACTGCATGCTTAATGAACAAGCCACTAATGAATGTTCATGTCAGTTTGCTTTAAATTTTCAGTACTTTTCTCGTTTCTTAGAGGCCTCTATGCTTCAAAGTACAAAGTTATACGGTTAAATAATCACTGGGAAAGAGTTCTGAACATATTGTCCTCCAAAGGTGTATGTTTCCATATACTTACTCTTTATAGACTGAACAAAGAAACTGAAGAAACTCTGAAAAGAATGCCTGTAAACCATCCCAGAAAGGTACTTATCTTTCCCTTTCTTATAAATATCCAGAAGTCTTTCCAGGCCTCTGCTGGTAACAAGTTGTGTTACCTTCATCCCTCAAGCACACATAAGCTTCTTCCACTGTTTTATGGGTACGTTCTTCTTTCGTTGAGCTATCAAGTTCACCATTCCTTGTGCCAACAATATCCTTCTCGTAACACACGTTCTACCTACTCCTGTCTCTTCAAACACAGTTTAGAAGAATGGAGGGCGGGATGGAAAGAGCATAAAAAGGGGTCGTGGTTTTGTCTCCCTCTGACTCTTTCTAAGAAGACCAAGAATAAGCATTTTTGCATGCTTGTACCAGAACTTGATAGTCTAGCATTAAGAAAAGCAAGGCTTGTCCCCAGAATACCTTGCCTCCTATACATCAGCTGGTGGAAACAGAGACTGCTCATTTGTTTCCTGGCTGCCCATTCTGAATAAACACACAGAAACTTTATTAATTACAAAACTGTTTAGGCAGCAGCTTAGCCATCTTTCTAGCAAGCTCTTACATCTTAAATTAACCCATTTCTGTTCATCTGTGTATTGGCACTGGGCTGTGGCTTACCAGTGCTGGCATGTTACTCTTTTGGCAGCTACGTGGCATCTCTCTGACTCTGCCTATTCTCTCTATACCTCTTCCAGCCTTGCTTTGCTCCTCTAAATCATTGTCTGAAACAGCTTTATTCATTAACCAATGGCAATAAAACATATTCACCGCATACAGAGGGGAATCCCACATCAAGCTGGTCTCTAGCCAAACATCAGCAGCTACTGGCAAAGTGTAGCTTGAACCTCTTCACTTCTTCCATCTGGGTCACCGTGCTAGGCACTAGGAATAGCACTAACTGCAGAGAAGACTGGTAAACTAAACCATCTTGTTCATGCTCATACTTGTTAGTGATTTTAAGTTTATGAAGGTCTTCACAAATCTTATTGTGCATGAGTTTTATGAGTCTGTGGAAAATGTTTTAGAATTTGGAACATTAGCAGCAAGTTCCCCTTCTTCTAGGTCCAGACTTTCCTCTATAACCTGTACCTGTAGCCTCCAGGACTACTCCTGGAGTACCCCATGACAACCCCACACATCTGACTCGAAACTCTTTTCTGTTTCTAAGGGACTGGGTGTTGTATATGTATATGTTAGGGGTTACGCATGCTGTCCATGTGCATGTGGAAGCCAGAGTCGGCATCAGACATCAGGTTTCTTCCTCTATTGCTATCCAGTGTTATATCTGCTTATTGGAGGCATATTTATTATTGAGCATGACTACCCTGACAGGCCAGCAATCTGGTGGAATCTATCTGTTTCTGCTGCTTCTCCCTCAACCAATGCCAGGCTGTGATGAAGCACTGTATGGGCCACCAGGCTGGCAGTAACTTAACAAAAGACACATCACATAAAAGAAACACTGAGGTAGCAGCAGATATGCAGACTGGATCAGCAGGACAAATATCACATGGTTGTGATTGTGTACCCATATGTGGATGAACATGCATGTGCAGGCATTGCCTGTGTGGGGTCAGAGGACACCTCAGGTTTTATTGCTCAGTTGCTATTGATGTTCTTTTGTGGCAGGAACTCTCACTGACCTGACCAGCAAGCTCTGTGACCTTCCTGTCAATACCTCCCCGGTGCTGGAATTGCAAGCATGTGATGCTGTACTTGGCTTTTTCTCCTTTGAAGCAGGTTCTGGGATTGAACCAGTCCTCGCGTTTTCAAAACAAGTCCTTTACTGAAGGAGATCTCTTCCCATCCCAAGACAAACATTTTAATTGACACTTAAGGTATCAGAGTACGAGGGGAGTGACTTCCCCAGTGGGCAGCCCAGATCATGAGGCAACCGACTTAACCAGGGAGAGACAGAGAAAAACTGGGCCTGCAGGTACTACTACTCTCTATAGTAGAGTAAGAGCCACAGGGAACAAAGTCATCGGCAGTTCCTGGAAGGTGAATGCAAAGACAAAACTTGACACCCAGTCATGCATGAACAAAGCCCACCAAACTGCCGTCTCTTTGGCCAGATGCTCTTTAGTGGCTGTAACAAAGACAGGCACCAAAGTCCAGAGCTTGTCTCAAAGACGGAGCCCCAGTGGCCTTACAGACCTCTGTGTCTTGTGTGTCAGATTTACTACTGAGAGCTCAGAGTGAGACTGAGCCTACAAGTTAAGACTGAAGAACTGTGGTTTGACAAGGCTTCAGGAAAAGGAAACAAGCCGTGTCTGTGACCATTTTAATTTATGGTTTGTGAATATTTATTGAGTGCTTAATATACCAATGGCTTCACCAAGCGGCAGATTTTAGCAGTGATGGCTTCCTCCTCCCTTGGTGCTTACATTCCACGCTTGAAAAAAAGGGAGGGTAAAAAGGTTCTGAGAGAAAGGAGTGGCTATGTAGAAGTCAGGGGCAGGAAACGCCACAGGATCTTCAAGAAGAAAAATGATCTCCTTTCTCACATTCGTGAAAAGAACCTATGGGACAGATTCCTATCTGTATTCAGGATTATGAGACTATCAGAAAAAAAAAAAACAAACCTTCAGAGCATCCATCCCAATACTTCCAATCTCAGAGAAAAACCCTAGGCCCAGAGAATCGTTGTAGCAGAAGCAGGAAGTGAACAGGTCTGTGCAAGAATGGGCCCTGTCACCCTTATCTTGACAGGAGCATTTCGGATTTTTCATCTGCCAGTCTTGACTTACTTAAATAGATGAAAGTGGCTAGATTCAGGTCCGTGAACAAGGCATGGGCCTTCCTGTCTGGTTCTTATTCACCACCTTGGGGACATCTGAGCTTCGTTTCTCGGTAGAGTAAATACTCCCAGAGGCCCTTGCCAATTCAGAAATCCCTTGACGCCTTTAATAGTCCCGGTCATTTCCCAGAAAAGAACATCGCATTAAAGAGAGGACGGAAACACAAGAAACTGAAGGAAAGAGCAACAGAATCCGTGTCCTTGTGGAATCCCGAGTTCTACCTTAGCCTGCTGTGAGTTCCAAGAGGCCTCCCGTCCTCATCTATCAAGTGTGCAGAGCCACCAGGCCGACACTAAGCCACCTTGTCGCTCAAGGGTTATTTGAGTCAGGAGCTCAGTTTGCACTGACACCGAAAAAAAAATGAGCACACGACAAGGCGCCATGTTTAAAGGGACACCGGCTCTGATGAAAACATCAGAAACAAACGCCATAGCTAGGGCTTGTTTATTCTTTCCCATCGAGCTCTGGGACTTTGGAATCAGCGGTGTAAAACTTCAGCTAGCATTCTTATTTCCTGAGCCCGGGCTGGGATTAAGCAAATGGTGCTTTAAGGGAAGCGCAAAGGGGAGCGGAGAGTCTTAGAAGAAAGACAACAGTTGACGCATTATTAAGTCTATTTTTTCACAAATTAAGCACCCAGAACTGTGTTTGCAGGACATAATGCAACCAAGGCTCCACAGGCACTTCATCCTCCTGCCTCTGTGAAGGTCGTTAGTGCTGCCAGCGAGCTTCTCTGCATAACGAACGTGCTATCGACGGTTTCTCAACCATGGCTGTCAAGACTTTTGTTTGCCTTTCTTCTAAAAGAAGAGAAAAAGGAGACTCTGAGGGAGACTTGTAATCGGAGGGAACGGTGACAGAATGTTGGCTTGTTTCCTTTTCTAAGCCTCATAGATGCCTTTGCCTAGAGTCTCACTGTGGTTTATTATCCCAGTTTTTCTAATCACAGCTTAAATCATAGCGAGAACTCAAGTTAAATCTTGAGGCTGTAAAAATATATTTTGTTTACCTCGGGCACAAGGACCCAAGTATACAAACAGAAATTAGGAGACAAAACCTGCACGCCTCCACATTAATTCACATCCACCATCTCTCGGCTTTGCTCTGGCGTGACTAGGTAAGGATGCTGACATGCTTTGGGCAGTCATCAGTGCTGGGCACTGTGCCAAAGGAGTTCCGTGGAGTATCTCATTGCTTCCTTCCATTGGCTTTTGCTATGAAACACCATCATCCCCCCAGCCACTCAAGCCTGAAAACCTGGTCATTCCCCTGGGTTACAAAAGTGATTTGGGAGGCATGGCCTCTTGTGAAAGGTCTTCTTGCATGCACAGATCTCTTTTTTTTTCCCAACTAGTCTGGTCCTGGGAAATCCTACCCACCAGTAATGCCTACCCTCTCCCCTACAGTGTAATGCCAATTGTGCAACTGCAAAACAAAACAAAACAAAACACCTATGATCTTTCTTCATTGTATTTTCACAGGCACAAACACTGTCTTTTAAATAAAGAAAATTCCTTCGGGGTGTGATACCTTCTGCGAACCTGAGCCCAAGGATTCAGCTACAAAAATCAAGACTAACAAGATATGTGCATGTGAGGTGTACCAATCTGCTCAATGTGCACAATATTAACTTTTACACAGTGTCTACTATGGGATCATACCCTTTTCAAACCATTTTAGATATGTCTGAAATAGCCCCTAGAGTGTCATATATCTGTGTCACTTAGGAGGAAACAAAGGCAGAGAGAGGTTAGGTGACTCTCTCGGGATCACAAAACGCAGTAGATATTGGGATGACCTTTAAATTAGGGTTTCTCATTCTAAGACCCAAAAAGTGAGCATTTGGACTGTCTCACTTGGACATGCCTATCCATTCTCTAGCACCTGACAGTACAGTTTTCAGCATCTGATAGGGTGTCCGTTGACATGCCTATCCGCTCTCCAGCACCTGACAATACAGTTTTCAGCATCTGATAGGGTGTCCGTTGACATGCCTATCCGCTCTCTAGCACCTGACAATACAGTTTTCAGCATCTGATAGGGTGTCCGTTGGTTAGATGAGTACAAACATACTAGGCATTTCTCATACCATTGCCAGGAAAATTTTAGTTATTCCCCCAGGGAAAGAAGAGTTTGAATGGATGTTTCTCTTCATGATTTGGGCATTTTTCCATTTGCCTAATTGACTCTTACTTGGTTTGAGCCCAAGAGAAAGCCCAATAGACACTCAAAGGGGTGTTTACATTGCCCAGCTCTTACCGAGCCCAGCTTCAGGGCACCGAGAAAGGCTGCTGAGCTCAGACTGAAAGTTGGTTGGTGTCTGAAGTCCTAAAGCCAAACCTTTACCCTTTAGAGCAAAGATGCTCTGCCTGTTAAAATTAAGACTCCTAAAGGAAGAAGAAAAGCACTTTGCCTGCTCCAGAAGTCATGTCAATAAGGAGCTGAGCTTTTACTCCAGACAGAGGAAGCAGAAAGAACATCACTAAGTGCTTACTGTGTCCAGAGAGGATACAAGAACAGCAGGAAGGACTTGGCTGTGTAGCAGACTTTCTGAATTTGGTTTCTAAACTTTCCACTCGGTTTTCAAAAGCCTAGACAGCAAGTTAAACCCTGGCAACAGCAGAGTGCACATTCCAGGTGGGTGTGTTTGCCCACAGTTCTGTGTCCCTGAGGTACAACCATGTCTATGTATGAGTCTGCTGTACGCCCATCCCATCTGGGAAAACAGTGGACACTCACTAAATACAGTAAACACTGTACAAAGACTCACTTGCATCTAAGGTGATAGCTTCCTCCAGTGTTCCATGCCTTTATCTTCAATTCCTCCCAGAAATTTTGACCCAGATGCCATTTTTACCCAAGACAAAATGAATATCCAAACTTCCCCCTCTTCTTCCCAATGTCAGCTCCCTCCTGCTTACATGCTCAGAACCCTTGACTTAAACTCCCCTTACCTCCGATAGGGGCAATTACAACTTTACATTTCCATGTCTTCTTTGTATCAACCTTGTGAAGTCCGAAATTGTGTTCATTTCCCCTTAGTCTTCCTTAGGTCTCTCTCTCCTTGGATTTTCTGTGGAATTATTCTTAATCCCCCTGACTGGCATGTCCCAAACATCCTGGCTTTCCCTCTTCTAAAAAAAAGTAACATGTCTAAACTTCTTTGAATATGATTCTTTAAGAACATTATTTTAAGGAAAATACAGCTACAACAAGTCAGCTCACAATTAAAAATAAAGGATTTTTAAAAAAACATAATCTTCCTTTAAAATCTTCACTGGCTCACAAATGAAAATATAAATATGTTTTATATATGTATATATGATTTTCAAGCACATACACATAAGTATGTATATTTGATTTTCCTCTGTAGTCCCAGGGACTGAGATAAGATCAGGGGAACAACAAAAATCAATATAAAGAATTGTTAACTAGGCAATGATCTAGCTAAATGAAGGCATAAAAGTAAGCTCTGCTGTTATGCATTATTAGTTTAAGGTGTGTTACATTCATTTATGGTGTGAAATATTTGTTTAATGATGCAAAGATGTGTTGCATTTTTTATGTTGAATTTGTTTAATACTGTAAAGTTGTGTTACTTTGCCTGTCTAAAATAGCTGACTGGTCCAATAAGGAACTGAATGTTCAATAGCTAGGCAGAAGAGAGAAAAAGGCAGGACTGCGAGGCAGACAGAATAAATAGAAGAAGAGGGTGAAGTAGAAAGGAAAGGAGAAGAAGAGAAGGATGCCAGGGGTCAGTTACCCAACCACAGAACCAAAATAAAGAAAGATAAAAAGGCCAGAAGCAAAGTGTAGAAGAAGAGAAACAGGTTAATGGCTGCTGAACTTGCCTTATGGTGAGATGGTCCTTCGGGGTTCCTGATTCATGATAGAGTCTGTGAGACATTCTGCAGGATACAGAAGAAAGTGATTGAACTGTCTTTGAAATTTTCTGCTCTGTGAAAAAGTCTGCTGGATACTATGGGCCTGAAGGCTGAAGATGGGAACCCAATGGTACAGAAGAACTTTGGGTGACTGTCCAGGTAGCAAGTTTTGGAAGTTGCTTACAATGTACTTCCTATTCACTTGGGTAATATTATATCCTTCTGGAGTCTTTGATGGAGTTGAAGAATTTATAGTTATAGTTATATTTTTCTTACTTATGATAAGAGATAAAGTATAGAAATATTGTAACTGTAATTCTTGTTTGATAACTGTTATATGTAATTTTACTATGTTAAAGTTAAAAACCTTCCTTTTTATTTAAGCAGAAAAGGGGAGCTGATGTGGGAGTCTCCTCTGTGTGCTGTGATTACCATTAATGAATAAAGAAAACTGCACTGGCCTGTTGATAGGGCAGAACTTAGGTAGGCAGGGAAAACTAAATGGAATGCTGGGAGGAAGAAGGCAGAGTCAGGGAGATGCCATGGATCTTCTGCCAGAGACAGACATACTGAAACTTTGCTGGTAGGCCATGACCTTGTGGTAATGCCCAGAGTAATGGAGATGGGTTAAATTCAGATGTAAGAGTTAGCCGATAAGAAGTTAGAACTAATGGGCCAAGCAGTAATTTAATTAATACAGTTTCTGTGTGATTATTTTCAGGGCTAAGCTAGCCAGGTGGTCAGGACCAACAAGCAGCCCCTCCCTCAACAGACACCAGAGGCTAGCTATCCAGCTACACAACCAACCATGGAGTAAGAATGGAAGAAAGATATAAAGAATAAAGAAAGGTAAAAGCATAAACAGAAAATTTAGTTAAAGAGAAACAGGGTAATTTAAACAGAAAAGGTGGCTAGAAACAAATTAAGCTAAGGCCAAGTGTTCATAAGGAAGAATAAGTCTGCGTATATCTGTTTGGCAGCTGCGTGGGAGGAAAATGAAAGAGTGAAAAGCCGCTGTACTCTAGAGTTGGTGTTAGTGTCATAGAGTAGCTGTTATCCCTATATAGATGACAGGGGTTCTGCGAGAGTGCAGAAAACTCAGGGTATCTCTAGAGGTCATGGCTTCACAAAACCACAGCTGGCTCCAATGGAAATGAAACCAGATGGGAAAGCCAATGTGGGTGACTAGCCTGACTCTGCTATGGTAAGCAGGGCAGGATCTTCTGACGTCCACACCAGGCATGTTCTGCCACTCAGAAATGAAACCTATTTAGTGGGGAAGAGGGTTTCTCTCTACCCAAAAGATTGCCTCACAGTCTCTCTCCACCAGCTTCTGGAGGCAGTTAAACGCAGAAATAACAAAGACCTGCTGTCAGTGTCTTCCTTATGTATGAGTAATAGCAGAGTTCCCTACAAAAGCTGGAAACAATACTTCCTTCTTCTGAACGTCTGTTCACACAATGGGACAATTCTTGTTGTGCTAAGTGGGAGCTATTAGATAGCCCCAAGATCATTTTACCTTCCACTGAGGGTCATGCACCAGTCTGTCTGTTGATGCTACTCTTCCAGCTGGTTTCTTGCTCAGTGTCTCCCTCTTAACTCCCAAGCTTCTTCATCCTCGTGCATATTGCGTTTCCTCCGTCTCTTAGCTCATTTGGAAGCTTGGGCTGTGCTTCCTTGCCACTGTGAGAACCTCTTCCTTGCACGCTTTCATTATCTCTCAGCATCCCACACTTTTATCCTCACATATTTAAATGTGATTTGAACACCATATTTTATTGTTGCTCTTTTTTAACATATAATTAGATTTTCTGAGCATTTGTAAAGAGAGCTAGACTTAGCATAGTTTTAATTATTTTTAAATTAATTACTGTCTCTGGGCTGCCCTCTTCTGGTTTCTTTTGTAAAGTGTTGAGGAACATGAACGCTTGCATTGCAGGGTTTGGGTTCCCTTCTCCCACACCACCCTTAAGACTTTGCATTTACCAGTCTCCACTGCATCCTGGCAGTAGATTCCCAATACTTGGACCCCCATCTCCACGGGTCTTTTCTTAATTCACATTAGAGCCCGAACTTTGTCCAGGAGGGGCGTTTATTAGGCAACTTTGAGAAGTAAGGGAAGGCAGACTAAGCCCTTCAGTCCTGGTCCAGATTATGCCTGGCTGCAGACACTTTGGTCCAAAACAACCTCTCCCTCCCAGTTTCAGTAGCTGTGCTCCCAGGACTAGTTAAGTTCTCTGGGTAAATGCTTGCTATCATATTGTTTTATTTATCTGGAATATAAAAAAGGGAGAGCCCTGCAAAAAAAAAAAAAAAAAAGAGCTTCTGTTCCTTATCTATGCCCCAGCCCCTATGCCAGACAGCGGTACTGTTTTCCTTCTTCTGGATGGTGCTGACCTTCTGCCCTCTTGCTGTTGGAGATTTGCCACCAGGCACTCATAATCTGGGATCCTTGGGGATAGAGTCATCTGCTGGTAGTTGTCTGTGACCCATGGTTTCTCTGTTGTTCAGAGGGTTTTATGGGGAAATGTGGAGGGACATGGCTGCCGTCTTCACCCAGTACCATGCCACATTTTACTTCCTAGGTGAGCATCCTTTATGCGTAGATGAGATTCAACAGTTATTTGATGAGCAAGTTGAGAAGTTGAAGGTGTCATTTCCTTCACACACCTTGGATAAGAGGCAAGAAGTGTGAGCATCACAAGGGAGGTAAAGTTGACTTCTGTGCCACCCACTGACTCCTGACAACCCCTCACCAGGATCATCTGGCACCTGCCCCTGCTTATCCCCCTAGCCGCCTTCTCCTTCCACCTGCTCCCTGCTTCTGCTCTCTGCTTCCTATAGACTGTGGGACCCATGCTAACATTTGTTTATGAAGCTTTTTCTTCTAAATTTATGGGTTAGATTTTTTTCTTTCTCAAAGTCTTTGTTAGGCTTGTTAGCAAGTCTCTGCTCACACCTTCTAATGAGTTGTCGAGTGACCTCCCTTTTTCTCTATTCTGGAATAATAGTATGTCCGATGGGAACCCTTTACCATGTGAAACTTGCTGTAATAATCTGGAGAAACAATCTGTGACAGCTGCATTTTGAGTCAGAAGGTTTTAATTACTGAATTAACTTACCAGATACAAGAATAGTGATATCTATTAAATGTTGTTCAGTCCTGTTGCAAATGCTGCTTTAAAATTCCTCATTTGAGTCTCTTATTTTTCTTTTTTCCCCTTGATTCTCTTACATCTCTTCCTATCCCTAATTTCTATGCTCATTTTTCTTGTCTTAGATTCATTAGCAGTTTGTTAAATGGATTCTATTTGAGTAATCCATGCTGGATATTTCTGGACAATTCTAGTGCATGTTGGTATTTTATCTCACTCAGTTTGTAGTGTTTTATAATCATCCTTTTGCTTTCTTTGTTTACTTTTATTTTTTTATTTATAATGCTGTAATATAAATAATTTAATTACTTGTACCTAACCTTTTTAGTATTTAATACAACTGTTAAGGCTAGTAGTTTCCCTCTGAACTTTGGCTAAGGTGTATCCAACACATTTTAATAAAAGAATTTATTTCATTTATTCCTAAATATTTCCTGATGTATTGTAAGACATTTAGAAATATGTTTCTTAACTTTTAAGCACACAGTCTTTCTCTGTTTTTTAATGAGTTCTAACCATTGTTAGAAAATAGACACTGTGATATCAATCTTTTTAGTTGTTGAGATTTGCTTCTTAGCCAGTATGTGTCTATAGACCCTTTAAAGAAAGAAAGTGTACATTTTACAGTGATTGAATATTGTATTACTCCTGTGGTTGTTGGCTTGAGCTCGCCATGGTGGTGTTGGACTATTTAATAGCTTTACCTCATCATCCTCTTGTCCTCACTTTAAAGGTTCTTAAGAGCTGCACAGGAGGGACAGGAGAAATGGTCCGGTGCTTATAAGCATTGGCTGCTTTGAGACCTGGGTTTGATTCCCAGCATCTACAGAGGGGTTCACAACCATTTGTAACTCCGGTACCAAAGGATCTGACACCTTCTTCTGGGCTCCATAGCGCACAAGCACACGTGCAGGAAGAAAAAAAACAAAAAACAAACCCATACATATGAAAATAAATAATAAAATAAAAATAATAGAAAGACAGAAGACTAGTAACATTGATCTCTTTGAAGAGGGGAGACATGAAGGAATGCTGAGCTCTGTGTATCTGGTTGGTTGGATTGTTTTTCCCTATGTCTAGACTCTGTGTCTTGACAAACTGCAAAGAAGCCCACCAGCACCTCAAACCTTTGCCTCACTCTGGGACAAGCTCCAGACCACAGCTCTCCCAGCTTGTAGAGTCTGCAAAAGACACTAATGTTAAACTGGAAGTGACAGTTCATATTCACCTGAGAGCACACAGATAGTTGGAAGCCACATCCTTGGTCAAATTACTTAGTAGGCATCTTGGCTATCAAACTCATTGTCACATTATTTCAGTGTTTGAGTTAAAGTAACCCTTACCTAATTTAGTAACAAGTCCAAGGTATCCTAGCAAAGCTGGACATTTGGGGATGGCAGAGGAAGCCACAAGGTGTTTCCCTTAAATGAGAAGGTGAACATTTTTTCACACTAAGGGAGAATTATCTGCTTTCCTAGTATTCATTTGTTCATCTGTTCATTCCATGAGTTCTGTTATTTTGTGAGATCTCATGATTATAATTGTCTTTCTCCCTCTTCTGTGTATAAGGTTTCTTTGAGTGTCTTCTCCGGTGCTAGCTTTATGGTCATGAATTGCTTTACTATATATTTATATTGGTATGTTTTCATTTCTCCACTATTGTGAAAAGATAATTTAATCAGATATACCAATCATGGTTGCTAGTTATTTACTACAAAGGCTTTCAATGTATTATTACATGCTTTCCTCGTTTTTAAAGTTTCTGTTAAAAGGACTGCTATAATGCCAATGAATCTGCCCTTGTAAATAGCTTGTTTTTTTCTTTCTAGCTTTTGATATTGCTCTATACTCAACTATATGAAAATTAGGAAAGAATCAAATATTATCAATATTATAAATCACCAAACCTCTAGTGTAAATGAAGAAGAAAGAAAAGGCCAAAAGTACCTCTATTTGGAGTTGAAGAGATGGCAATTAAGAGTACTTACTACTCTCACAGAGGAGTTAAGATTTTCTAGTTCCCATATGGTAGTTCACAGCAGTCCATAATTCTAGTCCCAGGGAATCCAACACCCCCTTCTTTCCTCCATGGATTCATACATCCGTGGTACACTCGAGCACACATAAGTACACTCTGTGTGTGTGTGTGTGTGTGTGTGTGTGTGTGTGTATGTGTGTGTGTGTATCTAGAAGTAAAAAATCAACAAACCTACAAGGATTATAGGTAGGTCTTAGGAATAACACTAAATGTAAATAGTCCTTAGTTCTCAATTAAAAGAAGCAGATTGGCCAACTGGATTAAAAAACAACATACCTCAGTGGGCCAGTGAGATGGCTCAGTAGGCAAAGGCACTTGCTGCCAAGCCTGACAACCCAAGTTTAATCTCTGGGAAAAACGCAGTTGATAGAAAGAGACAATTGACTCCCCTAGATGTTATCTGCCACTATACATACACACAGACACACAAAATAATAACATGCAAATAAATACAAAAACCCTCTGGCAAGTTGACTGAAAGGTACATAATGAAAAATAATATTCTAAGAAAATATAATCCAAAATCAAGCTGGGTGGGGCAGCTATACTTATGTTAGGCAGCCAAAAAGAATGTCACTGCATACTAACATAAGGAGTAATCCATCAGGAAGAAATTAAAAATATTCAATCAATGCATAAAATGTTGTAGCCAAATTTCATGAAACAAACACTCCTGGACAAAAAGGGACAGAGATGTCAGACACCACAACAATGGGAAATTTTAATATCCCACTATCAGTAGAGATAGAATGTTCAGTCCAAAAAGCTGACAGGGCAGCCTCAGGTAGCCATCAAGGGGTCATAAAGTCTCAGCAGCTGAGTAACACATCTCCAAACCAATTATATTTTCAACCATAAAATGAGTGTTAACAAATAGGGAATCACTGAAATAACTTCTTGTGAGTGATCAGATCATAGAGGAATAGAGCTAGCAGTCAATTGTGGGAGGAAATACAAAACCATATTAAAAATACAGAAATTGAACAAGAACAGTGGGTCACAGAAGAAATCTAGAGGGAAATTAAAATTCTCATAGACTCAAATGAAAACATCACTTATGAGAATCTGTGAGCTAGCACAAAGGCTGTTCCCGCAGGTAAGTTTGCAGTTATGACTGACACTAACAAATCATAGAGAGCTCCAATAAATGGCCTGATGATGTACTTCATGGTCTTAAAGATTCAAGAACAAGGAAAATGCAAAGTACGTACAAGGAAAGAAATAATAAATACCAAAGTGGAAATCACTAAAACAGAAGGCAAAATAACAGGGCAGAGAGTCTTTGAAACAAAGAGTTTGTTCTTTGAAAAACAAAGCAATATTGTCAAATCCATAGCCAAAGTCACACAAAAAATGAAGGTACCTAAATTAGTACAATTATAAGAGAGAAAGAGGATAGTATGCACCAAAATCCAGAAAACCACTGGAGAATAAGTTGGACTATTACGCTCCAATAAATTAGAAAAAATATTCAATAATAGATAATTTTCTAGACACATATGACTGGTGTGGGAGGTCCTTCTGTATATGTGTTGCTTTTATTGGTTAATGAATAAAACTGCTTTTGGCCAGTGGCCTAACAGAGTAAAGCCAGGCAGGAAATCCAAACAGAGATGTAGAGAGAGAGAGTAGATGGAACCAGAAAGAAGCTATGTAGCTGCCACAGGAGACAGATGCCTCAGCTGGAGCACGCTGAAACTTTGCTGGTGAGGCACAGATTAATGGATAAGGGTTAGTTTAGAATATAAGAGATAGCTAGAAATATGCGTAAGCTATTGGCCAAACAGCATTGCAAATAATATGGTTTCTGTGTGATTATTTTGGGTCTGAGCAGCCGGGTATGAATGAACAGCCTCTGACTACATATGACCTATCAAAATTGAAAAAAAAGAAGATATTTTAAAATTAGAAAGCTTAATGACAAACAATGAGTCTTCCGGGGAGGGGGGGAAAACTCTGGATCCAGACTACTGGCTTCAAAAAAGGATGCTGAAGAACTATCATGAGTTTTCTCAAATGAAGGAACACGTCCAAACTCATCTATGAAAACAGTACTACCCCAATAATAATGAATATAATGCAAAACTCCTCAGTGGAATACTTATAAATCAAACTCAATGATGTGTTAAAAGATTACAGGTGCTGGCAAGATAGCTCACTTTATAAATCTCTTGTTCCTTGACCTGAATTCAATCCTTAAGACCCACAGCTAAAAGAAGAAAATGTACTCCCATGAGCTGCCCTCTGACCTCCACATGAACACTATACCACATATTTGACCCCACCCACCACATACACAAATGAGTAAGTCTAATTCTTTGAAAGCTTAAACATGATTTTATATTATGATCAAACTATTAAAGGAAAATTTCTGATTTCAATTTATTTTTTGATTCAGGGTCTCAATGTAGCTCATACTTTGAACTTCTGATACAGCTGGGACTAGCCTTCAGCCCTTTCTACTTCTAATCCCCTAAGTGTTGGTACTATTAGTATGAGCCACCATGTCAGCTATGGTTTCTAATCTTACTCAATATGTCTGTGTTCTTTTTAGCTTCATAGACCATGGTTTTCTTGACTTTCATGGACTCTTAATGTTGATCCTCAGGGTTTACTTACAGCCTTCCTATTGTATATGCCTTCTTTGGGTGGTCCTATTAACCTTATAGTTTCTTTTTTTCTTCACGATGACCTGGTGTAGGAGGTCCTTCTGTCTATGTGTTGCTTCTATTGGTTAATGAATAAAGAACTGCTTTGAGCCTGTGGCAGGGAAGAACAGAACTAGGCAGGGAAAGCTAGGCTGTATGATGGGAGAAAGAAGGGCGGAGTCAGGGAGACACCATGGATCCACCACCAGAGATAGACATGCTGGAACTTTGCTGGTAGGCCACAACTTCGTGGTGATACATATTAATAGAAATGGGTTAACTTAAAATGTAAGAGTTAGCCAATAAGAAGTTAGAGCTGATGGACCACGCAGTGATTTAATTAATACAGTCTCTGAGTGATTATTTCGGTTCTGGGCAGCTGGGTTGAACAAGCAGCTCCTTGAAACAATGACCTCTGCATTGTGACAAGATGCCTGGCATAAACAACTTAAGGGGAGTACTTCTTTTGGCTGACAGCATCAGACATTTAGTTCTTAGTTCTTGGTCAACTGGCGATGGGTCAGTGTACTGGAAATAGAACAGCAAGTGGGAGAAGCTACTGACCTGTAGCAAATAGACAGTACGGGTAGAAAGGTAGAAATGTTGAACTAGATACAGCCCACAAGGACACCCACCTATACCTACACCCCAAGACTTCTTCTTGCAGCTACATGCCTCCTACACTTTACATAATCTTTCAGTATAGTGCAAACATTGATCCAGCACTACATGAGCCTTTGAAGGAGACATTTTTATATCCAAACCATAATCTTCTACTCCTGATCCCCAAAGAGGTTCAGAGCCATCACACAAAACAAAATATATTTAGTTCACCTCCAAGATCCCCTAGTCTTAACAGTTCTATCTTCTCTCCTGAGACTCAGGGCAAACTCTCAGTTTTGTATAAAGGGAAAATATTCATGCTTGCATTGCACTCATCCCCCCAGATTCTAAGCCTATGAAGAGGCAGATCATTGTGGAAGCAAGAACATGTCCCTTCTCACTCCAGCAGCTACCAGGTTTATTACAGTGTTTCTCACCTGTGCTTCTACTCATATTGTTTCCTGTGCTTGTATTGCTCTCATCCACCCAGACAGCATCCCTTTTCCTTGAACGATCAAACATTGTCTCTCTGTGCTGGGATTCCTGTATTTACAATATTCTGTGCATGCATCTCTATACTCTACTGAAGTCATTCCACCATGAAGCAAATCTTGCTCTTCATCTAGAACCGTGGAGTGGTTCTTAACCTTCCTTATGAGGCAACCCTTTAATATAGTTCCTCATGTTATGGTGACTCCCAACCATAAAATTTCTCTTGGCAATAAGATGTTGGAACACACCCATCTTCTATTCTTAGTGGGAGGTACGGGGCCTGCCATATAAAAGGTACTCAAACAGCAGATGATGAACTAATATTTTTATATGTAAAGACTCTGAAAACATACATGAATATTTAGTCTTCCTCTCTTAGCATAAAAATACCTTACTTTTCAAGATAAGTCAGTTTACCAGTGAAAATTGAAATTCTGTATTATAATTTGAAAAGGCATCCCAGAAAGGCCTTTCAAAGAATGAAAACCACCTACAATGACAGATGGAATATGTTTTATCAAACTTTCCCTGGAGCTATCTCCTACTTATTTTAGATAATGGGAAATACGTGCATGCCTTCATGCTTTTAAAATCTACTAAGGACATGTATCCCCTTACCTTAACTTCCCTGTAACTGTTTTACTTTTCAGTTAAAAAACTTGAAATTCCTGTTTTGAAAATGGAGTTTCACATTTACCCAATGAGAAACTAAAAATGCAGTCTAATCTAGTGCTAAAAAAAAATCTTTAAAATATCTTTTTAGTTTTTTTTTACTCTGTCCCTGCTAGCAACTTTGGATTCATAAATGCTATGTTTAATATTGGCGTCCATGTTTAAAGTAACTGCTAGCCAACTACCGCAAATTCTTTATTCCTTTTAGCTGCTTAATTTGATTCTTAAAATATCAATATTATTAAAGGATATCTCAAATTGTCCCTTATCTTTTATTTTTCTGGTGCAGTTTTATGGCTTGAAATAACCAAATGGCTGATTCATTTTACATTTTCACTTTTTATCTCTCTAGGAAGTGTGTGACTGTAAACTACATAGAACTTTTTATAATTGGTGATATTACCAATCACTTTAAAGTTATTATTGGGGAAAACACATTGTTTTTCCTTATTTCAAAACAAAATAATTTAAATCCTAACTGTTTGTAATGCCTCTACATCAAATATGACAGTAATAAAAGATGCCTATAATTATTATTTTTGATAAAACCTGTCAGAATTCTGTGAGCAACCACGCTGGTTCCAACACACTTTGCAGAACATCAACTAATGTATATGTAATGATTCAGATGTTAGGTAAAATTCCTTATAGCAAAACTAAAGTCTTTCTACATTAACAATGTTTAAATAATTGTGTAAATTTTAGGGATTACTGCTATTTGAAACTACCACGGAGAAAAACAAGCATGTGGGTTTCTTTAAAAAAAATCAATAGTTTATATTAAATCTCATTGAGATTAACTAATTAAAAGGTAATTCTACTAAAAATGAGTAAAACTAGATGATGGATGGCTCTTCTATCATCCCTGCTTTAATTTCACCCAGCATCTTCTGAGTCACCAGAAAGGACATTGAACTGGAAGTCACGAAAACCAGGTGCTACCTCAATTCTATTGCTCACTAAGCCATGGGGATTTGAGAAAATAGAATATCTGTAAGATTTAGTTTTTCTGTCCTAAATATAGATAGTAACACCCTAAAGTCTCCCCAAATTTGGGAAGGGCATGGCCTGACTTTTCTGAACCGAGAACAACCGACAGATTCCTTTAACTCCAAATGGAGATAGACATGTAAATAAATCAAATTAACAATCTAAAGATTAAAAAAAAACAAATCTTTTTAATAGTTGAGGCTTCTTTAAGCTCCCTTCAGCAACTGTGTATTGAAAAAGACATCAAATCGGGAAAGTAAACAATGTGATTTATTTTTTTATTGCAAAGGAGAAGCTCCAGCCTTTTGCCATCAGCAACAGCAATGAAATATTGTCCTGGGATAAACTCGCCCTATCCACACCCTTACTAACAGCTCTTGTGAGACACATTGTTTGATGACTGGATTAAGTTTAATGTCTATTATGTATGATAGGAAGGTTGTTACCTCCTTATAAACAGTCACTCTGTCAATATCCAAATTACTCTCTTGTATTGCATTGCTTTTTAACACCAGGTGAACCATGCACTCTAGCCCTGTAGCCCGCCCCATACGTGGCTCATCCTATATCATAGTTAGGGTGTTTAGAGGATCCAAACTGATAAAGTAAATATATACTAAAGAGAGATAGATTAGATTGGCTTAATGTCCAAGCAGTCTAAAAATGGATTGGAACTCATTATGTACCCTAAAATGACCTCAAATTCTATTTTGCTCAATCTGTAGTGTTTTTGAATAAAATAAAGATTTTAGGGATTTCTCTATTTTTATATGTAGAACATTCATAACTTACTGATACTTTACCAGATGAAGTACAATATAAAAATCTCACTTTAATATCTTTTTAATCTTTTCTATTTGGAATTGCTTTTAAATGCTCTTATAAGTGATGACAGACAGTATTGGTGTTTTGCCTTTACTGTCAAACACAGTTTTAAAATTGTGAAAAAGTTGTAGTGTTTGTCCATGGTTTTGCTTACTATGAGCTTCCTTCCCTCCTTTCCTCCCTCCTTCCCTCTCTTTCCCCCTCCCTCCCTTCCTCCCTCCCTCTCTTTTTTCTTTTTCTCATTTCCTCTCTCCGTCACTTCTCTTTTGTTTCTCTCAATATGTTTTTCTTATATCTCAAAATTATTTCTATAATTTTCTTTCAATTGATTTTTTTGGCCTTTTGATTATTTGTTTTGAGACAGGATTTCTTTGTATGGCTTGGCTGTCCTAGTAGTTGCTCTGTAGACCAGACTGGCCTCAAACTACCAAAGATCCACAGGCCTCTGCCCCCTGAATAATGAGATTAAAGGTGTGTGCTGCCACCACCTGGCTCAACTGGCTTTTCCTGGTCCTTAGTATGAGAAAATTTCCAATGCATCCTGCAGATTTCACTATCATAAAACTTTGAATTGTATTAAGCCTACTTTTTATGGGTTTTTTTTATTTGTTTTTTTTTCTATTTTTGCTTGTTTGGGTTTTGTTCTTGTTTTCTTTTGATCCTTTATGGAAAAGGAGTGGTTCTGGCTTGTTGGTCTGGTGGATTATCAGGCCAGGTTCCTCATTCAGCTTCTCTTGGCAGCCAGAGTGGGTCTTCTTGGCCTCAGAAGTCAGTGGTAGTTCCTACCCACAACTTGACTCCATAACCCCATAGCAGCAATGGTCTCAGTCCCACTTCGTGATGGTGAAAACCTCCACTCTACCAGGCCACTTTAACATTGTCTTAACAGAGACTTGGGGCAGAGTTTTCTGTGTGTGGATGGAAGTCTAGGACTGCAGGTGCTTTCTGCCGACAGTATTGCTGGGGAGGTAGCTGCTGGTCCCCTATGAAAACTTGTCCCAGACTTCTTTTCCCACATGTTTGGTTACTTCTTAACAACACAAGGAAGGCAGAAATCTGTTTCCCCCACTTGACTGTTACTAATTGTTTTCCTGTAATGTCTGGCAGGAGCAGAATGATCAAGGCTTCCTCATAATTACTTTCTTGGTGGGACGCCATTTTACTAGTCCTTTGGCTAGGGGGAGAGATTCTTTTGAGCTCCTCCTGTATGCTCTGATGTTTTTGATTGCTGAATTATTTAGCTCCATGCCTAGGGCTTACAAGGTCAAATGTACCCAGGGGTTTACCACTGTTTGTTGCTTGGGTCCTTGGGGTTCCTTGCTAGTCTGCCTTCTCTGCCTTTTGCAGCTCCTTATATTTGATTCGTATTTCATGCCCGGGTCTTTTAGTCACTAGTAGAAAGAAAAGTGTGTCTATCCAATCTTCCTGGAAGTAGAAGTCTATTATTTTATGGGGTTTTTTTGTAAAATTTAATTACACAATTAGTTTAAGATTTTATCTTATTATTAGAATTTTAGAATCCCAACAGGCCTAAACCTTTTTGTTTTCTTTGCTGATTTTTTCACCCAAATCTCATTTGCTTTCTTGTGTTTGGTGATCTTGCTGAGAGAGCAAATTAGCCTGCCCAGGCCTGTGATGAACGCAGGGCTTATGTTGAAGATATTTTTCTCCTGAGATTATTTCTTTTCGTTTCTATTAGATACTGGGCATGGTACCCGTGCCCACTATAACATCTCCATCGGGCCTATAGTTCAACTCAATTTAGTGTAGTCACAGGCTTGGCTTGCCCTCATTGACTTTCCTAGAAGCTTGGTCTCCTGGTAGAAGCAGTGAAATGACACACTAGCTTACAGCATCCTGTCTTCCCTCACCCTGAATGTGTGTGTGTGTGTGTGTCTGTGTGTGTGTGTGTGTGCGCGCGCATGTACCTATGTGTGACTTTATGACTTCAGTGCTTGGTCGTGAGCTCCCTGGCTCCTTTTGGAAATTGGGGACAACGTGTTAGATGCATTGCCTTACTTTTTACGAGACCAAGAATTCAATAAATTTATTTTCTACTTGTTTGGAAGAGGGTATACTGCCAGAAGCTGAAAGTACCCTTTTCTCTTTTTCAAATATAAAGTCACTCAAACGAATTCTCAGAAATCCATTGAGAATGTCGCACAATGTTAAGAGTTGCTCTTCTCAAACTGTATTGTAGAAATTTAATACCATGTGACATAGATAGTAATAGCTTTTTCTAGAAAAAAAATATGCTTAAAAAAGAATTGAGGAAATCAAATCCACTAGAGTAATGGCTTTTAGGAATGTATAATTTGTATTAATCTGTGTTGAAGGGTATGAGAACTTGTGTATTAAATGAAGCATTTAAAATCGCAGTTAACCCTTCATGTTCTGATTATGACATGATGTAGGACACCGGACACTGGACGTAATTCAGCTCCAGTTTCTTTCTCCTAAAGACAGAAGAGAAAATTTTTCTTGGGTATTTGACCACTGTATTCTTTTATGAGCAATAGCAGCTATCACAGCAGTTTCTTGTGCCATAAGAATCCACGTCTTTGAGAAGTACCAGAAGTGTGTGGCTTTGTTCCCCACACTCAGACTGTTCCCCGCCTCTCAGCATTTTCTTTCGTTCTCCCCACTGCAAATCACCTATGCTTGTGCTTTGAAGGAATGCTCCCCGAAGGCCTGGGTATTGGGCGAGTGTTCTCTTGGGAGATGCTTTAGCAGGTGGTAGGATCTTTAGGATGGGAGGCCTCAAGAATGTTGATGAGTAATTAGAGAATAGTCCCCATGGAACAATGAGACGCAGACCAGCCCTCTCCATCTCTCCTTTTTGCTGGCTCGTGATGCCTCCCACCACAATTTGTATCTCTGCCAAGGTCTAAAGCAACGAGCTACCCGATGCTGGACGGAAATCTCCAGAACCACAGGCAAAAGTAACCTTTTAATCCTTATAAGTTGATTATCTCAGATAATATATTATGGTAATCAATGACAACCAAAGCAACTGTTTTTCCCAGAATAGATAGAGCCTCCTCTATTTTGTTTACAGGTTGGACATTTTCTCCTCAAGGTTAGTTTTGTCTTTCCAGTTACCACCACAACTGCTGGCCCAAATATGTAATTGTAGTAAGAATCCACCAGCAGCCGTGCCTTCCTGTGTGAGCTCTCGGAAGGACGGCCTAACCTTCACTGCTAGACACCTTTCCAGCGCTGACCCCTTTCTCCCCCAACTTTATTGACCCAGAGAGAGAAGGACACTACCCACAATAGCACTTAAGAACAGCAGAGTGAGTCTCGGGGACAGCTGCGTGATCTCGCATCCCCATTTCAGCCTCTCTGAGACTTGTTTTCCCGTCTGAAGCTGAGGTGATACTTAGCGTGTGGTTTATATTTCTGAGCCCTTGCGTGGATCCAAGGTGATAATAGGCATGGCATTCCTCTGTGCCTCACAGAACCTTAGCAGATGCAAAGCCCTGGGAGAAGTCTGTAATAGGCTCCGTGTAGAACAGTAAGTGGAAACAATGGTCAGACAGCCGCATGCGATTCAGGAAGCAAAGATATTTTAGGAGACAATGCAATTTAAATACTCAATGCCAGGCCTTATCCCTGTCCCTACCCACTGCTGTCTTGTTGAAGAAATAAGACAGAAATCTCATTCTAATTGTAGGAACTGTCATGGAGCTTTTCAAATAAATAAAGATTAAGGAAAGGAAGGAGCCAATTTAGGTGAGGGTGTACTAAATATGCCTAAGGTTATTTTCAGTAAAACGCCAACCACTTAATCGCATTCACCTCAGCAAAATAAAAACTGCTGACCTTAGAAGGGAAAATGTATATATTCTCCCACTTACCCTCCTAAGTCAATCAGTTCTAATTCCTCTTTGAATTCATATAATCCTTTGACAATGAATTTATGAATAATATTTTTCTAAATGTGTTCCTTTGAGAATGAATTTTTGTGTGGATAGCTTATTAAATCCTTGTTAATATCTATGATTTTACCGTATTAATGAAAGCACTAAACTTATGTTCTTGAAATATGGAAGACAAGTTATGAGATTATTATCTCCATATTCAATTATCTTTCTAACACAGTCTTTCTTAGGAAAATAATGAGCGCTGTGAGCCTATTCTTGCATAGTTAGGAACTTGCCATGGTAGGAAAAGAGACCCCTGCAATTATTAGAGTCGCCGTTGCTCCCAGACACACTCTTTCTTTTAAGGATTGGGACTATAACCAAATAAAGAGATGGCCCTCTAAAAAGACCAGGCCACAGCCTGGAACATGTGCATCAGTGTGCTGTGAAGCGACAGTTGGAATCTGATTAGAGAGGCCACATGATCAAAGCAGGAGTAGACTTCACACCCGCTGATGGCAGCTGGCATTGCTGCAACCCGGAGTGGAGCGCCAAAGGCTGTGGGCGTTTTCTCCCCGCAGGCCCTGGCCTCTTATCATTCTGCTTCCCAGATATTTGCTTAATATTTCTGGTTCTTTGAGGACAGGCATGAGTACTGAATGTTTGATCTGACAGTGCAATGTTAAATTAAAAAAAAAAAACTAAAAAAAGAAATATCTTTCATTGGCCAGAAAACCATTTGTTCCGTCTCTGCCAGCTTAATTGCTACTTCTGGGTCTTGACTTAGCCTTCATCTTCCCTGGAAGGTATAGACCTGTGCTTTATTCTCTACAGACTCCCCTCATATAAACCCAGGGCCCTTATCACTCTGTACAGCACTCCTGCAAGGGCATTGCACCCCCTTTCCATGTTCCCCTCTACCCACACAGACAACACAAGCTCTAAGTTTTCTAATATAAATGATGGACTTGTCATATGTGGCTACTAAGCACATAAAATGCAGCCAGAATGACTGAGAAACAATTTTAGACTTTGTTTAATTTTACTTAAATTCTATAAACGTCATTTTATCATAAATTGCATAATATGTAAATTACTAACAAATCACTTTAAATTATTAAAATTCTCTAAATGTGAATAACTGAAGGTTTTTAGTTGTCATGTTATACAGTGTAGAAGACTTCAAACTTCTTGAGAACAGGAATTATATAGCTATCTTTATAGTTTCAGAATAATAGGACAGGATTTTATACTTTTTACACAAGCAAGACATACCTGTTGGGGTTGGAGAGATGGCTCAAGGGTTGTAAGCACTGGCTTACAAGCACTGTTCCTATGGAGACCCAGAGATCAGATCCCAGCACCCCCATCCAGTGACTCACAAGGGCTCGGTGGTTTAGGAGATGGAGCCTTGCCAGAGGAAGTATTTCTCTGGGGTTAGGCTTGGAGATTTGGTTGCCTGGTCCCACTTCCTATTCTCTCTCTCTCTCTCTCTCTCTCTCTCTCTCTCTCTCTCTCTCTCTCTCTCTCTCTTTCTCTCTCCCTCTTGTGCACATATGAAAGATGAGCTCTTTTTCTGAATGCCAGGCCAACTTCACTTTGGAGCTGACATCCCTTTCCCACCATGGCGGAATATATCCACTCCAGAACTGTAAGCCAAATAAACTATTTTTTTTTTGGCCATAACTTACTTTTTGCCAGGTATTTTATCACAGCAACATAAAAAATAACTAAAACAATCCCATTCTATTTCACTCTGTCAGAATTTCATTAGTATATGAGCCATTTAAAAATGTTACAAGACGAAATGTATATTTCTTAAGTTCAATATATGGTTAAGTGATAGCTACTTAAAATAAGAATCATGGTAACAAAGGTTTCAATTAGAAATAATTTCTTTAGCTACAAACAGATGGTTAGGAAATATGGTCTGTGGGCCGAATGTGCAGAGTTGAATGACTAATGGGGAAAAGGTCATTGAGTTGATTCTTAGGAATATGGATTGGGAAAGATCTTAAGGAACATTTTGTGCACAAGAAGAGTTTATAGCAGCCAGAACAGAAAGTTTTCGGGCGGGCTAATGGCTTCTTTGTTTGTTTAGTTCAAGACTGTATGAGGAGGTTCTTTCGCTCTCATAGAGCTTCCTTACCATGTATTCTACAGTGTGAACAAGCTTTCTGCCCTCTCATTACCTGACTTTGATCCTAAGTCTGCCTCACGGTACAATACAAAGCCATCTGTTTTTTTTGTTTTTTTTTTTTCCCTTACTGAAAATTCATCCAACTGTGGGCAAACAGGTGGTCTGTCTTCCTCAGTCTTCTCGGGTATAGGTGAAACAACACATATATGAAATTCTTGGTGCATATGTACATAGATATAGATGATATAGATATAGATAGATACTACCTTCACCAGCAGATGTTACTCTGGAAATAGCCAGTAGAACCTCAGGACACTATTTTTAGAGAAAGCGTAATATTGTCAGGAGATCTGAAGTTGGGTCTTGGCTGTTGCAGAAGTCTTCTGACATGTGACTTCCTGTACTGTCCATGTGTCCATGTAATGCTCTGTCATCAGCATGACACTAATCTGTATCACCTGAGCTGGAAAGTGTGCTAAGCAGTTTTCATCGCGGTGACAAAGTCCTTGAGGAAATCATTCAAAGGAGAGAAGGTGTACCTGGGCTTATGATTCCAACAATTTAGTTCACAGCTCACTCCATGATTTAGATTTGTGACAAGGCAGAGACATGATAGTGAAAGATAGTTTGCTTTTCTGTTCCTGAGGTAAATACCATGGCTAAAACCAAACTTGAGGAGGAAAAGGTTTATTCCATCTTCTAGGTTACAGTACATCATTGAGAGGAGTTAGGGCAGGAAGTCCAGCAGAGTAAGAACTTGAAGCAGAAATCATGGAGGAATGCTGCTCACTCGCTTGCTCTCAGGCACATGTTTAGCTATCTTTCTCATGCTATCCAGGCCCACATATATAGGTATGGTATCCCTCACATTGGTTATCCTGTGTATACACTCTCACATACACACACTCCTACATCAACTAGCAATCAAGAAAACTCCCCCACAGACCAATCTGATTCAGGCAACTCTTTGTTGTGGTTCCCCTTTCCCAGGTATGTCAAGTTGACAAGAAGGATTAGCCATCACAGAGATGAAAACTGTTCATCTCTTAGTACCCTGGAAGCAGAGAGAGCAAGAGAAAGAAAAAAGATCCAGAATCAGGAAATACCTCCAAATATACATTTCTAGTGACCTACATCCAACTAGTACATTCCCCAATAATCCTTTTAGCTATGAATGTACCAATGGATTGACCCATAGATGAAGTTAGGAACCTGTGGTTGTTTGATGAAAATGGAGTCCATAGGCTCCTAGGAAATGGCACTATTAGCAGGTGTGACCTTGTTGGAGGAAATGTGTCAGTGGAGGTGGGCTTTGAAGTTTCAAATGCTCAAGCCAGGCCCAAGGTCTCTTTCTCTCTCTTCCTGTTGCCTGCTGACTCAGATGTAGAACTCTTGGATCCTTTACTATCACCATGTCTGCCTGTGTGCCGCCATGCTTCCTGCCATGATGGCAATGGACTAAACCTCTCAACCTGTTAACCATCCCCAATGAAATGTTTTCCTTTATAGGAATTGGTATGGTTATGGTGTCTCTTCATATCAATAAGCCCTAATAAAGACAGGCCTGATGGCACCCACCATCTGAGGCATGGATCCACATAAGACCTTTAAAGAAGCTTTTTAAAAAGGAGTACTTTTAGATCCATAAAAACGGGAGTCGAGCACAGCTTCTTGGTGGCCACATTTTTTTTTTCAGATAGGCTCTGTTTTCTGGCTGGGACCAGAGGTGTGGCTTCTCTAAGAGAAGGCGTCATGACTCTGCGGTAGCAGCAAAAACTCCTCAACTCCTTTAAAAAGGCTTCCTAGTTTGTGCTAGTTGCATGAACAGCTCTGGCTCTTTCAGGAGTCCAAGTATTTGAATGGGGTTTGTGAGCAGAGTGCTACAACCTGCTTAATGGCAACATAGCCTGCTGTGTGCCTAGAAATGGGCACAGAACTGGCACTGAACAGACCTCCACCATGTTGGACTGGATGAAGCCAAAAGGCAAAGCAGCCTTAGTCCTAGTCATGCTGCTTAGCATTTTAAGAAGTGCTCCTCGACATAAAAGTATTACAGATTGGCAATATGACAGATTCAGACATAAAAGGCCCATAAATGAGATACAGTGTGTCCAAAAAAATGTATGTAGACTTGGGAGAGAGAGAGAAAAGAATATAGACAGTTGTATAAAAAAAAGCATTTTGCTTAAAAAATAAAGCAAAGTCTTTAAAGAGACAGAGTACAGACAGTCATAGACTAAAAGCATAAAGAAAAATAAGGCAGCCATATAAAGATGAAAAATACACACAGAGTCTGGATTATGTATGTCATTGTATTTTCTATGAATTTTTTTGACTTTGAATGAGCTAAATACAGATATACATTGTAGAGGCTGCTAAGCAAAACCAACATATATATTTAAAGGTATCTTGACTTCAAAATTTGGGTCTAAGGGTACGGTACTTTGGAAAAGAGGTTCTGCTTTTGTTTCCACAGAGAATGAGAACCTGTGGCTTCCTTCCAGATTAATGTGGTTTGATGGACCAAGACCCCCTGAAAGGTCTCCATGAACCCCTAAATACTTCACCCAATTAAAAGCAGGAAGGAGTTTGGAAAGAATTATGTCAAAATTCCTAAATATTGTTTATAAAGATTTGTTTTCATTTAAAGGGGGATATGATATAGAGATGAGTACTTTGCATTGGTTTGGATCTTGGTTTGTTGATACAAATTTAAGGTCAGTTTTGTTATATGTATATTTCTGCTCTTGATTAAGGTATTGTGTTTGTGCAGCTCATTTAAAAATGTAATGTATAAGAAATAGAGGTTAATAGATAGTCTATAATAATCAGGCTTGTAATCATGTTTCTTAGGTTTTCTAGATGCACAGAGATTTATTTCAGATGGGTAGGTATTCTTCAAACCTCTCAAAGGCTGACAGAATATGACATTTAAATATTTTAAGAACTTAGGACTTTTCATGACAATAACACACATCTGTTCCTGGTGGCACCAATCTACTTCAAGAGGATTATGGGCTTTGAAGAGGCTCCTTATAGAGTTTGTTAGCTATTTGGGCAAGAAACTGCTCTTCCCTGAACTGTTTGATATTACGCTATATGAACTGAACATGCAGGACCCACAGAAAAATAACTGCTGAACATGCCTAAAGGTGAGACAGTCATTCAGGGTTCCTGCTTCATAAAAGATTCTGCCAGACATTCTGCAAGATATGGAAAAAAGTGATTGACAAACTGCCAATAGAGGTGAAACAGTCTTTCAAATTTCCTGCTTCATGGAAAAGTCTGCTGAAAACTACAGGTGTGTAGGCTGAAGATGGATGCCCCAAAGTTATGGAAGAACTTTGAGCGACTGTCCAGGCCATGAGATGTCTCTGTTAATTCTATAGGTTTGGAAGTTGCTTACAATGTACTTCCTGTTTACTTAGGTAATATTATATCCTTCTGGGGTCTTTGATGGAGTTGAAGAATATATAGTCATAATTATAGTCTTCCTTAGTTATGATAAATAGATATAAGTATTGTAACTGTAATTCTTGCTTGATATTTGTTTTGTTATGTATAATTTTACTATGCTAAAGTTAAAACCTTCCTTTTTATTTAGACAGAAAAGGGGAGGGGACTTGGGACTCTTATCTGAATGCTGTGAATATGTTTTATTACCGTTGGTTAATAAAGAAGCCACTTTGGGCCAGTGAGAAGTAGAATAGAGCTAGGCAAGAAAACTAAACTGAATGTTGGGAGAAAAAAGGTGAGAGTCAGAGAGACGCCATGTAGCTGCTGAAGGAGGCAGATGCCCAAAACTTTACGAGTAAACCAAGAGCCTTGTGGTAATACACAGAATACTAGAAATGGGTTAATTTAAGATGCAAGAACTAGTTAGAAATACGCTTAAGCTATTGGCCAAACAGTATTATAATTAATATAGTTTCTATGTGATAATTTCAGGTCTGGGAAGCCAGGAAATGAACAAGCAGTCTCTGCTTATATAGGCCTTGATGATCCAGTACCATCTGGGGACAAACTTTTGACACTTTCATGCCCAAACCATTACTGGTAGTAGTTCCTTTTGCTCTGAAACCTGGAAGTGATTATAATGAGGCAAATAAAGAGACATCTCTGTAGACTGAGACTTAGATAGTACTCCTATCAGAAAAGAGAGGGTCTCTTTTTAAACTATATTTATGCTAATATTGAGGATGAATTATGAATTGAGTCTTTATTCTAGATATATTATTTTACAATAATTACAATTTACAATTGTAATTAATTTACAATATTAATTAATTATAATTAATATTGAATTAAATTACAATACATTGTAAAATACTTGCCAAAAGTGAAATGATAATGATATGAGGATAATGGAGAGAATTAAGCCATAAATGTAAAGTTTTCTAGTACTTTTAACCATTACCCAATTTAGTTAAATGCATATATATATACATACATATATATATACATACATATATATATATATATATACATATATATATATATATATATATAAAATAAGCCAATACCCTTTCACTAAATTCAATATGTTGTAAGATTTAGTATGTTTCATATCTTCTTTTATAAAAAACATTCTGGTTGTAACTATTTAGTTGACTTCATTATCCATTAATGTGTTGCCATATATAGTTTTAAAAGTTCTGCTTCATGGGTCTCAGGGCTTGCTTTAGAGCAAGATATTAATTCTCTACATGACTCAAAGTACTTAACTTCTCTATGTCACCACTTCCTGTAAAATGCCACTGAAGTTATAGACTTAATGAAAGTATAAAATGAGGTGTGTGTAACTATTTTGAGGAGGGTAAAAATCTCACAGTAGGGTCTTATTCAAAGATTGATAACAGGAACTTAATTGCTCCAGAAAATGAACTTTTTAATCATACTTCAAAACAGAAAAGGAAAACAACTGTAAACAATAAGTTTATAAGATTAAGTAAACCATGAACAGCATATCAAGTGTACTCTTGGTAATTTATTCCAGAGAAATTAAAATGTGTGGTCACACAGAAACCTGTTCACAAATATTCATGATAGACTTGTTTGTAGTAGCCTGATAATAAAATCACCCCAGGTGAATTTCATTAGGTGAGTAGTAAAACACACTCTAATATATACATATCATTTAATGCTATTTAGCAATAAAAGGAGAGACTATTGACATGTACAATAACTAGAATAAACCAGCAGAGAGTTATGCTGAAAATAAAACCAGTCTCAGAAGATCATGTACTATCTATTTGCTTTTCTGTAACATTTTTGAAATGACACAATTTAGAAATAAAGGCCAGATTAGCAGTGTCAAAGACGAGAAAGGAAGCAGAGCTGGAGGAATGGAGCCGGGCTGGACACAACCTGAAGGGAAGGAATTGCTTTGAATGATGTCATGAAACTAACGGGAGCTTACACGTGTGTGGTAAGCTTGAATGAAACTAAACACATCCCTTATACCAAACGAGCACACAGAAAACCAAGCAAATCAGAAAAAGATTAGTGAATTAAAACAAGACAATATGCTGGTTGTGATATACAGCCATAGTTCTTTCTGCAAGAAACTACCAGTGTTGGAGACTCTATAAAGTTTATAGAGTCTTTTATGTTATTGCCTACAACTGGATATATATGAATCTATGATTTTCTCAGTAAAAAGTTCAATTTAAAGATGACTCTATATAAATTGTAGTAATTCCATTATAAATATTTCCTTCAAGCACACACACACCTGTTGTAAACTCTCCCCAGATTAACACACATTACAGAGCTAAGACAAAGAATTATGCCACCCACAATTGCGATACCCCTCTATCTCCACCCCTCTACCACCCCCATCCCTACACAACCACTACCTCATGCCACCCTCACTCCTACACACCTCCACCCTTACACAACCCCACGCATATACCACGTCCACCCTTACACAATCACTACGTCATACCACCCCCACCCCCACACACTGCCACCCTTAAACACCCCCACCCCTATACTGCCTCAGCTCCTACTGTGTCCCCACCTCCACTTCTACACCCTTCCACACCAGTCTCAGTAGACAGGGAGGCCAGTTCCTTATCCTCGCCTCTCTTTACTAGGAACGTTCCATGTTTCTTGCTCATAAAGTCCACAATTGCTCATTAATTTCAGAAACTTAATCATTTTGAAAAGTAACAAAGAGAACTGCTACAGTTCTGTGTGTTCCAGGCACTCAGGAAACCTAGAAATCAATGTAGTTTGCAAAGAAATCTTTCTGACTGAGTGCTGAGGAATTTGTGTTTCAGGAAGGGAAAAGAACTAGAGAGAACAGTAATGTACAGGCACAGTTGGAGTATTTGTCAGGGGCTTGAGCCATGGCATAATGAATGTGGGCTTCACTTGAGAAACGAATTGGCTCATTACTCTTCTCACGGCTGTGATAGCAGTCTATAAAAGCACCACAAGGATGAAAACTTTACTCTTACTCTTGGCTTGAGGGAACATAGTCCATCACGGCAGGAAAGGCACTGTGGCTGGGCTTCCATCTATGATGTGCTGAGCCTGCATCACAATTCATAGCCTCTCAGTGGATCAGAAAGCAGAGAGCATTGACCAGAAGCAGATCTAAGCTGTAACTCCCAAGCCCTGCTCCTACGAGCCAATATCTGCTAGCTAGGCCCCATGTAAAAGAGGTTCCACCACCTCCTAAAATGGTGCCACCAACTGAAGACCAACTTCTTAACACGTGATGAGTCTGTGGAGGATAGTTCACACTCCAACCATGCTATATCTACCAAGGGCCCTCATAGGCTCATGGACATCTCATAGTGCAAAGTGCATTCTGCCCAACTTTGAAAGTCCCATATCATTACAATACCAACACTCTTCAAAAGTCCAAAGTCAAAATTTCTTCTGAGAATTCAAATAATCACTTGACCACAAACCCATGTGACCTCTTCCATAAGCATGGCTTTTATTGACTGAGAAAAAAAAAAGGCTCAGGATGAGGGTCCAGGGAGAAAGACTCTTTTCAAAGTACATGAGACCTCTTCATAAGAATGGTTTTGCTCAAGAGTCAAGAAACAGTCTGAGACAAAGATAGCAGTCTTGGGGGATTGGGGTGAGGTCTAGCTCTAAGACAGCAATGATCACCAGGTTATTAACTATACTCATTCCCAACTTTCTGGGAGAAAACAGGAGGTTTAAATACCTTCTGTTGAGGAGAAAGCACCTGTGTTCAATACCTCTGGGATCCCTAGTGCAATCTTTGAACAGACTGCTGAAGCTAACTAGGAACTTGTTGCTAGAACAGGTGGAGCCTAGAACACCCCGTGTGGCCTAGACGTCAGGGCCTATACTCGTCCTACACACTGCTGCAGAAATGGGAAGGGTGGTTTTCAACACTTGGTCTCCCATCGCAGATAGCTTACAAACCACTGCTCTTACACACTGCTGCAGAAATGGGAAGGATGGTTTTCAACACTTGGTCTCCCATCGCAGATAGCTTACAAACCACTGCTCTGCTGGGGACGGCAGAGGCGAGGGGAGACCCTAGAATGTGTTCATCTAAGAGATACAAATTAAATCTGATGCTGAATTTGGACATCTGATTTGAAAAGTGCTGGGATCCTGAAATTGGATGATACTTTATAAACCGTTATCAGAATGCTGGAAGAAGAAAGGAAAAAAAAGATTAACTTTATCACTGGGAAAATATTCCCCCCCACACCAAAATACTAGAGCAATCTCTGAAAAGAAAAGTAAAAATTCAATTTTCACCACTAAACATCCAATTCTTCTTCCCGTTTCAGACAGGACTGCTATTATTTTTTCAAGAGAACATTAGCTGAGCAAGGAGTTTGTCAAATAAACTCCCAGTGATGGAAAGAGTGGGAATTACTGATTTTTTTCTTGCTTTTATATTTTTTTAAAAAGCCATTAAATGATTGGGGTGGTTGAAGTATTGCAGAAATTATCCTATTATTGTAGCAGCGAAAGAATTTCATACCCATCCATTCATTTCTGATGTAATTTCCCTCCATGAAAATCCTTTGTTTTTGAAAAATATTTGTCATGCTGCAGATATAATTCACATTAATCAGGAATGCATTTTAAAGGGAAGGTTTGAGGTGCCCTATTAAAAGGGACAATATCAAGCTCACGCAGCTACTTAACAATCTGCTCCTTTCACACTGTGTTTGCCAGCCACCTAAAATTAATTGTCCTTAGAAACTTGCAAGAGAAAAGTAATTTCATTGCACAGCCTACAATGGGTGCCTGTCTCTCCTGTGAAAGAGTCTCTGTGATGTATGTGAGCGTGGATGAATGCTTGCTGGCTGCCTGCTCTATACAGCCTGCAACGTGCTGGGACTGGTTAGAGTTTTCAGAAGGAGGCTTTTGTTTGTATTAATTACAAAAACTTGGTATAATCTTTTCTCAGCTTTTAAAACCAATTTGCATTTATTTTTTTCACATGTTCTTTTCTGATTCACATTTGTATTTTTACTTTTTTAGGTTTTGAAATCATAAAATCATATCATTCCCTCTTTCCTCTCTCTAAAACCTTCCATATTCCCCTCCTTGTTCTCTTTCACGTTTGAATCCGCTGTGTTCATTAATTTTTGTTATATGTATATTCCTAACTGTGTAACTATAACCCACCTAAGACTGTATAATGCTACTGATACGCATGCTTTCATGGCCGGTCATTTGGTATTGGATACTCAGTAGATGTGCTCTTCCCCAGGGAAGACTATTTTTCCAGCTTTCAGCACTCCTCATCTTCCTCTAATTCTCTGTGCAGGGCTGAGGACTCAGGAGCTTTCCCTCATCCATGTTAGCATGTTTATTGTGTTATCCTTGTTCGGCTTACCTTTAAGCAATCATGTTGGCGAGACTTCATGGATGTATCTTCTGACATTCCAAGGAGATGGTCTCGCAGCAAGCTCCCTATCCCTCTGACTTTTACAGTCTTTCAGCCTCTTTATCCACAGCGATCCCTGAGCCTTAGGTGCACGAGTTGTTTTGTAGATGTATAAATTAGGACTGTGTATTTGGGTTGCTTGTGTTTTTCAGATAATGGTATCTGTCTGTTACAAAGAGAAGTTGCCTTGATGAAGATACCCACTTATCTGTATGTATAAGGACAAATACTATAATGTAGTTAGGAATTATGCTGGGTTACTCAAGTAGCAGCTGTGGGTTCTCCTCCAAGATCCATGACTTCACTAGCCCTGGATAGTTGGCTGGCTTTCTAGTACCAGGCACGATTTCCCTCCTTTTTAGGGGATCTTAAGTTCAATTAGAAGGATGTTGGTTACTGCCACTAATGTTCCCTTAGGATTATCATGCCATGCTGGACATTGCTACAGTTGATAGACACCACAGCTGGGTTGGACTGTTGGTTATTTCCCTTCTTTGAGAGCTTGCAGGGTATCTTCAGCTACCCTGAAAGCCAGTCCTCAGGGGCGAACCTTTCAGATCACTTTCTGGAGTAGGTTTCATACCATAAAGTCTGCCTGATTCTAAGACATGTAGAGACACAGGGAGGACAGGAATGAGCTTTCCATAATAAATCCTAGTTCTGTTGTTCAGGGCCTAAGAAGAGATGGTTGAACACGTGGCTTGCAGTGAAAGAAGGATAAGAATAGGAGAGAATTCTCCAAGGTTAGAAAAAAGGGAAAAAAAGGAAAGCACAGAATTTCCAGGAACACAATAAATGGTCTGATGATCAGACCGCAGATGGATCATATGTGTTATGTGTCAAGGAAGACAGAACCACACATATACGATGGTAAAATGTAAGTGACACCAAACAAGAGAAATGGACCTGCAGGGGCCATGATTATCAGAATCATAAACATTTCAGTGTCAGTGTTGACACAATGACCATCCTCTGCTCGGTACTTCAACCCCTTGACACTACAAGGGGTCTAGATTTTATGGATAAACACCTACAGTGTCATGTGGAGATGGAGCCCTAAGAGGCAGCTGAAGATGCCTTCCTACGTAGTCTCAGCAGGGTGGGAGCACAAGATCAGAAAACAATTGCATCTATTGGAATTTCTTTAATAAATGAATGTCTAATGACACTAATAAATTGAGAAAATAAATTTCTTTAATAACTCAATATAATATTTTTTAGCTTGCCCCTATGAGCTTATGGATTGATATTCAATTCACCATTCCATAAACAATATGTAACATATAACATTTTAAATACACACACTAACACACATGTAGTACAACATCAGTACTGGGTACTAGGCCATTCCTTTTCTAACTTCTAACTCACTGGCAAATCCAATGTGCTCTGCCAGTAAAACAATTGCCATAGATTTCTAGATTTATGGTCTTAAATGTTTTATAGTCGAGGCAAAGTATTACATATACACACATAAGGAGTAGGTGGGTCCTGGGGATCAAAAGCATTCTCAGAAGAAAGATCAACCTCCGGCTTTGTAATTTAGAATCTGGATGCACTCCAAACAAAAAATGGTTCTCTCTCCATTTCTTCATTATAGTTAGCCTAATAAATCTTTATTCATAATAATATCATTGGAGTTAAAAATAATTTGATGTGGCCTATCCTATCCGCCTGACTCTCTCGTATTTACCAATGGTAGTCTTTCTCTATTAGAACAGTTTAGTCCCAAGAAAATGTTTTTGCAGGAAGTGATTGTTTTTCACTTACTTCTTAAATGTCCAAATACACCCACCAATGTGTTATCTTCCTCCTCAACATACAGTCCCCAGCACCAAGACTTCTGTGAAAGCTCTAGAGACAAACCAAAAAAAAAAAAAATTAAATAAGGACAATAACCAAAAAAAAAAATGGACAAGAGGTAGAGATCTAATCTGCTTCTCACCAAATTATAAGCTCCTTACTTGGGGAATTCAAAAGACAAAAGATAGTAGAAATGGAAATTTCAACTAAAACCCCCACTTTCAAATTAAGCTATCTCAGTCAAGTAGACCTCGTGAGATTGAGCCAGCCCACTCAAATCCTATCAGAAGACAGCAAAGTAAACTAAATCAGTGCCCACGAGGGGAGAAATAGCAACAACAGGAAAGCACCTCGTTTTTAGGTATAAATCAATTAAGGAGAAGAGATATTACTAAATCAACACAGTAAGCCTGTGCCCGTTAGCCTTCCTCTACAGTCAGAAATGGGAGTCTGATTTAAATGAAAAAACTGGCAAATTGAGGGTAGAGCAGAGCCTCAACACAATTACCTACACTCTGCCTCGTGAGCTATGTTCCTCCTTGCCCTAGACTTCTCTGGCCACACTGCAGAGCCACAGTCAGAATTCCGATGCCCCTTGTTAGCCTGCCCTCACAGACACCTTTATTTTCATTTTAAAACGTCCTGGCAGAACATTTAAATTTCCAAATGTGTGCACAGCTGTGAGTCTCACCCAGGTTAGGGTTAGGTGTGGATAGAGCAGGTGAAGATGTCTGCAAAGAGCGAGGATTCCGATTAGTATTTCTCAGAACTCTAGTGAAGGCAAACATGGTGGACTGGAGGGTAACATACAACACACTTGGCTTTTATTTGCAACCACTGAGTAGGGGACAAGAAACAGATAGTGGGGCTGAACGGGAAACCGGAGACAGGGCTTAGCAAGGGACCCTGCTGGAAACATCTCAGGACAAGCTTTCAAAGGTCAGGACCTGGGTACCCGGCAGGGACAGTGGCCTTCTCAGTTAGACAACTTCACGTTTTTTTGGGGGGAAAAGATGTGTAGCATCAACACTACTAGCATTGCTACCAATAGACTAAAGAGAGAACCCTCTATCTGACATGACAAACTGTAACAGTGTTCTCAAATGTAAAAGAGGAGGTCAAGACTTAAAAATACACATTGCTTTTCCAGAGAACACAAGTGCAGTTTCAAGCACACACATCAGGTCGTCACAACTGTCTGTCACCCCAGCAACAGAGGATCTGAAGTCCTGGTCTCCTCCTGTACCTGCACACATATGCACATACCTGCACATGACATCCAAATAAAAGTAAAAACTTAAAAGAGTAAAACAGAAAAAGCACGAACATGTCATGTGATTTTAAGGATCCAAAGGGTGATGGCTCATATGTATTCAGTACCTACTATGAACCTTTCTCCATCTAGACTTCATCAGCATCCAAACTTCTGTGTGCGCAGCTCCCAGATGAGTCAGCAGGCTGAGGGAAATGTGGAATTCCCCTCTGTATGCTGTGAATGTTTTATTACCATTGGTTAATAAGGAAGCTGCTTTGGGCCTATTGAAGGGCAAAACAGAACCAGGCTGGAAGGGATAGAGAGAGACAGTAGGCGGAGTCAAGAAGATGCCATGTAGCTGCTGAAGGAGACAGATGTCCAGGAACCTTACAGGTAAACCACAGCCTCGTGGTAAAATATAACATAATAAAAGTGGGTTAATTTAAGATGAAAGAGCTAGCTAGAAATATGCTTAAGCTGTTGGCCAAACAATATTACAATTGATACAATTTCTCGGTAATTATTTGGGGGTCTTGGTGGCCAGGAACAAATGAGCAGTCTCTGTCTACAGGGAGGAGCCTAAGATTTCAAATTTCTAGCCAAATAACTGCCAGCTGATGTCAGCAGCAGAGCAGTGGGAGCTGTAGCTGCTGTTCTGCAGGTCATGATTTAAGTAGCAAAGGTTTCCATAGCTGAATTCTAAAGCCAAGCCTGGGAACGGAGATCAGGATATCTATACAACTACACTCTAGATGGGCTCAGGAGAAAAGGAAAATACAAATGCTGTCATGGTGATAAAGGAGTTTGCTGTAATTAAGCTTCTTCCCACCCAGGGTGTAGATGCAGAGGCCAGACAGCAGCATCACGCTCACCTGAGAGCTTGTTAGAAATGGAGGCTTCAGGCTGGACCTGATCTGCATTTTAATAGCATCTCAGGTGACTCACGTGCGTATTAATGTCTGGGAGGCACTTGATTAAAACATTAGTTCCTGAGTTCTCAAGAGGTGTGTCTTTTACTTCTAAGACATTTTCTTAAAGTATGCATTAAGGTTGTAATTTTAAATATATTAAAATAAAGGTGTAAGTCCCACCCCATACACCCACCTGATGAGTGGGAAAGTCTTCCCAGTCCCCCACCAGGATAGCTAAGTGATATAATTTGTCTCTTAAAAAATGTTTAATTATGTATATATGTGGGGAGGGTACGTGCACAGGAATGTTAAGAAGGCAAAGATGGAGCATAGAATCAGCTCCCTTGGAGCTGGAGTTACAGGAGACCCTGAGCTACATTGAGTTCTCTGCAAGAGCAGTGTGTGCTCTCAACCACTGAGCCACCTATCCAACCCCTTGAGTGGCATTCTTATGTCATCTTGACCATTCCCCCAGCATCCTCCCTCCACTCCCATGCCACAAAATAATCACACTCAGGAAACAAAAATAAACAGTAACTTTCAGAATATTTTAACATCTTGCAAGTTATCAAATGGTCAGAAAATTGCTAAATGCATTCTCTTGCTCCATTAATAGCTGTTGAATCTCACAGTTACAATTAAAAATTGTAGGTTGGCCCTCACACACAGCTGAAGGCTGTTCTCACCCATGGCAACTGCTTGGGAAGAATCAGAAAGGGCAGAGTCTGGTGTTCATTTTATCTAAGGGGTGACGACCTTCTAAAGGAACCACTGCAAAAGTGAAGAAACAGACATAACCATGCAGCCGTAGAGAAAACAGTAGGTTCTGCCCACTAATTTGTACATTATAGACTCGACCATTGGGAGGGTAATTTCTTAGCAAAATTATTTTTGACTGTAACCCTTACACACACATGACACATTGGGTCTGGGGTAGCCTGGTGTCCCACTTTGCTTTCTTTTGCTGTGATAAATGCCATGACCAAAAGTAACATGGAGGATGGTGTTTATCTCAGCTTACAGATCATCATTGAGGGCAGAAACTCAAGGCAGGAGCTTAAAGCAGAAACCATGGAAGAATGCTCCTGACTGACACACTCTTCCTCACTTTATTACATATACAGTGTTCTGCTTGCGTGTATACTTGCAGGCCAGAAAAGGGCACCAGATCTCATTACAGATGGTTGTAAGCCAACATGTGGTTGCTGGGAATTGACTCAGGACCTCTGGAAGAACAGTCAGTGCTCTTAACCTCTGAGCCATCTCTCCAGCCGGATCAGTTACCTTTCTTGTATAGCCTATGCCTACCTGCTCCGGGATGATACCATCAGCTGTGTGATAGTGCACCCACCTACTTTAATTTAGCAATGAAGAAAATGCCCCCACCAATATATCCACAGACCTACCTGGAGGAGACAAGTTTTCAATTGAGATCCCTTGTAGGCAGCGTTTTTCATTGGACCATGATTAGCTCTTTTCTGCCAGCTGCTTTCCAAATAACTGCTCAGAGATTTGTTATCAATTATAAAGGCTGGGCCAATAGCTTAGGATTATTACTAACTAGCTCTTACAACTTAAATTAACCCATTTCTATTAATCTGTGTGTTGTCCCAAGGTTTGTGACTTTTACCTCTCCTGAATATTTTCTGCTTCCTTTCCATCTTGCTGATGATCCCTTGGACTCTACCCTCCTTCTTCCCAGCATTCTTTGTGCCTTGAAAATCCTACTTAGCTACTGACCTGGGTGGTGGTGGCATAAGCCTTTAATCTCAGCACTTGGGAGGCAGAGGCAGGCAGATATCTGTGAGTTCCAGGTCAATCTACAAGAGCTAGTTCCAGGACAGGCACCAAAGCTACAGAGAAACCTTGTCTCAAAAAAAAAATCCTGCTTAGCTATCAGCCAATCGGATTTTTACTAACAATGAGAGCAGTACATATTTATAGTGTACAAAGATTGTTCCACCACAATCTCTCTTCCCTGATATGTTCAAATTTGTGTTAAGCTGACAAAAATTAACCAGTGTACCTGAGCAAGTTAAGCTTGCCTAATGGTAGAGCGCTTGCCTAGCATGCACACAGTCCTGGTTCCTAGAACCAGGAATGGGACAGAACACTGGACTGCAGTGCCCTGTCTCACCCATGCAGGGAGGAACCAATAGCCGTTAATTCCACTGTCAATCTTGGGATTTAAAGAACATTTAACTTTTATAAAACAGAAAGGGGCTAAGATTCTGACCACAATGTGGAAGGGAATTATCTGAAATTCAGCAAGGCACCCTCCCATATCTTCTGTCACCTTCTCAAGAAAATTGCTGTCACCACAAAACGCCTGATATCAAGCGTAGAGAGAGGCCAACTGCACCACCAACATGTCAGGCTCTGGACAGACTCTCTGTAGCTTGTTTTTGGACAAAGAGTTCCCAGATGAAATGGACACGAATCGCCCTATTACCCCAGCTGTCTTCCATCACAGCTTCGGAAAGCCCATTAGAAGTTTGCGACGGTGCAAACTTTTCCATTGTAGTTATAGCCACATACTTATAATTAACACTGTGACAGTGTCCGCTGGAAACCTGCTAAGAAAATACAATCTCCCTTATGCAAAAGGAGAAGAGAGAAAAAGTTCCGGCACCACGCTGTAATTCTTAGCACTTTTTAAATTACCTGTCAGATCTGCTATTAAAATTGCCAACCTGCATTTATTTGGAATATGGACTGTACATTAAATTTTCATTTTAATAAATAATAGAAATGAAGCTGTGACAACCCACATCATCACAGTCCTTGACTTTAACTCTGAGCAATGAATACTGAGCTCTAACTATACACAAAGCACAGGAGATCCAATGAGGTGACAAAAGAAGTCACAGTTTCTATTCTCTGGGGATCCTTCACCCAAATACTCTTCTCTTGATTTTCAGCTTTGCCACAAGATAGAAGCTGTATGTTTCTAACACATAAACAGAATCCAGCCCCATTTTCAGTAAAGAAGTGTTGGGATTAGCAAGAAGTCTACACATATCATTTTCATGGAGATGGTAGGTGACAGTTGTCAACAGGATTCTCCTGACTTATACACCTATAGCCACAAACATGAGATTCCCTGTGACTGATGGACTCGTGGGGAGCACTGGGGAACAGACTCAATATTTTTCTCAGTCTTAAAGAACCAGTGTGATTTAAGGAAATTGAAAAGAGGGAGCTGCCTACCCAACATAGGGGAGAAAGAAACCAGGCGGGAATAGAGTACAGTCAGGACAGGTTCCCATGGCAGTCAAGCACCAGGAGAATGACTGTGAAGAAGCCAAGTTCAGGAGCCAATTTTGGGCTTAAATCTTGGCTTTCCCATTTGTTAGTTGATGGCTGGGGCAAGCAGGTTCTTAACCTTGTGCCCCTCAGTTCTCTCATCTGTGAAATGTAAATAACACAGACATTTGATGCAGAATACTGGATTAAAAATTTTAAAAATTTAAAGCACCCAGACCAAGCAGGTTGGAACAAATCTTCCTTTAAGCATGCTCTGGGCAGCAGAACTAGGCTACAATCAAATGTCTGATGACAGTAAGTTCAGGAAGGAAGAGTTTATTTCGGCTCACAGTTCAAGGGCACAGTCCATGGGGCAGAAGCTTTGGTGGGAGGGGTTTGAGGAGGCAGCGGTCACAAGGCCTCTGCCATCGGGAAACAGAGAGATGAATGTTAGTACCCAATTGCTTTCTCCTTTTTATGCAGACAAGACCTCAACCCCTGGAAAATAAAACTCAGAGTTAAGGCGCATCTTCCCACCTCAGTGGACCTCGTCTGGGCAATCATTCACAGCCGCACTCAGGAGGTGTTCTCCTGAGTATTTTAGGTCCTGTCAAGTTGAACATATTAGAGATCATGACGTTGAATGGAGTAGAGGCGAAAGCAGCACAGGCTCTCTGCTGACCCACCGGTGCAGGGGCCTCTGTATGGATTCTTCTGTCTTGAAAAACATTTCATTGTCCTTTATTGTCAGATCTTTTTCTTTCACTCCCCTTGCCTCTCCAGTTTGTCTCTTCTTGATTTAAGTTTATGAAAGTCTTACCTCTGTAAACTTTTAATACTTCTGCCATCACTAGGCTAAAGAATAACAAACCTGAGGATGCAATAACCAAAGGCTTCCTTTGTCTCCATTCTCGCTCCATGGGGAAGATTATCTGTTTAAAGCGAGTAAGCATGGAAAGATTATATGGACATTTTCAGCAAACTATTAGATTCATTGAATCCATAATTTATAAATGTAAGAATAAAGAGACCCAGGGGTATATTCCAAACGAGGCTAGACTCAAGAATACAGAATTAATCACCCCACCTAGTGTTGAAACATCAGATTTATTCTATTTAATTAAGTTAGTCAATGATCTCTCACTCCGATAAGTGTCTTTATACCAAGTGTAGAAATCCAGATATGAGCAGCCAAAAGGAGCACAGAATCTTCAAATAAGATAATTTTCATTATGAATAATTTTGTCCTGTTTAATCTAAAATCTTTTCAACTAAATACAATTTGCCTGTGTTGGACACTCACACAAAGTTCTCCATCCTCCTCGGCTCCATCCTGAGCTTAGTCATAGCCAGGGTCCAGTCCTCCAGGGGCTTTATTCACCTCTTTCTCAAGCTCTCAGAATCTGATGTGGGTGCTCACTGGTCTCTCCGTGCCTGACACACTCAAGGGAGAACAGTGGAGCCTATTATACCCACGGGGCAATGCCCATCCGGTGAGGACAGGGAGAGCAAGTAATTGCCTCCCTCCTCCTTAAGATGAAACCTTCCAATAAGTGTTCTCCATGTTTGATGGCACCACCCATGACCACAAGAGTACCCACTCTGATTCCTCCTGGCCCAGCTAGCAGTTTTTCCTTTCCCACTCACAGCCCAGTTATTTGTGACAAAACCAGCTTGAGCTAAAGCCTTTTATTCAGACTTTGCTTTCAGGAGGATGTTAGTCTAAAAACCCAAAGCCAAATAACAGAGAAATGGTCATTTTATCAACTTAAGGTGTATCAAATATTTCTTTAAAAAGTATATTAACTTTGGCCTAAACTATAGATGGTATCTTTATTGTCACTTAGAAAAGGAGGAATGTTATGTAAGTATCCCTTTATTTCATTCTTTATTTGAAAGATGATCTGGGGAAGCTCTGGAGGCTTACAGCAATCACCTTGCCACTGCTCCTCACATACCCTGGTCCTGATCATCAGTCTCCTATGGGATGTAAGGATATGCTGAATCAAAACAAGTCTTGTAGTTGAGTTTATACCAGATATAATAGCTAATTTATTCATTTTAAAATTAGAGTGTGCCAAGGATGGCTTTCAAAAAATAAAGATTCCCTGGTATATTAAGCCATATTCCATTATCTTGACAAACTGGTTTTGTACAGAATGTTTTTATTAATGAAAGAAATGCTCCTTGAAGAACTTCATAAGAAACAGCATCACAGATAGAAATTACCCTGAGTCCCCAAGAGTCAGCACAGCATATGAAGACTACTTGTGAGTAAAACAATGTTCATTAAGCAGGATGGTCTATAATTCTAAGTACACTGAGAACAATGAAAGATGCACCAAAAGCTGAGGGAATAGTCAAAGAAACATCTGCAGTGGTTCTCAACCTGTGGGTCACAACCCCTTTGGGGGCTCGTATCAAATATTTACATTATAATTCATAATAGCAGCAAAATTACAGTTATGCAGTAATGACAAAAGTGATTTCATGGCTGGAGGTCACCACAACATAAGGAACTGTATTAAAGGGTCACGACATTAAGAAGGTTGAGATCCTCTGATCTAGGGACTTCGGCGAGTGGAGAAGAAGGAAAGAATTGTATGGTATCTGTGACCTGCTTGGTAGTTCTGTAATGAGGCAATATTGGGGCTGTAGGGACAGCCACACTGCCTGAGCAGTTTGGAGGATTGAGTATCAAGAAATGAGTACAACATATAGCAGCGAATGTCATGACCTAAGGCATATCCCATAGCGTATCCCTGTGACCAGGATGAGGAAACAGAGGGCTAAGTAGTTTACTGTCTCCTGGAGTGCCAAATGGCAGCAGGATAGAGCTCTTGACTAATATGTTGTGACTTCCTTTTTCTTTTCAATCATGGCTGTCTCCATAATGCTTACCTCAGTACTTGTTATAAAGGACAACCAACAAATATTAGTTTTCAATGAATAAGTATTGGGGGAAAAAAAACATCATGAGCACCTTCCTAGTTTTCCCTAGAGTGTCAGGGCCTTCTTAAGACAGTTGCATTGCTGTCTGCTCATCCAAGCTGACATCACAGCTACCTCTGCTAATACAGCATCTCAACACTCTCAAAGTGTTCATAGGAAGTCAAAGGTCACGATGCCTGAGATGCCTCACAGGGAAAAGCTTTTAATTACAAATAAGGATTACATTTTAATGCCAATGTCCAGAGATATAATCATTAACTAAACCCAATTCCTACTGTAGTTTCATATCATGTGAATGATAAAATACTTCATTCCTTTTTTGGGATGCAAGCTGTCAGTCTTGCACTAAGTAAGAGCAGTTGTTTGTTCATGTGTAGGACAGGTACCAAATGTGAAAAAAGGAGAAAGAAGAAAGTAAAAAAACTGCTTCCATAAATTAAGTTTGCCTTAAACTGGGACATAATGGGAAAAGGGTTACTTTTGGATGGGATTTTTGACAAGTATCCATTCCAACTCTATTTGCCAAACTTACAAAGAGAGTCTTGTTTTTCTATGTTAGCACATTCCACCTCTTCATAAATAACCAGCTTCTATGGGAGTTTTATTGCCATGATGTTAGTTTCCAGCCAAGAAAACAAAAAGGATTTGGGTTATTTCAAATCCAATCACTGGTGACAAACTAAAATGGTATTTCAAGAAGAAATTGACTTCAAATGCGTTGAAAGGACTAGCAGTACAAAATGGGTGAATACAACTCCAGGACATGGGAATTGTCACTTTCTCAATCTGCCCCACTCCAGTCGCACCAATTGCACTAAGGAATTAGCGCTGCTGTCCAAGCAAGGACCCAGAAAACTGGCCACACTCCTGCAGACTTTGCAGGGCCAGCGTCCCTGTCTAACAGTGATGGTGCCACCATCCTGGTGGCTCATCCAGGCCACATTGCACTATCCAGGGGCTGCATGATCATTGATGCTACCAGGGTCCCTACAGGCATCATGGCTGACAGTAAAGGGATCCATGAAGAGGTGAGAATGGAAACTCTGTCCAGCCTGACCTAGTTGGTCTGGTTCAAACTTCTAGAAAGTTTAATGCCAGGGGGTTTATTGTGGGCATATTTAAACACAGTACAACCTGGGGAGAAGTTTCTTGGTATAATATAATCGCTGCTGCACAAGGAGGTATAATCATATCAAAATTCAACTCAAAGTACATGTCATTTCTTCCAAGAAAGTGGGTTCTAGAGAAAGGCTGCCTATAGTAACTAAGAGCCTAAGGAAGGATTTGGCATGGTCTCCATCATACAGCTAGCATAGAGGTCATTTGGGCTATTAGCCACCTCTGGTCCTAGTTGCAGGAGGTTGGGAGAACACCTGGGTATACAGATAATGTAAACGTCATTTAGATTATTAAGTATCTTCAGTCCTGGATGTGGGAGCTGGGGGAGCCCTGGCTAAACAGATAATGTAAGGGTCATTTAGAGTATTAGCCACTTCTGGTCCTGGTTGTGGAAACTGGATATGGCCTGGTCCATCAGATAACACAGATTACCAAGCCATTAATCATCTCTAATTCTCAGCCTTCTTGTTGAATATTTGTTTGACTATGCAAAGATGTATTGCATTTAACTATGTAGAGGTGTGTTGCATTTTTTAATTAAATAAAGATGTGTCACTGTTTTACCTTGCCTGCCTAAGGCACCTGAATGGTCCAATAAATGGACCTATAGCAAGAGAAGAGGTATATGTGGAACTTTTGGGCAGGGAGAGGGGAGCGTAGGCTCAAGGAAGAAAGAAAAGCAGGGAGATACCAGGAGCCAGCTAGCCAGACACAGCGGAAGCAGGAAAGAACAACATACAGAATTAAAGTAAGGTAAGAAGACCCAAGGCAAAACGTAGATGAGTAGAAATAGGTTAAAATAGGTTAAAATAGCTAGTGGGGAAGCCTAAGCTAATGCCAAGCAGTCATAATTTATAAGTCTCCATGTCATGACTTAGGAGTTGGTTTGCCGTCCAAAGAAAATTCAAACTCCACCTTCTGGATGGAAAAACAGGTTCTAAGTCCTTTCCTTCAAGAGGACAATCCTGCAGGCTTACCATTCTTGATCTCTCTGGAGGTCTGTGGACACAAGGACCTTCAAACTCCCAGCAGACACTGTTGAAGGAGCAGGGAGGCTACTGCCTCCATCTTACCTGTCTGTGTGAATGACTCCTATCAGCAGATCGTAACGCAAATCCAGTAAGTGTGAGGTTTCCTAAGGAGACATGAACACCACCTGACAGCCTTCAGATCCCTTTTACACATATTCGGCAGACTTATTTATTCAGAACACACAGACATTTCTTCATTGCCCCTTATTAGAAATAGTTACACTTGTGACAGAAAAGCAGAATGGGTAGAAAGAAATGTGGTGTTTTAGGCTTCTACGAGCCTCCGGTGGTAACCCTCATTTCTTTAATAAGACTGGCAGCTGCAGGAGAATGAGGCTCAGGCTGTCTCGTAGCTCTGGAAAGATGCTCATGGCAACAGAACCTGTGGAGAGCATCGCTCACAGGAGCCTTTGCCTCCTTCCTGCGCTCCCACGTCTTCAAAGCCCTTGCGTGTGATGCTCCTGCAGAGATAGGGTCAGTAGACCAGAGGGAGAACGAGCAGATGGGTCCTGCCTGATGCCCCTTTGCCAACCATGTAGATGAAAGGATTAGTCTTCACTGTTCCTGGAGCTCCCCTCACCCCATTTGACATCTCAGCAACTGGATCTGAACCCCACTGGGAAGATGACTTAAAGTAAAAACACACCTACTAAAGTAAGAAAGCAGGAGAAGGGTATTTTAAGAAATTTTCCCCAGATTGTGCACACACACCCCAACTGCCTAACACATTCTGTAACAGAAAAGGTATATTAATACCTAAAACATTCATAAGATGAATCAAGAAGTGTTCCTCTGAAGACTCAAGTTAGCGAACTGCAAAGACGCCTAACATGGAAACAGTATCAAAGGACGACATTGGTCTCCAGACGACATGGGCGGCCCATATCCCACCTATGCTCAGACATATCCTAAGTCATAGCAACTCCACATGTAAGAGCAAGGCTTGTACACTCTCTGTTTACCTTGGGCCTAGCATGGTGCCTTTCACACACTTGTCATCCAGTGTAATGAGTGAAACACACTGAAAATCTCTCAAACATAGCCAAATTCTTCTCAAAGGGAAAGTCAGACTGGCCTTCGTCTCCCCAGCTGCTGCGTGAGATGTAAGGACAGAAGAGGAAAAGCTAAGAACTGCAGCACCTAGGATCCACACGCACCTGAGACACCAGGGTCATGGTGGATTTGCTCGTTTCATTTCTGTCTGAAATGCATCCCTTCTGGAGAAATGCTCCAAGAACGCTTTAAACCCCAAGGCAAATGTTTCAGAATGTAGACCTTGGGGTAGGAAGGGATGACAAAAAGGGGGGAAATATAAGTAATGGTCACCCACACAGTTTATTTCCAGAATACTGGAGTAGGTCAGTATCCGAACCCTATCAACATAGCTACGTTCACTGATTAAAATAAAAATGTATGGCAGTCGCCACAGTTGTTGTCAGTGACTAAATTATGCAAATACGATTTTAAAATTACCGGCAGTAATCCTTGTAATGCCTGAACCCACTTAATTAAATTAAATTAAAATCAATAGTAAGACAGAGAAGCTATTATTGTGATTATTATTCAATAATACATTGATTCTGGTTAATGTATTATGACCAAAATATTTGTCATTCATAGGTATAAAGAATTTCTTTTGCTAATGAGATAACTGAAAGCATAGCAAACATAAAATTCTGAAGTATAAAACATTAAAAACAAATTAGAAAAAATATATAATATAGGCACAAAAAGCACAATAGATTTTTCTCTACATTAGCAATGAGCAGCCAGAAAAATAAAGGGAGGTGAATACCATTTTAATACTTACCTTCATAGTATCAGAATGGAAAGAGAAAACTGACCCTTTGACCTCCACAACTTGCCCTTGACCTCCACAACTTGCCCTTGACCTCCACAAGCACTCTGTGGCACATGTGCACACATACCCACAAGTTTTGAAACAAAAAAATGATCGCTCAAAAACTTGAAATAATTAGATGTAAACCTAACACAACCTGCTCAAGACTTGCAGGCTAAAATGCTGCTATATCCAATACCAAATAGGGAAATTAAGGAATGGCTACCAAGCAGAGAAATGTGCCTTATTACTTGAAGGATTTGATTGAATAAGAACGTCAATTCTCAAGTCACTGCAAAATTTCATAATTCCCAATGAAATATCAGCAAGATTTTCATAGACATAGACAAGGGTAGCCTGAAAATTATGTGGGAAAGTAGAGGAAATGGAATAGTTTAAGTGTTGACAAGGAAGAAGAGAGTGGGAAGCATGAGTGTGCTGTTTGCCTGTATGGGTATCACTACTGTGACTGTGCCATGGGGTTGGAGAGATGCTCAGCCACAGAGTACTTCCTGCTCCTGCAAAGGACTCCGTTTTGGTTCCCAGCATGGAACATGAGATGGCTCACAGCCACCTGTAACCCTAGCTCTAGGGAATCCAGCACCCTTCTGGACTCCATGGTACCTACATACATGAGTACACACACACAAACACACACACAATTGTTTTCAAAAACCTTTGAGTCACATTTGCATACTCAACAACCAATGAGCTACATAAAGAGTTAAGAATATTTGGAGCTGGAGAGATGGCTCAGCAGTTTAGAGCGCCGACTACTCTTCCAGAGGACCCGTGTTCTCAGCACCCACATGGCAGCTCCCAACTGTCTATAACTCTAGGATCCAACACCCTCACACAGACACACATGCAGGCAAAATACCAATGCATATAAAAATAAGAATAAATTGTTTAAAAAGAGTTCAGAATATTCACACAATTGCATCCACTGACTTTTGGCAAAGATAACAAGGCAATTCAGAAAACAGTTTTTTTTTTTTCAGCAAAATAATACCTAAACAAAATAATACCGAAAATATCACAGAGGGGACATCAATGCATTTCTCACATTTTAAAATGTATTTTAAGCAGACTGAATCGTGTGCTTATGTGTAAATATTACACTGATTATGACTTCTGGAAGCAAAGAATGAGCACCCAGGATGTCCAGGGATAAAAGCTGTTAGATTTCACACCTCGAGCACAATCCACAGCAGGAAAAATCTGATCATTTGGACTTTGTCAAAACTTAAAACTTTTGCTGTGAAAGAAACATTGGAGAAGTGTTTTCAACCTGTGGGTCATGACCCCTTCGGAGTCAAATGACCTTTATTTCACTGGAGCTGAGTATCAGATATTTACATTACAATTCACCACAGAAGCAAAATTACAGTAATGAAATAGCTATGAAATAATTTTATGATTAGGAGTCATCACAACATGAGGAGCTGTATTAAAGAGTCACAGAATCAGGAAGGTTGAGAACCACTGAGGAAACCTGGTCTGAGGATGCTGGGTCACATTTGCAGGCTGCGATGTGACAAAGAACTCAGCTACCCTGCCAGGTGCTTAGAAGCTCAATAGGGGGGAAACAAGCAGACAAGTGAGGACTAGAGAGGCATGTCATGGAAGGCATACAGACAGAAAATAAATAAAGAGTGTCCATGGTGTTGGGCAAGAAAGAATTGGGAAAATCTAATGATGCTTTCAGTCGAGAAGCCTCAATGAGCAATCACAACCATGACGGACTTACTGAAATGACTGGGATAAAAACTAGTGAGGATGGCAAGTGTTGGCTGTGGTGGGAAGGAGTTGGTTCATGGATGGATATAAGGCTAGTGAGAATGAATGACGTGGATGTTCTAGACAAGGAGAACAGTATCTTAACCAGGCAACCTCTCTCCTGGATGAGAAGAAATTCCAGCTTTGTTCATAATGGCTACACACTGGAAATGATGCAGGTGTTACTCAACACTAGGGCTGAACAAAGGCATGGGCCATCTGTGTGGAATTCTAGGCAGCAACAGAAAGTAATGACTATAAACACTAGACACTCCAGCCCAGCAGAATCTCCAAAGAACTCTGGTAAGGAGAAAATATCAAGATCATTTTGTTCCAATTGTTCAAACATTTTGAAATGCCAAAGTCACGGAAATGAAGAACAGATTAATGTTCACTGCAAATTAAGATGAGAATGTGGGCAGGAGGCAGCAGAGACGGCTGTGAAAACGTACCACAAAACCCCGTGATGAGGACAGCGCTTCGTGTCCTGGATGTCAGCATTCTGTCTGTAAGACTGTACTATAACTTCATAATTATTAATTCAGCATTCTGGGAAACAGTAACGGAATCACTAAAATTTCCTGCAAATGAATCTCTATTTTTTTTCAAAATTAAAACCTTCAATATAAACCAAGGATAGATGTGAATAACATTGGGTGTTGCCAAGTGTTCAGAGGCTCACACAGGAATACCCTACTGGCTGTTCTTGAATAGAAGGAGAGCACATTCCACCAACTTCACCTTCCATTCTAGGTTCCTTGTGTGTAGCTGGAAATATTCTCTGTCCTGCTTGTCCCCCTGGACCAGGCTTTCTCTGCCTGCCTGTTCTGGAAGACGCTTATAAAATAACCACTCTGAGGATTAATATTAATTACATACTCTTTGACCTATTAGCTCAGGCTTCTTATTAACTAACTCTTATATCTTAAATTAATCCATTTCTATTATTTTATATTTTACCACGAGGCTTGTAATTTGTTACCTCACATCTTACTTCTTGGGCAGCTACATAGCATCTGCCTGACTCTACCTTCTTTCTCCCTGTATTCAGTTTAGTTTCCTCACTTAGCTATATTCTGCCCTGTCATAGACCAAAGCAACTTCTTTGTTAACCAGTCATAATAAAACATTTGCAGCATACTGAAGGGAATCCCACATCCCTTGTGGTCCATTCACTTGGGGTGCTTGAGATCCAGTAACACCTCAATGTCTTTTGGAAATGATCAGAACAGTGACACTGGGATCTCTCTCTTCATTAGTTTACCAGAAACATTCCTGCTTCAAATTTTTACAACTTTGGAACTATAGCAGGAAGCTGTTTGTTTGTTTTCCCAGCCATCCAGACCTCCAAAATAATCACACAGAAACTATATTATTTAAATAAGTGCTTGGCCAATTACTTAAATGTATTGCTAGCTAGCTCTCACATCTAGTAGTAACCAATTTCCAGTGTTTTATATTTTACCATGAGGTTCATTGCCTACTGGCAAGGTTCCAGTGTGTTTGTCTTTGGCAGCAGCTCCATGGCTTCTCCCTGACTTTGCCTCCTTTCTCCCAGCATTCAGTTTAGTTGTCCTCGCCTAGCTCTACTTTACCCTGTCACCAGCCTAAGACAGTTTCTTTATTAACCAATGGTATTCAGAGCATACAGAGGGAATCCCACATCATGAAAATGTGAACCATCTAAGGCAAACAGACTCCTTCCTCCCACCTCCCTATGCATCTATCTGTTGTGATAGCACCAGCCCAAGGTCTGCCTGACAATTTCCCACACAGAAGTCAGAGGTGCCTACCTATGATAACAGGCAGCACATGCAGCATACAGTTGTGCATCTGCTTAAGACCTCCTTAGACAAGATGAAGGGAGAATTCCAAAGGCCCCCACCTCAAAGCATCTTTCTACAACTGTTTCTCTCCAGGGAGCCTGGCCCCGCATGTCCTCAGTGTGGCTTGAAAGCATTACAGTTACCGGGCCCTCTTTACAACGTTCTTCTAAAACATTGTCTCTTGGCTTGGTCACTCACTTTACCATACCAGACTAGTGATAATCTTAGTTAAAACCCAACTTCACAATCTCTGTCACATATAATAGTAAAGGTATTATATAAATATAAAAGTAAGTCAAAGAGAAAGTGAGTCTAAAGAACATTAGCGGGGGAGGACATGAATAGCCAATTCACAGAAGAAATATATTAATGGTGATTAAATGATAATGAGAAATTAAATAAAAATACTGGAATTCTCTAACAGAAGGTTCAGTTCCTCTACAGATCAGATGTCAAGACAAGATTGAATGTGCAAAACTGTCTCTGAAGAAACCCGCTGTGAGTAAAGGTGGAGGGGGTGGTGTCAATCTTGAGTCGAGAATAGAACAGAGCGCAGGTCTGACATCTTCCAAAAGAGTGGGAGGAAGGACAGGGTCATGGAGCTCAGGCAGCAGCCCCACTCTGAAACGGTTTTAGCAATCATGATGGAGACTGTCCGAGCAAAGGCTACTATCCCCTGGAGGAATCCTGCAGTGGGAGTGGATGAGCCTCCCATGTCATTGGGTCAGGAGGAAACAGCAAGGAACAATTACAGATATAAAAAGGCATCAATTAAAGGCTGTCAATCCTGCCCACTCCCTCAGCTAAGTCCATGCAGGGACGTGGGGGCCAAAGAGAAGAGTGTACTGCTGAGAATAGCTTTTACTCTTCTTTATTTATTCTTTGGATATTTCATGCAGTATATTTTTATCATATCCTTTCCCAGTCACAATTCCTCCAAGGTCCCCCCTTCCTACCTATCCAACTTCATGTTCTTTCTTGATCTTAAAAAAATAAACAAAAACAAAATTTAAGAGCTGCTAAAATCTTGTTTTTTACTGCTGAGTAGTACTCAAATATGTATATATTCCATACTTTCTTCATCCATTCTTCCATTGAAGGGCATCTAGGTTGTTTCCAGGTTCTGGCTATTACAAACAATGCTGCTATGAACATAGTAGAGCATATACTTTTGTTGTATGATAAGGCCTCTCTTGGGTATATTCCCAAGAGTGGTATTGCTGGGTCCAGGGGTAAGTTGATCCCGAATTTCCTGAGAAACTGCCACACTGCTTTCCAAAGTGGTTGCACAAGATTGCATTCCCACCAGCAATGGATGAGTGTCCCCCTTTCTCCACAACCTCTCCAGCAAAGGCTATCATTGGTGTTTTTTATTTTAGCCATTCTGACAGGTGTGAGATGGTATCTTAAAGTTGTCTTTATTTGCATTTCCCTGATCACTAAGGAAGTTGAGCATGATCTTAAGTGTCTTTTGGCCATTTGAACTTCTTCTGTTGAGAATTCTCTGTTCAGATCAGTGCCCCATTTTATAATTGGGTTGATTAGCCTTTTACGGTCTAGTTTCTTGAATTTTGCATGCAAATGGATGGAAATAGAAAACACTATCCTGAGTGAGGTAAGCCAGACCCAAAAAGAGGAACATGGGATGTACTCACTCATATTTGGTTTTTAGCCATAAACAAAGGACATTGAGCCTATAGTTAGTGATCCTAGAGAAGCTAAATAAGGAGAACCCAAAGAAAAACATATAGGCATCCTCCTGAATATTAACCTTCATCAGGCGATGAAAGGAGACAGAGACAGAGACCTACATTGGAGCACCGGACAGAAATCTCAAGGTCCAAATCAGGAGCAGAAGGAGAGAGAGCACGGGCAAGGAACTCAGGACCGCGAGGGGTGCACCCACACACTGAGACAATGGGGATGTTCTATTGGGAACTCACCAAGGCCAGCAGGCCTGGGTCTGAAAAAGCCTAAGATAAAACCGGACTCTCTGAACATAGCGGACAATGAGGACTACTGAGAACTCAAGAACAATGGCAATGGGTTTCTGATCCTACTGCATGTACTGGCTTTGTAGGAGCCTGGGCAGTTTGGATGTTCGACTTGCTGGACCTGGATGGAGGTGGGGGTTCCTTGGACTTCCCACGGGGCAGGGAACCTTGATTGCTCTTCGGGCTGGGGGGGGGGACTTGGTTGGGAGAGGGAGGTGGGGGCGGTGGCGGGGAAGAGACAGGGATCTTTAATAAGTAAATAAGAGACAGAGACCCACACTGGAACACTGGATAGAGCTCCCAAGGTCCCAAGGAGGAGCAGAAGGAGGGAGAACATGAGCAAAGAAGTCGGGACCACGAGGGGTGCACCCACCCACTGAGACAGTGGAGCTGATCTATTGGGAGCTCACCAAGGCCAGCTGGACTGTTACCAAAAAAAAGCATGGGATAAAACTGGACTCTCTGAACATGACGAACAATGAGGGCTGATGAGACGCCAAGGACAATGGCACGCGGTTTTGATCCAACGCAATGTACTGGCTTGGTGGGAGCCTAGCCAGTTTGGATGTTCACCTTCCTAGATATGGACGGAGGGAGGAGGACCTAGGACTTACCACAGGGCAGGGAACCCTGACTGCTCTTTGGACTGGAGAGGGAGGGGGAGAAAAGTGGGGGGAAAGGGAGAGGGGTGGGAGGAGGGGGAGAAGAATGGGAGGAGGGGGAGGGAAATGGGAGGCTGGGAGGAGGTGGAAATTTGTTTTTTTTTTCTTTCTTTTCTTTATTCTCCTTTTATCAATAAAAAAAAAATTTAAAAAAATTCAAAAAAAAAGCTGCTAAAATCATAGAGTCCAATTTGTATTTCCATCTCTTCCAGAGCATGGAAGCTGCCCTAGGGTGTGTTTGATATACACAGTGTTATTCCCTGGAATAAAACTACTTTTGTCTTCTCCCAGCAGGTATAAATTGCAAAAAACTTATTGGTTGGGGTGTGACTTTGTGCTCACTTGCCCTTCTTGGTTCTGGGATTTTTTGTCTGGCCTGAACTTGTGTGGGTCTTGTGCATGCTGTCAGCATCTCTGTGAGCTTATATGTGCACCTAACTTATTGTGTCTAAAAAAGTATATTATGTTTAAAATAAAATTCACCCACCACCGTTGGCTCTTACAGTCCCTCTACCCTCTTAGAGAGATTCCTGAACTGTGAAGGGGAATGTGATGAAGACATCTCATTTAAGGCTGAGCCATCCAAAGTCTCCAACACTCCGCACACTATACAGTTGTGGGTCTCTCTGTTCATTAACAAGTCCTGCAAGAAGAGATTTCTTTGCTGAGGGCTGAGCAATGCTATGCTCTGTGGGTATAGCAGGATTCATTGTACTGCTGTGTTCATTTCACAAAATAGTAGCAATAATAGGATTTCCCTAAGTTTATGTCCTCTCTAGCCTTAGGTTCTCAGCTTCATTAACAATATCAGGCAAGGGTTCCATCACATGGACTGGACCTTAACCAACAAATTGTGGTAGGTTAGTCAGCGAACATTTGTGCCATTATTGAATCAGTTTGGGAGGGAATGTGGGGTAATGAGTAACTAACACTAAGGGCCTTTGGGAAGCTGTATGAGGACCTACTCCTGCAGAAGATTCCCAAAGACTCTGTATATGTGTGTGTTTGTGTGTGTGTGTGTGTGTGTGCGTGTATGATTTAAATCGATTCGCCATGTAATGTGGGAGATAATATGCACACCATAGAACAGTATGTACAAAAGCTTGATAAGGAGGATTTTCTGCAAGTTAATGCTGAGAACGTCTATGTAACATAGAATCTCACTGTTTTTTAAAGTCAACGACCAACATGTATGTGCTCACACACACACACACACACATCATTTGAACAGAACATACCACTTACCAAGCTATGTCATTACTCTTGTCTGCACAACAGGATCCCCCAGCAGACAAGGAGCTCTCTGAGGTTTGAAGCCTAACAAGGTTCCTTATGCCTATGCCCAATAAGCACCCGCTGAACAATTAGATCCACGCGAGCATAAACTCTGGGGTTAACCATAATTGGCCAAGTGGAGCAGAGCTAAGAAGAGCTCAGCTGTTCCTCGGAGATTATAACTAGAAACTTGCTACGAATGTAAGATGCTTATAAGTCTTTTATTATTAAATGGTTCCCATCTCTTTAGTCCTCATTCATTGTAAATGTTTCAGCCCTCTTATTAATATTCCTTTAAAGTCTATTAGAATGTTATACTCCAGTATATAAAGCTGTCTTCTTAGTGGGAATAGAAAAAACAGTTAAAATGGTTTTCACTGGGCACTTGATTGACCATTGGGCACTTCCAGACAGAGGTCACGGTGAGCATTCAGCAAATACAGTGGAGGCCTTTGTAGCTCGCAGGGTCCAGCCTTTTTCACTTCAAAGCCGACATCACCTCCTCGATAATCTTCCACAAACTCCTCTCTACTGCATCATAATTAATTATCACCTTTTGCAGCTACCTGCTCCAAGCATGATTCCTCGCCCTGATCCCCTAATGCAGTAACAAGTTGCTAAGAAACAGGGTCTTAGTCACATCCATTTCCACAGCAAATGGACCTGGCTCACAAAAGAAAACTAAACAAAACAACCCTATCGTGAGAAAACTCCCCGGTGCCTGCCTCACCAGGCCAAGAAGCAGGAGCAGAGTAGAAGGTATAAAACAAATGAATGGGTAGCCTTCCCGTGATTGACAGCCGAGTGAGAAGATTGAGGAAACAGAGGGCAATTAGAACCCCTAAGAGAAGACCAAAGTAAAAAGCTAAAGATCACATCCAACTCAGCAAAGGCATTAGTTAACAAGTTGAGAGCTAAAACTGGAGAAAATATTCAAAAGCCGGTGAGAAGGCCCCAGGGGCCCAGGAGTGAGGACCATGCTGGCCCAGGACACTATTCCTGGTGCTCCTGGTCCCAAACCTCTATGAACTATTAGTGCTTCTCCATGTGCTAGTTAACTAGAGCCATGAGTGGAACCGTAAAAACAAAACCTGAATGGAGGACATATAGGTCCTCATCTTAACCCTGTCACTAACTACAAGACATTTAATTCAATGGAATCCAGATTTCTTCAGGACACATATCCCCAGCCTTTCCACATCTCTGTTAAATAAAAACATGTAACACAAGATTGAAACACGATTAATAAAAACCCAGAGACAGAAATTGGGGTTCAACCTGAAGACCAGAGAAGCAAAGCAGCCAGCCACTGGCTCTTACCTTGACCCCAGTCAAAAAATGGCAGTCCCGCCTCCAGGAATCTCAGACTGAGACTGAGAGCTGTCTCTTCCTGTTTTAGATTTCTCTCTAGGGCTAGGATTAAATGTGTGCACCATAGGGATTAAAGGTATGCACCACCCAGTTTCTATGGCAACTAGTGTGGCTACTGGAATTAAAAGTGTGTGCTGCTACTGCCTGGTCACTGACCAGTGGTACTGTTTTATTCTCTGATCTTCAGGCAAGCTTTATTTATCAAAATAAAAATGAAATATCACTACACAAGATCTCCATTCTCCAAAATGCAATCATTAGCACACATTGTTAGAAGCCAACTTAGGGCCTGAGCTTCACCAGACCAGGGACCAGTCACAGATAAGAATTCTTGAGGAATGATTGTGGTGCCTAGGAAAGAGGCTGATCTAGGGGCCACTGCAGACAGTGAGTCTATGGCTCCCTCTAGATCTGGAAGAACAGAACAATCCCTGAATGGCTGAAAACTTCCCCCACCAAACTGGGCATTTAAGTCAGATAAGCCATAGCTGAAACAAGGCTTTTAAACAGACTCTTCAACCAAGATCTGTTCATTGTATTACTTGGTCTTAGGAGTTGGCGACGTATCCATCACAATAATTGTTTGCTTTTATGTCAAAGCACCTCCAAATCAACGATTAGAACAACCGAGGGAAGCTGAGCTGGGGTTGGCAAGTCCATCGCGAGATCCAGAAAATAATTATTCTTTCCGGAAAAACTGAAATGAAAACCATAGGAACAGGGAGGACAATATTTGCATCTAATATCAATCCTCCCCGAGAAGCCTCCCACTGTGGACTGTGTAAGGGGCTCCCACAGGCCGGGGCTGCAGCACTATGCTGATTAGAAGGGACTTTCATTTAAGACTTCTTTCCTTGGTTCTAGTCGCTGTTTAGAAAGCGCACAGTCCCGCTCAGCTCCAGCCTCCATTCTCACAGCCTTAAAGCCGCAAACATGTGCATTTAACTTGCACAGGATATATGTGCCCTGATTCCTTCTTCAGTTGCGAAATCCTATGTCGGACTTGACAAAACATCGGAACGTTTGTAGTTCCTTTAAAATACTTCAAAATCTCCAGCTGATTCAAGACATCGTCGCTTTATGTTTTCCCGTGGCTGCCAATTAAGCTGTAGCTTTCATTTTCGCTCCAGCTGCACTCGGGAGCTCCTGAGAGCGGTGTGAATGCGCTACTCTGGTGATTTAATTTTCATTTCTAAGCGGCATGTTATCATCCAGCCAACCTCATTCTCTAAAATAATAAATCCATGCTTTTCTCTTAAATTAGAAGCTGGGTATGATTTTTTTTCAAATTTTCTGGTCTATGATAAAATAATTTTAATGACTTCTTTCAATAAACCATATTATTATTTCATTTCTTTAACAAATTTTGTGAGGCATCTGGGGAAATAGAGCTCATTCTATTGTGAATGTTCTATTCCTTGGTTATTAATGTGCTTGTAATGTAACATCCTGGATACTTACTGCCATATAGATTTGACAACTAACTAATTAACATCTCCCACGCTTACAATTTTCCTGAGGAACTTTTCAGTTTCTCAACACACCATCCGCATGCTCACCCGAAGATTTGGAATGACAAGGTGTGAGAGGATGGGGGAACTGAGAGCTGAAGAAGTATAGCACCTTCTTCACTTAGAAATACCCTGAAATGTGGGCCCTTGGCTCCTGTCTCAACTCCCAGAACAGGAGAAAGCCTGTCCCAGAATTGGAAAGGCTAACTTAGCACTCACTAGGGAAAGTCATTACTTCATGTGGCGCCTTCTCTAGCCTCACAGGTCTGGCTACTGAGCAACGCAGGAGGGCTAACACACTTTCCCCTGAAAGCCCTTAAAGGGTGTGAAGACAGCTCTTCATCATACCACAGCGCTCCAACGCCCCACATGCTGTCACCTACTGCTCTCCCTTCCATGACATGGCTTGTCTAGGACCTGCATCGGCCACCCCTTCTTACACCTTCCACTGATTTCAGACTAGAATCATTTTATCGGTAGAAGCAAACTGTTCTCTGGAAAATAATTTTTGTTTCTCTTTGGGCATTTAAACTCAAGTGTTTATCACATTAAAAAAATTAAAGACCTTATTTTATACCATGTAAATACTTAACAGGCACCAAATATTTTATGAACACTTTTGTCTAGATTACTGCTCTATAGCAAAGACAATGTCATACGCATCTGACTTTCCAGCAGTTAACAAAATGCCAGCACCCAATGAACATTTAAGAAATGTTTGCCTTCAGTAATGAAATCTAAGCTACCTCAGTGCAGTTCTCAGGAACCCTGCCTTTCTCTGTGAATTGCATAATAAATGTATCTCTAGTCCAACACCCATGAATAGACGGAAGTCCAGTTGCTGGTCTAGAACAGAGGAACCTCAGGATATCTGTGCCATTATTACTTTGCTGCCAATTTTCTTTTATATAAAATAGATCATTTCCAAGATATCATTATTGCTACTTTCCTGAGACTTTGCAGAGTCCAAGGGCCTAATTCTGGGGTATAATCAATCTTATTTTATAAAATAGTATAATAGGGACCCCCCAATTCTGAGGTATGTCCACTCTTATCTTACAAAACACTAGTAATAAGGATCCCCCTTTAAAAGTCCTATTATTTGGTAAAATAGTACCTATTAGTATCAATAGCAAAAAATCATTTCTACTGAACATCTCACATCATAGACACTCTTTGAATTTCTTGCACAATGTCACATTGTTACCATCCTTCTCTCAACATACAGCTTCCCAATCTTCCTAATTTTTATACAGAGAAATGTACACCTGCCTTTCTAATAAGTAAATAAAAAATAAATAAGCAAATAAAATTTTAAAAACTTCTTGACCTAAAAAATACCCACAACCCTCACATGTCAAACTTCCCTGCCATTTCTCGGCCCAATGAGAACCTCTAGGGTTGGCTATGCATCTGTATCTCTGAGATCAAGGCTGTTTTGTACCCTGAGATTGACAGTGACTTAATCAACTCTACATAGCAACTTCTTAGTCACGTAATTGATTTGTCCCAGATCCAGAAAACGCCTTCTATTCTATCCAACTTTAACAATAAAATAATAGTAAACTTTGTGCTTAAGAAAAAAAACCCTCAGAATTCTTTAATACAACTGAAGGGGACAAGTGACAGGACAGAGCAGCATGGTAGGACAGTGTCTTTGTTCAGTTTCTGTTGGTGTGACAAATAGCCTCACCAAAATCACCTAGGGCAGGAAAGTCTATTGTTGAGAGAAGTCAGGGCAGGAACTCAAGGCGGGAAATGGAAAAGCAGAAGAACTGAAGGAAAAACCATGGAGAAATGCTGCCTACTGTCTTACTCCCCAAACTCATACTTAGCTACCTCTCTTATATCTCCCTGAACCACCAGTTCAGGGTTGACACCACTCACCTTGGTCTGGGCCTTCCCACAGCAATCATTAAACAAGAAAACGCCCCTACACTTGCCTGCAGGTCAATACAATGAGGCACATTCTCCATTGTGGCTTTCTCTTCACACATGACCCCAATTACGTCATTCTGAAAACAAAGTAAGCAGCACAGTGAGCCTGCTGTGAGTCCTGCTATCATTAGCTGCAGCTTTTGAAATGTCCACCAAGGTCTCCCAAAGAAAAATGCTCAACTTCAACCTACAAAATTGATGTAACTAAAGTTTGTAGGAACATGGTAAGACATGTAACCAATAATAACCTTCAAAAAATGTCATTTCATTCAAGAAATACAAATTGTGGCACTAGTAAGGTGGCTCAGTTTGGGAGGGCACTTGCTGCCACACCGCACACCCGAGTGCGATGCTCAGAATCCATATGGGAGAAGGAGAAAACCAACTGGCCCAGGCTATCCTGTGATCTCTACACACATACTGTGATACGCTCTCTCTCGCGCGTTCTCTCTCTCTCTCTCTCTCTCTCTCTCTCTCTCTCTCTCTCTCTTGCTATAGATAGATAGATAGATAGATAGATAGATAGATAGATAGATAGATGATAGATAGATAGATGATAGATAGATAGATAGATAGATAGATAGATAGATAGATGATAGATAGATAGATGATAGATAGATAGATAGATAGATAGATAGATAGATAGATAGATAGATAGATAGACAGACAGACACAGTCCCTAAATAAATAAGAAAAATTTTCAAAGAATTAACAAGAGAAAAATGCATCACACTCACCCTACAACACAGGCAGGAATAGATTTTATGTTTACTCTTAAGTAAATTGAACTGTTTCACAGTATGACCTATTTCTGAGAACAAGAGGATTATAAAGTTCACCTGACTCAGATGAGTATTCAGCCAATTTCACAGGTTGTTTCTGGTCATTTTTGCCTCTTCTCGTTTGCTTAATTTAATCATATTGAATAAATCCTTGAGATAAAATGTCTCCCGTGTTCGATTTGTTTTTCACTTATCGAGGCTGCATACATCAATGTTCTCCAGAGGGAAAGCCAGGTTTGGGGGAACAGAGAGGAGTTGGTAAGCTAATTGGATCATAGAGTTTTGGAGACTAAGGAATTCCCACCAGGGGCCATCCACAAGTTGGAAGCCCTGGGGATACCAATGATGTAGTTCAGTCCAAATCAAAAGTGCTCAGGACTAGAGAAGCATAGAGTACAGTTCATAGTACACAGCTAAAGAACTGAGAACCCAAAACCACTGATGCAAGCCCTGCCAGTCAAAAGTCAAAGATCCTGGAATTCCCACCCACTGAGACAATGGGACTCATCTAATGGGAGCTCACCAAGACCAGCTGGACTGGGACTGATGGAGCATGTGATCAAACTGGACTCTCTGAATATGGCTGACAATGAGGGCTGACTGAGAAGCCAAGGACAATGGCACTGAGTTTTGATTCTACTGCATGGACTGGCCTTGTGGGAGCCTAGTCTATTTGGATGCTCACCTTCCTAGACCTGGATGGAGGGGAGAGGACCTTGGACTTCCCACAGGACAGGAAACCCTGACTGCTCTTAGGACTGGAGAGGGAGAGGGATGGGGGGCAGTAGGAAGGAAATGGGAGGAGGGGAGGAGGTGGAAATTTTTAATAAATAAAGAAAAAGAAAAAAAAGATCCTGGAATTCTGACGCCCAATGGCAGGACAAGAAAGTAAGCTAAGTTTACAATGGGGGCAGAGAGAAGGAGTGGGTGGGAAGAGAGGAAGGTAGTGGAGGACGTCTTCACAGTCTGCTGACAGGCATGGCAGCTTCTCTGGAAGCACCCTCACAGGCACACCCAGAAGTGATGCTTTCTCTTCTTCAGGAATCCCTTAGTCCAGGATATTGACATTTGAAATTAATCACCAGACTTGTTTTCTTGAACCCATTGTAACATTGCAGTATATGTTTTGACGTGACTAATATATTGCATCAAATTTCCCACATAAATCTTTTAAAATACAGCTCGGTTTTCAAAATATTTTTACAATGTGAATAGTGATAAAGAGATCACAATGGCTATAATAAATTCAGAGTCTGAATATATGCTAATGAAAACATTCTGGGGGAGATATAGTTTGAGTTAAGCTACTTTCATCAGAGTTCTGCCAATTAAATGCCCTGGTTTTATTGGTAGGAAGCAATTATGTGTCTCTTACAGAAAATTACTTACAAGTCTTAGCTACTCAGGAAGTCTGAGGCAGGAGGATTGCACATTCAAAACCAACCTGGGAAACTTAGACTGTATCAGACTAAAGTGAAGCACGCTGAAGATGTTAGCTTAGTGACAGAGCATTCGTTCAAGATGTGTAACACCTGGACTCCCTTCCTGGTATAGATTTGTAAACAGCATCAATGGTGTTTCAGATGTTACAAAAAGAAAATTTTCTAAGCATAGATTATAAAAGAATATAAACTATTTCTCTATTTGTATTTTATTTTTGTTTTACCCAATGTAGTCACTTTATGATGATATGTACACAAACCCATATATAATTATATTTAGACAAAATATAGTATGTACATTAGAAGATGGGGAATAGAAAATGAAGATACAACATGGAAAAAGTCAAATTATAGTGGGGGATGGACAGGATCAAAACTGTATAATACATGAAGTTTCAAAGAAGAAACAAAAATATTACAACAAAATGAAGCTAAGACATACAAGAAAGTGCAGAGGTGGCCATTGTGAAGCTTAGTGAGTTGATCTCCAGATGACAAATCAGTAGTGAAGTGAACAGAATGTTCAATACGCTTTCATTCTGATACTTGCTACATGGCCTGCATGTGTTCCAATTCTAACCATCTTCAGAAACTGACTTTCATGTAAGAATCACTGCATGGTATGACGTCACCGTTCCAGAATTATACACCATATCAGTGGTTCTCAACCTTCCTTAATGCTGCAATCCTTTAATACAGCTCCTTATGTTGAGAGGATCCCTAACCATAGAACAATTATTGTTGCTACCTTAGAACTGTAATTTTGGGACTGTTATGAATCATAATGTAAATATCTGTGTTTTCCAAAGGTCTTAGGTAACCTCTGTGAAAGGGGGCGTCTGACCCCTAAAAGGGATTGAGAACCACTGCATCAGAGTCATGTGTTCAGTAATAATGTTTCAGTCAACAATGGGCTTTGGTCAGGTGTGCTGGTACATATTTGTGATCCCAATAAAAGATGTGCAGTTCAAGGTCATCCTCAGCTACACAACAAGTTCAAGGCCAACCTGGCTGTGTGAGCTCCACTCTCAAAAAGAAACAACTACATGTCAGATTACATGTGGCATAGCCTATGCCTCTAGTTTAGAATGTCACTGTGACTGCCTCGTGGCCAAAACACAAGACCCAAGATGTTCTGAAGGGATGTGTTTAAGTAGACTTTCTCTGAACTGAGAGTGAACATAGGCTGACTGTCTCCTGGGTTTTCAGAAAGACCAAAAGAAAGAAATCATCTAAAAGTTTAGTGCTTTGCTGTGTGTATGTATGTGTGTGAATGTGTGTGTGTATGTGTGTGAATGTGTGTGTGTGTATGGTGTGTGTGTGTGTGTGTGTGTGTGTGTGTGGAATGTGTGTATATATGTGTATAGCACAAATAGTTAAAAAAAAAACCCAGAGACAGATATTGGGGTTTGACCTAAAACCCAGAAAAACAAAGTTGCCAAGCCACTAGAGAAGTCTTACCTCTACCAAGGCTGGATGACCACAGACTAAGTAAACAAAGCAGACAGACCCTCTCTTCCCATTTTATATTCCTTCTAGTGCTGGGATTAAAGATGTGCAACTCCCTAGTACTAGGATTAAAGGTGTGATCCACCACCACCTGGATTTATTTCTGCATTAATCTTCTGTAGCTCAGGGAGGCCTTGAATTTGTAGGGATCCTTCAGCCTCTGTCTCCCAAATCCTGGGATTAAAGGTGTGTGGCCTTACCTGATCTCTAGTGGCTTTAGCTTTTCCTCTGGTCTTCAGACAAGCTTTAATTGTTAAAACATAAATAAAATATCACAGTGTGTGTGTGTGTGTGTGTGTGTGTGTGTGTGTGTGAGAGAGAGAGAGAGAGAGAGAGAGAGAGAGAGAGAAATGTTATAGGATGCTCCTTCTAGAGGACACTTTTTTAAATCAAAATGCTTCCTCAACCTTCTTTCAAAATTTGGCCTAAAATCAAATGGTCCTGGTTAAAGATCTCTGCCTTGAGATTCCTCTTCAAAAGTTCCCATTATCACCACATTCTGTATCTGGGAAAAACAGATGGAGCAAGGTGCACAATGCAAAATCACCTTTTCTTCTGTGTAACAGAATATTTACTATGGAAAAAACATCTTATTTTGAGAAAGTGCATAAAAGGGTTATACCTTTCCAAGATGTTTTAGATTTACATATGGCAGAAACACCATTATTAATATCAGCCTTCAAAAAAGTGGCATTGTTTTGGTCACAGATCTATATCCTGAAGTATGTAAATATTGAAAAGCTTTCATATTCTGCCTAACACAATTTAAAAGTTTGTAGCCGAACTCTATAACTTATAAGAGAAGCTAACTTTTTTAATATACATGACTATTCACCCATAAATTTTTTATATTTGCGAACCAAACTATGTAAATTTAGAAGTCCAAATATATCAGAAATCTAGGCTGGCTGCAATGTGTTCCCCTTCTTCCCACCATACCCCATGCTTTGGCTGTTACGCACAGAAGTTCACTGGTTTGACTTAGTTACATGTGCACTGCAGAAAATACTTTCTCCTGGTAGTCTGGATTACTTACTCTTGAGAAAACATCTTCTTGTTCCCTCCCTCCTCGGTCCCAGTTTCTCTTCCCTTCTGAGGTTTCAGATTCCTCATCAACTCTCCTGCCTTTCCACATCCCTACTAAGGAACTGTGTGAGTTGGGCTTCGCCTCCAGCTGGAACAGATACTGTCAACCTCCCTCCCTCAGTAACCAGGAAGGAGACTAGCTCATTCTTCTTTCCCATGTCACAAGGCAAGAGATCTACTAAATTAGGGAACTTGTAGCAGCCCAACAGTCGGACCTACTGGGGGATTCGTGGCTCCTTTGAGATGAGAGGCTGTGTAAGAGCGCAGACTTCCTAAAGGAGACCGTCAACAGGATAAAGTACGCCGACAATGGTGTTGGTGGGTAAAATGGTGGGTAACAGTAACCTCAGTACAACTACATCTAAAAGGATGGGAAGATTCAGACAAAAAGAAGAGAAACTGTATTCCCAGAGAACGGGTGGCAGGAATTAAGAAAGATGTGTTTAGGAAAACAAACAAACAAACAAAAAGAACAGAGGAACAGGTACCTATTCCGGGAAATGCGAAGCCATTGTCAATGCCAATCCTAGCTGGGGCTGGGGGAGAGGACCATCAACAGCAATATAAGGTAAGCACGAAGTCACACTAGCAGCTTCAGGGAAAAACAAGGGTTTTACAAACTTTAAACCCAGAACAAGCACTGCATACTTCATATGAAAGTGACTCCTCCACGGCAGGCTAGTTTTGAAGAAATCCATCACAATGGTCACCCTCTCTGGGTGTGCTGAAGCCAGGTGTCACCTTAAAAGGGGGCCTATTCTTTGAACTGGTCCGTTCTGGGGATCAGGAAATATGAGAAAATTACAGTTGAAAGTCTCTGGGGATGCCTGTTGCAGGGTCTTAAGTGGAGAGGCCACAGGAAACACTCGCGGAGCAGGGAAAGTCCTCTGAGGACCTGCTGAGAACTTTAAGAAACAGTGGGGAGCTAGCTTGGGCAGTAGAGGTCACTTCTGTGATGCGCAACAAGACCTCTCATTAGTGGCTTACTGTGGAGGCCGTGTCTGAGAGCACCGAGATGCAGGCTGGCAGATGGCTTCGCTCCCGTGACTGACCTCCTCCCACGTAGAGCTCAGTGGTGTGTTTGCTCACCCCACACTTCGAGGCATTCAGAGAGATGTTACAGCGCGGACATTCGACACACCCCCAGGTACAGAGCAGAGGACTCCGGAGAGAGTGAGCATCAGCACGGCTCACAACCGCGAACTCCTCGAGTACAGTATCCTGCGTGCAAGGGGTGGATGTGCAGCTGCCTGCGACAGCATGCCCATAATTGACAGGCAGAAAACACTCTGCCGGGACTCCGTATACACAGATATGACAACAGAAGGACTCAGCTACAGTCGTCAGCACCCATTCCTAATGGATTCAGTATTAAGCACCTAGAAAGAAGTTTCTCTAATCCGAATACATCAGCTAATAGGAAGTTTCGATCTTGCTTCTCTTTTCTTCCATCCCGCCTTAGTTTTTACTCTCCGACTGATTCCTTCACTCTCACTCTCCTTCTCTTTTCTTTCTTTCTTTTTGTTTTTCAAGGCAGGGTTTCTCTGTGTCACTGCTCTGGCTGACCTGGAACTCACTTTGTAGACCAGGCTGGCCTCAAACTCCCAGAGATCTGCCTGCTACTGCCTCCGTAGTGCTGGTATTAAAGGCTTGCACCACCACTTCCCGGCTTCTCATTCTTTTTCTTGTTCTCATTTTTGTTCTTTCTTAATTTTACTTCTTCCACTTATCCTTCCCAACTCCTCGATTTATTATTTTAGTATGACTTTTACCTGTATTGGTTTTTAACTTTTTAGTTTACCTCATGTTATTCTGCCCTCTTCTTTTCTCTTGTTAGCATTGTTTATTAAAAGGCATTTTATTTAATATATAATATTTCCCATAGACTCAAGTATTGAGTATTTGTGCCCCCCCCACACACACATACACACAGTGCTGTTTGGGAAGGTTCTGGATGTTATGGACTATCCTATCCCTTTAAGAGACAAGCCCTGCCCACTCCCCCCACTTCTGATGAGGCAACGGGATCTTCTGCATGAGTAGGCTCTCTCTTTTTTTTTCTCTCTCTCTCTCTCCCTCTCTCTCTCTCTTTCTCTTTCTCTCTGTCCCATCCAACTTCTGAAGAAGGGGCTGCTGCCTCTTCTTCCCCCCCCCCTCTTTCTCTCTATATTTCTCTCTCCCTCTCTCCTTTCCCTGTCCCATCCCTAACCCACGAAATAAACTATACCCACAGTCTCTGCATAGCCTGTCTATCTGTCTCTCACTTGCTGAGGGCTACTGTAGCTCTGCCTTGGGTCTCAGGTCATCTGCTGTGGCTCTGCTGCAGGCAGTGGCCCACTTAGTGCCTTAGCTCACTGCCTGGGACCCACCGCCCCTCATGGCCCGCTGCCGCCCCTCAGAGAATGGTGCCGCTTTAATGGGAGCCTAAACCCTTGTACTGGAAACTTGAGATAAGGCCTAAGCAAAGGCAACAGGCCACTACTAGGGACTTGTTTTGGTGGGTTGTACCTTGTCCCAAGCCCCTCATCTCATTGCTTTGCGCTTTACCTACCATGAGCCATAACACATGCTTCTACAGCTACGTCATTCCGTCATTCTGTTCCCCGAGTCTCAGATGCCTCTGAACTGTGAGTCTGCTAGCACTTCCTCCCTAAGTCGTTCTTTCTGGTACTTTTGCCACAGTGATGGGACACTAACTAATTTCTGTGTCTGAAGGAGGTGTTACTGCCATTTGTTTTCTTTCTTCTGAACAGCACTGGGAATTGAGCCCTTAAGAGAAGTCCAACCACTAAGAAGACCTTTCAATAACATTCTAGGTGTCTTGTCCTCTGTTCTAACAGATGCACACATCTCAACTTTAAAATGCACATAAAATGGCTAATGTCACTCATTCTTGTCGTTGGAGTTGGCTAATTTGATCCCAGCTGCTCATCCTTATAGTTGGAGCCCGCTTGTTTATCCCGAAATAACCACATCGAAACTGTATTAATTAAATCAGTACTTGGCCTATTAGCTCTAGCTTCTTATTGGCTAGCTCTTACATATTAAATTAAGTCATTTCTATTAATCTGTGTATCACCAAGAGGCTGTGGCTTACTGGGTAAAATTCCAGCATCTGTATCTAGCAGGGCTACATTGCTTCTCACTGACTCCACCTTCTTACTCCCAGCATTCAGTTTAGTTTTCCCCGCCTAGCTCAACTCTACCCGATCACAGGCCAAGACAGATTCTTTATTCATTAACCAATCGTATTCACAGAATACAGAGGGGAATCCCACATCACATCCTAACAGATATGAGCATCTCAACGTTAAAACACAAGAAATATGGGGCAAACAAGATGATATTACTTTTCTGCATACTCATAGCTCTTAGGTAACAGAATCCAAACATAGTAGACTAGAAAAAATGTTGGACAAGGAATTTAAAGTTAACAATGACTTCAAGCAATATAAACAACAGCTGAATGGGTTAAAGATACAAAATATTAAAAAATCAATAGAGAGATTCTGAAATAGAAACAAGTAGACATTTTGGAAATTAAAGCTCAATAAATCAAATTTGAAAATATACTTGAAAATCTCATCAATAAATTAGATCAAGTAGAAGGAAAAATATCAGTGCTTGAAGACAATACAGACAAAAAGAAATTATGACAGGAGCACGGCAGGAACTACATGGCTTGGCTAAGAAATGAAAACTACAAATAATATAATAGAATCAGATGGAAAAACCAGGATATAGGACAAGGACTGAGGGAAGCCCATTTCATAAAATAATACCAGAAAGTGTTTTAACTCTTGGGAAATATATGGAAATCCAGAGGCAGAAGAAATTTAAAAAAGAATTTTTCCATTACCATACTTATAATTGCCAAGCACATAACAGCAATAACAATAATAATAATGAAACCTATGAAAGTCAAATGCCAAGCCATTTATAAAGCAAAAGCATCAGCATAGCTGCAGATGTCACAATAGTAACTTCAAAGCTAAGGAGAATCATGTTTTCCAAACTGTGGGTGGTGTCACCTCTTCCTGGAGTGTTGGTTTGTCAGATTCTACCTGTCTTTTTGTGATTCTGAAATGCAAATTGATATCATTCTTTTTGCGTCTGAAATTTTTTAACCATGTCTATAAAAACTAAAAACCTGGTAGAGATTGCCCCCTTTTCTCTCAGTGTTTCTTCACCCAAGAAATAAAAAACATGTAGAGGTAACATACATGAGTTAATTATTTTTTATCAGATCTTAGAAGTCAGATTTTTTGCTTGCTAAAAGGTTTAATGGGACTTAACCCCAAAATAAATGTTGATACCAAATCACAGAACCAGCGAAACAGAAAATTCTCAAAGGAAACAGTGCTGATTATTTTTTATCGTAAATGCCACATAACCTAAGTCACATGGGAAGAGAGAATTGGGGCATTTCCTAGATAATACAGAGTATACACATTGAAGGAGTAAACAAAATTAACAAATACCTAAACTAATGAAAAGAGAGAGAAAACCCAGATAAGATAAATACAATTAGAAATGATAGGGGGCATATTTTTTATAAATACCCATCCAACCCTAACAAAGGTTAATAATAGTTTGAAAATTTATATGTCAAAATATTGTAAAATATTGAAGAATAAAATTGGCCAAGATGTTACATAAAAATCAAAATAATCCTATAGCAGTCAATGAAACTAAAGTAATAATAAAAATTCCCCAGCAAAGAAAAACCTCAGAATTGGATTGCTGACATCTGAATTCTATCAGACTTTTAAAGACGAAAACTAATGCTTCTCAAAATATTGCATAAAATACTGCAAATGGATGGAAAGAGAATTTCCATGCTCATATGACAAATCAGTATTAATTACCCTAATACCAAAGCCTAATAAAGACATAACAAAAAAAGAAAATTATAGGCCAATTTCTTTGATGAACTTAGACAACAAGAGCCAATAAAATACTTGCAAATCCAATTCAACAATATAACAAGAGTTGACACTATGGTCCAAGGGTGGTTCAATATTTGGAAATCAATAAGTATAATACAGCACATATATTGACTCAAAGATAAACATTGCATGGTCATCTCGATTGGTACATAAAACTCATTTGCTGTCAAATATTCTCTCAAGATAGAAACTCTGCGCTCAAAGGTTAAAAGTGTTTGGGACTTTCACAGAGCATCCAAGCTCAGTTTCTAGAACCCTTTTTGGGGATTTCACAATATCTGGTTTAACAACCACCTATAACTCCAGCCCCAGGGAATCATTCTGTCTGGCTGCTCCAGGCACACACATGTGCATGACAAATCCTCACACAGACACACATTCACATGAATTTTAAAAAGGTCTGTCAATTTATATGGAAGAATCTCATTCAACAAATAAAGACTGCTTATGACAAACCCATAGTCAATATTATACCAAATGAGGAAAATCTATAAGCATTGCTTATATCTCAAATACTTATGTCTCAAATGAAGAAAGAGACAAAGGCACCCACTCCCCCCACTCTTACTTAATAAAGAACTTTAATTTAGCTACAGAAATCAGGCAAAAGAAAGAAGAAAGGCATACAAACAGGAATGAGGAAGGCAAGTCATCCCTGAGTGCAGATGGTTTAATTCCAGACGTTGTGAAGACTCCACTAGATAACTCTTAGATCTGATATGTAGTAATATTATCTAAAACCAACATACAAACATTAGCTTTTCTCTTCTCCAGTAATAAACATACTAAGATTCAATGGAGCAATCTCATTTATTGGAAATTCAAAAATTTAAAAATGCATTGAAAAATTTAAAAATGCACCTAATGAAATACTTATAAAGTACTAAAGGGTGTTCTGAAATATGACACGGAGAGATGAAAAGACCTTCCAAGATCGTGGGTAAGAAGAATTAATGTTGCTAAAACGGCCACATCACCAAAAGTGACTGTTAGATTTAATGCACTTCATTTCTAAACACCAGTGACACTCTTGATTAAACTAGGGGGAAAACAACCCTGAAATCCATCCAGATGCATTGCTTGTTTGCACACATCTGCAATCCTAGAAGAAGGAAGGAAAGTGAGTTCAGGGCTAATCTAGGCTGCATAGCAAGAAGCTATTTAAAAATTTAAATTCTTATGAAAGCATATAGCATGATCAGTAGCCAAAGAAATCCCGAGCAGAAAAGGTAATGTTGGAAGTTTCATACTGTTTTGAGTTTTATTATCAAAGCCTACTAAGGAAAATAGCATGATATTGTAGGGAAAACAGACACATAGACCAAAAGTATTAAATGGTAGCAAATACAGCAAACTGAATCTCAATACAGGTGGCAGCTTTAAAGAAAAGACAACCTCTTTTACAAGTGCTGATGAACAAACTGGACACCCGCCTGGAAATTATTGAAGCTATATCCCTGTTTCTTAACCTATTAAAAACATAATGGACTCACAGAGGCCTTAATGTAAATGTTGGACCTGAAGAGAACAGGGACTGGGAAGCAGTGCCAAGATATTGGAACAGGCACTGGTTTGCTGAGTAGACTCCAAATGGGCCTGGATTTAAAAGCAAGAACTGACTTCAGAGTATAAAGCTATTGCATCCCAAAGACATAACCTGAAGAGACAAGCTACAGAATGGGGGAAAAATTTGCTTGTCACTTATTCTGGCAGAGAACCTATATCCAAAGTCTACAAAGAACTTCAAAGTGTTAACAGCAAAAGAATAAGTAATCTAGTCATCAAATATTCTAAACAGGCATCTCTCAAAAGAAATATAATGCCAAATAAATACACGAACACTATTTAATATTTTTTAGCCACCAGTAAATGTAAACAAAAACTGAGATTTCATCTTGGCACATTCAAATACAGCAAACTCTAAATGGAGAGGGTGTGGAGAAAAATGGAAGATGTCGTTATCAGATAGGATACATTGTTGGTGGGAACATGAATTAAGACGGCCTTTTTCGAAATCAAGATGGTGCTGTCTTCCAAAGCCAAAAGTAGAAGTGTCATGTCATCCAGCTATTCCACTCCTGAGTAAACACCTAAAGGAAACAAAAGCATCTTACCAAGGAAACCCGGGTAGCCATGCTTATTTTTGTCATTATTCATGATAGGCAAGCTGTGGACTCGTCCTCACCCATAGGTAGATGAGTGCCTACAGAAAGCATGTGTGAATATAAACAATGGAATTCCATCCCACCATTAGGAAAGGCAAAATCCTGTCATTTGCATCAAAATGAATAACAAGAGGTCACCATGTTAAACAAAAAGACAGATCCCATATTTTCCCTCATATGTGAAGCTATGAAAATAAAGGCAACCAGAAAGCCATAGAGGGTACCCGAAAAGGGTGAGGGGCCCCGGGAAGTGAGGAGAAAGAGGTTTTAGGAAAGATGGGTACAGCAAAGCATGTATAAAATGTCACGGTAAAACCATTAATGTGCATGTACGGTGTATACATTAATAACTATCACATGCATTAATGATTACACTGTGAAAGGAAACAGTATCACAATTATTATCACACAGTTTAGGTGAAAAACAAAGGGGGAAAAGTCCCCCAACCCAGAAAGGAAAACATGAGCAGATGATGTTAGGAACTTAAATAATCCAAGGAGACTAAGTTGGGGTTCTCTCTGGTATTTGTCTTACATTTCAGCTCTCCTCATGCCAATTAGTACCTTTCATTCTTAACAGAAGCCATCTTTAAATTTTTATGTACCCAAATAAATTTTAGGGACTTGTTTTGTTACTTTTCATGAGAAATATTTTAATTTATGCTCCCCTTAATATTTTGTAAGAATTAACCAGGAGAAACATGATTCTCGACAGAGTAAGGGATTTTTTTTAAGTTCTTTATATGCAAATAATGTCATTAGCTTGAATGCTTAGGTGAACACACACTTTAATAATCATTAGAGCCTTACAAAAATAAATTAAAATCCACGACTTCCAATTTCTATCAACCTGACTACAACCCTGGGAAATTCACTTCCTCATTCTGTCTCAATTTAGACATTTATAAAACCAATTTAATAATATTCTTAATTTGCTGCTAATGTCAGTAGGAAACTTAATTAATGTCAGTAAACTAATTTTCTTTGGTTAGAGATTAGATAATTATGAATTACTATAGTCTTCCTAATTTCCAAAGTAATTTAAGATGTTTAAATGATTAAATCTACAAACTTTTAAATGGCCTTTATTTAAATTTAATTAATCACAAGACATTTTATTTTTGAAAGCATATATTTGGCTTTTTGAAGCCAGAAACTCACATTGGATTAGTCAAATTACAGTAAGTGGCCTGTCGTAAGTGTAAAACCAGTTCTTTCCTCATTTCTTACATGTATTCATTGCTTCCTCTCCTAATTTCACTAAAAATGAATATAATCAGTAGAACTAAGGATGTGCACTAGTGTGTAAACACACACATATCAGGTATATGTAAATGATATTATAATGCTGGTCTCAACCTGGTTTTGTTCCTTCAGATACGGCGTGGGTGTTTATATGTTATCTGGCAGGGTCGGAGAAGTGTCATCTAGTCTCAGTCAGTGTGTAATGGAGGTGAACTTCATTACAGAAGTGTAATCAATGAAAACAGATCAAAGGAAGTCGGATCAGTGGTTAGGTGTGTAAGAAGGGATTGCAAATTACCGTTTATCTTTTCTTTCAATGATATAACGAGTAAAAAATTGAAAAAAAATTAAGAAAGGAGATCATTGTCTGCAAAAAAGGAAGACATTCTTTCCTATTATTCTGGAAATAATATTATCCTATATTCTTTTTTACCCAATGCATTTTCCTCACTTCCTTTTATGTCCCCAAATGATCAGGTTTCCTTCTGAGACAAGGTAATATGTAGAAAACAACCTCGAAATTATCTTTTCACAAGAGATGACATAAAATATCAGTGCAAAAAAAAAAAGATAATCCGAGAGTGGGGAAATTATGTCAGGGGGTTTTCTCTTGCTTTTTCATTGAGTCAGAAATTGTCAGTCCATGAATGGAGTTTCCTGGCATCCTGGGAAATGACCCAGGGCCATTTGCAAAGTCTGCCTTTATGTACAGAAGCACTCTTTCTTCCAGGATGTTGCACATCCCACACGTGAGGCGAGCCCATGCCCAGCTCCGTCCGGAGTGGCTGGGTATACTTGCTGTCCTGCTCTCTGCTCGTTTCCTTGGCCATTAACCCAGCTCCATGTTATTCTGCATTAAATCTTCATCTAAGTGTTTGCTGGTGCTTTCAAAGGAATACAACTTCTACTTGGATCTTGATGGTCCACACAAAGACTCTGTTGTCCATTGTCATTCTTTCCTATAAGACTTGCATGACGCTGAAACTGTGTGTTCCAATCAGAGTGTTGGAAGTCTCTGACGTTAGCCTGAGCAATTTTGTACTTTATGAAAGATAGAGGTGTCAGAACACTAAAGTAAAATTATTTAAGTTTACATTAAGCAAATACACAGAACAGAATGAGAAGATGAGAAATGGATATGAGAAGAGACGGACATGGCTCTAATCCATTGGGCAGTGAGGAAGGCACACACTTACATAACAACATGGGAGACAGAGAGAAAAGGACATTAGAGAGAGAGTCCAGAAGAAAGGCTGTAGTCAGAGGCACTCCCAGTATTAGAATGAGGGACCAGTGGGATTGAGGTGGCAACCCCAAGTGCAAGGTCGTAAGCACACGGATATGTTAAAGATGGGGAACCATGCAGGTGAGAGAGGGAAGGAAAAGACTTGAATGCAAGAATCCACAAATGGCTCACATGAGCAGGGAGGAAGCATGGAGGAAAGAAGCTCACTGTGAGAGGAGGAAAGGGTGGAGAGGTCAGACTCAAGACAGGAAGGAGCAGAAAGGATTCCAGCTGGTGTTCTCAAGGATGGAGACCTAGAAGGATGGGAACAGAGTGGGACCACTGAGTTTTCCATAAGGAGCGAAGACCACCTGGAGAGATCTCCCAGCCTTCGCTTTCCATAGCGCTGCTTTCCTCTGTCATGAGGAACCGCAGGTGACAGTGAAGACGCATCCAGCACTCATGGGCCCTGCCCGTTCTCTCCACCTTTGTTCTGTTTCCTATTTGTCTCTTGAGCTTGGACTGTAAACCAACATCTGGGAACCTCGTTTGTTCCTAAGTTTTCTGAAATGCTGGGTACCTGGTGTCTAGATGGCAGAAGGTAGACATATGTAAAGCTAAACGTTTTTCAAAGTGCAGTCCCTGGTTGTTATAATTCCAGGTACGCTTTCTGAAAAATGTTCTTTATCAGAAATGAGTGGTTATCTTTTACTTACTCAGATGCCAAGTGACCTGTTCTAGTGGCCATTGACGTCAGATAACTGAGAAGCCTCTTTTCATTTATCTTTCTCTATAATAAATCCCATCGCCCATCAGGCCATTTCTGTATACTCTATTGTCTGCCTGGAAATGCGAGCCAGAAAACACAGAAAGGAAGCCAGCAGCCCTTACCTTGTGGAGTTTTAAAATCACCTGTCTTCTACCAAAGGAAGTGGCTAGTCCTAGCCTGGCTTGCTGTAGGTCCAGGGCCGTGGCTCTACCCTGCTTTTGCCATGATATTTTGCTCCAGGACGGTAGATTGCCAGAAACCGTCGGGATTTGTTTTATGCCCACAGCTAGATTTACTGTTGAGGCTTATATGGACTCTTTGTATTGCATCTTCCTACAAAATGTTAAGATAGACAATACTGTTAATAATGTTGAGCAACGTCAATCTTCCCCTTGACTTTCTAATATCATCTCCTCCCAAATCACATTTTCTTCCTGTCGGTTGGTCCTGAGACCTTGGGCACCTTTGAATATAGCTGAGGAGAAGTTAAGTCATGGATATAAGAAATGGTTGCCATGTCATTTCCAATCGTTCTTGCACGGGAAGAGTTTCAAGGAAGACTTCTAGCAACCACTTTCATACCAATGCCCCATTAGGAAACAGGCACAAAGGCCCCAGTGTAATACAAATAAACCCAAAGCCTGTAGAACAAGCCTCACAGCTGGCCTGCTGCCAAGGCTGACAACCTGAGTTCGATCCCCGGGACCCACATAAAAGAAGGAGAGAACTGATTCTTTCAACTTACCCTTGGACCTCTGACTAGACTTGTGATATGGGATTCTCATACTCACCCACACATACAAATAAGTAGATGCAACAAAACGAAGAGAGATAATTGACAGTGGTTTCTCCATATTTGACAGCAATCCTAAAGCTCGCATGACATGGACAACAGTGAATTATGATGCCGGGAAAGGAAAACCTGTCTAAGCAGCCAATGAATTTTGAAAGGGATAAATTTCAAATATGCTGAAAAGATGGAAAGCTTTTCCAGTCTCCTTTTTGAAAAGGACACCACAAGGCACTCATCACCTGAAGTGTCAATCAAAATATATGCCTCCAAAAACTGGAGGGAAAATATATAATAAGAATATAAAATATACAATAATTGAGTTCACTGAATTAAAATATTATATTTTCTGCATTTAGTCATGCTGATACCACCAGTTTTGTGAATGTGCAGTCCATACAGTTGGAAAGAGCCATGTTCACGGGGGTATAGGTGTGGAGATTCTGCCAGAGAGATTTCCCTATTGAGAGCAGCAATACACTTTGGACAGGGGACTCTGCAGCTTTATTTTGCCCTAAGTTCTTCAAATGATGTAGGTGGTCCCGGCAGTGACTTCCTCAGCGGGGATGAGAGAGGAAAAGAAGCAGGAAAAGTTCAGTGCCTGAACAAGGTGAGAAATGACAAGCTGTGACTGTAGGAATATTTCTCAACTTTCTAAAATTTACAATTATTTGTGATTTCTCATTCTGAATAATTGTACACTTTTATACGTGATGCTGACTTCAAAAGTGGGTCTGTCTTTGCTTTAAAAAAAAAAAGAAAGAAAAGAAAGCCCGTGTAGCTGTGTGACCATCCAATTCTGTAAAACCTCCATCCACCATGGAACACGTCCTTCAGGCCTCTGCCACCCGGAATGGAGTGACTGCTGGCCACTGCCACACAGACTCTGCTGCCTTCTCCTTCTGCTTCGCTTGCCATCGTCTCTAAACTTTTCAGCGCTTCATGTTCAAATAGGCTGAAAAGAAGAAAGAGGTTGGAAAAACACAACTTTACGCATTCCCATCATTTGCTAGGAGTTAAAAAGCTCCAACCAGACATGGAAGAGAAGGGGATTTGAGTGCTGTTCGCACTGAGAGACTATGCCTTCATTTCCAACCTCCACTTCCACAAGGTGGTGTTAGTACCAGCCTGGTGACATCCTTGTCTTGGCTCCTGAGCACCTTTCTGATGGGCGTGGTCAACCGGTAATTAGACTTAACCAGACCAATTCAAAAACAAGGAATATAATTTAATAATTGGAAAAGGAGAAACTCACACGACCGGGGTCCAGCGAGCACCACGCGCAGCAGAGAGAGAGAGAGAGAGAGAGAGAGAGAGAGAGAGAGAGAGAGAGAGAGAGAGAGAGAGAGAGCCCAGCAGAGAGAGAGAGAGAGCCCAGCAGAGAGAGAGAGAGAGAGAGAGAGCCCAGCAAGGGCACCTGGATCCCCAGGTCTTTTTTCCCTGGCCCCAGGCGGCCACACCCTAGCCTGAGCTTCCCCATCACCTTTCAAGGGATGGAAAGATGATTCTCTGCCGTGAATTCCCCTCACTCTTTTCTTCGACTCCACTGCGAGCTTGCCAGGGTCACAAAGTGGGAGCTGGTAGACTGCCCAGTAATTCAGCTTCTGGAAGGGGTGGGTGCTGGCAAGGGGAGCCAAGGCTCTGCTCCTTGTGACCTTTAGTCTATGTGTGTCGCTCTCTCCATAGACGGGAGTGACAGCCCTTAAATTCAATCTTCCTTTGGTAGAGCGCTCTCCTACGACCCTATTTTAAGGCTGGATTCACATATAATTTTCACTTTTATTAAAAGGCGAGACTGTTTTCTTAAGCTAGTCATATCTGAATGCTACGCATAACCCGAAGAACTGTGTCTTGCTAGGTCTAATAAGCTTTCGCCTACATTTACTGTAATTTGGATGTGCAAAGAAAAGAACATGTAGACAAATGATTAAATGCTGACTAATTTTCTTCAAGGAACGATTACCAACGAATTCTAAGGACTTTGAGAATCAGCCTGTTCATAGTACAGGGAGTCCCTTCCACATGTTAATTTTCTTCTTCTTCTTCTTTTTTTTTTTCTTGGATGGGGTTTGAAATTAGATTCAGATTGCAAATTACAGCTTTGTATGGGCGCCCCACTGCTAGCTAGTGTAATCCTCTGGCTACTGGGGATGAAGCAATTTGGCTTCCCACAATAAGACTGTGGGAGCCTTATTTCCCGCTGGTAGAATAATACGTCTGCAGCCTGAAATGCAGAAATCCAACATTTGCTCTTTGACTGGGTCACCAGTAGGACTACGTGGATCATAAAGAAAACTGGTGTGGAAGAACAGCTAGCTCTCTGCCTGTGTGTTTCTCATGTCTCCAAAAGCTATCCCCCAACTTATTTTATGTGACACTTCAGATCTAGGTCACAAATTGTAATTTCCATTCTATGAAGAAAATTTGACAGCTGGGCATGTGAATACTCACACGAGCGCACGCACGCGTGAGCACACACACACACGGCATTTCTTGTACTCTGACTGATCCATGGAGGATGCTCCAATGCTCCAATGGGCTTTCTCTTCAGGCATATAATGAAGATTCTTTCAGTTGAGGGGGCTGGAAACCCATCACAGACTCTGCTTGATGACAAAACTGTGTGGTGATTAATTGCCGCACACGTACCTTGTTGGACCTTTAGAAATAGAATCCGAGCCAGCAAAGGGGACACAGCTTCCCTTTACAAGCTAAATATATACCGATCGACTGCCTGACTTCACCCTCAGTCACAAATTTCTTTGTCTCTCTAGGCGATGTTTCTTCCAACAGAGACTGTTGGTTCTGTCATGCATCAGCTTTCAAATGAGCTTCCCTCCTTGGAGTTTCTTAGGATGTCCTGGGCAGTTTCAATTAATTTGACTCCTGCTTTTTGGTTACTTGGGGTAGGAGGAGAGGAGAATAAGGTGGAAAAGGAGAACAGATTTCCTAACAGTTTATCAAAATTGTTTTGCCTCGTGTGGTTTGCTGCTGCCCTTTCTGCTGTGTCTGTGGGTGCTTGGAAGCAATTTATGTTGCACTAGGATGGTTTTTCTTTCTGAAGTTTGCATTTGAAATTCAAATCTCAACTGTCAGCAGACCAACTGCGCCTTCTCATACTGCCCTTAGCAAGGTCCCTTATGGCATATCCCTCAAACCAAAAGGTTTTTTTTTTGTTTTTTTTTTGTTTTTGTTTTTTTTGTCCTCAAGCACAGAAGATGCCATTCTAGTTGGTGGGATGAGAGAGAGAAAGATTGAAAATGACAGGCTAAGGCATCTTGTTTTCAGTGACAGGGACTGCTGACAGTCCGGTGCCTCCCATTCAGGTCATTTCCTTTCGAGCCTGTGTACCACTTACTCCATTCTGCTCACCTCTGTGACTGCATTGGCAGCATCTGGATAAAAGAGAATTTAGGATTAGTAACTTCCCAAGAAAACTTCCTCTTTCAGCATCATCATCCCTTGAAATAGGTTGGTGAAAAGCACAGCACCTTTTTGTCTGCTTGTTGAGGCTATGAGGCAGGACCATATTTGGTCCAGACTGGCCTCCAACTTACTAAGTAGCCAAGGCTGACCTTGAACTCACACTCCTCCTGCCTCCACCTCCCAAACACTGATTGCAGACAGGCACCACCACAGCCAGCCCAAATCCTTCCAGAGAACACAATAAAAGTGACCTGAGGCTCTGGATGGCCACAGACATGTGTAGTGTTCTTACCTTTTTTTTTTTTTTTTAATTCTGAGATTGAGTCAATCACACCCTGGGTTTGGGGATACAGGCAAGCACTCTGACGTTGAGGTCTATCCCAGGCCCCACAACAATTTTAAGAATAACTGTATGAAGGGACAGAAAAGATTATTGGGAAGTAAAAGCATTGGCTATTCTTCCAGAAGACCCAGGAGCAATTCTCAGCATCCATATGATAGTTTACAACCATCTGAAACTCCAGTTCCGAGAGACCCATTTCCCTCTTCTAACCTCTGCCAGTACGGGCTTGCACATAGTGCAGACACATACATGTAGGTAAAACACTCATAAACATCAACAATAAAATAATTCTTTAAAAGACTAAATATTAGATATTTCTAAATCTTGTCACCACTTTAGTCAAATTTACCAGCCTAGGTTACTGTATTTGTAATAATCTTGTATAATTCAGCTTTGCAGAAGACTTGAATTTTTTCTTTTAAATTTACTCATGCAAAAGGACTTTTGTACTTCTTAGGCAAGATAGACTGTTAAGAGTCGATGGGACAACCATATGGGAATGACACACAGTATGAACACTTTCCTGATTATATCATGTGACTAAATTTATTTTTCAAGTCTCAAATGAACAAATCTGACACTTCATAAAATGCATTAAAGTATCTTCAGGCATGGATCCATAAAGAGAAATTTTGCAGGCTGATTCCTATGAGTTGTTGGACATGTTCTCTGATGGCAAGCGATGCTCCCTATTATTTATGGTCTGAATCCTTCCTGGGATTTTGGATAATAAGAACTTGAAGAAGCATCGGGAATCATCTGCTACAATTTTTGTTTGCACACAAGAACGTACTGAGGGCCACAGGGTTGAAATTTCATGGTCAGCACTCACAATGGGTTCTCAAAACTGAGCTTTAAAAGCTCTTACATCCCCTGACCCCATCCCCTAAGCATCACTGATAACTCATAAGTATGGGCACATTTTATTTCTGTCTCTTTTAAAAGATTTTTAGATTATTTATGGTTATGTGTGTGTACTATGAATGGAGCCTGTGGAGGCCAGAAGATGTCAAGATGTCAGATCCTGGGGTCAAAAATGAGTGTGGTTACGTGAGTGCTGGCAACTGAACCCATGTCCTCTTCAAGAGCATCGAGAGCTCTTTACCACTGAGCCATCTTTTCAGCCCGATTCTGGTTCTTCAAATCATTTTAGATGGAAAGAAGTATAGGATTAAATCCAAATCACAAAGAAAGATACCTTTCTCCATTCTTTTTTTTCTCTTCCTGGTTACACAAAGAACAATCCTGGGTTTTGACTTAATTTTTCATCTTACTTCTTGCTCATCTTCTCTTTTAACCATAGACAACAGATTTTAGATTTTTCAGTATTCAATCACAAACCAAATTTAACATTAGCTCTCTCTCACTTGCGCTCTCTCTCTCTCTCTCTTTCTCTCTCTCTCTCTCTCTCTCTCTCTCTCTCTCTCTCTCTCTCTCTCTCTCTTAAGAAATGTGTTAGTTGTTTGCTCTTGTGTAAGAAAATTTCTCCAAACATTGGGGCACTTTTATGTCATGTATTAACGATCAGCTGAAAACACCCACTACAAAAAGCATAGAGAATAAATAAAAGGGAAAAAAACAAACAAGCCACCAGTTGCTACTAGACAGGCTTTACCAGATGCTCTTCCGGTAGGCACGGAGGACACATAAATGAAGGGACCTCAGTTGCCAGGCTGGAAGACTGATGGAGACCCAAACAGTGCAGCTTTCCACTTACCAAAACCTATGACACCATTCGTCCTCTGAATTCCTAACCTGTTTGCAACAAAGACCAGAGCTAAGCCCTTAATATGATTTACTTCTCAAAGAAAAACTGACCACTTAATGGCAAGTTGATTACTTTGGATCTCTTTGAGCTTGGAAGGATGTCATTGCCCTCGTGGCGGTAGAAACCTACTCGAGGGGTGATTTTGATGAGTCTTTAAACCTCAACCAGTGCCAATATCTAGTATCTTACACAATGCCGGATCTACAAAACAGGTACTCTCAAAGCATAGTATCTGACTAAGGGCACACTTTCGGGAAATGCCAAGAGTTGGTGTTGTAGCCATAGATATCTGAAGTCAGAGATAAAGTGAACTCAAAAAGTGCATAGAGGGACACATTGTGCATGACCCTTGACCAATCAAGTAAGTCCTGAATTTTATTTTTAAAGTATTCTCATTTTCAATTTACTCGTCCTTCTGTTTTGTGATCATTCCTCTCAACTACATACTTTTCCTTCATTTCCTTAATCCAACCCAGTGATGCTATACCAAGGTGCTAGCTTCCTGGAGCAGAGAACAAGGCATATCTAAGCAGAAGATGAATTGATACAGGGGTAAATGGAGGCTGTCACACACTCATCGCCTACTTCAAAGCAAAAATGGAAAAGTATGACCATGACCTCAGATTGGGTCTCATGCTGACCTTCAAGAACCAGCATCATAAAGTTAAAGGACTCTTTCTAGGGTCAGGACAGAAGTGCTTGCTTGGAGGCAGCAGTCTGAAAGCTGGTCTTGGGCTATGTCAGAAAGCTAGCAAAACAGGAGGCAATAAGTGAGCCAGAAAGTGACATTCCTCCACAATTTCTGTTTAAGGCGTTCCTACCCTTCCTCCCCTCGGTAATGGGCCCTTCCATCTTCTAAGCTGCTTTTAGCCAAAGTTTTAGCATAGCAACAGAACAAAACTGCAGTTCTTATCTGATGGAAAGATATTTAACCACCATTCTTGTTTGTCTGTCTTTAGTGTGATAAAAACACTGACTAAAAACAACTTTGGGGATGAAATGGTTCATTTCATCTCATAGACTAGAGTCCATCATCAAGGAAATCCAAGGCAACAACTCAAGGCAGCAACCTGCAAGCCAAGACCATGGAAGAATGCCGCTTACTGGATTGTTTCCTTTGGATTACTTGCCTATTTCATTATTTATTTTTTTACGTGGCCCAGGACCATCTGTACAAGGATGGGACTTCCCAAATTAGGCTAGGCTCTTCCACGTTAATCAGGAACCAAAAACAAAAATAAAAAAGCCCCCCACAGGTCAATATGATAGAGGCAATTCCTCAACTGAAATTCTCTCTTACTGGGTTTGTCAAGTTGACAGCCAAGACTAGCCATGACAACTATTACAAATTATGGCATAGATAGATGATAGACAGACAGAGAGAGAGAGAGAGAGAGAGAGAGAGAGAGAGAGAGAGAGAGAGAGAGAGAGAGAGATTGTTTTGGACACAAAGAGAGCTTAACACAATAGATTAAGGGAACAAACAAACAATAAGTCTGAAAGCAAAGCAAAATGAATGAGGCTTTCCTCCCCCCCCCAAAAAAAATTACATGTGTCATTGACTGACACAGAAAAAGCAGAAAGAACACAAAATTCACATAGTTATCGCACAATGAGTTTTCTAGTGACCCCTCCGGGTACACTTGCAAAACTTCTATGGAATATAATCTGTCAGGTTCATGTGGTAAGGACTTGGTTTCCAGACAGTGGTACTGTTTTAGGAAGCTGTGAAAACTTAGAAGGTAGAACCCAGCTGAAAGAGACAGGCCAGTGAGGCAGGCCTTTGAAGCATACACCTTGTTCATGGTGTCCTGTCTATCAAGAGGCAAGCTGCTTTGCTTACTCCATCTTCCTCCTGCCTCTATGATGTTCAGCAACACTTCAAGTCTAGGGCCATGGAGCACTGCCCTTATATGTAAACAAACCAAAACCATGAGTTAAAACTCTTTATTTCTTTAAAATTTCTCCTCTTGTGTATTTGTCACAGGGATAAAAACTAACATAATTACTTTCTTAAGGCCATAAAATATAATTATTATCAGGAAAATATTATCACGATATTGGAAGTATCTTGACGTCTCCAAACCCAGCCATATGCTGTGTAGCAGAGAATATGAACCAAAGGACATTATCAACTGTATTTTAAGATTCCATCAGCCAGAAGATAGTTAACTATTTTAGATAAATATTATCTCCCTTTTCCTGAATATTCTCAATATGCTCACTGCTATTTCTCAACATTGGCAAGATTATGTAATTTCCTTTTTTACATGTAATCATAACAAAGATGAAATTCCTAGAAACTGAAGTTCTTGCAGGAAGAACGTGTGTCAGTATTCACTCATCTGTTCAACAATTAAGCATTTTAGTGCAATAAGGGAGAGATGAATGAATATGACACCACCTTGCAGAGCACTGCTCTAATGGAGCATGTAAGAAACTAAAGAGATGCTAACACACCTCTGTGGTCCTATCCCTTTTACCAGCCCCTTCCCACAGAGATTTTTTTTAAGCAGAAGCTAAAATAATTTAGGCTTCCTCAGAATCATAGACGAGAAGGTGAGCAACTTCTGATGAATAACGGCAAATGGCCATGAAGTATTATGAAAGGAAGCGAGAACAAGAAATGATGTGAACATCGGATGCCAAGCTTTCTTCTTTGGAGCTTGATAGAGCTGAATCCATCTGAATCGGAATACATTATCCTCTCACATATTTCGGAAGGGTATCACTGGTTCAGTGAAGAGAACTTAACCAGATCCAAGAGGTACCGAATGCCTTGAGATAGCTGTTACCAAATGCCTTCTATTTCCTATCTATTGACCAGGGAGCAAGTACCTGGAAATGATTCGATTTGTAACTATCATCTCTCTTCCTTCCAATATTAAAATACAATAGTATATCCTGTAAAATGCATGTATTTTAACATATGTTTATTCATAATCATCTCGCTAAGTATTTCAAAATCTCAAATGTAAATCTCACCACTGTCTGGACAATGACATTAAAGGGTTTCATGTTCTTATTCAGTTCCCCGCATTGACATTAGTGGTTCATCAATATTAAAGAGGCCTGCAGTATTGTATCAGCTAATCATGCTAAAGACTATCTTTGGAATCTGTCAAACATAGACCTGGCTTCTATTTTTACAGCTTCATGTGCAGCATGGGCTGATTCAACTATTTTTAAAACTATCAATCCCACTCTGACTAGAAGAAAATGATCAGCTTTAAAATGCATGCTTTAACCAAGACAAATATCACCTGAGAATAACATAATTTAAATGCTGGTTCTGAGAAATAAAAATAGCAAATACATATTCTGCTTGGTTCTTGGGCAAAAAAAAAAGTGCTCTGAAGGGACTCACATAATGTAATCAGAAGGCAAAGGAGCTGCCTTCTCTCGGCAGCTCACGTGCGCTTGGGCTTTCAATTGACACTGGTGCAGGAATAGCTGAGAATTTCCCGAATATCCTTCTGAATAGGGGGATTTATGCCAAGACATGTCCCCAAACATGGTCATGGCCACCGGATCTTCAGAAGTGAATAGGAAAATGTCAAGGTTAAAGAATAAAGAACATCTTCACACTGGATTTCATTGTCTGGGCAGAAACAAGGGCTTGGTTGACCTCTGTTATCTGGTATGTTTAAGTATTCATTTCTAGTAATTTGTGGCACATACACACATACACCATCCATACACACACACACACACACACACACACACACACACACACACTATTCTGTTTTTACAATACTCTGTTGAAACTTGGGAGAGAATCAAAAAGGCTGAGAAAAAGCTTGCTCATAAATCCTTTCAAGCTGGTTGATAGACAAGAGTTTTCCCAAATCTGAGCTGAAAATCCAAATAAGCCAGTCCAATAAGGTAGCTATAGATGACGTTATAGAGCCTGATACATGGCTATGTAAGGTTTTATAAGAAAGGTTTATTTGCTAATAATCAAAAAGCCCAAATCAGGTGCTTCTCATGTTGACTAAAGCCTCTGGATATTGTTTCCTCACCTCCCAGAGAGCAATTCTTCCATTTACAGCAAGGAACTCAGGTCAGGATCCAGGCTCTCATTCCAAGTTCAAGATTCTTTCACTTTTGGAATTTCAAAAGCACACTTCTGTATATGGAGGTGAATTCTCTTCTTGTTGTCTGAGGTTTCTGTCCTGCCCGGTTCCCGCGCTCATTAAGTCCCAAAGAAATAACACAGATGTCTACATTAATCATAAACTGATTGGCAAATGTTCCTCGTGCAGCATGTTGTTTGTTATGTTCGAGGTCTCCGGGTTCTGGTACCCTATCAATGCTGGACTCTCACTGGACCATTTGCAAGTAAAGCCGTTCGGACAAAAGAGTCTCCTGCATGATACACTGCCATTTCCAGTGCCACTGAGAGGAATGAAGAGGCCATGGAGAGGGGAGAATGATGGAGAAGGAAGGTGGGCTTTGCCTGTCCGTTTGCTTGCTTGCTTGCTCAATTTATTTTTATTTGCTTGCTATTTTTAGTATTCTTATTTGTATTTTGGACTTCAGTTTTAGTTTTATTATTTCTTTTTAAGTTTTCCTTGGGAGGACATTGCAAAACTTAAGGGCAGATATAGAGGGACTGGGATATGAGTGGGATTGGGGTGCATGCTGTGAAATTCCCCAAGAATTAATAAACATTACATTTATAAAAAATGAAGTAACATATAAGAATAAGCAAAAGGACTGGAAAAGAAGCAGGGGTGGCCCTTTAAGCATTTTTCCTCGTTGTGTGACTCCCAGCTACACTCTCAATCTGCATAGCTTCAGATGAAAAGTCACCACTATTGTAGGACGTTTGTGGTTGAATACGCATGTGGTAGAGTGTGTGTGCTGTATGCACAAATGTGTGTATGTGTGCTCACATGCATGGGCACACACAAGGGCACTCTTGAGGACATCAGAAGACGATTCCAGGCGTCCTTCACTCTCACTCTCCCTTATTTCCTTGTGACAGAGTGTCTCACTGAACTCAGAATCAGGCTGCCAACCCCCAAGCCCCAAGCCACCCTCCTCTCTGACACCTACAGTACAGAGTTACAGGCATGTGCGGCCATGGCCACCTTGTTGTCTGGCTGCTGAGGGTTATGCTCAAGTCCTTACCACACTTATGAAGAAAGCAGTCACCCCCCCAGAGCCATCTCCCCATCCCTGCGAGAGCTGTGGTTGTGCTGCGACCCACAGGCCCATAAGCTTGTGTTGCCTAAGCTACTAAATAGGTGGTTATCTGTGTCGCAGAAATAAATGGCAAGTATTGATTTAGAAGATAATACGGGCGCTTATATGAGGCCACTCTGTCCTGACCTCTGACCTCTCAACAGAGAGTCACTTCTTTTGTGAAATGTAAGCCTTAAAAGGATGTGTTTTGATAGGACTTTGGTTGTAAACCTAATTTGTTAAAGAAATAATGTGCTATAGTGTTTAATAATACAAACTCAAAAAGTGTCTTCCCTAGACGAAGAGAAATATTAAAATGATAAAAGTGCCCTTCACAAGAATAAAATTAAAACAAGACCTATGGATTAATAACAATGATGGTTTGATGTGTTAAATAGTACGGAAAGAATGTGGGCATGGACTGGGGCTGGGGTGTGTAAGGAAGCAACTTCATATCATATTTTGCTCAATATAAGGAACAATTGTCTAAAAATTGACTTGTGTGTCTAGGAAACAAGCGGGAGGAAGCCACTTAGAAAACCAGGTTAGCATAAACATTTGTATGTTGCCAAGGAAAATCAAGCATCTGTTCTTGTTTTCCTTCAGCACCAACATTTCTTTAAATTATCCTAAGAAATAATTGTGCTGAGTTTAGTATATTAGCAGCATCTAAAAGGAAAACTACAGACAGAACGCAGATGGCAAGAATACATTTACAGACCAGTGCAAAGGGGAAAGATAAAAGGTCAAGACAGGAAGGAAGAAAGAAAGTGTAACGTGAAATGCCTCCTGAGGTAGCACTGCAGAAAAATATTTTATTAAGTTTGATTCCTGTGCAGAAAACACAAATGTATGTAGCCCTAGTATCACAGAGACACAGCTAAAATAGGATAAAATGGAAACTTGCCCCAGAAAGGACGGAAGGTTCTAGATGATGCAGATATGTGAGAGAAATGTTGGTGTGACAGAGCAGAGGGGCCATAGTCATGCTGATGGATGACATCATACTTTATAAGGAAATGATGATATTAAGAGCTCCGACCAACAACAGGAAATAGATTTGGGAAATTTTAAATACAGACAAAAATAATCGGAACATATTACTTACACACAATTGCATGGAGAAATGTGCACAGTTGGATGATCTGCCGAAACCGAGGGACAGAGGGAAGGCAGGACCATTGATCCACAGGGGATTTTAAACGAGCAGAAACTGTTTAGAGACTGTGCAGTAGAAAAGAAAAATTAAGGAAAATTTGCTTCCTAAATGTGCTGAAATGTGTTTATAGCCTTACATAAATTATTGAAGTCAACATCCTAGAAGCGCATTTACACTTTCATCCTTGGAAATGAATCAAAGGCATAATGAGGAAGCCTGGAGCAGGGACGCTGTAAAATGACTCCAGGCTGCCTGCACTCACAGTCTAATGGGCTTGGTGGGATTAAGATACGCTTAAAGGTTGGCGTCACTAACCTTTTTATGTCTCCTCTCTCCCTTTGTGCTGTACCAGGTCTGACTAAGTGGGCTCAGTGCTTCTTGCAGCTCCAGAGTTGAACATGATGCCTGTCAGTAATGACTATGTAATATTCTGCTGATCCCCATCCAATTTTTTTTAACCCAGACCTCAGCATGATAACTCACCATTCTTATGTCTCTGAGCCCTCATTTATGAGTCGAAACTCTCCTATTTTCAACAGTATGAGGCTTTTCCTCTTTCGGCAACTCAAATTTACTCTTTCCTCAGCCTGTGTCTACACGGCTCATACTTCACAAATTGTTCGGAGACTTCTTACTAGGACCCACGCTCAGACTAACCCAAAGTGTTTCCACCTAAGTTGTCTGTCCTCTATTCAAATCTCTTCTCATTGGCTTCTTGACCACACGCAAGATTTTGAATGTGTGCAAATTCTCTGCTCCTACAAAACAAGAGTGAAAGATGGATCTCAAAAGGCCAGGCACGAGCAGAGTGAAAATCAGCATCGGATGTTCTACTAACTCAAGACTTCCCAGTCTTCATACTCTGCCACTCAGTATCACCGATACTAACAACCAAGAAGAGGCATTTTCTCCCCCAACAAAACTAGAGGCTGCTTTGCAATGAATTTCAGTGGACATCTGGGAAGCTTGACACTTCATTTGAAAAGATATCTGGTCTTCCAAGAGAACCCACTCTTCCTGGCATTTGGACAACCTCATGCTTCCTCCTGATTAAAGCCTATGAGCAGACACCCCCAATTCACCTTAGTGAATTGGTGGGAATACAGTGTACCCAGATCAATGCGCTGCCAAGAAAAACTCAGCTATCGTCACATACGCTATGGGGCTCATCTGGAATCAGCATTGACACAAGAAAAACCAAGGTAAATGCTCGTAAAACAGGGCTCGTTAGGAAATGGCACCGAGGAGCCAAAAGAGCACCTAAAAGGTCCAAGTGTCCAACACTGGAATGAGACAACGGGAGACAGAAGAAATAGAAGGAAACCAGAATTCTATTTAAGGGGACATAGCAAGTGTGCTCGAAAATCAAACAAGGAAAATGGCAGAACTGGAGAGGTGTCTCCGCAGTTAAGCGTACTCATTGCTCTTGCAGGAGCCTGAAATTCGGCTCCAAGCCAGCAAGTCAGGCAGGTAAGAGGATTCACCTACTCATATACCCCCACTCAGATGCACATGCATAAGCACAATTAAATTTTTCAAATATTTTTTAATGAAAAAAAGGGACTAGAGAGGTGGCTCACTAGTTAAGAGCACTTGCCGCTCTAGCAGAGGACACCCAGCTTCCCAGCACTTACTTCAGGCAGCTCCAGGGGTTCCGACACTCTCATCTGGCCAGGGAGGGCACCTAAATATATATGGTGCTCATAGAGAAAACAGGCACACAGTACACATAAAAAATAAATTTATTAAAAAAAAAACAAGGAAGACTGAGTTTACTATCCCACTGTAGGGATGACCACAGGGTGAGAAGGAGAGCAGACTGGAATCTATGACTCCACTGATTGCCAGAGTTCACTAGGCTAAGCAAGTTTCCCCTTCCTATGTGTGCCACTCTGGAAGCTGTGTCTTCAGTAAAAGAGGGCCAAATTGTGCAACAGAGGACTGTTCTTCACTCAATGGTACATGGCTAAATGTATTTCTGCTAGAGCCTCCAAAGAGGTCCCCAAAGGATAAGTCCAGATCTCTAAATCAAGAAGAGCATAAAGCAGGCTAACATCTACAGGGTGGGAATAGAATGGGGGGGGGGGGGGAGAGAAGTCACTCCTTTATTTCATAACATGTGCTACATTATTTAGCTCTCTCCTTTTTGAAGTAAAACCTACTTTATATAAAGGTACATTCCCGAGGCAAACACACAACGTCATTATGGTACAGAAATCTAAGGATGGGCTGGAGAAATGGCTCAGCTGTTGCGAACACTTGCTGCCCTTGTGGGGGACCCAGATTCAGTCCTCAGCACCCACATCAGATGGTTCACAACCGACTGAAACTCCAATGCCAGGGGCATCTGGGGCCTCTAGCTTCCATGGACTCTTGTCCTCATGTGGTCATAGCTAACATACACATAATTAGAAACATACAAATAAATATTTTAAAAGAGAAAATTTGAGGATCTCCTGTGCATGAGTTAGATGTGGCCTATCACCTTTATCTGATAAACAGAGCCTTCCTAAAGGAGGAGTCGTGAAACATGTCTTCAGCACCAGGAGTTGAGAACATCACCTTGAGAACTTTCAACCCAAGGACACTATTTTCTCCAAACATCTTTCAGTTGGCAACCAAAATGTTACAGAAGTAAGATGAGAAGACCTCCTCTTGAGTCGTATTTAGGGAACAGCTGGCTGAATGTTGTTTCAGAAGGCTGAAGTCCTTGGCAAATATTATTTATCAAGGCTCTATAATAGATTAGAAATAGTGCTAGTCCATCACAACTCAAGGGGGAATCCAAAGCAATTGCCTCTTTGTTAAAGGACCACCAGAAAGAAGTTTCTGAGCTTTCTGTGCATAGCACTCTATGAGATTAGTACCACTGTTATTCCATATTACAGCTGAGGAGGTAGAGTCGTGTCCCATATGGTCCATGATCTAGTAAGGGACACCATCAGGACTGGACCACAGGCAGGCAAAGGTAGAGCTTTAGAGATTTGTGTGCAGTAAATGCTATAAAGAAACGCAGGCGATGTGGACTCCACTGCCTGGAGGGGCAGATCCAGTCTGAAGAGGCAAAAAAGTCATTTAGTTTTCATTTTCAGTTGTTGGCTCTTTGAGGCCTCCCTAATAGCACTCTGTCTATGCTATGACACACTCACCAGTAGGAACAGAAGGTCCTGTGGGGTGCAGGGAAATTCTTCATTAATATCTCATCAGTGTATCTTCACTGCTTCTGCCTTGGAGCACAGATTGTTTTCTCCTTGGTTCACACTGGACCAGTTTCCTCCTTGTCAATCTACCAGCTTTCCTTTTGCTCGCTCTCCATTATTTATTAGCTATCCACTTAACTCGTCTGTACAGAACTGGTAACGCTTAATGCTGCTTCTTCATATTAAATTAGCTACCAGTTGCCAGAAGGATGTGGCTTCCCTAGAACTTTCTGAGCCCAGGAAGATGGGGTGAAGTACATGCAAAGGGTGGCTGGAAGACATATATCAGAATCTGAGTTCATTTTCCTTCCCAGCATCCTCTCTTCCCCCAACCCAACTTTCAGTGTTGAGAGGTTATGACTGTGAGCATTTAAAGCTTGAATTGCCTGTGATCTGTTCAGCGGGTTTTACAGCAGATGCAACTTATTTTTTTCTCTCTTGATACTCAGGGGATGCCTCATGAAATAAGAACCGTGGCACTTCACATGCATGCAAATGAATAATTAAATTGCTAAGAGAAGGCCCCACTGTTGTTTGGAATAGGTTTTGAAGAAAAAAGGAAGAGAATCATCCTACAAAAATATGCTTGCAAAGAAAGCTTATGAATTGCAACTAAAGAAAATACTTTCTTTAAATATACTGATTTTAAATCTAGGTCATTAAAATACATTATCAAATGTCATTGGTATGAAGAAGATCATTTTCTATAAAACCATATCCTAGAGGATAGCAGATGGCCTGGTACCTTGGGCCCTTGCTCCAACCACTGTGATCCAGAAAACACTGGGTTGGGGTGAAGAATGTGGGGGCTCTAGTTCTATATCCATTGGGAGATGCTGAGCACCCTGAAATAAATCAGTTATCATTTATGGTCCACTTCATCTACAAAATGAGACCATTTAATTATGTGATCTGGAAGCCTATTTAAGCTATGACTCTGTGGGGGCTATCACAGAAAGATTTTAAAGGTACTGAGTAGCAAAATCTAAACTAACATGACCTATTTTTTGCTCTACTTTTCAAACAAGAGAAAACAGCAACCTATAGACAAAGCCATTCAAAAAAGTCTTACCAGCTATCCAGAAAGAGCCTTAAGGCACAGTTTTGAAATAGAGATTTGAAGTATACCAAAATATACATACATGAACAAAAATACAGCAAAGGCCATGCCAATGCAAAATGATCATTTTTAAATTACTTGGACAATGGCAACAAATGGCACCTTCACTTTGTGGGTATTTTAGAGAGGGTTTCTATTGCTGTGATAAAAACACCATTATCCAAAGCAAGTTAGGGAGAAAAGAGCTTATTTGTAGTTCATCATCAAAGAAAGTCAAGACAGGAACTCTGGGAACCTGGATGTGGGAGCTGATGCAGAGGTCATGAAGGGTGTAGCTTATTGACTTGCTCCTGATGGCTTGCTCAAATGATTTATTATGGAATTTAGGACTACACCTAAATTGTCCAGCCCCCCCCACACCAGTCACTAATTTAAAAACCACTCCTATAGGCTTGCCTACAGTCCAATGTTATAGAGACATTTTCTCAATTGGGGTATCCTCCTCTTAGATGACACTAGCTTGTGTCAAGTGGACATAAAATTAGCCAGCATAGTGGATGGACTTGGTGAGGGTCTCCAGTGATGAGTAGTGTTCACTTCCCAAGGCTGGGTTTGTCAGAACACAGACCCTAAGGAAAAAACTAACAGACAGCAAATCGCAAGGCAGCATCAGCTCACACACTCACCTCCTCGACCCCTGGCAGAAACGCTCACAGACCCTATTCCAGGGATGTGTTCACTCTTTGCCCACAGAGAAGGAAGTGACTCCATCACTCCCTTGTTTGGGAGTTTCCCCTGTGGCTCACCTATCCACAATGACTTATTTCTCCCAATAGCACATCTATCCTGTCTTCAAGCACTACAAATCAATCAGTTCCCCTTTATTTGTATATCACAAGATATTTTGTATAGAGATTCCTTCACACAGACTCACTCAGTGATGTCCTTGCTAACCAAGAGATCAACAGGATGGTATAGAAGATGGACTAAGAATATGTCACAGACTGTGATTTTCAGTCTACTAAATTAAGCTTGACCAGCATTATTTGTAACATCAAAATAAAACTTAAAAAATATTAGAGCATATTTACATGCCCATTTTCCTTTTCCCTGTAGTTACCCTTATGCCAGAATTATTTGTTCAAAGATCCTCAATTTTGCTAACTACGCTGGTCCCAGATGCTTAGACAGAACACGTTTGGCTTACTGCCTAAGCAAGGACAGCTCAGAGTATGTTCCCCACATTCCTTAAGAATAGAAATGGAGGACCCTTTAGAAAACCAATTGATGTATTTCTCCCTTAACTATCTAACTAAACATTCATGCACCCATATTTTTGTATCAAACTTCACTGTAATCCTCCCAACTACAAAAAAGAAAATAAAACTGTAAAGGCTCCCATGGAACTTAAGGAATAGCTTAGTTTTGTTCTTTAATACAGTTATGTAAAATAATAAGTCACACACCTTGTATCTATCATTTCATTCATGATAGTTTATCTTAATTAGCAACTTAATGGGACGTATTGAAGGTATCTTTTTTCCTAATTAAAAACCTTATTGATGTGTTATTGTAGTATGTGAGTTTGTTGCATTTATACTATGTATCATATGTAGAGATCATTGTGTAAAACTGTGGATTTGGTTCTCTCTTTTAGCCCTTTTGTAGGTTTTAAGTATTGAACTTGTGCCACTGGGTTGTGCAGCAAGAACCTTTACACATAACTCACTGAGCCATCTTGTCAACCCCTTTTCTATCATCTTACAATGAATTGGGTTTCACTGTGACATTTTAAACAAATTTATTTTTTCTGCCTCAGCTCTTCTTCCCAATCTCACGGTCCCTCCTTTGTACCCTCTCACCCCTAGATGCTAGCTCCTTTCTACTTTCATGTCACAAAAACCCATTTGCTCACCCATCCCCAACACTTTCTAGTCCTGCTTGTCTCGTCATCTCCTGTCTAGTTTCATAATCTATCCAAACTTTCACATACCCTTATTATAGACACTCAAATATTAACTGTTAAGGCCCCCTAGCAGAGAAGATGCAATCTTTACCTTTCTTAAGTCCTGGTCACCTGTTGTAATAAGAGCAGCGGGCTGTGTCCTCAGCACCCGGCCGCCTGCACGGCTAGCTTTACCCGAAATAATTACACAGAAACTGTATTCTTTTAAACACTGCCTGACCCATTAGTTTCAGTTTCTTATTGGCTAGCTCTTACATATCAATCTAACTCATTTCTATTAATCTGTGTAGCCCACGAGCTGGTTTACCAGGAATGATCTTAACCTGCATCTGCCTGGAGTGGGAGAATCATGGCAACTCCTTGACTCAGCTCCTTTCTCCCAGCATTCTGTTCTGTTTACTCCGCCTACCTAAGGGTTGGCCTATCAAATGGGTCTAGGCAGTTTCTTTATTAATAAGAAATCACTCCCACATCAGTCACCTCATAAATATAATACTTTCCAGTAACACCCATTTTCCTGCAAAAGTCATAATTTTATTTTTCTTAACAGCTAAGTTAAGCCCCATTATGCATATATGCCGTCTTTTCATTATATATTCCTCTATCGATGGACATTTAGCCTGGTTCTATTTTCTTGCTATTGTGAAGGTAACTGAAACAATGTGAATGAGTGAGAACATTATTTGTTTTAGAATCACCATGGAAACAAACCTCAGGGTATATCTGTGAGGAAGTTTCCATATTGGGTTAGCTCAAATTGGAAGACATGCTCAAATATAGACAACGTCATTTAATGGGCTGGGGGTCTCAGACAGAATAAAAAGGATAAAGTGAACTGAAAATTGGTTTTCATCTCTCTCTCTCTCTTTCTCCTTCCTCACACCAGATGCAATGTGATCAGAGGTCTCTTGACGCCATGCCTTCCACATTAGGATGGACTGTATCCACCTGAACTGTGAGCCAAAGTAACCCGCCCTCCACTGGGTTGCTTCTTGAGAAAAGTAATTTTTTTGCCTTTTGGAAAGTTAAAATATTACAAACTTATATTGTTATATACCCATCATTATGCATATTCTCAAAAATAACAAAGGAAATAAGCAAAATTAGCTTTAAATATATTAAAAGTTTATGGAAGTGCTTGCCACTTTGCCAAGTATATTCTAGGAATTCAATAAATGCTGTTTGCTTCTCCCATAAAATTTGTACTGAATAAAAAAGAAACTAAAGAGCAGGTGTCATCCAAATTTACTAAAAGAATTGAAATAAACAGGGCATTTTCTCACTAGCCATGGACAACCTAAACGGGAGTGTAATGCCAATTTTGATACTTTCCAGGAGTGTACTAATTCACTGCCAAAACTAAATAAATAAATAACAACTAACGCACCACATCGCTGAGCATTCCAGCAGTTAAAAATTCTGTAATGAACCACTGTTTCAGCTACTTAACCCGCTCAACCGAGGGACACCCCAAAGGAACCTTTAATCCAGTGGCTAACGATCCCCAGGCTGCATTTTTAAATGTTTGCAAAACTGAATATCCCAATGGGATGAATCGTTAAGCACTTAAGGGTGGATGAGAGGAGCAGAGAAAAACAACAACAAAAGTCAGGATCTGGCAATTAGTATAAGAACGCCACAACCCAGGCAAGCCAGGAGACAGCAGACACCAACCAATAGGTGGTCCTGCCTAGAGAGAGGATTTGGGCAACACAGCTGACCGCCACTGCAGCCCCTGCCCTGTTTAGCTCTTGTTACAAACCCCAGGAAGTCTCTCCGCTGACACAGCACTTGGGTGTTTGGGAGGAAACTCTAGGCGCCTAGATGAAGTGGAGGCAGTGAAAGGCACAGTCATGGCTCTGCTATTGACCACTGAGACGCCCGGATGGGAAGTCACCGGGATGCTACTCTTGTCCTGGCAGCACTTCCCACGCCTGCCTCACTCCCACACCTCCTACTTAAGAACCAGCTGTGTTCTTGGGAAGTAGCCACGCCAGTTTTCAACAAAGCCTGTGTTCTTTCTGGGGTTCTGGCTTCCACAGATGAAACTAAGAAATACAAGGCCCCATCTATGTTAACAGTTCTTCAGAAACAGAGGACTATGTGGCTACCTAGGCAAAGGCATGTGCTGCTGTGGGTATGTGTTATACCCTGTTTTCACCCTGGCAGAAACTAACCAAGAGCACCTTGACGCTCACTCTCAGTTCAGTCACTGACAAATCAGGCCTTATTTTTTTTTTAACTGATTAAATGTATCATCCCCCTGCCAAATCACTTCTATTGTTCCCAGGCATTTGTCTAGGATGCGCAATTGTTCCGGTTCTTCAGCCACTTAGCTGCTTTTCTTTTCACTTTTAGAGACATTTCCAGCAATGATCATCACATCTGGGAGTCTGCACTTCCTTTCCTACCCAAGAGCAGACCACAAGGACAGCCCTGTCGTCTAGAGTTATGCTAAAATATGCACCCTGAGCCTCTGCCAGAGAGCCGGGCTCTCTCCGAACTTGACTGTGCTTGCCTGTCCAGGTGCTCTCTCATGGAGCTAAGCAAAGCCAAGTTTCTCACCATCTTGGGTGCAGAGATCATTTAAGTGAATGGGCTGTGTTTGCTACTCTCACCAAGTCTAGGGTCAATTGCACAAGTTATCCTTTCTTTTGTCCCCACCTTCAGATGTCCTAGCCAGTGGGAATATGTACTTAGCCATTTCCCATGACTGCCATCTCCAAGCACAGACATACAGAGGTTTGGTGTCTATTCTAGACTGGCATCGTTGACGTTCCCAAAGCATCCTGCTATGATAAAATGATCCCTTCCAGCCTGTCAATCTCCCACATCTACATGTACTAAAATGTCACTTTCTCAGATTACTTTGAACTGCCACCAAATGTGGCCCTATGACAGTTGAGACAATGAAGTACAAGATCTCTGTGGAGGTCTGAACATGTCTGGCTTCCTAACGTAGGCATTCCCCCTTTCTGCTCCTCTCCTCCGTACCTGAATTATAGGTGTAGGAAGGTGTTGCGGTAGCCTCTGGGAGCTATGAGATAGACAAAAGTAATGGCAAAGAAGTGAGCTCTGACAACTCTGTGTCTCTAGACCACAATCTGTAATTTTTGCATGAAGTAAAGAATACTTATTCTTCACCATCCTTTAATATTGTTTGCAGTCAAAACCAACCATTCACTTTTAAGTCTCGGATGTGATTAAGCTTTCTTGGCGAGCACACAATTCCCCCTGGCTGTTTGCAGAGTATAGTGAGATTAAATATTGTGTTGGGGTGGCATAAACAATGCAGCGATGTCCACCTATGCCAGTGGTTCTCAACATTCCTATGCTGTGACCCTTTAGTACAGTTCCTCAACGTTATTTTTGTTGTAACTTTTATGAATCTCAATGTAAATATTCTTGGAGATAGAAGTTTCGCAAAGGGGTCATGGCCCTCAGGTTGAGAACCTACATCAATAGTTTGGACTTAAGAGTATTTGATTCCCACAGCAAAAAGCCAGCTATGCTTACACATCAATTTTAAAGGATTTTTGTATCTTGCTGTCATCTAATTCCTAGCAAACTCTACTAACTGCACAAAAGGATGTGCTGTAGTGATTGTTTATCACTTGGACCCATGATTTATTGCTAAAAAGACTTTAAGAAAATGAACATTAATATTCTGTGTTGTTTCATTTAACTCCTCTCCCAAACAAACATTTCCATGTTCTTTTTTATATTTATAGAATAAAATTCCAGGCAGTGTTCATCTTGAGCAAATAACTTCCCCTATTGTAGCTGAGTCAAATGACCCAAGGGTTTGAGTCCCTCCCCTAGGCATGGTGCTACTATGATGTACTAGTCCCTGCACAGGAGCCTCTTCCAACATTACATTTCCACCAGATGTTTCAATTCTTCCCTACATTGTAGCAATCAGCAATGCGTGTGATATGCGTCGACTCTGAAAAGAATCTCTTAGATGCCATCATGAAACTCCAGGCTAGGAGACGAGGACCCCCTGGGCACGATCATTTCACAGATACCATGTAAATCATTGAATGATGTGAGGCATGTTACAAGTGTGAACATATTAGGAGCCATGGTTTTACTGGGGTGATTATCCTCACCATAATTGTCTGCCCTCTCCATTTGCAAGATTTCAAGGAACATGACTACCAAAAGTTTGGTCTTGCTAGGAGGTTAGGAACTTTCATTGGGCATTAGTTTAGGTGCTCATGAAGTCTCACTTCTAGCTGAGGAGATATTAGAGAGTTACTTTTCTGTAAGACTGGGGCCCCACCCTGGTAGATCAAACATGTTCCCAGGGATGGATGCACATCCCAGAGTATTAACCAGCACTAATTGGACTGAATTTTTTTTATGAGGACATAAGGGTGGCTCTGGGAACAGTTCTGGGGAGGGGAATGAATATGATCAAAACATTCTGTGTGAAATTCTCAAATAATTAAGAAAAATGTACATAAAATAAAACACTTGAGCTTGCTAAAAGGTCAGGAAATTTCACTGGGTCTTATTTTCAAAAGCAGAGAAACAGGATAGGTTTGTTTGCCTCTTTTGTGAATCACAGTCTTATCCTGAAAGTTTTTATTCTGATTTCTCCCAATAATTTTTTTATTCTGTAAAGCAATCTACACTAACCAAACACGACTGCATCTGAGCCTCAAGCTGGGCACTAAGGACCATGGTGAGTGGAAAGCCGAGGCCTGGCTCTCCTGAGACCAGCTCACAAGTTGAGCTCACATAAATGCACTTAAAGCAATCAGAGAGCAAAATAGGAAAAGATTGTTTTTGCTGACTACTATAATAAAAGAACTCAGGAGAGAAAAAGAAGAACTAAGGACTCATTGGCACGAGGCCCTTTTTTGCACATGGACCTATAAGATGTATATAAATTGGTGTCTTTGGGATTTAAAGATATATATATATATATATAGCATTGAGTCTGTGACTCAAACAGGGAGGACAGAAAAAATAATGCATACCTTTAATAAACTCATAGGAGAGAGAACATGGTAGATTGTCCTATCCTTGACTAGAGAGCAGAGGACTGCATTTTCAGACTCGGTAGAATGTGGACAATGCCATGTGTCAGACTTCAGTGCATTGAGAACGGTATGTGGAGCCACTCTTTTCCTAGAGCCATTTTCTACCTTTAGAGGTGCAGGCCTGAAAACCTGAGAGTGTGAGCAGAGCTCTTATTTATTTGGTTTGTGTGTATGGGTGTTTTGTCTACATGTATGTCTGTATATCACATACTTACCTGGTGACTTTGGAGGCCAGAAGAGGGCATCAGATCTCCTGGAGCTGGAACTAGAGACAGTGGTAAACTGCCATGTGGGAGCTAGGAATTAAACCTGGGTCCTCTGGAAAAGCAGCTGGTGCTCTTAACCACTGAGCCAACTTTCTAGCACATGGGGCTGATTCTTTACAGCCTTGAGAAGATTAAGGATGAGGACTGGGATTCATGCGGCCAGGAAGATCTTTGAGTTAGGACTTAGAAAGGTTGACACCAGCAGAACCAGAGTAAATCCAACACCAGCCCTTGAAAAGGCTACTGCTTACGTTACAGTCAGCATAATGGCTGATCAAGGCTGTGATAGACAGGAGCAAATGTCAACTTCCTCTAGAGAAAGGTAGCATCATCCTAAATGTAATCTTCTTCCTACATATTTGCTAATGTGGCAAATAACACTCAATCAAAAATGTCTAGGCACTGTCACCAAAAGATAAGGGTATTGGCCTCCCAGCCTATAGAGCCTCCTTCCCTGACCAAATCAGGTTTCCCAAATATTCTTGACTATGTGGTCTTCTACTAGAGATGGTTGACTTACCAGGACATATAACCTTAGAGAAAATTGTCTCTCTCTCTCTCTCCAAGCAGTTAACAATTGTCAATAGCTCCACATATTGGAGAGGGATTGCATGCCCAGCTCCTCTTGCCTTGCTATGATTTGGTCTGACTTGGACTTACACAGGTCTTGTACATTCTGTTGCAGTCACTGTAAGTTCATGTGTCTGGCTTCCCTGCTGTGTCAAAAAAAAAAATAATGTTTCCTTACAGTCATCCACCACCTGTACGTGGAAGTTTCCTGTCTTGGATCCACTCAGATGTAAATACCCAGCAGCCACTTCCCAAATTACCACACAAAAGTTATATATGCTCAGTCAGTATCTCAGGCTTTTTAATAACTAGCTCTTACATTTTAAGTTAACCCATATTTCTTATTTACTCTCTGCCATATGGTGGCACCTTTATTAGCATGGCACATTCATCTCCACCTCCCTCTGTGCCTGGCTGGCATCTTCTCTGACTCTGCCCTTCTCAGTTTTGCCCTCCTGCCTAAACTTATGCTGTTCAGCTATTGACCAGTCAGCTTGTTTATTAAACCAATCACAACAGCAAATCTTCACAGTGTACAAAGGGATTTTTCCATAACAACCACCTCAGGGTCTTACACTCTTTCCACAATGACACCTGAGCCTTTGGAGGGGGATTGTGGTATAAATGTTCCCTTTAGGTCTGGGCATTCTGCATCCTCTTATCTGTGCCTTGGCCAGTTGTAGGTCTTTTGTTAATCACCATTTACTGTCAACAGAAGCTTCTCCGTGAGAGATACACTGATCTCTGGGCATAATGGAAAGTCATTAGGAGTCACTTTAAGAGTGTGTCTACTTAGAAGAATCATATTAGAAAACTATCTCCTAGAGCCTATGAACTGTAGAGCCTGGTAATAGTGCCATGGGTTTCACTCCACTGAGTTGAACTCAGATCCAATCATAAAGTGGCTGGTTACTCCCATGACGTTCACACCACTATTACACCCAGTGGGCCTGCCTTTCCAAGTCAGTCCTTACAGAAGCTTGAAGGGGTTATAGCTGGGTATGATCGATAATTACTTTTCTCCTCTAGTAGCTTGCCTAGTACCTTCCAGTACTATGGAAGCTAGCCAGTTGGGATAAAGCTTCCCACACCACACTGGATTTCTCCAGGCCCTATGACTCATATACAGGACGTCTTCAGCACTATGGTCTTACCATCAAGCTCTATAGAATAACTAGAAGAAATGGTAATAGCCTGAAATATTTGAGGGTTCTAGGAAGGCACTTGTCAACAACTCCAAAGGAAGTAACTCATACCTGGCCAGGTGTGTCATTTGTTAACATCTATTATCTAGTATAAGCATTGCTGACCTGTTACAGAGTGACTATATTTTAGCTCACACTCTCTCTCCCTTCATGCTCCCTCCTCTCTCTCCTTCCTTTGCCCCTCCCCATATAAGTAATATAAATATATATTTTTGAAAATTTCTACAGTAGTAGATTTTCATATCTTTTTCAAAGGGTCTTTAGTGTTACTTATTCCTCTCCCTATTCCCTCCTCCACCCTACTCTTTACTCCTCAACCCTACCTTAACCCTTCCTGTTTCATCATTCTCTTTTGATTCTTTAAACCAATACATACAATTCCCTGGGATGTCCCTCCCCGTGGCCCCTTAGTAATTTCCTAAACTTTATCTGTATTCCAAATGAAACACACATATCTGAAAATTTAAAGCTAGCATCCACAGATGCAGGAAAGCATGTGGCATTTTTTTCTGTATCTGGATTGCCTCACTCAGGACAATTATTTCCAGTTCCATCCATTTACCAGTAAATTTTGTAATTTCATTTTTTAATAGCTGCATAAATTTTGTGCAAATATACTATATTTTCATTTTCTATTCATCAGCTAGTGGGCATCTAGACTGTTTCCATTTCTTATCTATAGTGAGTAGAGCAGCAATGAACACAAATGAGCAGGTATCTCTAGAGTAGCATGTGGAATCCTTTGGGTATATACCCAACAGCGAAATAACTGGGTCAAATGGAGGAGCTATTTTGATGCAGATATCTTTTGGTGACGCTCAATACTGATTTCCACAGCGACTGCTCTAGTTTGCATTCCCATCAGCAGTAAATAAATGTCACTCTTTCTCCACACCTATCATTTTTTAAATTAAGTAAAGCCACATGAAAGTTTTAATCTGCATTTTACTGAAGGCTACAGATGTTGAACTTAAAAAATGTTTGCCACTTCTTTGGCAAACACTTTTAGTTATATGACCCATTATTTGTTGAGTTGTGTGTTTTCTTGTTTAATTGTTTGAATTCTTTGTATATTATAATATTCTAGATATTAACCATCTGTTGGAGGTGGTAAAGATTTTCTTTACCTTTCTGAAAGTTGCTTATTCAGTATAGTGATCATATTCTTGCTATACAGAACCTTTTTAGTTTTATGATATCCATTTATTGTTGGCCTTAATTCTTGTGCTTCTGAGATCCTGTCCATAAAGCTCTTTCCTAGGTCAGTGAGCTCGAGTGTACTCCCTACTTTTATCTCTAGCTCTGCGAGGGTAACAGGCCTTATATAAGGCCCTTGATCCATCTGGAGTTGAGTTTCATGCAGAAGGCATCACCATCCCATATTTCAAGTTAAAGTACATAGCTGTAGTAATAAAAACAGCATGTATTGACATAATAGCAAACGTATTGATCAGTGGAATAGAATCGAGGACCCACATAAAAACTCACACTTCTACATCACTTGATTTTTTACAAAGAAGCCAATAATATACATTGTAAAAGGGACAGACTCTTTGATAACTGATGCTGGCCACACTGGATAGCTGCATGTAGAATAACAAAACTCAATTTTATTCCTTATCCTTCATAGAACTGAGATACATGTTTCATTATTTCAGTCATATAAAGTGAAAACATCAGGGAAAAGCTCATCTACGGCACGCTAGCTGTTGGCGAGTGAGGACAGAGCGAGAAGGAAGGAAGAATCTAGGATGGTTCAGAGCATACTGACCAAGATGAAGGTCACATACAAACACACAAGAAAAATTTATCATGGTGTACATGTACAAATAAACTTTGTATATTGATTTTTATTTCTCAATAAATGCTTGGTTCAGTTTTTATTTTAAGAATAATAAGTACATGAGGGCATAGAAATGAGTAAACCCTTTTAAAAGGAGAATATTTATGCACACAGAGGCTCCAAACACTTTGTTACCAGATTGTAACTAAAATTGGTATTTTATACTGAATGAGATAAAAGGGAAAAAAACTAAGAATTTTTATAGAGTTTTAGAAACTAGTTTTATGAAGTATGAAGTTGTAATTTTGGCTTTAAAAGTCTAAAATCAAAACTGAATTCAACAAATGGGTTTGTCAGAAGATAAAAGGCAGCAGAGGAAATAACAAGTGAACTAAAAATAGTAAATTATTCCAAATATAACATTGAAAACTTAAAAATATGGAAAATACAGAAGAGAAGGAAGGGACACATTAGAAGTAAAGAGGAGTGCCAGCGAGATGGCTCAGCTTGCCCCGAGTTCAATCCCTAGGACCCACATGGTATAAGGAGAAAACCAGTGCACACAAACTGTCCTCTGACGTCCACAAGCATTGCTGGGGCGTGCACCCCTTCCTAGGAATGGTAAATATAACATAATGAAAAAAATTTAGAGAATTCAATAAAAGAGAAGACAACGAAGACAGTGTAGGGTAAAAACGGTATTTCAATATGGACTGAGCGGGTTGTAGCTATATATTTACACACTCATATATGTAACAACAATTAAAGAAAAGAGGCCATGGATTTTAATGAGAGGAAGAGAGTGGTATATGGGAGGGTACTGGAGGGAGGAAAAGGAAGCGGAAGTGATGTGATCATACTGCGTTCTCAAAAAAGAAAAAGCCTAAAAAACAGTTCTTGAAGAGATGGTGACTAAAAGGAGGTTTTATAACAGGTTTTAAATCAAGACAAAAACTCCAAAGAACAAAACTTAATTTGCACCACCTCATACTAAAATGCCAGACAAAGAGAAAAACGTTTTAAAAAGCAGCCAGAGGGAGAAAACTATCTTTTTAAAAGCCACAATTATATCAGACAGTTTAGTTCCTAATACAAGAACTGGAAATAGGAGAAATTGAAATAACATATTTGAATGCTAAAAGACAATAACTACAAACCTATAATTCCACGTGCTGTAAAGACAGTTCCCCAAGGTAAACGTAAAATGAAATTATTTTTAGAGAAAAAATTTCATCCCTGCATCGAATGAGGTATTGACCACCTTCTCTGGGCACGGTGAAAATGAGGTCCCATGAAGATTGAGGCTGTAAGCGACAATGGCAGTGAAAACAACAAACCCAAACCGTCTTAAAGAGATTTTTACTGGGACCGGAACCATTTCTTCCTCCAGAATTCTCAATCCTGCCCTCTCCCCTTCCGTTTTTAATGTTTCAGAGGAAAACCAAGTGCAGCTAGCTCTCTCCGACATCCCGGAAGTTTCACTGTGGCCCTCTGAAGCCCTGTCAGACAGACACACATGTGTAGCGAAGAAAAATGCGCCGTATCCAGAATGACCCAAGAGAAGCTCAGTGTCACAGGCTCGGTGAGAATCGTCTTCGTAGGGAACTCGTCAAAATCCCCACAGTTCCGGATCTCTAGTTACCGGTTGTGTGTCTCCAACTGGCGTTAATCTGGTTCCAGGTCACTGAATCAACAGAACTGAAGCTATTAGTGTTCCACCATGCTATACGAAATTCTCCCTACTAAAAATATTGCTTTTCTTGTGCAGGTTTACCTACGTCCTGCGCCTAACTGCAGCCCAGCACCCACTTCTAGATGCTGAATGAGGCCCGACTTCCCACTCCTCCTTCCTGTATTACTTTGTCCCCTGGTTCGGCTTTCCTGTTTCTCTCTGCTTCTCAATATTGCCTTTGTTAAGATGCATGTCCATGCTCTTTAGTCCTACATAAACTTACTCTCTCCACTTCATCCATAGACAGTTTCCCTGATCATTCATTGCCTCCTTGGATCCCAAGCAGTGTTGGTGACTGTGATACTCACTTTTGCCCCACAAGCTGTGTGTGTGTGTGTGTGTGTGTGATCATTCTGGAAGACTATCACAACGCTGCTCATACAGGGGTAAGGAGGGAACAGATGACAAGCTCATTAACCAAGGCTAGTTTTGGACAGTTACAATAGCTAACATTTTTTGAGCACTTACTCTGCACTAGGCGCTATTCTTTATAAAGGAAAAAAAAACAAAGACGCAGGACTACACAAAAGAATTACAGCACTTGCAAGTGCCAAGTCATGACCTAAATCTAGGCAATACGTCTCCCAACAAAGTCTTCTGAACCACCTGCCAAGCTGGCTCTGTGAAGACATCTCCTTTACAGCTAAGGAAGGGTCGTGTTTCTCCAGGAGATTCCGGTAGAGGTGAGGGGACAGGAAAGAGTATATCACTGTCCTCTTTCGAGCTCTCACTTTTTGAGGGAGGAATCAATGCCATTTGTTGAGTTTGTAGCACAGTGTGTCACAGAAAGAAGAACAATGAAGGGTACATTACATGCTGGAGTCTCTACTATGGTGTATGAGGCTATCTCATATGGGCCTTAGATCTAACTCTCAGAGCGGGGTCCACAGATGAGAGCTGGACTGAAAACTGTGTGTTGCTTCTTCCTGACCTAAGGATAGATCTGAGAATAAACATTTAGACTGTTTTAGAGCAAACTGACATTAGCTTATGAGAGACTTCCCTTAAACCTATGAAGATAAGCTCAAGCAGTATAGAGCCAGCAGAACTTTGGAAATTTAAACAACAGTTAAAAGGACTGATTCTTCTGTGTAGCTAGCTGTAAAGGTTCTGGTTAAGACTAGAAAGGAATAAGATGCTGGAAGACACCATGGCTCACTGATTTCATTATGATCACGCATGCCTTCTAACAGCTGAGCTACAGTCCATGAAGAGAGAAAACAGCACTTTCTCAGAAATGGCTCTGCACACTCTGGGGAGTGCTGGAGATGAACGTGGGTGATGCATGCAGAAACCCTGCTGGGTATCATTGCCCCATGCTCTGTGACCTACATTACTGCGGCAGAGACAGTAAAGGAGAGCCCGCCCCCAGAATGCCATGGCCTTAGATTTGGCTCCTCTCTGACAGTCCCTGTAATCTTGATAAAGTTGTTGACTCTTTAATCCCTTTGAGCCTTGGTGTATTCGCTTCGGGGGGAAAGAAGAAAGAAGAGCATGAACAAGGGAGAAGTTTGTTCTGGATAATCCTAAAGGTTTCTTAGAGCTTTAGTATTCAATTGCTACCCATCCAAAGGTTCTGAGAAATGCTCTTCATGCAAGTCCACATTTAGCTTTTAGCTTTCTAAGAAGCTAGCAAAGAAATACAAATTAGAAACTAAAAATAGTTAATCTATTGGGTAAGATAACACTACACAAGGCACATTTTCCTTATAAATGAATTGAGGAAATGTCAACGTAATTTCCTAATATTTTTTGAAATAATTGCAAAGACTGCTGTATGGCAATGTTTTGTCTCTTATAGAATATACTGTGTTCTTGGTGTAGCTTGTTCATGAGGTGTGTGTGTGTGTGTGTGTGTGTGTGTGTGTGTGTGTGTGTAAGATTTCAAGGAAAATATTCACCTGAGAAAACATTGCTTCCAAATCCCTAAACTCCCTATCACTATTCGACATTCCATTTGTCTTTGTTCTCGAAGGACTAAACTCTAAATATAATATTCACTTTCTACCTTGATGGTGATGCTTAGGTTCTCCATGTTGAATCTGGTGTACTGTGATTCAATGGCTCTTCTATAGGAACTGTAGGAATCTGTGAAGTAAATGCTACCTTCATTATAAAGTTAGATAATGAAGAGCCAAATGACCCAAAGCTTTGCTTCTATTTGATTGCAACACTTCATTATCTCTCCATTGATTGTAGATTGTTATTGGTCAGCAGTTTCTGAGTGCCTTTAATTTTTATGTCTTCAGTTTTGAGAATGCCTTACATATATACAATAAAATATGATCATATCTACACCTCTATTTTCTCCTCCAACTCTCTCCATGTCTCCCCCAAACTTAAACCTTTCCAAATTTATGTATTTTTTAATAATCGACTAAGTCCAGTTAGTGCTGGAGATGTGCGTGGATATGGGGATCCACTGGAGATGTGCGTGGATGTGGGAATCCACTGGAGATGTGCGTGGATGTGGGGATCCATGGGAGATGTGTGTGGATGTGGGGATCCATGGGAGATGCACATGGATGTGGGGATCCATGGGAGATGTGTGTGGATGTGGGGATCCATGGGAGATGCACATGGATGTGGGGATCCATGGGAGATGTGTGTGGATGTGGGGATCCATGGGAGATGTGTGTGGATGTGGGGATCCATGGGAGATGTGTGTGGATGTGGGGATCCATGGGAGATGCACATGGATGTGGGGATCCATGGGAGATGTGTGTGGATGTGGGGATCCATGGGAGATGCACATGGATGTGGGGATCCATGGGAGATGCGTATGGATGTGGGGATCCACTGGAGATGTGCGTGGATGTGGGAATCCACTGGAGATGTGAGTGGATGTGAGGATCTACGGGAGATGCACATGGATGTGGGGATCCACAGGAGATGCGTATGGATGTGGGGATCCATGGGAGATGCGTATGGATGTGGGGATCCATGGGAGATGCACATGGATGTGGGGATCCATGGGAGATGTGTATGGATGTGAGGATCCACGGGAGATGTGTATGGATGTGGGGATCCATGGGAGATGCACATGGATGTGAGGATCCATGGGAGATGTGTATGGATGTGGGGATCCATGGGAGATGCACATGGATGTGGGGATCCATGGGAGATGCACATGGATGTGAGGATCCACGGGAGATGTGTATGGATGTGGGGATCCATGGGAGATGCGTATGGATGTGGGGATCCATGGGAGATGCACATGGATGTGGGGATCCATGGGAGATGTGTGTGGATGTGGGGATCCATGGGAGATGCGTATGGATGTGGGGATCCATGGGAGATGCACATGGATGTGGGGATCCATGGGAGATGCACATGGATGTGGGGATCCATGGGAGATGCACATGGATGTGGGGATCCATGGGAGATGCATATGGATGTGGGGATCCATGGGAGATGCACATGGATGTGGGGATCCATGGGAGATGCACATGGATGTGGGGATCCATGGGAGATGCACATGGATGTGGGGATCCATGGGAGATGCACATGGATGTGGGGATCCATGGGAGATGCACATGGATGTGGGGATCCATGGGAGATGCACATGGATGTGGGGATCCATGGGAGATGTGTATGGATGTGGGGATCCATGGGAGATGCGTATGGATGTGGGGATCCATGGGAGATGCACATGGATGTGGGGATCCATGGGAGATGCGTATGGATGTGGGGATCCATGGGAGATGCACATGGATGTGGGGATCCATGGGAGATGTGTATGGATGTGGGGATCCATGGGAGATGCACATGGATGTGGGGATCCATGGGAGATGCACATGGATGTGGGGATCCATGGGAGATGCATATGGATGTGGGGATCCATGGGAGATGCACATGGATGTGGGGATCCATGGGAGATGCACATGGATGTGGGGATCCATGGGAGATGCACATGGATGTGGGGATCCATGGGAGATGCACATGGATGTGGGGATCCATGGGAGATGCACATGGATGTGGGGATCCATGGGAGATGCGTATGGATGTGGGGATCCATGGGAGATGCACATGGATGTGGGGATCCATGGGAGATGCACATGGATGTGGGGATCCATGGGAGATGCACATGGATGTGGGGATCCATGGGAGATGCACATGGATGTGGGGATCCATGGGAGATGCACATGGATGTGGGGATCCATGGGAGATGCGTATGGATGTGGGGATCCATGGGAGATGCGTATGGATGTGGGGATCCATGGGAGATGCGTATGGATGTGGGGATCCATGGGAGATGTGTGTGGATGTGGGGATCCATGGGAGATGTGTGTGGATGTGGGGATCCATGGGAGATGCACATGGATGTGGGGATCCATGGGAGATGTGTATGGATGTGGGGATCCATGGGAGATGCGTATGGATGTGGGGATCCATGGGAGATGCGTATGGATGTGGGGATCCATGGGAGATGCGTATGGATGTGGGGATCCATGGGAGATGTGTGTGGATGTGGGGATCCATGGGAGATGTGTGTGGATGTGGGGATCCATGGGAGATGCACGTGGATGTGGGGATCCATGGGAGATGCACATGGATGTGGGGATCCATGGGAGATGCACATGGATGTGGGGATCCATGGGAGATGTGTGTGGATGTGGGGATCCATGGGAGATGTGTGTGGATGTGGGGATCCATGGGAGATGCACATGGATGTGGGGATCCATGGGAGATGTGTGTGGATGTGGGGATCCATGGGAGATGCACATGGATGTGGGGATCCATGGGAGATGCGTATGGATGTGGGGATCCATGGGAGATGTGTGTGGATGTGGGGATCCATGGGAGATGTGTGTGGATGTGGGGATCCATGGGAGATGCGTATGGATGTGGGGATCCACAGGAGCATGGACACCTACTGTGGCCACACTCTCAAAAGAGTGATTCCCTCTCATTCTCCAATAACCAGCTACCAATAGCTCCTTGGTTAGGAGTGGCACCTGGAGATCAACTCCTCCATCTATGCTGGATTTGGGCTGACTTGATCTTTTGCAGGACTGGTTCACACACAGCTGCTTTGATTTCATGTGTCTGAGACCCATGTCATGTCTACAAGACAGCATTTCACAGCATTCCTGCTTGTCCCTCTCTCTTACATTGTTTCTGCCTCCTGTTCCTAGTTGTCCCCTCAGCCTAGCTGAAGAAGGGGGCTAGCACAGATGTCCCATCTACTGCTTCTATAAATCTCCTATTTCTCTTGACTTTGTTGGAAGTCTCTCACTGGGCTTTAGAGGTGGCAATAAGACTGGTTTCTACAGAACAAGATAATAAACCCTAAGTGGGTCTTCCCCTGGTAATCTTATGTCTCAGCGGGTGTTTCTGCAACCCTTTGGTTTGTGTTTAATGATATGCTCATTTATTCCTTCACATGATTTTTATGAGAAAATAATGTTGCAGATCATTTTCTAATCCATAGTTTAATATTTGCAGACTAACAAAAAAGCAATTCTGGCCGTCAGCACCTGTTCAAGGACAGACTGCTTATTTCTAGATACACTATCAAGCACAACATTAAATAATGAAAGGGGGATTATGTCTGTTCTTTAGCAAAAGGAAATTCCTCTTCTTGCTCCGTAATTACCTTAAGAGAGCCAAAATGCAATCGTTAAAAAATAATTTAATTATTTTTGCCATTTGCCTGTCATAAACTAATGTTAATATTACTTAAATGAAAGTCCTTCTGAGAATTTCTTCCCTGAAAATATATTATCTGATTTTTTTAGTTAAAGCTTTTTAAATTAAAAACGCATTTTTTAATGCTCTAGACGTTGGGGATGTTTATAATAGTGATTTAATGTACTGAATCTGAGATTTTGTTTTAGCAAAGCAATAAGATAAAATTCCTACTTCAGTGACAAACACTGAAGTTTTAGTCTCCTTTGTCAATTGCCTTTCTTTCCTTGCTGTGAGGGTCTCAGCCTTGGAAAGACGCTAGCTGAAGAGGAGAGTTGAGGTGGCGTTAATTGAAAAAGTAACATGAAGAGATCAAGAGCCTAAATTTCTTGTTTATTCCTGAAATTTTCTACTTCATATCAAACCCTTAGCCATAATTTACTTTCATACATTTTATAGCTAAAACCCAAAACCTATCATTCTTATATTGACATGTAACAAGATTGAGACTCTGCTTTAACAACTGAATTTGCCAATTGCTTTGAAGCTTTTCTGAGTTTTATTACTCATGATCACCCCTGTTTAAGGAGAAAGTTTTTATAACAGTTTATAATTTATCTTTGGCCAGTACACATGCTCTGCCTGCTCCAAGGGCTTGTGTTGTTTTCATAAAATATATTTTGATCAAGTTTTTTTTCTTTCCCATCTCTACTCAAATCCTCCCCCTCCTCTATACATAAGACCTCTCCCTCCCTGCTCTGTGAATGTGTCTCCCTCCCTTCTTTCCTTTAAAAAAAAACAAAGCAAACAAAAGCCAATAAGACAAAAAATGCAAAAACAAAATGAAATGAAAAAGATCACACACACACACACACACAAGATAAAGAGAAAAAACATGGATCCATGAAATTTATTTTGCATTGGCCAATTGCTTCTGGCCATGGGGACTGCCCTGAAGTATGGTTGCTATACACAGTACCACTCCATGGAGGAAACTGATTTTCACCTTCCCAGAAGCTAACACTTGCAAACAGCTTCTTGGTTAGGGCTGGGACCCATGCCCACATTCCCCTCCCAGTGCTGGGTCCCTGTCTGGTTTGAACACGTACAGGCACTGTCCATGCTTCCGAAGGTCTCTGTAACTTCATCTGGGCATCAGCCCCATTGTTTCCTTGGAGTCATCACCACCTCTGGCTCTTACAACGTTACTGTCTTCTCTTCTGCATAGATCCCTGAGCCTTGATGGGAATGGTTTGATGAGGATATTCCATTTAGAAATGAGTGCTCCAGAGACTCCCAGTCTCTGCCCATTGTCCAGTGTGGGGTCTCTGTGATAATTCCCATCTACTACAAGAAGAAGCTTCTCTGACGAGGATTGAGCAAGGCACTTATCTATGGGTATCTGATCTAGGTTTTGCATCTGTACATTGGTAAACCCATGACTCCCTCGAGGGAGCAAACAAAACCTCATAATCACACTGTCTGTGGCAGAAAGCTGAGGAAAAAAAGGTGGCATCCCAACTATTGTGGTGTTTCTGTCCATGCCCAGGTTTGGGCTCATATTCTTCTTTCAGATTTCAATACAATTTAGTGGATATTCAATAATGAAGAAAAGATATGTCATCTCAATAAACAAAACTGCACAGCAGCCACACTCAGAGAACTGAGTCCTTCCAGTATGTGCAGGTATCCTTTTTCTTTGACTCCCTGGAAAAGAGGGAGGTTGGGTGGGGTTGTTGTATCTTATTTGTGTGATCATTTTCTTGCATGTGTATACATGCACTACTTGCATATCTGATGCCCTTGGAGGCCAGAAGAAGGTTCTGGATCCCCTGGAAAGGGAGTTATAGGTCGTATGGGCTGCCATGTGGGTGCTGGAAACTGAACCAAGGTCCTCTGCAGAAGCAGCAAGTGCTCTTAACTGCTGAGCCATCTTCTCAGCTCCAAGGGAGGTATTTAATGCCAGTTCAATTAAATATGCATTGAATCCCATTTACTGATGTTAGGCCATGTGTTGCCAGGCCTACTCAATTTATATTTCTAGAACAAATCTTCTTTATTGCCTGCATTATAGAACATTCCAATATCATATAAATTTACTACCATAGTAATACAAAATGTCTACCTGGGTCATTATAAGAAGTTATTTATTGGTGCCATGCAAGCTTCCAAGCTAGAGAAGCAACCATTAGTCCTATGTAGCTATGATGCCGATAAACTGCAGCAATGACCAGCCTGATATGATATCCCACCTGGCTGTGGAGGAGGCTGCGGCAAGCCACATGCCTCAGTCAAGATGTTTAGTCCATGGGCTAGAGAGATGACTCAGCGGTTAAGAGCATTTGCTGCTTCTCCAGATGACCGGGGTTCAATTCCCAGCACCCACATGGCAGCTCACAACTGTCTGTAACTTCTGTTCCAGAAGGTGTGATAACCTCACACAGACATATATGCAGGCAAAACATTAATGTATATAAAATGCAAATAAATTATTTAAAAAAAAAAGATGTTCAGTCCAAAGTAAATGGGTACAGGGCAGCTTGTCTAGGCTTTCCTTATACACTATAAATTAGGTACCAGCAAAAGAGTTCTCCCTAAATAAATTTTAAGGGAAATGAAAAAGGGATTGTATGGATAGACAACTAAAGTGCCTTTAATAGGCATTTGTGTTAAACAGTTAGTAGGGGTAAGGAACAATCACAGCATATAAGGAGCAGAAGCGATAAGCAGAGTCTTGCTATAAAGAAAAGACTCCCAAAGGAAACGGAATGTCAGGGATGTGCACTGAAGGATGAATGGAATTGGATGGAGCACAATGAAATGGCCCTGTGTCGGGTGAATCTTCCATTCAGTCCTGTCTTCAGTTCTTTCTGACACACCATCGACTGGCCTCTCCAATGATACATTGTTTATGCTTTCTAGATTATACATTTGAAGACCCTAGAATGGTAAGATAAAGCTGTGCCAGTTATGTGGACTTAAAACTTCCCTTTGGAATATGAGCATTCTGTCTATTTCCGTCACTCTTGTTAGTCATATGAGGGGGAAACAACTTTCTTGGAACACCAGTGGAATGTGGACTATTTGCCTGCCTGAGTTTCTATGACTCTGTCCATAGGCAAGATAAAGATGCTTGTTTAAAACAGCCTCATTGGGCCCACATTCAAATCATCCCATTCTTCATTCTAAGTCTCACTGAACAATCCCTGCACTGTGACCGGCTGCTAAAGTCACATATAAGCCTGATTCTATTTACAAGGGGCCCCTGGTTCCTTTTTCCACCTACAGATTCTCACACAGTGAACTGGATTTCCTTAACAAATTGTCTTGAGTACTCACATGTGTAAGAAGCTATCCTTAATGTCATAGAGGTTTTACAAACTTGTATGATGCTAAAATCCACCCCAATGTCCACCAAGAGTTGAATGAAAATGTCACATGAATGTATGTGTTTGGTGATTTTTTTTCCAATGCAAAGAGAAAAAAAAAATATGGAAATGGAGGATGGAGTTGTAAGTATCATATCATCAAATGACGTAACTCATATGGGGAAATGGAAGATTGAGTTGTAAGTATTATATGAAATGAGGTATCAGAAAGACAAAAATATAGACTCACATGTAGGTCCCAGCATATAATGTATATTAAATACTTGGAGGTGAGTGTGGATGTGGGTTGTAGAAGTGGAAAGGCGACCGTGAGAATGGGGACAGTGTGATGTGTAACAGCCCTGACTATCCTGGAACTCACTTTGTAGACCAGGCTGGTCTCAAACTCACAGAGATCCGCCTGCCTCTGCCTCCCGTGTGCTGGGATTAAAGGTGTGCGCCATCATGCCTGACCCTTGTCTTTCCTAATTCCAGGTAAACTGAAAGGCACCGTGGTGGAATATAGAGAGACGAGCAAAGCTCAGACCCTCTTATCCAGTGACTTCAAAGTAGGAACCAAAAGATGAGAGTTTAAAGACGTGATGCCAGACAGAGGAGGGAAAGATCATATACCGTGGGAAGAAAGGCATCTCACATGGAGTTATGGATTGATGGATTCCAGGTGGCAGAGACTGTGGGATTTCACTCAGCAGGCACAGAAAGCAGCAGGTGTGGATGGGGAACGTGGGCTATTTGCTTGGGAAATACATGCCCAGCCGCATGCGACTGCAGAACATAATTTTAACATGTGGAGTAGTCCCTGTCTCCACAGGGATCTGTTCCAAGACCTCGAGGGGTATCTGAAACAGCAGATAGTACTGAACCCTGCAGGTACTATAGTTTTTTTTTTCTCGCACACATATTTTTGGAAAAGATTAAGGTATAATTTCAGCACAGTAATCAACAAATAGCAGCACACTTTAAGCATATTTTAAAAGTATATTTGAAAATTATACATTATTTCTGGAACCTTTTCATTTAATATTTCCAGATCACAGAGAACCATGGGGGACTGAAACTGCAGAAAGTGGAGCTGTGGGTAAGGCAGGGGACTGGGCCAGCGGGAGAACAGGCAAGGGATGCAGTAGAGAGGGTCTTGGTTGCCGGGGGTGCTAGTGATGAGATTAACTCTGTTCCTCTGAAACATTGACCTGTCGGAGGTAATTGGAGCAGATTGAATTAGTTTTAGGCAGTCACCCAGCCTGAAAGAATCTCATTTCTAAAGAACCAGAGAACAGAAAGCAAACGGCATGGTAGAAAGACCACCGTGTGCACAGGGTCCCTCTAGGGATGCCCACTCCTCCTCTTCAAGATGCTATTCATTTAAACCATAGAAGTGTAATCAACAAATACTTGGTAGGCATTTACTGTGTGCCAGACACTTTGTAAGGCCTAGGGGTCCCAGTCTTCACTAGACCGCTAACAATCTAATGTGACAAAGGGATAAATCACCATCCACAACATTCCAAGGGGACTGGGGACAATGGCTTAGAGATTGAGAGCAATTAACTTCCACATTCTTCTTGTGAATTTACTGCCTGGGTATTTTCCACACGTTGACTTCCAGTAAGAGCTATGCCTGACTCTTTCTGTTGAATGTATTAGTTTCGATTTATTGAAGCTGAAAACTTACAAGAGAAGTCTTACCAGACAGGACCTTGGAACTGACTGACTCATTCATAGCATGCCCAGACAGGACACTGCTGCCCTCAGACTAAATTTACCCAGGCTGGTGCCTACCTGGTCTACCTACTTTAAGACTATATTTCTACAATTATGTTTAAACTACTACAACCCAGGCATTTTTCAGAACTGTACAAGAATGGATTTTAATTCTAGACTTGAAATAAGCAACCTAAAAGTTGATGGACTGAGAATTGACTGACTTTAATCATAAAGGAAAATAAATTAAATATATCAAAAATGTGTATGTGTTGGTAAAGACATACACAGATACACATTCACAGGGACTATACATAAATATTCACACACTGAAAGTCAGGTTCAACCTAAGTTTAGCATAAGCCTAGGTAGTTAAGAGACCCTAACCAATGCTAACCCCAACCTCAGGCAATAGAGAATGATATACAATCTCATTTATTGAGGCGAATACAGCTTTATGGTGAGGACTTTGCCTTGGGACATTGTGTTAAGCTGGTGAAGCACATTTGGGAGATCACCGTGCAACCCCATCCCCAGGTCCACCTATAGACAGAGTCTCTGAAACAGTTGAGATGCTAAAGAAAGACACAGAGGGCCAGTCTTTAGAAGTCTGCCTCACTCGCCATCACCCATGACTGACTGCAACGATACTGAGCTGTCATACGTCAAACATTGGGTTGATATTTGGCATGGACCTGTCATGACGGGTTTGTAGGGGTGTGTGGATTACAAATGTTAGGGAGAGTAGGCAGAGATATGAAAAAAAACACAGAGACCTAGAAGAGTACTAGGAGAGCTACTCAGTGAATACTGAACACTGAATCCACCCGTGTTGATTTCCCAAATGCTTATATGGGGATACAATACAAAAGGAGAAGAAGGCAAAAGACTGCTTTAACATGACACAAAGGACAACCAGAATGGTTACTTGTTTCAGTACTTGAGACATCAAGCCATTATTTCCTGAGTTAAGCATTCTGACATTTTGGGCAAGATATGCAGCAAATATACCTTAGACCTAAGTATCCTGTAGGCAGCCACTCCCCATGCCAAACCTTCTATTTTAAAATGAAGGAGCAAGAATAGACTTGAATTCTCTGACTTGTCTTGGAGGATGCAGTCTTGGGATACTACATAGCTTGATAGAAATGGTGGGCACAGATGTGACATGTGAGCCTGTATCTAGAATATCAAAGATAACTCCAACCAGAGCTGGGCAAACCTTCTCGGTATCTGACCATAGACTAATAGCTGTTGATAAGGTGTCTGGGCCTAGTCTCGTATGAGGAAGAGGTTTGTGGGAACACACTGCTAATTCTGTATATTCTCCTGTTCTTTCTGAACATCACTCCAGCAATGAATTCATGACAAACACAGACATGGCTTGCTATCTAGTACTGAAACAGTGACAACATTCCTCTATTGGGCATCCCAGCAAATTAGGACCTGGGCACCATCCATTGCTGAGAGACTGGAATTTACTACTGTCTTAGTAAAGCCAATAAGGCCATTTAGATCCATTGGAAAAATAAGTACAAACTATTTCAGATTAGAAAGACTAAGAAAAATACAACCCTTCAATGGCAAAATGATATAACTGCCAATTATATCCAAAATCTTTCAGGAAATCCTGACTCCATACTCAAAAAATAAGATGCCAGAATTGACTGGGCAGGAAGCTGTGGTAGAACACTAACAAAATTTAATTCAGCTGTTTTTAAAAAAGGAACAGGAAGGAAACGTAAAATTTCTAATGGTCGACCAGAGAAACTTAACAAACAAATGAAAAAAAACATTGAAAACCAAACATATCACTGAGCTGAAAAATACACGCAGCAAAATTCAAAGCCTGGGAGGAGGCTTTAATAACAGGGTAAATCAAATACACTAAAAAAGCTAGAGGGCTAGCCGGGTGGTGGTGGCGCACGCCTTTAATCCTAGCACTCGGGAGGCAGAGACAGGCGGATCTCTGTGAGTTCAAGGCCAGCCTGGTCTACAAGAGCTAGTTCCAGGACAGGCTCCAAAGCCACAGAGAAACCCTGTCTTGAAAAAAAAAAAAAAAAAGCTAGTGGGCTCAAAAGATATGCACAGGTTATGAATAGACAATTATCAAAAATGGAAAAGCCACAAATGGTCAATAAGTATTTTTTTAAAGTGATCATTATCCCTAGTCATCAGGGAAATGCAAATTAAGACATAACAAATACTGGAGAGAATATGGAGAAGATATAGGATCAATGATGGTTATGTGTGTTTATTAAATCGGCTTAGCATAAAAGAACAACAGCAGGTTAGTCACCCCTGAGAGGCTAAGAACTCATTTAGTTGCTCAGTCCTTGAGGCTGATTGCCTCAACAGTCCCAACCTAATGCTAAAAATCTAGAAGGATCCTGGAAGCCGCAGGTCCTTAGTCCATAATGGAAGTTTGGTATAACTGGTTCTGATGTCAGTGAGGGAATCAGCAACCGGGTAAATCAGTTCTGGGGCACTCCAATGCATGGCGCAACCACATAAACAGAGAAGTTATGTCATCTGGCTCTACCACAGTTGCTATCTGGGCCTCTCTGTATAAGCACTTACAACAGTTGGCTGCCACTTGCCAGGACTCCAGAAAACAGGCTCACTCTTAGAAGTGGGAGGAACTTGAGTTTGCCCCTGACACCACAGATGAGCTGAAAAGTCAGCAGATTTTATGAGATACCTAGGAAGTCCTTCAGGGAGAAAACATCACAATGTAGGGTCCTAGGAGCTCTTATGGCACTACTATGTGTGGTTTGAAAATAAAAAATTTAAAAGAGGGGATAAATGACTTAGTTGGAATTGACAGAATGTCAATTTTAATTACTATAAGATTGGTAATTAATATTTTATTTTTTAAAAAGTAGTTTGATAACACACAAAATATGATAATTTGACTAATAAGGTACAAGCCTTAGAAAGACTTACTAATGAAAATAAGAAAAATTTGACTGATATGTCAAATTTGCCACTGATAAGGTATAAGTTTTATAAAGATCTACTAATGAAAAGAAAAATACCCAGACATAGTCAGAAGAATTTAGAGCAGAACCTACCACACCATTGCATTATGAAACTGAAGAGGATCAGCCAAATTTATGCCACCCTTAATTTATCCAATTATAATACGGGAATGACTAACAGATGACAGAAACCTTTAAGGCTGTGTAGAAGTTAATTGGAATCCTTTAGAAATGCTAGATTTGAAGGGATTTAAGGAAACAATTGTTTCATATAGCATGTATTCACTTTGTGAAACATGATAAATGCATGGGCAACTAGTAACAGAATTCTTCCACAAATTTGGAAAGATTTAGTTACAGAAATATTCGATGTTGGTATTCAATTACAATAAAAAGCATGGTGGAGAAAGAAAGCTAGGGTCATAGAACAACAAAATAGGTCTAGAGGTAACAAAATTTCCCAAGACCAGCTTCTCTGTAAAAAAAAAAATCACAAGGACAATCTATATTGAATGATTTCATCTTGGTTCTCTGTTGTATAGCAACTTTGAGTGTTTGGGACAGGATTGAAGAATCAGGAAAGAGGACTGAGTCATTTACTAAAGTTATATAAGGCCCAAAAGAAGCCTTAGCTGATTTTTTTTTTTTAACAAACATTGACTTCAGCTGCAAATAAAATGATATCAGATCCAGAAGTTAGACAGGTCCCCATGTCAAATTTGGTTCAATCATTCTCTGTCAGCTTTAGGTAAACTTCCCTATAGAGCAATTAAAAGACTTAATGCCTGTTGTTAAAAACCATACTGCTCTGGATGACAGAACAGCTTCAGCAGATCAAACAAAACTTTCAGGCGGGACCATAAAACAAGCATTTTGGCAAACTTCTATAAATGATCAAAGATCAAAGCCAAAAATATAAATAAATGACATTAAAATTAGAATTTAGTGAACATAGGTACAAATGTAACAATACTTTCACCAAAATCTTGGCATCCAGATTGGTCTCTTTAGGAGATAAATGTTCAGCTTCTAGGGATTGGAACTTTATCTCAGGTCAAACAAAGTACAAGATGGATCAAATGTATAGGGCCAGAAAAACAGATAAAATTAAAACCTTATGTCACTAACATAGCAATGAATTTATGAGAACATGATTTGTTACAGCAGTGAAAAACACAGATTAATATTCCTCCAATATCAGAAACAAACTATAAGTTAATGTATGCTTCTGAGAAAAATATTGAAAGGCATTATCAAGAACAGACACTGAATGTTCAATTTGCACATAAGCAGGGCATAACAGCTGCTGATCTTTCAAAGGTACCAGCAAACCTACCTTAAAATGGTTAACTGAAAAACCTGTGTGGGTGAAACAATGACCTTTGACATTAGAAAAATTATAGGCATTAGAACAGTTGTTACAGGAGTAACTAAATGCTCAATGTATTGAAGAATCAACCAGTCTTTGGAATTCTCCTATATTTGTTATTAAAAATAAGTCTGGAAAATGTAAAATGTTAACAGATTTTTAAGAGCCATAAATAAAGTGATTTAGTCAATGGGCTTTTTACATACTGGAATTCCACTGCCTTCTTTATTACCTAAGGGATGGCCTATTATAATGATTGATTTGAAAGACTGTTTATTTTTACTCTGTTTACAAGAACAAGACAGAGAAAAAGATGCCTTCAGAGTACCTTTTCCCCAGCCTATTAAAAGGTCTCAGTGGAAAATTCTTCGATAAGGAATGTTAAACAGCTCTACCTTAAGTCAACATTTTGTATGACAGTCATTAGAACTAATTTCTCATTTATTTCCACAATCTATAATTTACCATTACATGGATAATATCTTATTGGCTGACACAGATGCTTTAGGAAAGTGTTTAATAAAGTGAAGAGAATTTGGCCTTTTTGGTGATTACAAATTGCTCCTGAAAACAAAAACACAAAGAGGAGATTCTATTAATTATTTGGGATATAAGATAGGCTTATAAAAACTTCAAACACAGAAACTACAAATCAGGAGAGATCAATTGCAAACTCTTAAAGATTTTCAAAACTTTCTGGGAGATATTAACTGTCGATGGCCCACAACTGGATCAACAACTCAAGAGCTAAGTAATTTATTTCAAACCTTATGAGGTGATACGGACTTAAATAGTACAAGAAAACTGTCAGCTGAGGCTGAGCAAAGAGAATCTGGTAGAAAGAAAGGAAGCATATATGGCTTGCTTAGACCCAGAGCTTGGTTGTCCTCTGGCTATTCTACCTTCTACACGTTCTCCTACAGGAATTCTTATGTAGAGAGAAAATAATATCCTTTAATGGATATTTTTACCACATTAACAGAGTAAAAAAATAAAGACCTTTGTAGAAAGCTTTCTGACCTGGAATAGACCCAGCAGAAATGTTGATACCTTTTATCAGTGCTAAAATCGCCTTGCTATAGGCAGAAATTGAACACTGGTAAAGAGTTTGCAGTAACTGCTTGGGAGAGATTAGCAACAAATATCCCCAAAGTAAGAGACTTCAGTTTATAAAAAGAACTAATTGTATTCTCCCTTATATAATGAGTGGAACACCAATTTCTAGAGCTTCTCTTGATTAGGAGAGATGATAATTCATCAAACTGCTTAGTCTCAATTCAAGCTAACATATGAGTCCAACAAATGTTTTTCATTTAATCAGGTATGGGTAAAAATATTATTTTTTAGTTAAAAGAAATACTCTTTCCTGTTGCCCCAAACCATTGTCTTAACAAAGATATACCCTGACAAAAAAATGAACTCTCCAAAGTTAGGGTTGAAGAGGGGTTTTTGCTTTATCTTTCCAGAATAAAAGCATTCAACTAAGGAACCTGAAGATCAGTAGAAAAATGAAACATCTGAAGAAAACGTACAAATCATTCAGAGAAAATGTCTCAAGACAAAAGGTAAAATTGGCCTAATAGTATATCACAGTTCCAGCAGGATAAATTTACAAAAAAAAAAGTTCCATGTTATTTTTTTCTGCTGCACTCTACAAACATATAAGGCAAATGGTCTTTTGTGGTTCCAATGCAATTAAAAATCAAAGCTGGCTTTAGAGTTGGATCATGGCTCTTTTCTTCTCTAAATCCAAATATGCTTGTTAAAGGAAAATCTATAATCTCTGTCTCATGCCAAAAGAGCCAACTGACAAGGAACAGAAGAAAAAATTAAGGGACGATTTTATTGTCACTATTTCATTATTCTTTGGTTTTATTTTGACTCTTCAAAACTTTTCTTAATATATAAATATTACCTCAAATTTGTAAGATAAATCTATATATGTGTGTGTCTCTATACATGTAATTAAACTTTCTGTCATATTAATAGTCATATAGAGTACTAGCTAATATAGGTTTCATCTAGTTTCCTGTATATGATCTTGGGCTTGAATCTGAAGCATATAACTAGAAATTGAGTTTGTGTACCCTGAATATACTTAATAGATTGTGGTCTTTTAACATCTCTGAGATCTGCTACATATGACATTTAAAATGTTTTAAGTTTTTGGGGAAACAGGAGGATCGGGATAAAGGAAGGTTGGATAGGGGAGCACGGAACCACAATTCTTAGTTAAGGGACCCACTTTAGGGTGGGCAGGAGACTTGACTCTAGAGGGGCTCCCAGGTGCCCAAGCTGAGGTCCCCAGTTAGTTCCCTGGGCAGCTGAGGATAGGGAACCTGAAATGACCCTACCCTAGAGCAATACTGACGAATATATTGCATATCATCCTAGAACTCGCATCTGGCGATGGATGCAGATAGAGACAGAGACCCACACTGGAGCATTGGACTGAGCTCCCAAGGTCCCAATGAGGAGCAGAAAGAGTGAGAACATGAGCAAAGATGTCGGGACCACGAGGAGTGCACCCACCCACTGAGACAGTGGAGATGATCTACTGGGAGCTCACCAAGGCCAGCTGGACTGTTACCAGAAAAAGCATGGGATAAAACTGGACCCTCGGAACATGGTGAACAATGAGGGCTGATGAGACGCCAAGGACATTGGCACGCGGTTTTGATCCTACGCAATGTGCTGGCTTGGTGGGAGCCTAGCCAGTCTGGATGTTCACCTTCCTAGATATGGACGGAGGGGGGAGGACCTAGGACTTACCACAGGGCAGGGAACCCTGACAGCTCTTTGGACTGGAAAGGGAGGGGGAGAGGAGTGGGGGGAAGGGGAGAGGGGTGGGAGGAGGGGGAGAAGAGTGGGAGGAGGGGGAGAAGAGTGGGAGGAGGGGGAGGGAAATGGGAGGTTGGTGGGAGGAGGTGGAAATTTGTTTTTTTTTTTCTTTATCCTCCTTTTATCAATAAAAAAAAACCTTAAAAAAATGTTTTAAGTTTTCTGCAGTGTACCATGTCCATTCCTAAGAGCTACCTTTGAAAGTCTCCAAAAGGATGATGAAGTCCCAAAATGATGATTCCACCTGGATTGTGGTAATGACATTAAGCTAACAATCAGCTTTGAACTACAAACTGCTCAAGACAGTTTCAAGGTGATTAGCTGAGAAGGGTCAGCTTCACAGACTACTTGAGCCAGCATTTCAGATAAGCCCTGAACTTTTCCATTACACAGACGGGATGACCAATGTTACAACTAGCTTTCCCAGGACTTGAACATTATCTCAGTTTTCTTGGGGTTCCCTAGATAACAAGAAGTAATTTTAAGAATATGACATCCATATTCCCAAGAAGTGGGGTGGGAGGTGTTTGGTCATTCAATAGGTTATGAATGTTTGTCATCATTTAGGGGGGTTGGTTGGTAATTGTTACTCGTCATGGCAAGGGATGAAACTATCCAAGGGTGATTGAATTTAAGGATCTCCTTCTAAAAAAAAAAAAAGGAAAGAAAAAGTAGGGAGAATATGGAAAGGATAAGATCAAAGGATAGGTTACTGAACCTACTTCAAACTAAAAAACAACTATTAATCTCAGATATTTTACATTGGTATGGATTTTGTATTTTGATACAAATTTAAGGTTATTTTTGCAAGAACATACTTTATATATGTTCCTACTCTTTTTAAGGTATTTTTATATAGAGATACAAATTTAAGGTTATTTTGTTATACTGTATATATGTTTCTATTCTTGTTTAAGGTATTGTGCCTATGCAACTCATTTAAAATGTAATATTTAACTAAGAAATACAGGTTAGAACTTAGTCATTTGTAATAATCAAACTCATAGTTATGTTAGGTTTGTTTCAAAGTTATGTTTTAGATACATATGTAGTTTTCAAACACCACAAAGACTACAGAATATAGCATTTAATATACTTCAATAACCTAAGGCTTTTCATGACATATCTGCTCCTGACAGCATCAATTTACTTCAAAGAAGGATGATAGACATCAAAGAATTTCCATATGGAGTTTGCTGTTGTTGAGGCAAAGTTAGCCACTGGGCAAGAAACTTCCCTTGCCTCAACTGCTGACAGTATGCTATCCAAATTGGACGAACAGGACAACAAAAGAAGGTGACTGTCAAGCTTTTTAAGACAGGGTAGGACAGTCCTTCAAAATTTCTGCCTCACAGAAAACTCCATCAGATATTCTAGGCCTGTAGACTGAAGATAGATGCCTCAACATTGCATGGGAGCCTGAGTTGACTGTCCAGGCAGCCAGCTGTTTCTGTCTTTTCTCTAGTTTTGGAAGTTCCTGTTTACTCAGGTAATATTATATCTTTCTCAAGTCTTTGTTGGAGTTGAAAATGGGATACTTATAGTTACAGTTTTCCTTGTTACCAAATTCAGAAAAGAAACTCACAAAAGAGGTATAAAGTGCATAAGGTTGAGAGACATAAAAGGTTAAATTTTCTTTTTTTTTATTGAAAAAATTTCTGCCTCCTTCCTGCCTCCCATGTCCCTCCCCCTCCTCCTACTTTTCTCATTCTCCCTCTCCAGTCTGAAGAGCAGTCAGGGTTCCCTGCCCTGTGGGAAGTCCAAGGTCCTCCCCCCTCCAACCAGGTCCAGGAAGGTGAGCATCCAAACAGGCTAGGCTCCCACAAAGCCAGTTCATGCAGTAGGATCAAAACCTAGGCCATTGCCCTTGGCTTCTCATCAGCCCTCATTGTCCGCCATGATCAGAGAGTCTGGTTTTATCCCATGCTTATTCAGTCCCAGTTCAGCTGGCCTTGGTGAGCTCCAAATAGATCAACCCCACTGTCATGGTGGCTGGGTGCACCCCTCATGGTCCTGACTTCCTTGTTCATGTTCTCCCTCCTTCTGTTCCTCATTGGGACCTTGGGAGCTCAGTCTGGTTTTCCAGTGTGGGTCTCTGTCTCTATCTCCATCCATCGCCAGATGAAGGTTCTATGGTGATATGCAAGATATTCATCAGTATGGCTATAGAATAAGGTTAAATTTTCTAAGAAGCTGTTTTGGAGGACTAAAAAGATAGTTTTGCGTTGTTGATAAAAGTTAGGATAGAAAGTAAATTATGTACTAAACTTTGAACTCACTAAGATTAGATAATAGAGCAGTTTCTCTTGAATTTGCCAAATACAAATGGACTGAACATTGTGAATGCAATCCTTACTTGGTAATTGTTCTTATTGTATATAGTTTTACTGTGTTAGAGTTAAAACCTTTTCTTTTTCTTTAGACAAAAACTGGAAAATGTTGAGAGACATTTGGCCACACTGTGAACCCCAAGTTTGCATTGCATTAATTAAATAACATTAACCTTGGGTCAGGAGGCTGAATTAGCAGCTTGTTAACAGAAGGTAATCATAGGGTACCAGAGACCATCTGGAGGAGATAAAAAGATGTACTGGAAAGATTAGGAAGAGATTTGGAGTGGTGTGACTTTTATTATTTAGCAGAGCAGAAGGATACTCTCATTCAGAGATGTCAGCAAAGAGAAAAGGCTAGCTAGGTACTACTCAACCTCTCTGAGCTAGCAGGTTTTCACCCCAGCCTTTTAATCTCGAATTTTGTTTATAAATAGAATGATAAGATTTAGCTAAAGCTACCTTTAGCAGCACAGCAGAACCAGTGCCTGCAAGAACAAAATTCCCACCAGGCTGTGGCCTGAGTGTCCAGAGAAGCAGGCTGGTTACTACAGAGTCCCAGTTGCTGGTTGAAATGGCAGTTGATTAAGGTGCAGCCACCGTGCCAAAGTTAAAACAACACTCCCTTTCCCCCGAGGGTGATAGGGATGCAAAACTGCATTCAGTCCAACTTCCAAAGTCCCCATAGGCTATAACAGTCTCAAACTTATTTAAAGTCCAAAGTCTCTTCTGAGATTCACACACTTTCTTAACTGTAATGCCCCTGTAAAATCAAAATCAAAAAGCAGTATGTGATCACATACTTCCAACATATAATGGCCCAGGATATACATTATCATTCCAAAAATTAGGGAAGGGAGCATAGTGAAGAAATACTGGACTGAAACAAGACCAAAAACTAGCTGGGCAAGCCTCAAGGTCTGTATCTTTTTGTTTGATGCCAAAGTACTCCAGATCTTCAACTCCCTTCAGCTTTATTGGCTGTAACACACTTTTTTCTCTTGGTCTGCTTACACTACATGTTAACAGTTCTTCTTGGTAGGTATCCCACTACTCTGGTTTCTCCGAAGTCTTGGTGTCTCCAAGGCAATTCAAGCTTCAACTTCACACCTTCGTGAAATGCCCATTCAGGGATACCCCTGACACATGCGTTGCCTCAGTGGCTTTCCTTCGTCACAAAGGCAAATTCCAGTTCCCCTTTCTTCTAGTCTTAATTCCAGGACTATGTGACTGAAGCTGTCAAATTCTGCTGCTTCCTGAGGCTGGAACATGGTTCCCTCGTTCAACTACATCTTCACCAACTTTCTGTTTTTAATGGTTTCCTTCACTGCCTAAGGTTGGCTGTCCTGAAACTGAATCTATAGACTAGGATGACCTCAAACTCAGAAATATGCCAGCTTCTGCTTAGTGCTACGATTGAAGGCATTCAGCACTACCACCCTGCCTAAATTTTTCTTTAACTCCTTTTCATGACTTGAAAACAGCTAAGTGGTATTTTGCCCTAGGGTCTCCACTCCCTTTATTTCATTTCCTAATCTATTTCCTTGAACTCAGGACTGATCTCCATTCTCCTTCCTGGAGCTCCTTTTCACCTCAAATTTTGCATTTTCTTGTTCCTTTTCATCATAAATTTGTATAAGAGTAACAAGTAATAACCACACAGCAGAGTCAATATGAGGCTGTTTTGAGATTTCCTCTGCCAAGAGAATTAACCCAAAACTCTTCACTTTAACATCAGGCATACTCTTTGGACAGGGGGAAAAAAAGCAGGTTCTTTCTCCACCAAAATTTTTCAAGAATTATCTCTAGGCCACATATTTATATTCTTCTCTTTTGAAACCTCTTGAGTCAAGCTCCCACAGTTCAAATCCCCTCAGCACCAATGTCTTCTATACTTCTAGTATGGCCCATTAAGCATCATTTTAAGAGTTCAGCTGCTTTTCTAATCCACGATCCCAAGGTTTACATTCCTTCAAACAAAAACGTGGTCTGGAATATCACAGTAACATCCTACTCCTGGTACCAACTTCTGATTTTAGTTAGGGTTTCTATTGCTGTGAAGAAACACCATGACCATGGCAGCTCTTATAAAGGAAAACATTTAATGGGGTGGCTTATAGTTTCAGAAGTTTAGATCATTATCATCATGGTGTGACATGGTGGCATGTGGGCAGACACGGTGCTGGAGAGGTAGCTGAGAGTTCTACATCTTGCATGGGCAAAAGGAAGTAGTCTATCTCACTGGGCGTGCATGGCTTAAGCATATATGAGACCTCAAAGCCTACTTCCACAGTGATAAACTTCCTCCAACAAGGCCATATCCACTCCAACAAAGCCACACCTAATAGTTCCACTCCCTTTGAGGGCCATTTTCTCTCAAAGCACCACAGACAATGTCTGAATGATCAAAAGATCCATGAAAAAAAAATCAACATATAGGAAGTACGAACCAAAGTCTCAACACACCCTCCTAAAAGTCTGAGGTTAAGAAGGGCAGGCAAGGATAAGAGGACAGAAATACTTGAATGTCAATTAATCCAGCTTTTACAGAAAAGAGAATGAAAGTTCCTCAGAAAAGCAGCTTTGTAGCTTGTAACTACAGTATGATATGATCCAGTACTCTCTCTGCTGGGTTTATACCCAAAGGAAGTGAAAACTGTATGTTAGGCAGGCATCTATATTCACATTACTCTAGCAGCACCCCTGTATGCAGGGGCAGACGTTCAAGGACCCCATAATTATTAAAATCTGTGTAAGATAAAATAATATTTATTTCTAACTTACACACATGTTGAAAAACCTTTCTAGATAGTGTATAATACCTAATATAATAGAAATGCTATATAAATGTTGTCATAGTGTATTACTTGTGGAATAATAACAAAAATAAAAATCTACAATGCTTAGTACAAAAGAATTTTTCAGATAGTATTTTAATGAGAAAAATGTTTCCATACAATATATTTTGATCATGTTTTCCCCTACCCTGATTTCTCCAAGTTCCTCCTCACCTCCCTACCCACCCAACTTTATGCCTCCCTCTTTAAAAGGACAAACAAACAAACAAAAATTAAATGACCTTGTCAAGTCTCAGTGTGGAGGCTGAGCTCAGGAAGGCTGTCTTGTCTGCATATGCCCTACATTTTACTAAGCATGGAGGGACACAGACTTGTCTTCATGTGACTCAAATGTAGACAGATAATAACTAGCGTGAGTTGCTTATTTCTATTTGTAAACCAGTACAAAAAACACCCAGGGTTTTTTTTTTTTTTGACATCATCATTGGGTACAGAAACACTAATGTTTTCTGCTCAGAGCTAAATTACTTGGTTAAGGCAACTGGATTTTGCCAAAACACTGAAGATGCAGCTATGATTGTATAAAGGCCAGGTCCTAAAACTCTGAAGGGATTCACTGCCTTGCCACCATGTCCCTCCATTTCCCAGTAATCCTGGGTAAGTTGCTACCCATTTCTAGGTCTCACAAGGGCTACAGAGTGAAATTTTGCTAACACCTACCTTTACAAGGGTGTTTCGGGGAGACTGAGGTTAATTTTAAATGTATGCAAAGAATTTTATCATTATTATGATGATTATTATCTGGAGGGGAATTCTGGGTTTTTAGCAATAGAAACCAACCTGTTTGGAATCTCTTGCAAAGGTTTTCTTAGGGAAAAAATGATTCCTTTTTTTACTAGCACAGTCCTCTCTAAGCCATGTTTCTTTTTTTCCCTCCATCTCCTCTTGCTCCCCAAAATGAACATTTGGCTGCCAGCTTCAGCCAGAATGCAGAATGACTCCCAAGGCAAGGGGGCACCTTCCCAAAATCTGTAATAAATATCCCTTGGCTATACAACTCCACAGGCTTAAATCCTACTGTGTAGCCAGGTTCAGGCCACTCACCTTCTTGGCAGTCTCAGATACCATACTGTGCAGAAATCAATTTCTTTGGGAAAATATATCACACCCTGGAACAAGCTAAAATCCACAAACTTTAAGTGTACTCTGGGCAGGTTTTTTTGGCTTTTCCCCCAACAGTTTCAAACTTTACATTTAAGAAAGACCGTAATGCTCTGAATTAAAGACTAATGCAGGTCAGGCATGGTGGCTTACACTGTAATCCCAGCCTCTACGGTAAGGTATAGGATTGGTAGGTGTTCAAAGCCAGCATGGTCTACATACTGAGTTCTAGGGGCCAGCCTGAGCTACAAAGTGAAATATTGGCTCAAAAGTGCTTACAAAACAAAACAGACAAAAAGAGTAGTCAGGTCTTGGTGCCTCACAGCTTTAACCCCAGCACTCAGGAGCAGAGTGAGGCGGATCCCTGTGAGATCAAGGTCAGCAAGACAACCAGAGCTACATAATGAGGTCCTGTCTCAAAAAAAAAAGATTTTAAAAGACAAATATATATCATACATATTATACACACCTCTAAAAAGATATATATGTCTGTCAAAAGAAAATAAGAAAAAATATCAAGACATAAATTGGAGTTTGGGGAGGTAAGTAGGGTTCACTGTGTGACTTGGGAGGGTGAGTTTGAATTCCCAGCACCCATGTCAGAAGATGAGCTACAAAATTGCAAAAGCAATTGTCTCCAAAATTCAAAACAAAACAAAATGAACAAAAGGACTAGGCAGAGTGTCATGACACCTATAGTCCAGAACTGAGTGGCACAAGCAGATGAGCCTTAGGGGCTCCCTGACCAGCCAGTCTAGACGGAAGAGTGAGTCCAGGTGCAGGGAGAGACTGTCAAAAACCACAGGGAAGAGTCACAGAGAAGGACATTACAATACCAGTCCCTGGCATCACGTGTGCCCTATGCCCGCACACACTACAGAGGCAATACTTTTGTCGTTTGCATGCTGTTAGTAAAAATAACATAATTTTCCTGTTATATTCAGAATTCTCCTCAATTAAGAGAGGGAAATCATTCTAATAGAAAAATTGGTGAATCTGAGCAGACTGTTCACGAAAAGAAAAAATGCAAATAGCTCTAACATGGAGAGACAGGCAAGCTTCATTGATTTATCAAGTTTTATTTTAGCTCCTGTCAAAAGTCTAAGAGTTACATTATATAACCTGCATGATGGAGTGCAGAGAACCTGCCACTGTGCCCATCAGCCATGGACGCTGAGACCGTGCAGTCTCATGGACACTGTGCACATCAGCCATGGACGCGGAGACTGTGCAGTCTCATGGACACTGTGCCCATCAGCCATGGACGCGGAGACTGTGCAGTCTCATGGACACTGTGCACATCAGCCATGGACGCGGAGACTGTGCAGTCTCATGGACACTGTGCACATCAGCCATGGACATGGAGACCGTGCAGTCTCATGGACACTGTGCACATCAGCCATGGACACGGAGACTGTGCAGTCTCATGGACACTGTGCACATCAGCCATGGACACGGAGACCGTGCAGTCTCATGGACACTGTGCACATCAGCCATGGACGCGGAGACCGTGCAGTCTTATGGACACTATGCACATCAGCCATGGACGCGGAGACCGTGCAGTCTCATGGACACTGTGCACACCAGCCATGGACATGGAGACCGTGCAGTCTCATGGACACTGTGCACATCAGCCATGGACGCGGAGACCGTGCAGTCTCATGGACACTATGCACATCAGCCATGGACGCGGAGACCGTGCAGTCTCATGGACACTGATGGCCTAGGATATCCAACCCCCTAGAGTATGATGGCAGACAGAATATTTTAACTTGAAGGAATTTCAGAAAACAGCAGAACCAGACCCTCCGGCCCTTCTGTCCAGAAGCAGGCTATGGATACTGAGAAAGATCTCTGAATTCCGTGTGAGAGTTTGTCTCCCTAAAAGCAAATGGCTGCCCTCTTTTTTCCAAAGCTTTCCCTGTTTTCTTTTATTAACTGAGACATGGTTTGTCCTGACTGGTTTCTGTAGAAATGTCCTCTCTCCATTGAACCCCTTTAAAGATGATGCTCAGGTTTATATGAGTCTTTGAGTTTTTATTTATTTTTTTTTGCTTATGCATTCATTCCTTCATTATAGATACGGTTTGCTGTGTAGTCAGGAGGACCTCAGACTTGTGATCCTCCTGCCTTTGCCTCCCAAATGCTGGGATTAAAATCACATGCTACCATACCCAGTTGGGTCTTCATTTCTTTCTTTTTTTTATTTTTAAAAGGTATGTGTATGTTCATTTATGGGTATGCAAACATGAGTGCAGGTGTCTACAGGGTCAGATGAAGATGTCATATCCCCTGTATCTGCTGGAACTGCATACGGTTGTGAGTTACCCAGTGTGGGTTCTGGGAACTGAAGGTAGATCCTCTAAAAAAAAAAATACAGTATAAACTTTTGACTGCTGACCTATCTTTCCAACTCCAAGTATCTTTGCTTCCTTAAGAGGCTCCTATAGCATGTAAAATGTTTATATATATGGTTCTTTCATTAACCTCCCTTTCTTATAAGCCCGTTAGCTATGAACCTAAGATAGTGTATTGCTTATTTTCTCATTGTTGTGACAGGTATCTAAAAAAAAGTAACTTAGAGGAGGCAGAGTGTTTGGGCTCTCAGGCTAAGGGTATACCCATCCCAGTAGAGAAGGCATGGGAGGAGGAGTATAATGTCACATGTATCCAGAAGCAGAAAGAGATGAGTCCTTGCACACAAATTTCTTTCTCCTTGTTCCATTCAGATGGCAACTGAAGGAACATGCCCTGGGTCAGGGTAGCTGCCTTGGGAGAACAAATTCAGAAGAAGGACCTAGAGCCTTAAAGAGAAACCCCTAGAAAGCCATCCCATGTTTCTTTATGAGAAGATTAGAGGTTGGAGATGTAAGTTGGAAACCATCAGCTATCTGAAATAAGGTTTCTGGTTGGGCATCTGTTTTGTGGCCATTTCCTCTGAGATGAAACATTCCATTTTCCCTGGAAGCTTATTCGAACACATAATGTCCTAAAGGAATATGAAATATCCTGCCCTGTAGGACAAGCTATTAGAACTTATGAAGTAAACAACTCAAAGGCTTCAGGATGTCCCTGAAACTGACCAGATTCACTAGGCACCTCCCTCTCAAAGCTTATATGAGCCATAAGGATTTTTGAGAGACACTCTCAGACCAGCCAAGCTGCCTAGAAGAGGCTCAGACCAACTGAACTGTCTAGAAAAGACACTTTACTTAATTTGTTGAGCTACCTATGGTTTGTGCAGTGCACTCCAGTGTCCCAAATCAGTGAGCATAAGGGTCCCAATTGGTGAGAAGAAAGAATGAAAAATAAAGAAATAAATTAAGAAAGCAATAAATAAGGGAGACAAAAGCAATAGCTGGGACCAGGAGGTGTCACTTAAGCTGATGACTTACTTATGCCAAGCAAGTTTCTTAAGAAGTACAGCATGATATATACTATTTGGAGTGTGGAGGGAACAGCCAAGGTCAGTAGAGTGTTAAGGCAGACAATGTTGGCAAAGAGTACATGAGATACCTCAGACACAGCTGCCTTAGGACTGATTGTAGCCCAGGGGGAACAACTGGGTCCCTAGAAATTGCAACCATAACTCTCCAATGAAGGAGGCACCAGCTCCAATCCTAGATCGGCCTTGCCAAGTTCACTCCTGAATAAGGACATACAACCAAAGTTCCCTTCTGATGGAGGAAGGTCATTAGCTAATAAAGGAACTGCCTTGGCCCATTTCATTGGTTAGAAGATAGGTGGGAGGAGTAGACAGAACAAAATGCAGACAGCTGGGGTGTTGGGGACGCAGCCCCGCCGCCACTCCCTATTACTACAAATGGCGCCCACGTGGACAACTGCTTCCACATAAAGCCTGAGACAGCTTGGGAAGTAATTCTAGAACAAAAATGACAGCTTTGTGCATAGTTTCTTGCTAGCAGCACTCTCTCGGGTCTACTCTGCTTGCCAGAGGCAAGCAAGCGCCTCATCTAAGAGAGGCTTCCTGACTCAGCTTTAGCTGCAAAGCCTGCAGCTCATTAAGAGGTCCTGCCACGAAACACTTAAATGGTGTTGACGAAAAGCTGAACACATGCTTTTCGGTTTTAAGCCGTAGCAGGAAAAAAGCTGTGCCGTTTAAAAATGCCGGCCTTTTGGGCCATCCTGCCAGGGCAAACTCTGACTGTTTGAGACAGGAGGGCCGGCTACCGAGAGAGGACTTGAGTGTTGTCTGTTGTAGCTCGCTGGCTGGCAGGGACCTTGAAACGCCAGGTGTGGCTATAAACATGGCTACAGCCAGTACCTCAGCCATGAGGCTGGAAAGCTAAGGAATGGGCTACATCTAGCCGGCAAAGCCACGCCTTTAGTCCTACTGAGATTGCTTGGTAAATTAAAGACCCATGTGGTCAAAAAACAGAGAGAGATACAGTAAAGAGAGCGTCAAAGACAAAGAAAATTTTTAAATGATTTACATTGTTAAAATATATGCAGACTAAAAGTTAAAATTCTTAAAGTAAAAAACAAAAATAAGGAAGAAAGAGAGTAGCCAGGTGTGGTAGCACACGCCTTTAATCCCAGTGCCTAAAAGGCAGAGACAAACAGATCTCTGTGAGTTCAAGGTGTAGTAGCAAACACCTTTAATCCCAATGCCTGGGAGGCAGAGACAGGAGGATCTCTGAGAGTTCAAAGACAGCCTGGTCTACAGAATTATTCCAGGTCAAAGATATACGCTCAAAAAGCAAAAAGTTAACCTAGGAATGTCACAGCTTAGATTCTTAAGTGCCTAGTGATTTAAAGGTGCAAATCAAAAGTGCTCCTGGATAGTAAAAAATTGCAGATTCACAATAAAACAGATTCAGACATAAAGACCACACTGTTGGATGAATGTACGTAGGCTTGGGAGAGAGAAGAAAAAGAATATAGAAAATAAAGTTAATGTTTAAAAAAAAAGGTAAAGTCTTTAAAGAGACAGAATAAAGTAAAGTGATAGAGTAAAAATAAGCCACGTAAAATGGCAAATTCACAGAGAGTCTGGATTATGTACATTGTGTTTTCTTTAAAATTTTTGACTGTGAAGGAGCTAAGTACAGAGAGACATTTCATTATATGGGCTGCCAAGTGGAACCAGAACGGATATCATGAGGGTATGATTTCAGAATTTGGATCTAAGGATATGATACTTTGGAAAAGAGATTCTTCTTTTGTTTTCACAGAGGATCAGACCTTGTGGATTGCATTTATCCCGATATGGTATGATGGACCACGTCCCCCTGAAAGGTTGCGTGAACACCCTCAAAAAATTGCCTCGCTCAACTGCCAACTGAGATGAAACTAGCACACAGGTTATACCATGAAAGACCTAATTAATGACGTCCCCATTCAGCAGGAAGCAGTTTGGAGAGAAAAAACTGCGCCCATGTTCCCAAAATATTGTTTATAAATATTCTTTTACATTTAAAGGGGGAAATGATATAGGTATGAATAATTTGCATTGGTGTGGATTTTAAGGTCAATTTTGTTATATGTATAAGTGTTTCTGATTTTGATTAAGGTATTGTGATTGTGTAGTTCATTTAAATATGTACTGTATAATTAAGAAATATAGGTTGTTAATGGATAATCATCGATAATAGTAAAGCTTGTAGTCATGTTAGTTAGATTTTCTAGATATATAGAGATATATTTTAGATAGACATTCTTCATGTCTTTCAAAGATTACAGAATAGGACATTTAATGTTTTAATAACTGAGGACTTTTTATGACAATGAGACACTCTGCTCCTGGCAGCACCAATCTACTGCAAGAGGAAGATGGGCATCAAAGAGGATCCTTATGGAGTTTGATAGCCATTTGGGCAAGAAACTGCTCTTGCCTGGACTATTGCATAAACTGGGCACAGAGAACCCGCAGAGAGAGGACTACTGAACTTGCCTAAGGTGAGATGATCTTTCGGGGTTCCTGATTCATGAAAGAGTCTGCGAGACATTCTGCAGGACACAACAGATAGTGACTGAACTGACTTTGAATTTTCCTGCTTTATGGAAATGTCTGCTGGATACCATGGGCCTGAAGGCTGAAGATGGATGCCCCAACAGTACAGAGGAACTTTGGGTGACTGTCCAGGCAGCGAGATGTCTCTGTCATTTCTAGAGTTTTAAAAGTTGCTTTTTTCTTGTTTGCTTAGGTAGTATTGTATCTTTCTGGAGTCTTTGATGGAGTTAAGAATAGTTAGTTATAGTTTTCCTTAGTTATGATAAAGATTACTGTAACTTTTACTTGATAACTCTTTTGTTATATGTAATTTTGCTATGTTAAAGTTAAAGCCTTTTTTTTGGTTTAAACCGAAAAATGGGAAATGATGGAGGAAGGTCATTGGCTAATAAAGGAACTGCCTTGGCCCATTTCATTGGTTAGAAGATAGGTGGGAGGAGTAGACAGAACAAAATGCCAGGAGGAAGAGGAAGTGAGCTCAGACTCGACAGCTCTCCTCTCGGGAGCAGACGCCTTCAGAGAGACACCATGCTCCCAGCTCCCAGGCAGACGCAAGCAATGAAGCTCTGACCCAGGGTGGACATAGGCTAGAATCTTCCCCGTAATCACACCTAGGGGCGCTACACAGATGATTAGAAATGGGCTAAATTAATATGTGAGAATTAGCCTAGAAGAGGCTAGATAGAAATGGGCCAAAGCAGTGTTTAAATGAATACAGTTTGTGTGTAATTATTTCGGGGCAAAAGCTAGCCGAGCAGGCAGCTGGGGTGTTGGGGTCGCAGCCCTGCCGCCGCTCCCTATTACTACACCCTTCCATCAGGGCCTCTAAAAAATCTTGGAATAGTATGGCTCTCTGGAAACTCCAAGTCTTCTAGCTTTTGTGAACCGTCACCGATGCTGGAGTGGGCTTTTGGTAACAGAGCTATCTTTGAGTCATTTCTGCTCCTATAAACAAGACTTCATGCATACCCCTGTAAGTAACCCAAATAATTTTCACTGGTTCACGGAGTTGGGCTTTGGTGGTACCCTTACTTTGGTCTACTATTAGAAGTAAGAAGACATTTGTTCATATCTCCCCAAGAACAGTACACAAAATAGCATCACACAAACTCTTCTGTGTCCCTTATGGATAATGTGATTAGAAACAAAAGGTACAGCATTCCATAGAAGATTTTAGAATGTTACAAATAGTTCTTAATAACCATAAAAGTTCAGTGTCAGAGTGTAGTGGATATCAGTCCTCTCTAAAGCCTTTTGTTTAAAGCCTTTTATGGTTATTTTATCTTGTGGGACTAGCATGGTATAAAAGCAACTCTATATTATGCTGAGGAATTTAGGCTCCAAACTGCTAGGGGTGGAAAACCTGACTTTAAATCCTCTGGCTGCTTTTCTTTTGACAGACGATATTGGCCCGCTTTCTTACATCTATTATAGGACAATCTGTCTTGATAAGTTGCTATGAGGATTCAATCAGTAGTGTGTGCTCCACACTTAGGAGAGCATTTTGCACAGGAAGATGCAATAAACACTGTATTCAACCGGACCCATCACCAGTTTGGCATGAAGAGCTGGCTTAGCCAGAATAAAAGAGACTTGGTACTGAAGAGATGGTCGTTCTGCTTAACTGTTTCTCTCCTAGTTCCCTCTATGCTGTTGTGACAAACACCAAGACTAAAACCAGGCTGGAGAGGAAGGGTTATCTGACTTCTACTTCCATGTCTCAGTCCGTCATTGAGGGAAGTTAGGACAGAGACCTGACTGAAGCACAGACTGCATAGAAATATTTCTTACATGTTTGCTCTTCATGGCTTGCTCAGCTACCTTTCCTGTACAACCCAGAACCATTTGCCTAGGGCTGGCGCCACCCACAGTGGGCTGAACCCTTCCAATATCAATAATCAACCAAGAGACAGCACCCACAGACATGCCTAAAGGCCAATCTGATGAAGGCCATTCCTCAACTGAGTCCCAGGTGACTCTAGTTTGTATCAAGAAGACAAAAAGAACCAGCACAAAGCGGGGCCGTGGTGGTGCATGCCTTTAATCCCAGCACTCGGGAGGCAGAGGCAGGCGGATATCTGTGAGTTCGAGGCCAGCCTGGTCTACAAGAGCTAGTTCCAGGACAGGAACCAAAAACTATGGAGAAACCCTGTCTCGAAAAATCAAAAAAAGAGAAAAAAGAACCAGCACAGGATCAGCAGATAGTACATTTCTAAATTTCATGGGGAAAAAATGCAGGTTTGTTCATAATATCTGAAATAAAGAAAACCCATTAATTTTCCTCAGGCAGCCTTGTTTTCTCCGCCATGGGTGCACTCTCATGGCCCTTGTTTAAAATGCAGGTGGAAGTCCTGGTGCAGTGAAGATACAGAACCCATCACTTATCTTAGCACGCAGACCATGGGAGGAACCACCTCAAAGTGGGCTGGGGACAACTCTAGTTTTGGATTTAGAGGGAGAAGGGGAAGTCAGGTGCTCCCGGAGGAGATTCCCCATCTCTCCATCCTCATCCAGATGCTGGGATAGGGGAGTCTTACTCTCAGGGCTCTACAGCTGTCTGCATTTCAGAAGACTACTGTTCCCATTTGGAACTCTCTGGTTGACTATGGATAACTAGCTTCTCTGGAGCTTTCCAATACCCTCAAAATCCAGCCTCATATTTTCTACTAATATTCATGCATCTAAAATGCAATATCTACATTATTACTGTAGCATAATGTGATAAAAGTTATATAGTCACATGCAAGTTGCAATAAGATCCAGATAAATAATTATACTAAATTTTCTGTCATCATGCCATGAATAATGGTAGGCTCATAGGAATGAGTAGACCAAAATAAGTAAGTCACAAAACAGAGTTGCAAGAAAGATAAGATCTGAGCATCATTTGGAAGTATACTGTAGTACCTGAGGCATCAAAATTCTCTTCTGAGAATGATGTTTCCAGATGAACACTCACACAGTGAGTGACACTAATGATTCCTAATGGAACATCTTTTAAATGACTAACATCCACTTCTGCATCAGGGTCAATAACCAGTACCTAATATCAAAAGTTATCAGGTAGTTCTTAACTTATAGAAGAGGATGATATTATTTATATTTACTCTACTTATATTTTCTGATCAATTAACAGGTCATGACCAGGCAGAGCTTACATCATTACAAGTGCCTCAATGAGCCATTTGCCTCATTAATAAAAATGTGGCAGTTTCCAATTCAAGCTAGCAGCCATTGCATTTATCATGCTTATATTTACAAATGACTATAATGATCACATAATGCTGTTATTACCAACTTTAGGAAATGATCCAGGGTTTGTTTTCTAAGAACTCATGTGAGCACTTCCATTTTCAAATGCAGACCATATAAAATATTTAGTGTGTTTCAGTTGAGGGGAGGGAGTACAGATCACCAATTATTTAGGAGTAATAAATATACATTAAGCCAGACGCAAAGTTCAGGCCTTCCAATTGCCATTCATCACAACGTAATGCCGTATGAAAGATTAAGATTCAAGCTGAGGGAAATTGACTAGCTATTTTACTTTCTAATACCTGGAGGTCGATAATTTCAAGCAGTGTAGATAAAGCCAAACCTCCTGAGCGAATCTCTTTTCCATCACAATTCTTGAGAGTATGTGTGTTTATCTCCCGCCTTCCCTTCCTCCCCTCACAGCAAACACACATCTTTCCTCCTATGGGGTGTCTGAGTCAGAGGAGGCTCTCAGCATCCTGAGCATTTCAACCCTCTCACAGTCAGCCTCACCAGTGAGCTAGAAATGAACACTCATCTCTTCAGCTCTTAAATGAAAACAAAGAAACCATGAAGATAATCTAGCAATGAGCAGCAAAGCCTACTTCAGTCTCAGGTCTGACATCTCATTTAAACACCGTGAGCATAGAGCGTTAGCTAAGACAGCGTTAGCACAACAAATATTCCAATTCAAGGAAAGGGAGGAGAAAGCGTTGTTTGTTTTGGGGAAATAGGAAGTGCTGAAGGGAGAATTGCAGAGTTCCTATTGAAATTAATGGGTTATCAATTCCTCCTAGGATGAGCCTGCCCCTCTCCCGTCAGCTCTCAGCCACCAGCAGAGTGTTCTCTCATATCCTTCCATCTGCTCAGACAGCTGTTCAAGACAGGCGATTGTGACTTTACGGAATTCTTCAAAAATTAATCACTCTGAAACAAGAATCCAGTAAATCAAGTCAAATTCTCTTATCCATATTCTCTCCTGTGATAGTTTAACTTTTAATCTAAGTATATACATACATTCAGAGAATGGAGGAGGGAGAAGAAGAGGCAGAGGAGGGGGCAGAGACCCTCCTTTTCCATGAGGTTTTTTCCATAGTATATAAATTCTGTATGAATCTCTACCAGTCAATACTTCAATATTGAAGATGCCTCAGCTGCAGTAATCACCAATGTGTTCATGGCTCTTGTTTTTACTAGACAGCTTTGGGTGTGTCCTGAATTATGAGAAAAATCATTTCAGGACTTTTTAACTCAGGTCAGTGAATATGTATATAATTTTAACCCAATACGACAATTTCTTTTTTTTTATTGTTTTTTTTTAAATTTATTTATTTATTAAAGATTTCTGTCTCTTTCCCGCCACCGCCTCCCATTTCCCTCCCCCTCCCCCAATTAAGTCTTCCCCCCCAGCCCGAAAAGCAATCAGGGTTCCCTGTCCTGTGGGAAGTCCAGGGAACCCCCACCTCCATCACCCAAATTGGAGCACAGGACTGAAATCTCAAGGTCCAAATCAGGAGCAGAAGGAGAGAGAGCACGAGCATGGAACTCAGGACCGCGAGGGGTGCACCCACACACTGAAACAATGGGGATGTTCTATTGGGAACTCACCAAGGCCAGCTGGCCTGGGTCTGGAAAAGCCTGGGATAAAACCAGACTCTCTGAACATAGCGGACAATGAGGACTACTGAGAACTCAAGAACAATGGCAATGGGTTTCTGATCCTACTGCATGCACTGGCTTTGTGGGAGCCTAGGCAGGTTGGATGCTCAACTTAATACGACAATTTCTTAAAGAGGTTTTCTGAGTCTCATAGGCCCTTTTATAAGAAGTTATAACGTAAGACCCAGTTACAAGAACGTATAATTTTCTATACTTGTAAACAACACTGATGCACAGACATGATTGAGAGATATGAATAGACGTTGCTAACCCCATGATTGTGGAGAAGTTTACTCTTCTAGCTGTCTGTGTTTACACTCTGCTGGGTGATTCTGAAAAAGCAGTAAATACCCTTCACAGGATGCTTGAGACCCTACATGATGCTGATGATGCACATAGATTCTTAGGCACAGCCTCTCCCATCCCTAAGCAAAAAGGAGGTCATAGATACATTGCATTATGCATACATCTCCACCAAGATTTAGGCTGTTTGGTTAGCTGATGAGTTTTAAACAGAATACTTTCCTGCTCTCATAGTAGCTTAAACTTAAAATGAGCATCCAAGATGGGGAATGTAAATCATGATCATGGAAGATTTAAAAACAAAAAAAATCACCAATACTAGATGCTCTTAGATGGCTTCAAATCCTTCGCCTAACTTCTTTGGCCCCCAAATCACCTCATTGAAAAAGAAACATTAAACTTAATAATGTTCATCGCCAGCTCTCCAGCTCCTAGTCTAGATGGCTTTCCTTTGTATTGGTGATGGCCTTGTTACTAGCAAAAGTCCCCAAAGCAGAAATGCCTCCTTCCATAACTCCAACTTTTCGTTTCCTGTCTCTAGGGCACTATCTGCCTTCGCTGTGCATGAAGACTAGGTACCATGTGCTTATTTGTGTTCAAGGGATACTTGGGTCCTGAAAGTTATGACTAAGCTCCACTCTTTTAGATGAGAAAAGGGACCCAAAGAGGACTCCACAATTATCTCAGACTGATCACTTCCAAGACTCTGCATCTATCAGTGAACATATTGGAGAGCAGGGCTTCCCACTTTCCAGATGGCACAGAGGCCAACTGGGGGATAATTCTGGAGAATAAACCAAACTCCTTTCAAATAGGGACTTCCAAAGGAGATGAGCAAAGTCATATTTTCCCTCAGTTGTAGCTTCATAGGCCAAGGCTTGTATTTCATACTCAGAGTAGGCAAATGTTTCTTTTGGGAGAAATGGCATTAAGCATATTGGCAAGAAAGGATGAGAAAGCTGTGATGTAGATTAGCCACTTTAATAATACAGAAGACCCACAGCTTAGTCTGTGGAGAGCGACCCCAGTAAGCAATTAAACTCACCAAGTGTGTATAAAACAAATGTTGATTATATCCAACCTAAGACTCTGTAATAAAACAAAAGCAATAATTTTCTTGCCATATATTTCCCAGCTCGTGGCTGTGATGTGACACATTCTTACTCTATGTCTTCTGAAGACATGCCTTGTTTGTTTTCAATTGCTACTGAAAAAAAAAGCAAAATTTTATTTTCAAGAGAATTATTTTCTCAAAACAGTTGCAGTTTGGGTTTTCTGGCACCCAAATCTTAATGTCTTCAAATTCTACCTCAGACTTTTAATGTACTCACTGTTTCCAGCCAAAATTTCTTCACTTAGTGTCTGAGTCTGCCTTTTGAAAATCTTCATTTAGTTCACAAGGATCTATGCATTTTTTGAAGGTTTCATGTCTCAAAACTATTTTTAACACATACTACTAAATATCCCACTCTATTACCTCCAAAAGTGCCCATTTGAAATGCCTATTTGTAATGTTTCAATGTGGCCCTAAAATGTCAGATGAGTAATGTTGTCTTTAAAATGGGACCAAAGATTGTAATTTAAAAAAGCAGTTGTTTACACAATTTTAGGAGAACCTTAGAAGGCTGGAGTGTTTAGCTAACTGGCAGGGTTAAAGAGAATATTTGCTGGCTAAGTTTTTCAAGGTGATCTATAAAATGTGGATATTTGAAGGAAAAGCTTTAAACATCTCTGAATATCAGTAGGTATAATGAATGTCCCAAATAGGGCTCAAGAGAATGTAAGTCTCAGAAATTGGAAGGTGTGAAGGGAGGCAAAAAAAAAAATGCCTTTGTTTGATCTGGACTTTCATTAATGCCAACACCATCTCTCAGAGTGCTAATGCTAGGTAGAGTCCGGATATTGCTTCTAAGATGGGTCCTTTATGCATAAATGCAGTAATTACAACAGAACACATGACTCTGCTTACCAGTAATGGGAAGAAGGATGCTCAAAAATATTTATAAATCTTATCTCTTCAATTTCCAACTTTAGTGTAGACGAGAAATGAGCCTCACCCTTGTTTCATAGGTAAGGACGTACAGACATTAAGAAGCTAACAGCAAGTGACTGGACTGTGGGCAGGTAGATCAGTAGACTCACCCAAGTCTCTTATATTTTTATCTCCAATGTCTTTTCTTAGCCTTTTAGAGATCATTTCTATTATTTAAAATTTGTTATCAACCCATGTGTGATATACGTGTGGACACACACCACCACACAAGAGCGGAGGTCAGATGGCAGTACTGAGACTGGCTTCATCTTTCATCTCTATGAGGGCTGTGGCTTGAATGACAAGTGCTCTACCCACTGAGCCATCTTGTCAGTCCCCAGATAGTTTCCTAAGGGAGCCAATCTCATCCTCTTCCGCAAACAAAAGGCTTTAGAAATGATCTGAGATTAGACTAACCAAGCTTGTAACTCCCCTTTACCTTCAAGCCATTTGTCTAAGAAGCAACGTGGGCTCCCTCTCCAGTGACCTGATTCCAAATGACATGAGAATCATCATTCTGCTTTCACAGGATCGTGTTTTATAATTTTTCATTTTGATAGCTTTTCTCCATGGCCGGCGACAAGCCACAGATGTAAATAGATGATATATTCGCCTGTGTTTTCTTTGACGGTAGACCCATCCAATGCATTTCCCAAGCTGCTCATTACCCAGGGGAGACTGGAGAGCTGGCAACTTGCATGACCTCATTTACAGGATGTACTGCAATCCGTCTAGGCCATTAGCTATCTAAACCATCTCATTTTAGGATAAACCCGAGGCAGGGAGCGTAGGCATGTGGCCTAGCTGAGACACCTGCATCTTACCAGTTACCTGTGCAGGTCAGTAAACCACCAGACCAAAGCTATATGGGCAGGAACAGATGGCATCTTTGGCAGAGTTTATGGCAGAGATTTGTAGCATGCCTGGTAATTGGTTCCAACAGGATTTTCTGGGCAGGTATGTAAGGACCGAAATAGCCAAGGCTCTTAGTTCTCTGCGCTTGCTCCAGCAAGACTCGGCGCTGTCAGAATCAAAGCTTGCTCTGTATCAAAAGGTGCTCGGGCTTTCGGGAACGTGTTCTCGTCACTTGTCATTAGTTTTCAAAGAGTTATTCTTTTCACTCTTACCCTTCACATCCCTCCTTTGCTCTTGAAGCCTAGCATGCTTTATACTTGAGGACAAAAGCAGCTGGAAATCGGAGGCAGTTCTACGCTCCCACAGCCCTCCTTCTCAGACAGAAAACACAAAAGAGGAGGCCCCACGACTGAGCGCTTCGATTGCTGATTATTCTCTTGATTCTAACTTTAACAAAAAGAGAGGGTTGATAGTATACACACAAATATTCATACGTGTTCACACTAGTGCATGTTCCTGGAGTAGCAATTGCCTCTCAAATAATCCTTGGTGGTTAAAGATCGACTTTTCGAGAAATAGAAAAGAGAATGTTGCTAGTATGTTTAATGGAGTACTTTTGATAGTTCTTTCACATATGGGAAGCAAAGTTTGTCAAAAATGTAAGGAGTCAGCCTGGATGCCCCCTCAACACACATGTATGCACACACACATGTGCACATGCATATACATGCCCACACATGCACTAAAAATCTACCTTGTTGTATAGCTGCCTTCTTAGCTGTTTATCAAAGCATTGTTGACCTGCCTTAGTGTTCTTCTGACTCATTCCAACCACACACGTGAGAATGAGAAGGGAATAGACCAGCCATCTTGCTTCTCACCCAAGGGAACAGGAAGCCACAAGGCAAGTGCTTCTGCTGAAGCAGGAAGCAGTGGTAGCCGGGCTTTGAATTGAACCCTGGCGCCCCTTCCATCAGACCAGTTGCTTCTCAGATAAGGGTCAGAAGTATTTCAGCTCTTCCCCAAATATTTATTGGACACTACTATGTCTGCTCCTAAATAAAACTCTAGACAGGGATGGAAGCAGTGGCGTCCTAATTGCAGCCCTATGAGACACTGGGAGGAAGGCACAGCTAAAATCTTTCTCGGTTGACCCCTAGAGATACAGCCGTTCCTCAGAATCCCTGAGATGGGTCCAGGACCCCACAAGGACATCAAATCCACAGATGCTCAAGATATATAAGAACCAGCTCATAATTCTTAATGTTTTTTTATTATTCTTAATGTTATTTTATTATTTATTTTTATTATTTTATTTAAGAATAATATACCAAGTGAAAAACTAAATCTGTGCAAGATGAAAATGGTGAAGTTATTTCCTTTTTCTGTGTTTGTTGGTCTTTGAAAAATATCTGTGAATATTTCTATGTCTGCCATCCATCGTTTAGACATTCTTTTTCAAAAAGGAAAGTGTTTCAACATGAGGAACTGTATTAAAGGGTCAAGTATTAGGAAGGTTGAGAAGCACTGATCCACCATCTATATTAATCATCTATCTATCATCTATCTATCTATCTATCTATCTATCTATCTATCTATCTATCTATCTACCTGTTTGTGCTGGTATCAAATCCTGGGCCTTGTGCATGCTAGACAAGTCTTTACTACTGAGCCACACTCCCCTGATCCAAAATTCTCTTCAGATACAGAGACATAAACAGATTAAATGTGAATGGGCAGGGGGAAAAGTGTGTGAAAACCAGAAAATAATAATTTAACATCTTACAGAGTGTATTTATTTGTCTTGTTGAATGTGACCAAATACCCAATGGGTAGCAACTAAAAGAAGGAAGTGATTGTTTTGTCTTGAAATTGGAGGAGAAATAGTTCATTGCAGAAGCTCCTCCCTGGAGGAGGGAGCTTGCAGTTGGGAACTCCTGGTCTCAGTCTTGGTAGAACAGGAAGCACAGTGAACAGGAAGTGAGGTCAGCAAATCTCAAGGTAGCCCAGTTATGCCCTTCCTTTAGGAAGCCTCCACCTCCTAAAGACTCCAGAGCTTTCCAAGTGTGGTCCCACCTGGGGACCAAGTGTTCAAACACAAGAGCCTATGGCTCTCGTATAACATGGATTTTTAAAGAGAATACATGCATACAGATAGAACTTGCTTTCTATTTGGGAATCTAACAATAAACCCCCTAAATCTCATCATGTCACCTCCATTTTATAATCAAATTATATCTAGGAATATAGAGGTATAAAGTATAAATGAGCCCAACTGTCCTGTTGTTGCCTGTGCCGGTGTTTCTCGGGTCTATAAGGGGGAAATAATCTCAAGAGCCAGATTTGACTTCTTCCCTCCCCCTTGGCATATCTCAAGTTTTTTGTAAACAGGCAGGCATGCATTCAGTGTTGCTGAGGACACAGGAGCCTTGCAAATGGGAACCTGCTGTTCTTGCAAACCCAGAAGGACCGCCAGGGAAGGCAGGTTTGAAAGACAGATCACATGACTCCCTTTCATTTTTTTTTCCCTCCTGCGCATTTCCCTTTTGATCTTATGTAGTCCCAGCCTCACTTTTCAGTGGCCTCGGTTCCGTGAGCTAGGCAGAGCATTAAATTCAAAACAGGAGCAGCGTCTGAATAGGAGGCCTCGGGTGACTGACACACAACCTGAGGATGCAATCTATTTCACAGGGGAAAATGCAGCTGGCTGTATCTCCAGGCTCTTTGAAGGCTTTCCCATGAATAAAATTTGGCTGCTGAGTGACTGCAATAGCTGTGTGACCCGCAGTAAAGGCTTCTGTTTAGATACGTTTTCTCTTCTTCCCACTATGCCTCTTCGCTGCTCCCCGCACACTCCTGGTCTCCTTACTTTCAAGGTCCTTTAACATCTACTTTCCTGTTTGAAATTAGAGGCCAATCGTGACTGTTGATTAACCATTTGTTGTGCGCTAGGCACACTACGAAGGACCTCGTATTTCACTAGAGTCTCATCAACTATCCAAGTAACTATATGTGTCCCTGTTGTTAATATTGCTGAAGTAACCCTAACTCGTGTTTTCAGGCAGCAGCAGGGGACCTGACTCCCAACAGACTTGAGCAGGATCTCCTCAGGATAGCATGCTGTGTAGGTTTCCTGCCAACGCTAAGACCCAAGCTATCACCAGGTCATGCTTTAAGGCTGCCCTATCCTTCCAGTAGACCCAAAGTAGCATAAAATGGACTAAATAAGTTTCAACTCATTTTAGTGGCAATCCCAGAACATAATGACTTTTGTTTTCTATGTATATATAGCAAATCTTCACTGTCTTAGTAGCTCCCCTGTTGGTACAGTACAGCCATCTCTCTGTGTCCATGGGTTCCTTGTCCTCAGATTCACCCACCAGCAAATTGAAAATATCCCAATTACACTTCAAGTGCATTTAACTCATAGAGACAGTGTCTTGTCGTTAATTCAACCAACAAAACAACACAGCAGCTGCGCACAGAGGATTAACACTGCATTAGTTGTTCGACTTTTGAAGGGGTCAAAGAATGCTTTCCCAGTCGCCTCTCAGATATCCTGCCCATCAGGTATTTATATTTTGCTATTCATAACAATAGCAAAATTACAGTTATGATGTAGCAACGAAAATAATCGGGGGTCATCACAACATGAGGAACTGTCTTCAAGGGTTTCTGCATCAGGAAGGTTGAGAACCATTGTATTAGGTGAAGGGATCCATAATTGACTAAAGATGATCCCACACCTTTGACAGTGAGACAAGATGCTGCCATCTGCATTCATAGCTGTTCTGGACACTTGCAGCCTGTGGGCTATAAGGTAAAGTACGTCTGAAATGAAGCATTCTAAAGAGGGTGTAAACTATACGGAAAGTCTATAAGAGACGAGCAGCGATGAATTTGTTGTCCTCATGGGGTCCTGGGACCACATTCTACAGATGCCAAGGAATAACTGCTTTTCCAGTGGTCAGTCTAGAAAGAGTTTTAGCTGCGTCTTCTGCTCAGGGTCGCACAGCGCCGCAGTTAAGATGTTGCTTCTCCTACCCCATCTCTCTGCCTTTCAGGAAAGTTCTCATCCAGTCCCGCTCAAGTTACTGACAGAATTAATTTCTTGGGCTGGAGAGCTGAGGTCTCTTCTGTGTTAGATGACAACAGCTGTTTTCAGCTCCCTAGTTGTGTGACCCTTCCCGCTCCACAAGAGAGAGTGTCCCCTGCCTTTCAGGTTTCAAATCTCTCTGACTTCTGCTACCAGCCAGATAAAGCCCCGCTTTTAAAGAGTACATGTAATTAGGTCAGGCCTACCTGGGCCATCCTTTTTAAGGTTGGCTGATTGGTACCCTTAATTGCATCTGAAACATCCCCTTTGCCAGGTAATGCAGTGTAATCACAGAAGAGATGGGAGATTGCAGGGCCCATCTGAAAATTCCACCTCCTGCAGCAGCCCGAATTTAATGGATTTTTCACTTATTTTTGTAATCTAGTCTACTGATCTAGCCCATTATTTGAAAAGCCAATAAATACTGAAGAAAGAAATTCAACCAAAATGAAACTTGCACCCATGAGAAAGTAAGTTTGATAGAGCTCTGATTTGACTGGTGCACGGTGGGCAGGGTCCCTGGGGCTCTACATCACAGCCAGTATAGGCAGGATCTGCTGGAATTCAAATTTCTTCTTCCTACCTTTACCTAAGTCCTCTGGCCCTCCCACACAATGCTCAGCTTCATATGAGTCCCAATGCACCTTTGGGAAAGGCCTGGGCTAGGAATCCTATCTCCTCTCATCCTCATCTGCCCTCTCTCTATCAATCCAATGCAATCCGACTGAGAAGACCTTTACTGCTCCTGTTTCTGATATGGCTGTCTTGTGGATGATCCATTTTTAAGATGCATGGTTTTAAAATAAAATAATTGTTATACCTATATTTAGCTATGCCTGTTATTTTGAGCTGTTGTAAAGGATGGAGTATAGGTTTGGGGCTGACACAGTAAAGTACTGGATAGTTTGGTTGGCTTTTGCTTTCTACGTTTGTTTCCTTTATTTCTGAAAGGTGGAAGACCCAAGGTCAAATCACCAAAAGATTTAGGGTCTACGTGGTACTTCCTAGCTGTTCTCACACTGAGGAAAAGATGAACCAACTCTCTGAAACCTCTTTGCTCAGGGCATTCATTGAAGAAGACTTCTTCCAAAAGGCCCGGTCTTCTAATATCACAATCTTGGGTGCTAGGATTTTAACCTGGGACTGTGGTTGGAGGCAAACATACATACTAAGGCTATTTTCCCATTTACTTCATAAGCTCAAATGTATGACACTGACTTTCACATAACTCATACAGTGTCCTAAGCAAAGCATTTCAAATAAGAAACACTATAAACTAGGATTTCTGATAAACTGTAGAAAGACTAAGATTTGTTCTGAAAAAGAGTAAGCCGAGGAAAGGAAGCCTAAATCATTAGGAAACAAACGGATTTCTGTTGAGAATAAGTGTCATCTGGAGAGCTGCATTTCCTGTGTGTGCTGGGTCATTGGAGTGATGAGCAGATACAATACAAATCTTGGATCTGTGTAACAACAACAGTCCTTGGAGAGAAGGGTAGTGTAGATAAATGAGAAAGCTGGGATACAGAAGCTAATACAACAAAAAAGGAATATAGGGCAGCTGGGAGAGGCAGAGGTTAAAAAAGACACAAGAAGAGAAAGCCCAAGAATTGGAAAGGGAGAAAAAGAATAACTTCCCTTGGAGGAGAGACCCTGTGGTGCTTCTGAGCTCCATAACTAGCGGTGGGCTCTGCTCACCTGGCAGAGAGGAGATGCTCCTGAGATCTTCCAACATAGGTACCCCAGTCACCATCCCCTGGTCTTAGATGCCAGTGAGAAGACACAGGAGGCACCCCAGTTGGAAGAGCTAAGCAGCCACTGAGGAGGCCTGGGTACAGCAGTTAGCAGCCAGGCAGTGGCGCACTCCTAGAGTATCCTTGGGCCTCAGGAAGAACAGGTGCGGGTGTTATGAAGACCCACACATTCTCATGACCCCTCTGGGGAATCCAAAGCCATTCAGAAAAATGGGTGCAAGGCTCCTAGAGTGTTACTACCTGCGACTGAATCCCTTGGGTCCCCTACCCCTCCTTAGTAACCTTCACAACATACTAATCTCCTTTGAGCTTCTTCTTTTTTTTTTTCAGCTGTAGAATAGAAACACAAAACTTAACTCCCTAGTCAGGACATGTAAAAGATCAAAGAACATTGTCCACATAAGGTTATTAACAGGCTTTAGGTGTCCTCAGTACTTTAACTCAACTTTCGGAACAATCAGCAAAGCTTCCCATGATCTGCCGTGCACAAGGGAGAAAACGTAAATGCCATAAACACAGTCTTGCTACTTGTAGCATGCTAATAACAAGGAAAAAATGAGAAATACCAGTTTGGAGAATTGTTGTGGATTAGAAAAGCCCTGCTGTGTTTACAGGTTGATTCCATACTGTCAATCATGACTTTAATCCTACAGAACAAGTAAATGACAAGCGGACGCTCAGCACCAAGAACAGATCCCAAGCCCAACTCCCTATTTAGCTCAACTGACCCCACTACCTTCTTCAGCAGTAATTAGGTAAAGTGTACATTTAAAGCGTTTTAAGTTTACACTAATAGTATAGTGTCAGGGGTCTCATTATGAATTTTAATGCATGTATAATGTACTTTGACTGTATTCACCCCTTTGGTTACTCGTTCAAAGCCTTGCTCTCTCTTCTATGCCTCTCCCATCCCTTTTGAGCTCTAGTTTTCTTTGATCACTATGAGTTTGGTGATCAACAAGAGGACCCCAGAGTTTGTACACTCTCATTGTGTGACACCTGGAGCTGCAGGTAGGTTGTCTTAGCTACTTTTTCCATTGCTGTGACAAAAACACCATGACCAAGGCAACTTCTAAAGTAAAGAATTGAATTAGAGTTATGGTTTTGAGGATTGAAGACCATGATGGTGGAACAAAGGCATGGTCACAGAAACAGCTCCAAGTTCACATCTTAATGCACAGCAAGAAACAGAGTACTGGGATTGGCACAGATCTTTTGAAACTTCAAAGCCCACCCCTTGTGACACACTTCCTCCAATAAGGCCACACCTCCTGCAAACCCCAAGCATTCATATGCAATGAGCCTATGGAGGTCATTCTTTTTCAAATCATCACATAGGCAAACTATTGGTGGCAAGAACAGTCAAGAAAATGTTTTTATCCCGTTTTATTATATTTTATTATAATTACCAAAACATTAATTGTACACACATAAGTCTTATTCTGTTTCTAAATATTTATATACAATCCACTGACCATGTCTATCTACCTTTCTATTCTTAAGACTCTTCGTATCCCAAGAAGATTTAATTTTTTTTCTGTTTCTCATCTCCTTTGCCTTCCTGAAAGCACTGTTCTAAGCCATAGGCACTGAATTCTTGGTTTCCATAAATGAATTATGATGTGTGATAGTTGTCTTTTTAGCATGGTTTTTTATCTGGCATAAACATCTCCAGTTCCAACCATACTGGGTCAAATAACAGGATTTCACTCTGCTTTTCTCCCCACAGATGAGTGACTTTTATCTTAGGCCCAAAAGAATTTAGAGAATTATCAGACAACAGGGGAAAAAATCAGATCTAAATCATTGTTTTAGATAGGAAGGGCTACGGGAGATTTCATTGTTTTGTGACTGAGTAGTATTCCATTGTATAAATACACTATATTTTCTTTATCTATTCATCCACTGGGATGAGTCCATATTTTAGTTACTATAAAGAGTACTGCAATAAATAAACATAGGGATGGCAAAAATGCATGAAATAATGCTCAGTTTCATGAGACATCCTAGGAACTAAATAAAAATCACACAAAGCATGATCTCACTTCGTTACAATGGTGCGATGCTTATATTAATTGACAATTGGACAAGACTTAGAACCACCTAAGAAAGGAACCATGTCTCTGGGGGGGTTTCTTGACGAGATTAATTGAAGCAGGAAGACCTATCCTCAATGTGCGGAGTGATGTTTCATTGGTACTAAATAAAAAGGAGACAGCAAACAGAACCAGCTTGCATCATTCTCTGTCTCCGTACTGTGGGTACACACAGTATGACTGGCTGCCTCCAACTCCTGGTGCCACACTTGCCCACCCTGATAGACTATGTCCTCGTATTGTGAGCCCAACTAAACCCTTCCTTCCTCAAGTTACTCTTTTTGAGGTATGTGGTCATAGCAACAAGGCAAGTGACTAATACAAATGCCTATCATAAAAACAATAGGAAACTATGACTTGTTCTGTAGGTTAGCAACACGAAGAACCATCACATGAGTCGGTCGGTTGTGTATTAATTGGTGGTGGCGCCACCTATGGAGAAGGAACTGCTGGTCTGCAATTCCCAACCTGTTATATAAACCACAGCTCCTTTACAGTACAGTACCCGGCACATATTGAACGAAGCTGGGGATGAATAAATTAGTGGAGCAGGGTATGGCAGCTAGGGGCCTAACTAGTCACACAATATGAAATGATGGGAATTAGGGAGGTGCTGGCTCTCTTGTGTCCTGCACTGGTCCCTTCCATGGGCAGGCGCTGCTCTTCAAGAAAAGTGGATACTAACACGTGTCTGCTGAAGCCCCAACAGTAAAGGCTGGGAATTGTGAAATAGGGAAGACAGCCAACAGTGTTTACCTTGGAGAAGAGAAGGTGTAGGTGTTATCTACAAGAAAGCAGTCTTCAGACACTGTGCCTTCTGGCTGTAACAAAACTGCTTGGTCACCCATCAAAGAAAGCCGGCCTCTGAATAGAGTGTGCTACTCTGGGAGAGAAAGCTTCATAGGTCTGAATATGGAAGACTCACGGGAGACGGGAGAAGAGCGTGGGCAGCCCACAAGTACTCAGTGCTTTCTGCAGACTGTCCAACTCTATCATTCTAAGACACAAATTAATTAGCATATCAGGCCCTTAGCAGTCCTGGAACATCCCAGCTCCTTTGTGTTTTGTGGGCGTACGCAGCCTCGACAAATGAACTCCAGGCTTTTCAGCAGAGACAGTTCCAGCCAAATCTTTCAGCATGATTGGATTTTTTTTCTCTCTCCCTTCCAACTGTCTGTCAGTGATTACAAAATTGTGTGTTTTGCTTTGTAAGACTTGTGACAAACTGTTGCAAGGGGAATGCTAAAACCCAGAGAGAAACCACTTATTTTCCGCACGTAGAAAGCCTGAGAATAGAATCTGGCCACGGGCTCAGATGATATCAGGCTTTCCTGTTTATACACAATATCATCATTATTCTTCGGCTGACACGTTTGATTCATGGTCCTTAATATCGCTGAAGTAATACACTTGATAATTATAATCACTCTATTGCTTTTTATAAAGCTGCTCTATACAAAGCCAGCAAATATTCACTCTCCATCTCCATCCAGTTGGTTGGCAATGTGAATATTTAGACACAGCTGAGGCCATGATCTGGACGGCATGTACTCTGGGACTGTGTCTAACTTTTCATCGTGTGTGTGTGTGTTTGGAGAGATCACTCTTCAGCCTTGTCTGGCCTAGAAATTGCTATGTACACCCAAAATGACCTCAAACCCACAGAAATTTGCCTGTTTCTGCTTTCTCAGTGCTGGGACTAAAGACATGAACTACCACAAGCAACTGGGACTGTCCGTTTTGTTTATTTGTTTGTTTGTTTGTTGGCTTGCTGAGACAGCCTTGGCTGTTTTGGAACTCACTTTGGAGACCAGGCTGGCTTCTAACTCAGAGATCTGCCAGCCACTGCCTCCTGGGTCATTGCTGGGCTAAAAGGCGAGTGCCACCATGCCTGACGCAGCACTGCGTCTTTAAATACTCCAAAGAAACTTGATGAGATGGCTCAGCCAATAAACAATAAAGGTGTTGAGGACCTGAACTCAATCCCTGGCTTCTACATGGTGGGAAGAAGAAAACTGACTCCTGCAAGCTCTTCTCTAACCTCCATGTGTGCGTCATGGCACATACTTATGTGTGTAAAAATATTCATGCACACAATAAATACAAAAAAAAATTAAGTCAACAAAGACACCAAAGAATCTTCCCACTGAGTAACTGTGCTCTAATGGGTCTGGGACACCTTGCTTTATCTCCAGCATGTCCTCGTGGCTCGCATAAACCTAGCAGGAAGCCATTTATATGTATGCACACTTTATGTGTCCAAATAAAAATGGACACATGAAACAAGGGAGAAAATCACCTGCTTTTCAAAACCCACAAATAATTACTAACTGCCATGCAAAAGAAGGTCAAAACGGGTAAGAAAAGGAAAAAAAAAAGGTAGAAGAGGCACTGACATTTAATCTTTCCCTGTTAGAAACCACAGTCTGCCCGAGGCGAGTTTTCCTGATGGATTGCTAACGTAAGTTGCTGGTATTGGTCTCCTTTTATCCATCTGCGTGTGCCTCTGTGAGACCCGTAAACAGATTTCAAACGCGGTCATTTCGTTCATGTTTAATGGGCCCAGTGTATTTGCTGCTCTCTGCTCTGTAATTTGCTTAGCTCGCCGCCATCAATATTCAAAATCCAGCTTTAAAGGACTGGGTAGAGCAGGTCATTGATCAGCACTGCCACAAAAAAATACAGCTGGATTCTCATGTTTGTGTGGCTGAAGCCCTACCCGGGCATTTCCGCATTTACAGCCTTGCCCAGAGTTTGCTGGCTTGTGTTGATGAGCAATGCTACAGGAAGAACAGGAAAGGGCATCAGAGGGGAGGACTTGCTTCCCATCAGATAGGTTTGAATAGTCAACCCAAAATGTCCTTGAACCTCTGCCTCGTCTCTACAAGTCAGGCAAAGATTCTTGACTTGCCTCACTATGTCGCTAGGAGAACTAAGTGATACAAGCAAGCAAATGTACCTAGTGGGTAACAAGTCACTAGTATCTTTAAGGTATAATTTTATTGTTTCTAATTATGGGGGAGTGAGGTACATGTAAGTTCAGAAGCATCAGATCCCCAGAGCTGGAGCTACAGGTGGTTGTGAGCTGCCCTGTGTGGGTGCTGGAAAATGAACTCAAGTCTACTAGAAGAGCAGTAACCAGGGAGCTGCCCCTCCAGCCCTAACAAGTCGCTGACTGAGCAACAATCATCTTACTTATCCCATGAAATGGCTGTGGGAAAAAGTAGTTCCCTTCATGGTTGTAAAGAAAGAGTGTGGAGAAGAAATCTCACAAATGGAGACATGTAGTTTCTGAACTGAGTTTATGGGAATTGTATATTATCTCTTCCTGGCTCTAATCTGAGACCATCAAGAGCATAGTTAGACAAGCCACCTCTAGATCGTGCTCACGACAAGTTCATGTCAAACTCCACACAAACAGAAATACAGAAGGGACAGGACTGAGATGGGGTGTTCTCCGGATCAAATTCTGAAACCATTTTCATGTCATAATAAATAAGGCTATTTATTACATAAGGAGGAAAAGAGCAACAAACAATGAAAGAGATTACAGTACGGTCAACACCTGATCTTTTTTGGGTCAGAATGAAAACAGCATATTGAATTAGTAAGTATAGCTATATATTGAGTAGTGTATGTAAAGGTAAACACAATATAAAGTCAACAAAATAGTGGGAGGTACAAAAAGGAAAGAATGGGCATGATGGAGATGGTGAAGATTAAAACAGAGACCTGTTCTGAAGGAAGAAGACATAGCCGGGCAGTGGAGGCGCACCCCTTTAATCCCAGCACTTGGGAGGCAGAGGCAGGTGGATCTCTGTGAGTTAGAAGCCAACCTGGTCTACAGAGTGAGCTCCAGGACAGGCTCCAAAGCTACACAGAGAAGCCGTGTCTCGAAAAGTCAAAAAAGAAAAAGAAAAGAAAGAAAGGAAGAAAGAAAGAAAGAAAGAAGACATGGTTGCTCATTTCCATCACCTTTATTCAATATTTACGAGAGACACTAGGAAGAAACAGATTTGTCATTTCTTCTGAATAGTCCCACTCCCCTCATGGGAAACAAAAGCACTAAGCCAATGTTAAATAGTCAACTACTTTTCTACTCATGGGCCATAATAGAAATGGTTTCTAATGACATCATTTTTAATAGCAAAAAAGATATACTTGTACACAGAAAAATCTAAACGGACAAAGGACCACTGGAAAGGAAATTATAGAATTTTCTTTTAAATCATAAAGGACTTACATAAGAAAACAATATTTATAAATCTTTATCAATTGCCAAATTTCAATTCCAATCACAATCTAAACAGCATTTTCCTAAGACTTAAAAAGCCCTCAAATTTATATGGAAAAACAAACCTTTAAAAGAAGAATGGGTGGAGGTATTGGTCCCATAAGATGGGAAGATTCATCATGAAATAATATTAATTTGGTTAAAATTAAGAAGGGGTAGAATTAGAACAAGTACAGAAAAGTTGGTCACTAGAGGGAACTGAGCCTAGAGCAGGTGTGTATGAGAGAACTGGCCTCGCCACAGAGGCAGAATGCCAGATCGATGGGGAAAGAAGAAAAACTGAACTCACCACAGAGGCAGAATGCCAGATCGGTGGGGAAAGGAGAAAGTGTTTAATAAATTGCACAGTAGAGAAATAATGGGCCAATTACTCATCCATAAAGTACACATGAAATTGGATTCCTACCCCATATTATATAAAACTGCAATTCCAATCAGATTAAAGATTTAAACAGGGAAGTCAGAACTATAAATCCCATTTTAGAAAGATCTTAGAAAATAAAGGAAGACCCTGCTTTTATATCCCGGCAGGGATGGGATTTCATAAGCAACCACAAATGAGATCAAGTTCAAGTCTGGTATATTAAACAAATTTAAAATTAAGACCCAGCCAAAGAAAATAACCACAATGGCAGGGGAAAGACAAAGCCACACAGCCGGAAAAGATTCCAGCAAATACATACAATCCACAGAGTGTGGCCAGGACATTTCTTCTACCTCAAAAAATGAAAACTCACATCCCGGATGAGATGACAGACAAAAACTTGCCTCCACAGTGGGAAGTTGCAATTGAAGAAAGATGGACTATATTCTAAAGAGAGAAAGAGCTCTGAGTCCTCTCAAAGATAACAATGGAATTTCTGCAAAGTGCAGAGAGAAAAGGAAGATGGCACAGTAAAGTAAGCCAGCCGGGCTGAACACAAGGCAAAGGTGAGGAGCCCTGCAGCTTGGTTGTGGAGGAGGGGCAAGCAGAAACCTCGCCTGAAACACAAGGAGGGTGGTCCTAGTGAGGAGAGGCTGAGGGTCGTAGCCCCAGAGCAAGCCCCATCAACAACCCTCAGCTCTAACTGCAAGGAGGCAAGTGTTTGTGCGCGATGCTGTTTGTGGTTGGTTTGAAGAAGGGTTTCAGTGGGAAAATCCTGCCGTGTTGCTCTGTAGGACTCAGAGAGAGGTGGGTAAGCCCCATTCTGAAGGATGGTTTAGAAGGGAGATGCACTGAGGAACTAAAACCAGAGAACACCCACAAGCCGGGGGGCCTGAATTTAACCTCCCACAACCTCAGAATGAGAGGCATCCCCCAGGCGGTGATGGAAACCCCGGTGGACAAAACGGACAAATGAAAAAGCGCAGAGAGCAGGGCCTCGGCTCAGTTAGTGACGCGTGCAGAGAACAGGTAGCCCTGCTGCCAGCAGCTGGGGGCAGGTCTCATCAGCTGAGAATAGCCCTGGGTTTGACAGCCTGAACCTGAGGAGGTCAGCGGATGGGTCAGTCTCTGGAGCTGCCTGTCTGCCACTCGCTGCTCTAGAGGCAAACACATGGACTGGGCTCCTTCATACCCACAGCTGTATCCCTATAGTGCATGATTAATACTTAGATCTTTACAACACAAGGCCAGTTCTCAGCATTCCGTAGGTGCCTGTGGTTCTCGGTGTAGAGTGGAGGCCTTGTGAACTGTCTCCATCCACTTGCCCTGTCCCTGTTCAGGTCATGTCTGCGCAGTCACGTTGGTAAGACTTCATGGGCGCAGCTTCTCCTATTTCTAGGAGACATGATCCCACAGCAAACTTCCTGGCCCTGCGTCCCTCACAGTTTTTCTTCCCCCTCTGCCACGATGATCCCTGGGCCTTCGGTGAGAGCTGTGTTACAGGTGTGTCCATTGGCACCAGACTCCACAGCTCTGCATTTTGATTGATTGTGGCTTTCTGTAATGGTGTCTGTTCGTTTCAAAGAGAAGTGTCCTTGATGAGAGTGAAAATTATACTTTACTGTGGGCATAAGGACAAATATTTAGAATGTAGCTCGTGGTTCTAATAATGGTTATTAGAATGGCAGTTATTTGCTTATCCAATAAAAATGGCCTGTCTTACACATACACATACATATACATGCAGGTACCATACAGACTGGGCAGGGTGTGTGTGTGTGTGTGTGTACATACCCATGTGTGCATATATATGTAACAACAATTAAAGAAAAACTAGAGGGTGAATTTGAAAGAGAGCAGGGGAGCGCATGGAAGGGTTTGGAGGAAAGAAAGAGACATAAATGATGTAATCACTCTGTAGTCTGAGAATGTATTTAAAAAATACAATGCCTTTTCTGCAGGGAAGAGACAGAAATCTTAAATAAATAAATAAATATAAATGAAAAAAATACAATGCCAAGCCCTCTACCTAGACCAATCTCGGTGCTGTGGTTGCTTTCTCCACACCCAACCAGAAAGTCAGCCACACTAGGGGGAGTTGGGGAGGTGAGGTAACTGGTCTGGCTGAGAACCTGCAATGCTAAATTTGGCCAGCAGAGGCCCCTGGTACACAGAGAAGGGAAACTGTGACCGTGAGGCTAGCTCTAGGAGGAATCAGACACCTGCCCAAAACTGGCTCAGCACTTACAAGCTGATCCCCAGCGTCAGCTGACCACCCCTACACCCCCACTTGTATAACCAGCAGAGCTTAAAAGCTTCAAGGATGCCAAAGGCGCCCCTACAACAATATGCCTTTTTTTTGCTTTTATTTTCTTCTGTGTACTTTCCCTTTTGTTTATTTGTTTTTAGCATATTTTAACAGCATTTTTCACTTTGTATTGACTTTTAAAAATACGGTTTGGAGCCTGAAAGATGGTTTCTAGGGACTTGCTTCTAACCCTGACCACCTGAGTTTAATCCCTGGGAATCTATGCAGTAGAATGACAGAATTGATTCTTTACACACATGCTAACCACATATATAGAAGTGTAACAAACATTGAAATATATGTGGTTTTATTTCATACATTCTCCTGAACCACGGCAAGCACACTCAAGCTAACATCGTAGACACAAGCAGCCTGAGTCCCAGCAAGAGGAAACACCTGGTGCACAGGTGTGCACAGAATCTAGACACCGAAATCTGCCTAACATACTCAGAAAATGGTTTCTGCCAGGGGGGGGGGAGTATCCTAAAGTGTCACACGTGGGGAGGGCTGGTACGCTCCTAAGGAGAGCTGAGTCCCACTGACACCAAGACAGAAGTTCATCCGTGAAACCTTAGTCTCAACAGAGATGCTGCAGGGTGGCCCACCTGCTCGAACAGATTTGGACAGGTTACGACACTTCCCAGCTGAATCAAATCCACAAACAACTAAGGGGTCAGGGGAGCGTGAAATTTTAGCACCCAAGAGACATTGGCTAACGACAAGCTATCCTTCTTTTACTTTATTTCACTTGTTTCTTTCTCAGCTTCACTGCCACATAGACGTTCTGTGTTAGCTTTTCTGTTGCTTACTTAGGTTTTATGAGGGTTGTGTTTCAGGACTTGCTCCACCGTGTTCTCTACTCATTCACAGCATCTATTACCTCTCGGTCTTGCTTTCTTTCCTTTCTTTGTCTCTCCCCATCCTATATACTTATTATTATTTTTAACATGAGTGCTGGTGCCCACTGAGTTCAGAAGAGGACATCAGATTCCCCCGGAACTGGAGTATACTGGCGGTTGTCCGCCACCTGACAGAGAAGCTGGGAACCAAACTCAGGTCCCCAGTAAGAGCAGCACATGCTCTTAATCCTCGTCTTGGTTAGTGCTGTGATGAAACACCATAACCAGAAGCAACTTGTGGAGGAGAGGGTGTTTTTGGCTTCCATATCCTGAATCACGGTCTGAGGGAAGCCAAGGCAGGAACTCAATGTGGAGTCTTGCTTACTAGCTTGCTTCTTCTGGTTTGCTCCTCCAGCTGTCTTACAGAATCCAGGACCGCCAGCCCAGGGCACCACCCACAATGGGGCAGGGCCCTCCCCATCAATCACTAATTAAGAAAATATCCTGCAGCCTTCCTTGCTTGTCCACAGCCAAATCTTATGGAGGCATTTTCTCAGTTCACAGACACACACACACAAACTAGCTGGGAAAACCACTGAACCACCTCTCCAGCAACCCCACATACCTCATAATCACAATTTCCAAAAGCTTTCCTCATCTCTAAGCTCCAGTTACCCTAACACTACCAATTCTCCACCCTTCTCTTTACTCTCCTTCCTCTATTATTTCTCCTGTTCTTAGTTAATTCCTCGTCTTACTCCGCTTATCTTCTCGCCATTCTTCCTTACCATAATCTGTGTCACGCTGCACAGCTTCAGACTGACCTACGTGGGACAGCAAGAGAATGAAGAAATGAAAAAATGCATGGTTGGCGTTTGATCGTCCACCAGGCGCCTGCACCTGAATCTACTGCTATGCCTTTTGGCCCAAGGTTGGTTTTACTTAATTAATGCTATCTTGTGTTTCACGGTGTGATCAAATTATCCACAACTCATGGATACAAAGAAAACTGGGATTGGGTGGGCTAGGCTCTTGGATAGAGAAACCTCAGCATTCCCAAAGTTCAGCATGTTTATCATATACAGCTGAATGGAGAAGCAGGGTTATTACAGACAGCTGAAAAAGGAGGCGGGGTTATTTTAGACAGCTGAACAAGGAGGCGGGGTTATATACAGCTGAACAAGGAGGCAGGGTTATTTTAGACAGCTGAACAAGGAGGCAGGGTTATAGACAGCTGAACAAGGAGGCGGGGTTATTTTAGACAGCTGAACAAGGAGGCGGGGTTATTTTAGACAGCTGAACGAGGAGGCGGGGTTATTTTAGACAGCTGAACAAGGAGGCGGAGTTATTATAGACTACAGCTGAACAAAGAGGCGGGGTTAGCTAACCTGTAGGAGCTGTGGGGGTAGCTGTGGTGAATATTTCACACGCTCTTAAGATCTGAGCATGGGCTAGAAGAAGGCTTTGCCATCCCTCTGAGTCAGACCCAGGAAAGCTTTGCCACTGCCATGGGTCTGAGGCTTGGAGTGCTTGGTCTGGCTGTGCTCATGACAACAACACACCTTCACTCAGCACCTCACCGCCTCCCTACAGTAACCAGTGCCCTAGTATAAACCGCACTGTGTTTGCTTGCTTTGTTCCTGAAGTGTGGGAGTTTAAGGGGCAGTTGTTTGGGACTGACTCTTACTTCATGGCGCCATCACCCATCCCTTGGGGTTCGGTTTGTGCAGGTATTGCACTCTCGGGGCGCTGCTGAAGATGGTGTGTGTGTATGAGTAAAAGTGAACTAAGGCAAGGGCTAGAAGGTTTTGCTTTTCATTCTAAACCCTTTTGTGTCTTTTGTTAATTTTGCACATGTGGGTATGTGACCTGTTATTTTTTAAGTACTATTTTACAAATAAAGCAATCATTGCTTATAGTACACAAAAACCCCTAAAATCGGGGGATCAGTAGAGGGTCACAGTTTATATTGCTTCTCAAAGACATACCCCGACAGGAGGGATGTAGGAAAACTCACACACAAATGTGACTGTGGACATCAGGACTGTGACCAGAGGGGTCCAGGAGGGATGGATGCTCTTACTCACAGAAGGCAAAAAGTGGGAACTGGGTGGTTTGGCCCTGACACCAACATCATCTGAAGGCGTAAGTCACAAACAATGTCACACCAGTTTGGAATTATGATTAATAGGGTGGTATTTATTTAAAGGGGAAAAAACTTACAGATGACCGTCCCAGACAACAGCCCTCTGCACAATCAGGAAGAAGTCTAGTCGCCGGAACCGGAGCAGGAAGCAAAGAGAGCAAGAAGGGAAGTAGCCGCTTTTTTAAAGGAGAGAGACCACACCCCAATGGGCTGGTATCTCAATGGCTATTGGTGAAGGAGCGGAAGGACCTCCCGCAACAATCATCCACTGCATCTTCACCAGAAAGCTCTCATTTGCTTCCAGGATATGGCTGAGGCAGCCTCACAGCTAAGAGCAGTGAAACAGAAAAACCTGGAATAGCAGGGAGGAAAGAAAAGTGAAAATTCAGCTTAGCCATTGCTAGCTGCACACACCGATCTGGTTTACCCAATCTGGGCCTGTTACTCAGTTCGTGAGGCCCAGTGCAAGAATACACAGGTCCCTTGGTCAGAAAAACAGGGGATGCTCCGTAGGAAAGACCGTGTAAGGAAGCACAGCTCTGACCTCTGCAGCTCCCTCAACTTGTCTTTCTTTACATTTGCTGTGGAATGGCAGTCTAAGGGGAAAAAAGATGCCAATTTAAATTATCAGCCTAACTTTTAAAACTCATCTCTATATTGCATATTAAATGCATTAATTCACAAAAAACCATGATGTTATACAATTCATATTTCTAAGCCCATACCCACAAATATGGGTTATCCTTATCAGAATGATGGAAATACCACATAGAATTGACCATTTGGTTTTACTTTCTAATATGCAGTCATTTTGCCAACACTCTTTGCCTTTAGCTTATTGGTAAGTAAAGACAGACTGAAGGAAAAGGAAATGTGGACTACGCTGCTTCTCCCTTTGTGTCATTCACATCTCTGTAAGTGTTTGGCTAATACAGAAAAGTGGCATGAATGAGAAATAATATGCCTGGGATCCTTGGTCATTCATATCTCTTAGAAAGTCATTGCCTTCCCTACCACTCACATATACAATGGTTCGAATAAAAAATACAGTTTTTTTAGGAGTGTTGGTACTGATATTTTTTCATTTATTGTTCATTCTTATTCAGAGTTTTCCCAAGGAATCTGAACATTTAAAGATGAATTCATGGATGGATAGATAGGTAGATAGATAGATAGATAGATAGATAGATAGATAGATAGATAGATAGATAGATAGATGATAGGTAGGTAGACGCACACAGAGTGTAGATAGATAGATAGATAGATAGATAGATAGATAGATAGATAGATAGATAGATGATAGATAGATAGAACTGAATTATTAATATGTTGCATGCATACATATGATAGATAGATAGATAGATAGATAGATAGATAGATAGATAGATAGATAGATAGGAAGGATAGATGATAGGTAGGTAGACACACACAGAGTGTAGATAGATAGATAGATAGATAGATAGATAGATAGATAGATAGATAGATAGATAGATAGATGATAGATAGATAGAACTGAATTATTAATATGTTGCATGCATACATATGATAGATAGATAGATAGATAGATAGATAGATAGATAGATAGATAGATAGGAAGGATAGATGATAGGTAGGTAGACACACACAGAGTGTAGATAGATAGATAGATAGATAGATAGATAGATAGATAGATAGATAGATAGATAGATAGATAGATGATAGATAGATAGATAGATGATAGATAGAACTGAATTATTAATATGTTGCATGCATACATATGATAGATAGATAGGAAGGATAGATGATAGGTAGGTAGATACACACACACACACAGAGTGAAAAACAAAGACACAGAGAGATAACATTCCTAGTTGAGAAACCCCCATGCATGCCAATCCACTAGACTCCGATGCCTAGGGCATATCATAAACATTGCATGTAAATAGAAGGAGAGGAATGGTGACATGCTTATTATCTCTGCTCAGCTGCATGCCTCATTCATTTATTCAATCTTAATTTACAAAAAGCAAGTTAAGCAATAAAACTATCAGGAATTCGTGTGGATGACAGGCATGCTTGAAATCTATTGTGGAGCCCTTCAGAGCACAGACCCTGGGCTCATGCACATGTCCCGTGTCCAGGAAGCCTGCCCTGCATCTGGTCTATTATTAAAGAAGAAACTCTGCATAGCCAGTTATTCCTCACCGGTATTTTTCTTTGTCCCTTAATATCACAATAAATGCTGCTGGGGCACATTATTAGAGCCATCAGCTGAAAGCATGTCTAACAGACAAGGAGGATGCTGTAAATTTTGATTATTTCTCAAGGTCCTACTGATCAGTTCATCAGCAACTTGTCTCTGTGTGAGAGAACAGGATGGCCTTCTGCGCGCTCTGAGTAACACTGCTTCTGGATTCTTAGGATTATTAATGCAGGCTATGGAAATTTCCCCTGAAGAATTGAGAGCGAATGCTTAAGTCAAGAGTTGCTCTTCAGGGAATCTATTCAAACCGATAAATTCTGGGATTAGTATGCAGTAGGAAAACAGAGGGGATTTGGGAGTGTTGTTGGCTCCCATCGTCAAAGTGAGGCTTGTCAAAATGTCTCAGTTTCTCTGCACCATTTGTTTTGTGGGGTACTAGAGAGCACATGATGGGAAGAAGGGGTTTCAATCATTGTGATGAGTCCACTGAGAGCTTTTCAAAATGCATTTGACTTCCAGTTGCCTACGAAATAAAGTTGGCTCTATTACTGCAAGCCACTAGATGCTCACAGTGGAAAGTCAAGTTTCCCTAGGTTTGATAAGCTGTTTGGAGTACAAATATATCCTTGTACGTGAGTTGAGGCAAGGGCAAAGGGGTTGGTTAAAAAGTATTAGCACATGGCGTTTGTGTGATTTAAACACAAAAGACAAGACTGAATTCTAATGGCTCGATAAATGTTCATTATTATCCTTATTAGCTGGCGTTTCAATTCTCAGTAAACTTCATGGTAGCCTAGCCATTCCTTGTCAATCATCCTTTACTTTCTTTCTTCCCAGAATCCCAGGAGACACTGTTAAAGGAGTTTCCTCCAGGCAAGGCCTTCAGACATTCCCCGCTAGGTGACTCCACCTTAGGAAATTGCCTCTTTAATTTAACAGAAGGTTCACAAGGTGGGCAATTTGAAAAGCTTCTTCCAGCCCTATGTCCTTTCCCCAGAGTGTAGGCTGAAGTAATCATGGGAGCTGCTCTCCTTTTAGGACTGGTCATCACAGGTCATCAGGACGCTGGCTTAACCTAGTCATGCCAGTATTTCTTTTTACTGGAAGAAGGAAGTTAAAGTCTAAATCGCCCAAGTTATTAGAATAAGTGTCCCCGTGTCTTTAGTAAGAATTGGTAGCATGCCCATAATTTAAACCACAAAACCCCTTGTCAAGAGTACTGAGCAATGCAAGCCTTAGCATTTTTGAAAGCATTTTACAGTCGTTACCAGGAACAACAGCCCTTTCACCTCTACCTGTGAGGCTAGTCTGAGAAGCTACTGGCTAAATAGATCATGATAGTGAGGACACAGCAACTTCTCCATCTACAGTACCTCATTTAAATTGAACAAGCATCTTAATAATTATCCCCAAAACATCAGCTTAGTCCTTTTTTTCCCTAAGTAAATGCATAAGATGCTGCAAGCATACTAAGCAGATCGGCCTATGAAGATTGCCTAGTGGGGCAAAGATCAGAGCCCAAAGGGAAAGAAATAAATTAATAAGTAAACTATTAATGTGAGAAATAATCAGATAAATTTTCCCTGAATAAATACAAAGCAGCAATGTAAAAATGCACGAAATATAGCCAAAGCCAGATTTAAAGGGGAATTTATAGCTTCATTTGCTTATATTCAAAACATAAAATCTCTTATTGAAGATAGTAATCTTAGCTTTGACCTTAAAAACCTAGAAGAAGAAAAGTATATTAAACAGAGGAAAGAAATAAATAGAAAACAGGTACCAATACATAAACAATACCGTAAAAAGACTAAATTAATGCAGAAAATGACATTTCTTTTAGAGTAACAAAATGTATAAAAACTTGGTAAGATCAAAAAATGAAGAAAACATAAACCACTAATGCCCCAAATTACAGCCAAAGATTGTCCACTGAAGCAATGTATTGCTACAAAGGATAAGGGGGTATAATAAATAACTATGGCACTAAATTAGAGCCAGATTACCAAAATTGAAGACAAGTATATTTTATTTTTAAAATATGAAAGCCAGGTATGAGGGTGCATGCTTCTAACACCAGCAATCTGAAAGCTGAGAGAGTACCACAAGTTCAAGGCCAGCCTGAACTGCATAGTAACATCACGTCTCAAGAGATGGGTGGAATTGGGGAAGTAGAAGAATGTGATCAAAATATTGCATGAAAAATTCAATAAGAGGTCTTAAAAACCATAAAAATTAAGATTATATTAAATGATAAAATATAAATAGCCCTGTATCTTTTAAACAAACTGAGTTTAAAATGTAAGGCCCTTCCACAAACAGAGGTTTGGGTCCAGAGAGTTTCAGCAAATGATCCTGAAAAAGCAAGACTGAAGGCCTTCTGCTAAGCTGCATATCTAGTTTAAAGGCACAGCAATCACACACGTGATATCTATCTAAATACGGATGAAAGACTGACAAAATGAAATAGAAGATTCAGAAATAAGCCCAAGATCATATGGGCAGCCGACTTTCAATACATACTCAACCATTTGCTATACGTGTGTGTGTGTGTGTGTCTTTTTTTGTATTTGTTTTCACTTTATGTGTGTGGACATTCTGCCTCTGTCTGTGATACATGCAGTTCCAGTGGAGCCCAGAAGAGGGTGTCAGAGCCCCTGGGACTGGATTTCGGGGTGGTTGTTAGCTGTCATTTGTGCACTGAGAACTGAGCCCTGGTCCTCTGGAAGACCAGCCAGTGCTCTTCACTGCTGAGCCATCTCTCTAGACACAAATAGGTTTTTTAAAAATGTATTTACTTTTAGTTTTGTGAGTATGGGTGTTTGCCCTAAACATGCATGTCTTGTACATTCAGAGTTCTGAAGAGGGTGTCAGAACCCTGAACCAGAGTTAGAGGTGGTTGCCAGGCATCGCGGGGGTGCAGATAGCCAAACCTAGTATTATCATAAAAGAAACTTAACAAGATTTAAAGCAATTAGGATGGTACTCCAGTGATCCAAGTGATGATCATTAAAAGATGTAAGTAAAACCAGAGAAGTCAACTCTCCAACGGCTGACAGAGGCAATAATCTCAACCTGTCTGGCTTCAAAGCCAATGATTTCAATCATGTGATGGAAAAAGACCTAGCATCTTGCAGCTCAGTGTGGCACAGACCAGCATCACTTCATGTCACCTTGCTGCAAATGGGATTCCTTAGATAAATCATGATTGAGCTTCCTCCCTACAGCCCAGGCTTCACCGTGCCAGAAGATGTTATGCATAGTGCTGGGGAGAAAAGTCCTCAACAGTCTTACACAACTGTAAACCACAATATTGTCCTCACAGGCAAGATGAACCCATGGATGCAACAATGGCATAACTGTTAGGGAGAAAACAACCGCTCTATGATTTGAGGCACTTGCTGAAACATGATCAAAAGAATGACACACGGTAAACAATGCCTCGGGGAATTGTGAGGAGGCTCCAGGAAAATGCAGAGGGCATTCTGCTCCCTGGATTGTTCTTGGATATGATTTTGTGCCTCCTGCATTGAATATTTACATTCAATTTTTAAGACATGTTTGTTCTTAGGGCATGTCAGGGCACAGCTATAGAACCCAAACTGGTCACTGTATCCTGACTCTGGGTATGGCCTTCTGCTTTGCTTTCATGTTTTACCAGATACAGTCTATAGGATGTTCCAGGTAGTTGTGTTTAAACTGGTCCATCATGAAAAAGTCCTGGGGAAAACGCTGCTCTCTCAATATTTAGTCTGTGCTTACTGGAACTTATTTACATGTTCTTCTGGTCATGTTTTTCTTAACCCAGACAACCTTCCTTGGATCATTGCTTTCTTTGTTAAATTCTGTATAAAAAGTACATTGAAACTGACGTAAGGGTGTCTATAGCATTAGACTGTAGCTCACCCCATTCTCTAAGGGCCTCAAATCCCAGATCTCGCAGCAGATCTTCATAGGATGGCAATCAAAACAACTTGGGTAGGAAAGGTTCTGTTTGGCTTACATATCCAGAATCACAGTTCATTGAGGGGAGGCAGGACAGGAATTCAAACCAGGCAGAAATCTGGAGGCAGGAGCTGATGCGGAAGTCATGAAAGGGTGCTGTTTATTGAGTTGTTTGCCATGGCTGATCCAGCCTGCTTTCTTAGAGAAACCAGGACCAGTAGCTCAAGAGTATCCCCACCCTAGTGGGCTGGACCTTCCCGCATCAATCACTAAGACAATGACCTACAGGTTTGTCTATAGCCCTATCTTATGGGACATGTTCCCAACTGAAGTTCCTTCCTCACCGATGGCTCTGACTTGTGTCAAGTTGTCATAAAACTAGCCAGGACATGTCTCATATGTTAGCTTTGGATCCTCAGATACGTGTGTTTCCTTTGAAATACACACAGAGGTAGGAACATTTTACAAAAAAAATAAAATAAAATAAAGACTACCCTCCAAGTTGTTGCTAGGCGCCTGTTTGCTTGCTTGTTTTTCCCTAGCCCTACCCATATACTAGGCAAAGTTAGGGCATGGCATGAACCTCAATGAGGAAGCCCTTGATGAAGGGCCTGGGTTCACGTCTCTGCAGTAAGGGGCAGGGCTATTGTTTTCCTGTGTCCCCCAATTCACCAGGTTCCCGAAAGATGTCAACCTTTCCCTGGAATCTACTGGTTGAACAGCTGATCATGAACAAATAGAGGATGATGGCCAGGAAGGCATCAACCAACATCATTCCTGCCCCTGACTGGGGCGCATGGGATGCGCTTTTAGAAACCTGGCCTCCATTCAAGTCCTAGAGGGCTGTAAGGTCCTCATTTTAAAACTGCCGGATTAAGGATACTTTTCATAAGAGAATCACACTGAGGGTCCCCATAATCAATAGCATCCGTAAAAATAATCCCATGAAAACAAAACGGGACAGGGAAGTCAGTAGCTAAACTGAGTACATTTGGGTAGTGTGTCTTTCTTTGGAAACATTCTTTGGGCCTTACTAATATTTTGATGTGACTTGAATGTGTATTTCTATAAAATAAGAGAAACGTTGGTTCCAGGTTTGGGCAGTGCTCTGGTGTCAATACCAAAGGACACCAATGTGTCTCCTACAAACCAAAGGACAGCAACGGAATAGTCTGTCGCCTGGAGGAGTGCCTGTCTCTAGAAATCACTTGATAGACATCTGTCAATCAGTGATTTCCTTCTGGGCCTCAGTAATTACATTTTTTACTTAAACAAAAGAACTCTCATGGTATATAAGTATACAGCTTTCAAATGTTTCTTATGAAAAGAGCATTAGTAACTACCCTCGTTTTGAACTGCGGAATGCAAATGAGTTCCTTGCTTTGTTTAAAATTCCTCAGTCTCATCCAGGCATCCCTCTGAGAGCTCAGGGTCTCCCACTTCTAACGATCTGCTGGCTGAAGCCAGGGACACAGTCGCTGGTGCTTAACTTCCCAGCACACTGGTTGTTAATAGTAACAGTGGACCCACGGCTTTCTGGCTGAGATGGCACCGGGAAATCGATAGCTCTTTGTTGATTAATAACTGATTTCCCCACTGATCAAAATGCACTGATCGATGGTTGCTCGTGTGGAGGCTGTTTCTTTAGGGCAGCAGTTCCTGTATCAGACTCACGCTTCTTTTTGTCCAGAACGGGTCCAGGGTACCCCACAGTAAGCAAGAGGGTTGGGCCATCCCCCAAATTTGGCTATCAAATGTTCGAGCCTGTCGCCTCTGCACTGCCCCCCTCTCCTGTCCACTAGATGGCACTGCAGACCCGTATTTTAACACTTCGCTGGGTTTGGGGAAAGATGCGTGGAAAAGCTCGACAGGTTCCCGGGATGCTGTGGAATGCTTAAAATTTGTGGAAGCAGATGCTTCCCCCCATCCTGCTCTGTGCGCACGTCTTATCGGGCACTTGAATAAAAGGCCCGTCCAAATTAGTGAGACTGTACAGCGTTCCCATCTAATTACTGCCCCTGGCAGCCTGAAGCATCAGTGATTTCAGGACAAGGCCCTCTTGGTACCTCTGTGTTTTAAATTCAAGCAGCTGTTTATGCAGTAAAGAACAATAATAGGCTCCCCAACGGGTAGACTTTATGAGACTGAGTAAGCCTGGGATCTCCCAAGAAACCACTCAAGAAGATCAGCGGCCTGTCATATCTCAGGATTCATTAATTGTACTACAATTCCAACACACTCAACAGGAAATCTAGGGTGGGGATTTTGCCACCAAGGTATTCTATTACCAGCCATAACCTTCAGACCCGAAGGTCAACATCACGGAAGAATCGTGAGCACACAAGGAAACCTGGATGCTCCTTCTGCGCAGGAAAGAACCCCCTTTCTAGTTATTTCCGTGGGTATCCCACCGCTGAGGGTCAGGGGCGGAGCCCAGTCACCATGACTCCCATGGAGAGCAATGTGAAGCCTCTTTGATAAAAAGGCTAATTCTGTTGTTCTGCTGTGCTTTGTTTGGGGTTTCTTTGTGGCATCGAGGGCCTCTCAGCAGTGACATAAATCAAGCAGACCTGCCTTGCAGGCAGCCAGCAGCCTCCTGTTCCTATGACAAAATGGATTTAACCTCATTTGCGACTGACCACCCCCTTTTCACTGATTTTGGATTGTTTGGTTAACTCGCTTTGGGAAGGAGTATCAATAATTCAGCATTAGCCAGTTGGCATGTCACCCTGACAGATGGAAACGGCGACAGTGCTATCGATTGGCTTCCTCTTGGGGGCTGTGGTGAAATTCTACCCCACCCCCACTGCCAGGCCCTGTCATTGGGATTAGTAAGAAGGGGAAGAGTGATTCCAGCCCAGTCACTAAAGCCTGTTCAAAACCTCTGACTACAGCCAGATATGCAGATTTTCTGGGATGTTTTCACATCAGGGAGAAAGGAAGGAGAGGAAGGCAAGGAAGCAGGCGTCAACACCGCACCTGAGAAAACTGAACACTTGAGCACAGGTAGGAGGGACCCAGAGAATAGCTGAGCTGGGAATCAGACTCCTGATTTTGATCTGTCATTCTCTGGTACCTTAGAAAGAGGATGCATGCTCATGCGTGCGTGCGTTCATGTGGGTGGGTGTATATCTGTTTATACATGCGGTGTGTGTTTGTGTATATGCATATGCTTGTGTGTGTCTTATGTCTATGTGTGTAGTGCATCTCTTTGTGGGTGTGTATCTGTTTACATGTGTGGTTTGTGTCTGTGTGTATAGTATATCTCTGCATCGATGCGTATCTGTTTATATGTGTGCTGTGTGTGTCTGTGTATCTTGTGTCTGTGGATGTAGCGTATCTCTGTCTGGGTGTGTGTCTTTACATGTGTGATGTGTGTCTGTGTTTGTGCGTGTGTGTGTGTGTGTGTGTGTGTTGTATATCTGATAGAAAAACAAGGAAGGGGAAAGGAGGTGAGAAAGCAATAGAGCTAAAGTGTGTATGCCATGCTCAGTGAGGCTACTGACTCTCAGTTTCAGATTTCTCAGTTGCTGCCTCAGAACCCAGGAAAGCGAAGAACTACAGACTCATCCCCAGAAGTCTACCTAGTGGTCATGGGCCTCAGTCAAAAGCCTCACAACACACATCTTTGACTCATATCTAGCGAAAACAAATTGATTCTGTTTTATGTTTCAACTGTCTTTGAATTCATAGCTATCAGAGCACCATAGAGCCTGCACGTTCGGAGTTTAGCGTGATTGTTAATGAACTTCTAGCTTATCCCTTCCATTAAATCCCCAAATTACTGAACTTTAATACAGCAACGGTATGGGAGAGCCAGAAAACTGACACGGTACAACTACCAGAGGGCCCAAGCACCCTGAATTGCTGCAGAGCCAGCAGTGGGAAAAGTCTTGGAAACACACTTGGAAACCAGGAAAAATAAATCATCCCTATGGGGATGAGATGAAGAAGAACCCACCTTCTTAAAGTGTAGTTCATGACTTCAAATAGAGTTGTTGAATTAAATGGGGCCATGGGAACTTTGATAATGATACCAGGTTTCTGAGCCCCAGAGTGACTGAAAACTAAGTCAAAGTCAAATGAACGGACTGAATAAGCATGGGATGAAACCAGACTTTCTGAATGTGGCAGACAATGAAGGCTGATGAGAAGCCAAGGACAATGGCACTAGGTTGTGAAAGACCCTCAGAGAGGACCTTTCCTCTCTGATGAAGACCCCAGAACCAAGACACTCCGAGACCAGGCCACAGGATGCAATTAGCAAGAGGTTTATTGAGTAAACACAGGTACCTGCGGGCAGCAAGTCTTTCGGAGGACTTGCGTGCCTGCAGACTAGGGGGAGGTCTTTTTATAGGGAAGAGCAAAAAGCAAGTTTACAGAAGCAAAAGCGTGGTTATGGGTTGACCGGAATGAGGCAGGGGCATGAATGGTTTCCTCTCTCAGCATGGGTGTCAGCAAGAAGCAAGTTTACAGAAGCAAAAGCGTGGTTATCAGAATGCGGCGGGGGGCATGAATGGTTTCCTCTCTCAGCATGGATGCCTGGCAACAATCATCCTGTTCCTAACTTATAGCTAACCTGCTTTGTTGACATCCTATCTTATTGACATCTTGCCTTGCAGTCTTTCTATCTCTATCTCATAGATATCCTGCCCTCTCAGGCACATGGGATGTTCTTACGGGAGCAGGCTGGCTGCTGATCCGGAGAACTTTTTTAAAAGCAAACAGGACGTTCCCCCGGGAGCATGCTAGCTACGGGTTTTGAGGAGGGGGTCTGTAGGGTCTTTCAGTTGCAATCCTAATACACGAACTGGCTTTGTGGGACCCTACCCTGTTTGGATGCTCACCTTCCTGGTCCTGAATAGAAGTGGGAGGACCTTGGGCTTCCTGCAGGGCAGGGAATCTGGACTGCTCTTCATTCTCGAGAGGGAGGGGGAATGGAGTGGAGGGGAGGGGGAAAGGGGTAGGGGAGTACGGGGAGAAAGTGAGGGGGAATGTGTGCGAGGAGGGGGAGGGAAATGGGAAATGGGGAAGAGGCGGAAATTTTTTTTTTTGCAACAACTAAAAAAAAATAAACAAAAAAAAGGTCAAATGAACAATGAATTCAAGGGCTTTGCGGCAGCACTCGGCCATGTTGTATCACAAGACCCCACTGCAGTCTTGCTCTGAGCACACAGTATGTGCACACCATCACCCCTGCAGCCGCACCTCAGCTCAGACTCCAGATGTTAGGTGGCATAAATCTCAGTGGTTTCACTGTACACGATCCCTTCTGCCCTTATAGACACCTAACGACTTAACCACCAAACACAGAGACAGTGTTCTCCTATCGTCATCCCTCATTGTGTAAGCTTCAAAGAAGCGTAGTTTTTAATTGTATTCGAATGTTTGAGTTTTCAAAGTTTCTGTTTGAGTTGATAACTTGAGGTTTATTTTTTGAATGAATTTTGACTTGGGCCTAGGACATAATTTCCAACAATTTCTGAAATAGCTTTAAATATACTTCCGCTATTCCATACTGTGTCCTTATGGCAAGCAGTGTTCTCAGCACAGACAATTTTAAAGCCAAAATATCAACCAACTCCAAAATGCATTGACAATAATTGCATATGTCTTGCAGGGTCAAATGCTCAGTCAAGATTAATTCTGTACATGAAAATCAAAAAGAACATACTTTTCATTAGGTTACATCTGTTCCTTCATCTCTAATGATTAGGGAAACTACAGATAGAAAAAAAATATTGTTTTAAAATAAGTTTAAGATTTATTATTAGCAAATATTTTATTTATATAGTATTTCATGTCTACATGGCTAAGGAGTCAAAACTATCTAAGAAGATTTGAATAAAAGATTCCCAGAACCTTCCACATCAAAAGCACTGGTCCTCACAGACTTTGTAATTAGAAGACCCGTTGTCCTCAGAGTCTGACCCCATCTAAAGTCCTCACTGCTGAGCCGTCCTTAGAGTGGAGAGGTCTGATCCCAAGGGCCTTCTGCAGGCACTCACAATTGCCCAGCTGAAGTGATGTTGCTTATGCCCAGAGGAGGCTGCTGTGCAACACATGATTAACCCACTCTCCAGAGAGACAAAGAGTTGAACTTCTCAGCAACTTAGACTGCAGGAGCAGGTCAGTGCCAGACAGGCGGGGCACTGTGCCTGCTCTGTCTAGGGAATGGAGTGACCAGTTCAAAGTTCTGATTCCGTGTGGATGAAACATCATGTCTACACTACCCAGAAAACGCAGTTGCAAAGGTTGGTGGGATCTCTAAACCCCTGAGGGAGGGAAGATGTGCCAGGGAAGTGAGACAATGTCTCTCTAGGAGGGTTTCAGTACCACATGGTTCACCATGGTAGCACCATGAGTCACGGAGAGTGACACAGAGCATCAGGTCCTCTAGGGATGACTGATAGAAGGAGGGTGTAGAAAATGTCATGGATCCTCACCTGACTATTCCCTGGCCAGTGTGTATAATTCTGTCTGAATTGTAAGTGACTTCACAGTCTTGGAGGTGCTACAATATACAAGTTTGGGAGGTTAATTGAAGAGGGGACTCCAATTTATGCTCCTTTGAGGAAATGGTCATCCATGCTTGGGTATGCATGAATATTTTGGAGTCACCAACACTCCTATAAATAGTCCCTTACCCATGCTCTGATAGTAACGTGTTTGTGGGGTTGTCCAAGCTGGACTTTGGAGGAATACACTTTGGTTTGTTTGTTGTTGGAGCATGGGTGTCTGGCTCCAAATCCACTCTGAGCCACTTTGTATAAGGAAGGGGTATACACTTGTTTATGTCTCTCAAGAAAAAATCATTTCTACAGTGTTATTGTATTGTTTTCTAGATCCTGGGTACCACATCACAGAGGCATCTTGCCATCCTAGTTCCTTGATGCTGCTATACCTGGTACCACGGAACCTGGGCTACAACATTGCCATACCATTTAAGTGTCCAAAGTCACCAATGATTGGGTCCTCGTAACCCAGAGCCTGAGGTGCCACTCTGTCATTTCGGTTTTAGGACCCAAATTGTTGCTAAAACTTGTGTCTAGAATTACAGCTACATCCTTGCATCTGAGTTATTAAAGTGTGCCTCAGAGAGGGAAAAACCCTTTGACTTAGTTGGAACACTGGATCCATTGTGCCTTAAAGAGACTTCACTTCAGCTTCCAAGTACTGCAATAGTTATGTAAGACTCAAAGCATGGGTGTCTGGCTCCAAATCCACTCTGAGCCACTGTGCCACAGATTACAATGTTACTGTGATGACTGTGAGCTGCACCAGAAGACCCTTTCAGCCAATGATCCTCATTGCAAGAAGACAGAAGCAAACATGCCCCTCCAACCTTACCCTAAAAGTCTATGTAGTCACTACATCGTAGTGACTGCCAATTCCACAGATTCCTGCAGCCTAGATCAGTGATAGTCCATCCTCATCACTACTAGTGCACAAGTCTATACGTGCATGACTGCACTCACACACAACCTGAGCCATTGCACTCTGCAAACCATCACCTACATAGCCACACACTAGTGTGTGTTGCTTCTTGTGAGATTCATACTGTTAGATTCAGAAATGGTAGCCCTGGCACATAGACAGCTGGCAGCAACAGAGTTACAAAAGCAAAGAAGCATGATACCAATTAAGAAAAACAATAATTCAGCAACAAATGGAGTTTACACTTTACCTGAAAGGGAATTTCAAATAGCGCTCTTGGGGAAACTTGGGAAGATATAAGAGAACACCAATAACTAAGTTAATGAAACCAAGAAACAATTCACAACTTGTGTGAGAAATTCCACAGACAGTGATTATTAACAAGAACCAAACAGAAATCTTCAAGCTAAAATTTTAAACAAGAAATTTTTCAAAGGCAAACGAGAGCTTTAGTAATTGTTCTGTATGAGCTAGAAAGTGATTTGCTATGGCTGTGTTTTCTATTCTGAATGAGTGAGTCTGTTAAGTATCTAGAAAGCTAAGGTAAAAGAATAAGTAGAAAAAGATGACTGATAGATAGAATAATAGAGAGAGATGATAGACTAGATAGATGATAGACAGATGATAGATGATAGAAAAATAGATGATAGATAGACAGATGATAGATAGATAGAGATAGATAGATAGATAGATAGATAGATAGATAGATAGATAGATAGGTAGATGATAGGCAGATGATAGACAGATGATAGATAGATAGAGATAGATAGATAGATAGATAGATAGATAGATAGATAGATAGATAGATGATAGAAAGAAAGATAGATAAACATCATCAACACAGCTACTTAAAGCATCCAGCAGAAATCACAGAGAAAGCCCCTTTAAGGCAGCAGGCTGTAGTTCCCAAGAGAGACAGTCTAGGGCAGAGCAATGAGGTTTCCAAGTAAAAGAACCAAGAACAACCAGATGGAGAGAATGTCATCAAATCAAGCTCCAGAACATCCAGCACAAACCAACTGGGGAAACTGAGGCAACTGGCTGAAATTCCTGATTGAGCTTTCACCCCATGGCTCAGCAGCACGTGGCTGAGCTTTCAGCTTCTCCCCACTACACGGGCACCATTTTTATCATGGGATAAATAAAAGGAACAGGGATCTATTGGAAATAGTTCCATTTCTAGCTACCCTCAAGGGCACAAGGTTTTTTACCCTTGACCTGCTCTTGGGAGGCCAGCCTAGCCTCAAACAAAAGGTCTTGGGGAATACTTTGGGATAAATGTGCTCGGGTCTGAAATGAGATTGGGTGAAGTCTTGCTTCTCCACCCCACCCAGCTTCTCACAGAGAGCTCAAACAATCCATGACACTTTATCAATATAATGTACATGACAGCCACCAAAGAAGATCAGATAAAAGAAAGAAATCTGTGAACTTGAATATAGGTATCTTAAAATAATTCAGTCAGAGTAAGGGGAAGAAAAAGAGAAAAAGAAGGAGTAAAGACAGCCTATAGAATAATGGGAGCTAGTCCATGAGCAACACTTTACATATGGGCCTGATGTAAGAAAGAACAGAGAAAGAGACAGAAAGACTATTTGATAAAATAGTTCTTGGAATTTCCCTCTGTCTTGTGGGGAGAATAAACATCCAGATCCATGAGTTCCAAATAGAATCATCCAGAGATGTCATCCCTAAAATACACTGAAGCTAACTGTGAAGGGGCTAGAAAGACGGCTCAGTGGTTAAGAGCACCTGTTGTTCTTGCAGAGGTCCCAAGTTTTATTTCCAGTACCCACACAATGGCTTTCAATCACCTGTAGCTATAGTTCCAAGGGATACAACACCCTCTTACAACAAGCATGAGATGCATAGTGTACAAACATACGGGCAAGCAAGACACTTAGACACTTTTTGGAAATAGCAATTAAGTGATGGGAAGGATTTTAAAAGGAGGAAAAGAACAGAGAGGCTCAGTAGCATTTGCTGGGTTTCAAGAAGAGGCACTGTAAAGCAGGGGAGAGTAGATAAAACACCCAATACGCTTAAGAATTAACAACAGCAAAAGATATCAGTCAAGAATATTATACCCAGCAAAGCTATACATTCAAAATGAAAGATAAAACCTTTCAAAATGTGGGGTGAGGGAGGATCTGAGGAAATTCTTTCATTTCCACTAGAAGTTCTTTGCAAGAAATAGTCTATAGATGGGCGTAACTGTGATAGAAATGATCAGGTTGACAGTAGTCTCTATAAGTATGGGGCGTTTCACATAAGAGTCATGTAAACACTAAACAAAAGTGCGGCAGAGTACACTAGAAAGAGAAAGGAATCTCTTGTTTGTATTTTTGTTTTGTTTTTCAAGACAGGGCTTCTCTGTATAGTCCTGGCTGTCCTTGAACTCACTTTGTAGACCAGAGTGACCTAGAATACACAGAGATCCACTCACCTATCTCTGCCTCCCAAGTGCTGGGATTAAAGGTATGTGCCATCGCACCTGGCGAGAAATAACTTCCTTTTTAAGTTAGCATTACAGACAACTAGCAAACCCCAAAGTAAAAATAGCAAAGGAACTAATGTCATTAATAAGCCCTTACCTACTACTAATAATGTTGAAAGGATTACACTGTTCAACCAAAACTCCCTGGCTGAACGAATTAAGAACAAGACCCAACTGTAAGCTGTCCTTCGAGAGACGTGGGCTAAAGGTAAAAGAATGGAATAAGCATCCCGTGCAAGTGGCAACCAAAAGAGCCAAGGGAGCTACACTTACACCTGGCCAAATAAACTTCAGCTCAGAAACTGTGCAAGACCCAGAGAAGACCACTGAGATGAAAAAGACCACTTATGCAAGAGGATGTAGCTATCAGAAATTCCTATGTACCTCGTGTTTGTAGGCGTATGTCACCACACCCAACCCTGGTCTCTCCTGTAAAAATGTGTGCCTGTTGAGTACGTGCATGCGTGCAGTGTTCATGAAGGCCAGAAGAGGGCGACCTATCCCCTGGAGATGGAGTTCCAAGCAGCTGTGGTCTACCTGATGTGGTACTGAGAACTGAAGCCCTGAAGCCAGGTCCTCTGGAGGAGCAGTACCTACTCAACAACCACAGCCATCTGTTCAGCCCCTCTCTCTTGTTCTCCCTCTTTGTTTTCTGATTGATACTGTGAGCATTTGCTGCACCCTGGTGCTCCGTGTTTGCCATTGTTATTTAGCAGCCCCAGGAGGGGTCCAAGGTAACAAATCCACCTAATACTGGACAGGACCCTCTGGATCCATGAGCTAAATAAATCCTCCCTTCCAAGTTAATTGTCTGGGTTGTGTGACCACAGTACGTCAGAGCTGACATCACCGTCACTGACTTGGTCTCCTCCTGTTGCCACCTGCTGGAAATGGGAACATGGGGAAAAAAATGTGTTTATGGCCATCCATAGGGCCAGCCCAAAAAAAACCCCTGCCGCGTCTTCACAGTGTGAGCACATCAAATCCTTTCTGACCCACTGTTTGCCGGCTTTAGAGCACTTTGCATTTAACTCATCTACAAGTCCATTAGTGAACTTTTGAGACAGGCCAAGTGCCATGGCCACCATCTCACGTATGAAGGGACAGCTCCAGAAGAGACTGTCCTATCCCTCCTCCAGAGTTCACTTCTAAAAAAATGAGACCTAACCATGCCACTTGGAAGAATGTATGGGTTTTTTTTTAAATGCTGCTTTTATTCTCGGGCGCACTATACTGTTGAGATGCAGATGCAATTCCATCAGGCTCTAAGATAAATTAGCTTCTCCATAACCATGGATTTTGCTGGACTACCTGACAATTATAAACACTTAAGGCTACAAATTAGCAGGTGCATGTTGGAGGCCAACAGCAGAATATTAAAAAGAAGCCTCAGAGAGGTGTCAGCAAGCTGTGTCCTAGAAAGTAATGGACAGCCCAAAGCTATTTAAGTTTCCCGTTTCTCATTCAAAGACTCCCATACTATATCCACCCCCCCCCCCGAAAATGAAATGCTCACACAATTTGATCTCCCGCTGTGTTATGGCAAGAGACAAAGATTCGTCCTTTTCTTATTTATACTGCATTACAGCATCAGCCCCAATTACCCACAGAAACTTGATTACAACAATGAAGATTAATTAGCTATGATGGGCCTAAGTATATTAACCATACCCTTTGAATCTTTCCTGGCACCATCAATATGAGCTCAGAATGTTCTTCAAGGTAACCCTTAGACATGAACAGGAAGCATAGGTGGACTATTTCTCCGTAAACCAGAAGGTATGCTTGCAGTAAAATCCAGGTCCTTCAAAGTCAGCGTCATGGGAAGAACAGGCAGCTGTGTTTGGACATAACTGAAGAGGTCATTTGAAAGACATGCAGATTCGTCTCACTATGGCCAGACTGTGAATATGATTTGTCTATGCTTGCAAACACTCTATGATGTCACCAAAACAGATTTTCCCAAGCTTGATTCTAGACAAGATAGAGACACACTTATTCTAGATACTCTTGGAAGTAGCCAAAATTTAGGTCTACCCTTAAAAATATAAAGCTTTGATATTCAAAAAATGATGAATTTAGCAGGTGCTAAGTGTTCTAATGGGGCTATTGATCTGAAAATAATTGTAATCCAGCCTCTTGAGACAGGTCAAAAGTTACTTCTCTTGTTCTCTGTTGTTCTCTCACTCACTCCCCAGAACTCAGAGCCAACCTGTTCCCACATGGAAAGAGAGTAGAGTGTTCTTTTCTTTCTTTAAGCAAGATTTTATATTTTATTTATTATTATTTTTAACTATGTATAGGTGTGCATATCTCCATGTGGGTGTAAATATATGAGTATAGGGACCATAGCAGCCACAGGTGTCAGATCCCCTGGAGCGAAAGTTACAGATCGTTGTGAGTTGCCATTTGAGTGCTGGGACTTGAACCCAGGTCCTCTGGAAGAGTATCCATTGCTCTAACTTCTGAGTATTCCGGTCCTAGAGTGCTCTTAATTGTTGACTCTCAAAGAGTGCTCATTCATGCATTTCTCTTAGCTCTCAAGCCCCTGTTATTGCTGCCATGAATAATGAAGAAAGCTGAAGTCCAGGCAGTGAAAGAGTTGGGACATCCTGGCCTAGCCATTTCAGTTTACAAGACAATATCCTTTTGCCCACACTGGTGCGTGTCTGAAGGTAATAGAGTTCACTGTGGAAGTCTGTGGTAGTTTGAATGAGACACCCCATCCCCCATAGTCTTGGGACATGTGTATCCTTGGTCCCCAGTGGGTCATAATGTTTGGGTTTAGGAGGCATGGCTTTGTGAAAGAAGTATGTCACTGGAGAGTGGGCCTTGAGGTGCAAAAGCCACACACTATTCCCAGTTTACTCTCTGCTTCCTGTTTGTGGATTGAGATGCGAGCCTCAGCTGCTCCAGTAGCCACGCCTGCTAGCTACCATTCTTCCCTTCTGAGAAGGTGATGGAGGCTTAACCCGCTAGAACCAGAAAGCCAATAAGCCCTTCCTTCTGCAAGCTGTCTCGGTCATGGCATTTTATCATGGGAATGGAAAAGCAAACTAATACAAGGTCTAAATTATGTAGATGTGGAAATGAATTAAATTACAGTATAATCATCCATCATATTTTAGAGATGTCATACTTATGGGGACAATGGCACATATATACTCCAATGTTATTTCTTCTTTTCATACAATATTTTTGCTTTCCATTTATCTTATACGTTCCATAAAAGGTTGTTTTAACCCTTTCCTCTCAATTAGCTAACAGCAAAATGAAATCCCTCATGATTGTATTATGCACAATGTTCACCAAAATAAAACGCAAGTACCTGGGAAGATGGCTGTCAGTAAAGTGAGTGTCTCACAAACGTGAGGGCCTGATATTTGGATCCCAACGTCGGAATGTAAAAACCTCCAATCCAATGCTGGGGAGGTAGAGACAGGAGCATCCGGGACCTTACTGGCCAGCCAGTGAAGTCAAAGAGGTGCACGCCAGATTCAGTGAGAGACCACGCTGAAAAAAACGAACAAATAATAGAGGTCAAACTGGATATATGCTCCATGGTTAAGAGGGCTTGCTGATATCGCAGAGGACTCAAGTTCACCTCCAAGAATCCACATCATGCAGATGGTAACTGCCTGTAACTCCAGGTGCAGAGGGCCTCACACCTCTTCTGACCTCTGCCAGCACCTGTACTCATACGCCCACAGTCCTCCCCAACACACACACACACAGAAAAATGCTCAACTCCAAAAGTCATCCCCTATGTCCAAGCAGGGCCCGTGACGTCAGGACCTCCTATGGTTAGCCCCTCTGAGTTCTCACAGGTCTTTATCCAGTTACCTTTCTGGTGGGTGACGAAAAGGAGAGGCCCCTTGTTTTCTGCTGCCATTATCAGTGTTTCCTTACACGAAGGGAAAATATCAAGTGCATTTTCAGAAGTGCAGAAGGAAGTAGGGCACACCGTGTTTATCAGGTGGAATAGAGAACTTTAACAAAGGCAGAGGGCCTGGGGAACAAAGAGCCCATTCTGATTAAATGAGCATTGCTCACCAGCTCAGCTCCAGTCCATGCTGTTAACCCTCTCGGTGGCCTCTTCAATAGCTCACCTGGAAGGCAGTGAAGAGAAACTCTCCCTGGAGACTACACCAGCTTCCGAAATTCAAGGCGAATGTTTAATATAAAAGATTAAATTGTGCCTGGCAGTAGTGGTTCTGCAAGTGATTTCTTGGCTTGCTATCTGTGCACACGTAAACACGGTAATGTCTTTAAGGGGGAAGCTGGAGAAAGTGTTAGCATGGCTAGGTAAGATTTGCAGCAAAAACAGGCATAGCAGGGTAGTTAATTTGGAATGCGTGCAATGCTAAGGCTTGGTGTTCATGCATATTTTCTTTTTTTTAAAAAAAAAGATTTATTTATTTATACAGTATCCTGTCTGTAGGCCAGAAGAGGTCACTAGATCTCATTATAGGTGGTTGTGAGCCACCACGTGGTTGCTGGGAATTGAACTCAGGACCTCTGGAAGAGCAGTCAGAGCTCTTAACGGCTGAGCCATCTCTCCAGCCCTATTTTCTTCTTAAACATTAAAATAGTAATGAACATTCCTTTCAGGGACTTTTCCAATGTGCACCCTTCTCATGCTCTTCACACGTGGGAGAGGATGTGTATAGTCAATGTCACTTCAACACATATGCATACGGATGACACATGTGTGGTGTGTGCCTCGGCAAATGCACAATTCTATGCATTTAGTGTCCATTAGAGAAGTTATGATCTGGCATACAAAATTTTTGAAAGAACAAAGATTGTACCTGAGGTGCTGTGATTGGTGGTGTTTGGCAGAATCTAGTCTCACCTGGCATTCCAGGCCTCCGGGCACGCCTGTGCGGGGTTATCTTGATGCTTTTAATTGGTGTGCGTAGATCCTTCATAACTGTGGGCGCGGCCGTTTCCTGCATCCTGGGTTGTGTAAAATGGAGACCACCAACTGGACACTAGGGTGCTCACAGTCCTTGCTGCCTTCTGACTGTGAACGTATGGGAGCAGCTGCTTCACGCACCTGCTGCCTTGACCTCCCCGACATGACTGAGTTAAAATAAGCCTTTCTCCATGAAGTTGCTGCTGTCACGGTATTTTTATCCCAGCGACAGGGAAAGAAACCGAGCAGCTGAGGAAGCTTAAGCAGACACACAGGTCCTGCCATCCTCGAAAGAAACCCATCTATACTGTAAGATGCATCTGACTTATTGAAGGAAGAATTGCCCTTTCTGTGCCTGCTGTCTCGCGTTGTCATCAGAGACATTAGTGTCAGCGCATGGCATGTAGATTTCCAGTCATGACCGTTAGTGGTAATAAAAATGTAAATACATTCCCCATATTTATGTAATTGGCAGTCCATGCGTTTCTCTGTCACAATGACTGTCACTTCTCAACATGCTGGCTTCCCAGAAGCCCTGAGCACCGTGCCTTTGCCCACAGTCCTCACCTCGTGATTGCATGCTCAATACCACACTCACAACTCCCACGTCTTCCTCGTTTCCATCTAATTGCCTGCCTTCTGAAACCGCGGCTGTCCTGAAGATGCCGAGGATCCGCGGAGAAACCAATAGCCAAACCAGTGCAATCGAGTTTGACAAGATGCCAAGGGTACTAAGGCAGGTTGCAATCCCATCCTGTGGATTCCCTCAGCAATCAAAAATGGCTTTCCTTACTTTAAATATGTAGATATTTAGGGGCCCATTAGAGATGTCAGCTCCCCTCCACTGGGTAGATGGAGCATGATCTCCCTCCACCCAGTAATTCTGGTGAAATATCACTTTTATTAAAATAGAATATTCTCTAGTCACCCTGCAAATTGGCAAATGAAAGCCCCTCACATACACACACACTATCTCCTTCCTTCCTTTCTTTCTTCCCTTTCACACAATTTTAATGTACTCTTTCTACCAAAAGTAATTGACTGATTTGTTTAATTTAAAAATTCTTCATCCACATTTTACTAAATTTCCCGAAACAAATTCATTGTGAGAGTTATCCAATTTTTCTTTCCAAATTCGGAGGAAATCACACACTCCTGACTGTACTGACAGAACCCCGAAACTGTAAATAATGAGGTCTCCATCAACAAGTAATTAAATTAGTCAGGCACTCTGAACTTTACAAGAAGTCTTTAATAAAATATCTGTCTCTCTTTGTACGGAAGCAGTTGGAGGATTTTGTTTACTATAAACCACTACCACCATAACAAATATAACAAGAAAAGAGATTTAATTTTTCTAAATCAACTTTAAAAAAAATATGTGTCCCAGTTCAATAAAAGGCCAGCGTCAACTCTGGAACCTTTCGTATATCCAATTATGTCGCGGTTCAAATTGATGTGCACAATGATAGCCTTCAGCCATCGAGAGCCTCAGTCACCTAAGAAAAAATCAATTATGCTCTGTGCCTTTCATCCTCTGCTGTATAGCAACAGCAATAAAATTGCAGGCTACTTCTTGACAATAGCTGAGCCACAACCACCTTTGATTAACTCTGTGCTGACCTCGGAGTCCTGCTAGCTCAACCCTCTTCTTGATCAGACTCTACCGTAGCAAACGTTATCATGTGCTTATTGCTCCTTTCAAACGTCTCCCATGGGTCTCCAATGATAAGACCTTCTACACTGTGGAATCCCGAGTTGTGTTTATACATTCTACCTTGGTGTGGGAGTTCCTTCTGTTTGTGTGTTGCTTTCATTGGGTAATGAATAAAGAAACTGCCTTGGCCTAGTTGATAGGGCAGAACTTTGGTAGGCATATCAGACAGAACTGAATGCTGGGAAGAAAGACAGAGTTGCAGATGCCATGAATCTCCTGCCTGAGGTGGACGCTGGTTAGAATCTTGCTGGTAAGCCACAGTCACATGACGATACACAGATTAATAGAAATTAAGTTAATTTAATATGTAAGATTAAATTAAGATGTAAGAGTTAGCCAATAAGAAGTTAGAGCTAATGGACCAGGCAGTGTTTTAATGAATACACTTTCTGTGTGATTATTTCTGGTGCAAGCTAGCCAGGTGACCGGGACAAACAAAGGCCCCCCCACTCCTTGTAAGGTGCCAGGAACTTTATTTGACTGATTTGAAAATCCAAGCACCTCGAAGAAAATAAAACCAATTTAAAACAGGTTAGAAACGCAAGAAATAGTCTAACAAAGGTAGGAAACTTAGGGCCGTGAGTGAAGGAGGCGCAAAATGCGGACTGTTAAAATCCTTCAGGTGAGGCGGTGGAAGTCATGGTTTTCTCGCTGCTCCCTTTAGCCACCAAACCTTTGCTCTATAATTCTTCATTTCACAGAAACTTTCCGCGATGTTTACAGACCATGAAATGCTGAGGAGCATAGAGTGAGCTGGATACAGGAGATTCGAGGCTCCCGAAGCCAGTCCCTGGGATCACAGCTACAGGTCTTCAAAAACCAAGGCCCAGGGGGAAGGGGAATAAAGACACCATGTGTGCCTTCTGCACTGCTTACTGCGGAACAGTGGAGAGCAGTGTTTCTCAGCTGTGTTCCTTAAGTTCAAAACCAGCCTCAAGGATAAAATCTCACGGGCTAGAGAGGTGGCTCAGCAATCAAGAGAACTCACTGCTCTAGCGGAGGACCAGGATTCTGTGCCCAGCACGTGGGTCAGCTGACAACTCCTAGCTCCAGGGAATCTGGTGGCCTCTTCTGAGCTCCAAGGACAGTTGCACGCATGTGTACTAACACACACATATATACATACATAAATAATAGATCTTTTTAAAGTATAAATGCCTAGCTAGCAAAAGCCAAATACAAACTAACAGTAAAAGTAATCGCTCATGTCTATAAATTTTACTTTCACTGAAAATAAAAATACTGTGGTTTCCTCCCCTGAGAAGAAGGGATCAGGGTATCTGCGGGGCAGGCAGGGCAGGGTCCTGACCACCCAAAGGGGCCTTCCTAAGAAAGGGCATGTTAGACCCTGGCAGACGGCCCAAAATCCACATGGAACTGAAACAACAGAAAGCAAAGAGGAGGGAAAGTGCACAGTCAGACAATAGAACCTGGAGTGGAGCTGCAGCCTTTAAACAACTGACTGCTTCCTCTTTCCCTGCAGCCACTGTTAGTAGCCAGAGGAGAGCATTTGAAGGGAGCAAACATGGAGCTCAAAATGCAGCCCATGTTCCACTTGTCCCATGATTATTTTAGTACATACCAAACATGGCATAGATGATATTCACATACATTTAACATTTCAGAGACCACCCCCATGCCATCTAGACTTGCTGCTGGAGTTTCCACAGAGACTGTCATTGCCCTCTAGACCTGTTCTTCTACCTCCTAGAGGAGGCTGAATAATGGATCCTGACCTTCTCGCCATATCCTGGGGCTATAACACTTAGACTTAGTACGTGGGAGGCACAGAGGTCCTTGTACTCACAGACAGGTGCTAGGAAAACCTGTGGTGTTAGCACACAGCGTTGTTCCTTCAAGGGAAGGAATACATAACCTGTTATCCACGCAGAAGGCTGGGAGAAGATTTGCATTCTAGCCTGGTGACCTTTTATTATCTATGTGGCCACTCCAGACCCTCCCCCAGATCTTTATCATTAGCTTGTTTCTCTCAATCTATAAAATCCACCTTTAGAAAAGGTGTCACATGTCCTTTACAGAGAGCTCCAATGTAGTCACATCTGATCTTTATTTAGCTTACTTTGTTCCTGTAGGAGAATTATGTATGCTTTGCGATACACACAGGGTCGGGTTAATGATCACCAAAAGTTTTCACTAAGTTGTATGTGGTTAAATATACCTAAAATAAACCGCTTAGGGTCAGACTCCTGAATTTTGAACCAACACCAGATACTCATTCACACTAAACTGAGCTATCTTCCTGCCTTTCGCAGGTCATTCCTTTGCTGGCACAGACGTTGTAGAGACCCCTGCATTAGATAATCTTAGGCTGAGTCTGTGTTTGGGCACACAGGGAGGAGGGTTCTGCTGAAAACATCTCTCTATTTAGCAAATACAGGAGAGGCAGGGGGCAACAAGCCAGGCAAATGATTGTTTGCCTTTTTCTATGACAGATGCAATTTTCTTAGGTGCTTAATGAAAGAGTGGGTGTGTGCATCCTTAGAAGATAACTTGGTTGTATTGTAAATAAATTGCAGCCAAATTTCAGGGTATAATATCAGGAAAAATGTCCCTTCTGTAATTAACGTAGGATGGATATTGTAAGTACAAACAAAACGGAAAAAAGGTGCTAGTTAAATGCTTTCCCATGGTGGGGACATGGAAATTTTTGAAATCTTTTACATCTCAACAAATGAAAACATAGGACACATTCATTACTTTTGAATGAGGCATTTGGGGGCAATAAAATAAACAAGGAAAATATAAAGTATCCGCATGGATCAACACATTGCAGAGATCTTCATGAAAAGCCAGCGATCCACACTGCTCCAACTTGCATGTTGGACTGTGGTGGTTTAAAGAAGATAGATTCTAGAGTCTATGGAATAAAAAATGCTTTAGGGGCTGAAGAGGTAGCTCAGTCAGTGCAGTATGCGCCTCCCAAGCATGAGCTCTCGTTCAGTCCTCAGACTCTACATACAGAAACCTAGCATGACTGTGCATACTTGTTATTCTGGCAATGGGGAGACATGAGGATCACTGGTGTTCCATGGCCAGCCAGCCTAGCCTTGGCAAGCACCAGACTCTGTCTCAAACCAAGTAGATGGTGTTCTTGAGGAAGAGCACCCAGAGTTTGTCCTCTGACTTCCACACGTATGCACACACACACACACACACACACACACATGCATGCACACACACATAAACACACATGCACACAAATGAACACACACTTTTAAAAGACTTTGAAAGGGGCATTGAATGTGGCAGCTAAGTTTATTTTAAACTGTCCTTGATGAGTGGGGTGACCTTGAGCACTAAAGCTGTCTGGCCTCCATTCCCTCCTTTGAAAACTGGGGAGCTAAAGGATTATTATCTGCCATCCCACAAATTGTATGGATGCACTTTAGGTCTGGGGATTTTTATGTTTGGAATTACTGTGAAATGGCTTCTATTATCAGTTTCCTTTCCAGTTGAAATAAAATCCATGGTAATTTGTTTAGAAAATTGGAGGAGAATATGAACCATATGAGATGGGAGAACGCTGTGAAGGATTTATTCTCTGGGTGGAATTGTCCCTATCTGTCAAACATATCTGGCTACTCTGAGTCAATTTTTTTTATTCATGTTTCAAGAGAGGGGAGAAGAATTGTTGTGGAGATATAGGGTTCTTACAATGTCTCAGATTTAGGTCAGTATGATAAGTAAAAGAAAACCATATGAATTCTGTTCAAAACCAACAGCATGCACACCAGCCAGAGCAGGCTCACACCCCATTTCAGCTCTCTAGCATCATATCGTGGACTGTGACAATGTATTTTAGTGTCTAGAATCCCTTCCCAAGTTTTCTTAGGTTTTACATGGATTTATTCAGTCCCACATTGTACACCAATTTGTAGTAAGGAACCACTTGCTTGTTTTCTGGCCTCCCAGACTCCCAAAATAATCATACAGAAACTATATTATTTAAATCACTGTTTGGCCTATTAGCTCTAATTTCTTATTGGCTAGCTTTTACATATTAATTTAGCCCATTTCCATTATTTTATATTTTACCATGAGGCCAGTGGCCTACCAGCAAGGTTCTGGCATGTCTGTCTCTGGCGGCTCCATGGCTTCTCTCTGACTCCACCTCCTTTCTCCCAGCATTCAGCTTAGTTTCCCCCACCTAACTAAGTTCTATCTTGCCATAGGCCAAGACAATTTCTTTATTCATTAACCAATAAAAGCAACACATAGACAGAAGGACCTCTCACACTATGTGTGTTGCTTTGTTTGTTTTGTAGACAAAAGTCTCAGTGTGTACCCTGACTTACCTGGAACTTACCTTGAAGACCAGACCACAGAGATCCACCTGCCTCTGCATTCTGACTGCTAGGATTAAAAGGAATCCACTACCACACCTGGATTGAACTAGCTTTTCTTTTTTTGTAATAGAGCTACTTACAGCCTTGCTCCTTTTGGCTTGCTTAGCTAGATTTTTTTTTTAAAAACCGCCTACAGTGGGCTGCGCCCTTCTACATCAATTAGCAATCAGGAAAATGCTGCACAGGCCAATTTGATGATGAAGGCAATTCCTCGGCAGAGATTTGTTCTTCCCAAGTGTGTTGCAATGACAACCAAAAGTAGCACTGACGTTTCCTCTTGCCAGTTACGCATGCAATGACCCAATTGCCTCCCTGTTATAAACGTCTTCCTGCCTACCCATATTCAGAGTTTTCAATATTTCTTCCTCATGCTATGACCTCAGTACATTTCTCACATGAATCAAATCTGTCACTATCTTTTTCGGTTTCCTTTTGGACCTGGTGCTAGGAATTCAACCCAGGACCCCCTGCACACCAGGCAGATAGTTGTTCTCTCACCAGGCTACAGTTCCAGCCTCAGCTCATCATCTGTAACAAGGGGGTTGAGTAATTTTTAAAATATTCTTCCCATCAGGAGTCCATACAATAGCAAAAGGTTAGGAAGGAAGTTGAGGGGAAAGGGCAAACACCTCCAGATACTATGGTGAGAAGATACTTTTAACTAACACTGCAAACAAAGAGCAAAGATGGATCAAGGTTCTCCCTGGGAGGAACAAGAGATCCACCAAGTTTCCACTGAGACCTGGGCTTTGGGATTCAGGAATGACTCTTGACATAAGAGTTCAGAGAGACAGAGCAGAGCATTTCAAGGCAGACTAACAAGGAAAGATTTGCATGCTAGTCTGTGCATGCTAAGTGGGTAGACTATTTTCTTTGTGTACCATATCAGACGCTGGGAAATCCAGGAACAAGACGCTGGCAGGCTTGCTGGGGGGAAGGGGACTGTTCTTTGCTTCTGATATAACACCTTCTTTCTGCATCATCATGACCCTACTGACAGAAATGAAAGAGGGGCTGATCATTTATGAGGGCATTGATCCCAACACAGGGGCAGATTCCTCATGACATACTCACCTCCCAAAATGCTTCATCTCTTAATGTCATCACTCTGAAGATTGTATCAACTGGAATTGAGGAGAGGCAGAGAAATTGACACCATAACAGTGAAGTGTACCAAGAAAACAGCGACCCAATATATCATGTTAACACCACACACACACACACACACACAGGGTTATAGTTATTGGATAGTCACACGGTTGCTATTCTAATGAACTTCTTTTTTAAATAACCTAATCAATTGCCTTAGAAGTTAATAAAATGTTGGTAAAACCTTAAGTGAGAATTCTAATTTTTATAGTAAAAGTACAAAGACTCAAATATACAGTCGCAGTTTGTAAGCGCATTCACCTATGGCAGCAGCTATGACTGTGCAGTACCCTGCGGAATGTCCATGAGAAATGATCACAAACCATTAAATTAACCCCTTTTCCTGAATGATCACATTTCAGCTTGGCAATGGCAAGTGGTACTATGGTAATTTTTATATTTAATAGTTATAGTGGCTACCTTTTCATGAAATAATCAATTCATACACAGAGGAATAAATTGGTTTTGCAGTCCAGAAGTAGTGTGCTAAACAAATGAAGTGAAATAAAATTTGATTATAATAAATCTAATGTGGTAAATGGCATATTTAATAAAACCTATTGCTCTTCATAGATAAGGAATCCCTGACATAGATGTGTCAAGTAAAATGTTAATTACATCATAGAAAAGTGACATAATAGCTCATCTTTCATGGAAAAGATAGAAAGACTACTACATAATTGCTTCATTGAAAAATTAAATAGTATTATGTTTTTATAAAAAGTTATGCCTAGGATCTGAATAAATTTTTAGTCAGCTTTCCAAAGAAAGTATATTTTTAAGTGCTACAATACAAAATACTTTAAGTAGATAAAATGAATCTAGAAGAACTATTTAAAATTCATATTTCCAAACTGCAATTACAAAGTAAAATTCACTTATTTTAGATACATTCCAAGATGATAGATCAAAACCATGTCATTTCAGGAATCAGAAATTTTATTTGAAAGCTGAATTATTCTTCTGCATTTCTACTTGAAACCAGTATAAATTAAGATTAGAATTTGTATGTGAGAGTATTTGTTGAAATTTGATTCTGGAATTGTTAGCTCTTATTCTTCATTTTGAAATGAATTTGGTAAGCAGACATAATTGCTTTTCTGGAATTCTATTTGGTTATTTATGTCCCAGTTTTCTCCAACGATTGTTTACAGTAACTTAGAATGCTGGGTAAGACAGTGTGAGGTAAAGTAACAAATGACGAGGAAGGTTGGTTCAGTGCTGAAGGTCTGTGCTGTGGAATGGGTTCTGGAGTTCCCATCCCAGAACCTACGTAAGAGCAGATGCTGCAGCGCAAACATCTGTAACCCCAGTGTGCCTGGGGAAAACGAGAGGCAGAGACAGGGTTTCTCCAGAACCTCGGGGGGCCAGATAACCTGACGCTGTTTCAGCAAGAAGGAAAGGAAAAGTAAGGACTGACATCTGGGGTTGTTCTCTGATCGCTGCACCCCAACCATGGCATGTACATACATGTACACGTGTGCACACACACGTATATACACTCACACATATACTCACGCAGACACACTCACATAAACACAGTCTCACACACATACACCCTCACACAATACTCACACACGCATACACACACTCACACACATGTATATACACAGATGCATATGTGCATATACACACTCACACACATACGTACATAAACACACATTTATATACATTCACTTTTACACATACACACTCACATACACAAATATAAGCTCACAACATACACATACTCACACAGATACACATATAAACACACTCTCACACACAAACACACACAATACATACACACACATACTCATACACACATAACACATGTATACACATACACATAAACACACTCACACACCTATACATACACACACACATATATATACACTCACATTTTCATACACACATACTCACACACACATACACACATGCACACACACACAAATGCATTCACTCACTCACACACACACTCACACAAACTGATGAGGAAAGTAATTTGGAGGGGAGGCGGAACTATGAAGCCTGAGTAAGCTTTATACCCTGACATGGAGCAGGAGTCTTGCACTCCTCACGGTCTTACAGTGATAAGCATCAATTCTGTGTCTAGGATTGCTAAGATATTATTATGCAGCACACACTGTGGGAAACTCTGATTTTCAAAACTCATCACAGAAGCATTTCTAGCCCTTTGTACTCTTCCAGTCAAGAGGCAGACTCCCTTCTCCGTGAACTTGGGGAATGATTTGGGAGGCTGCTTCAACAGTATGGGGTTTCCACAGCCGGGCAGCAATGATATGATTCAGCCTCTACTGAGTATTCTCTCTCCATCTCCTTGTCTCTCTCCCACGTTCTCACCTCCTCCCCTTCCCTCTTTCCTCAGATTGGTAACCCTACCAAAGTGCATAAAGAACCATGCACCACACACCAAATTCCTATTTGGAGGCTTGGAGGCTTCTGACTGAGTCTGCAAGCATCACAGAACAGAGACAAGCCACCCTACAGTCTCTACTTGGAATTCCCGGAGCAGAGAACTCATGACCAAAATAAATGATCCTTTTCATGGTAAGTTTTAAGGTCGTTAATTAGCACATAGAACAACCCTTGAGACAAAACAAACCTGCAGACTATCATTCCCACGTTTGAGGGAGCAGAAAAGATGTTCTCTCCTGGGCTTTGATGAAGAGAACAATGTGGCGTTAGGACAGTGTCCCTCACAATGCTTGCACAGGGGTACTAATCACCCTAGTGACATTTCGGAGAGAGTGAGTGCCGTGGAGCAAAGGGCAGAGTGGTAAAAGCAAACCCGAGGAGGAACAGGAGTGCAGTTCACACTCATAGCTCTCTGGGGGCCTGACCCTGTGCAAAGGCAGCATGTGGTAGCTGGAGGCCGCACTCTCAGGAACAGCTCATACCGCGTAACAGTGCTGGGAGTGGGAAGGGAGTAGCAGGCAACTTCCGTTGCTTCATCTTCAATTCATACTTCCAACATTTACTTGAATAATGCCATTTTTTTAAAAAAAAGAAATTGAGGGTTAGTGAAGGACATGGGGTTTACGGCTCTGCAGTAGAATACCCTCCTCTCATACCCAGAACCTGGTTTAGATTCCCAATACTGGAAAAATCAAAATGTATATATTACTGAGTGTTAGTGATGGTGCACATCTTTAACCCCAGGACTCAGGAGGCAGGTGCAGGTGAATGGCCATGAGTCTGAGGTCAGTCTGGTTTAAACAGCAAACTCCAGGCCAGGCAGGCTCACATAGTGAGACCCTGACTCAGAAAAACAAAAGTTATTGAAGCTTTACTTATGCGCAGGAATTTATATCATAGTCTTACAAATCTGAGGCATATATTTTTTGAATTTTCCCTTTGGTTGGCTTTTACCTGAGTGGTGCTCTCTGCCAGACATAGCTATAGAAGAGATTAATATGATCTTTTTTTCTAATTCATAACAACCACAAGCTCATCTGTTTAGGAGCAAGAACTTAATCCCCACTAACCTTTACTCGGTTCTCAGAGTTGGTGTGTGTGTGTGTGTGTGTGTGTGTGTGTGTGTGTGTGTGTTGATTAGGGAGTGAGTATGTATATGCCATTCTGATTGGCTGAATCCCCTGATATTCCTGTTATCCTAAGTAGCCAACAATGTCCAGTTTGCCTCGCTTTCCTGATGTTATATGTGAACTCCTTCTCTCTCACAGTCTTGAAGAGGCATCTTTTCTCTCAGTAGAATGTTTGTTTTACAAGAATTCTAAAGTTCTGTCCACTAACAAGTATACTCTGAATGGCTAAGTTAAGTTCAGAGTCTGGATTGGGGTAGATGGCACATCTACTTAGAAAAACTAATCTGGCTGCCTTAGGACAGCATGGTCACAGAAGCCAACTACGTGACTTTGTCACTTCCTAACACTTCTGTGTTCAGTAACAGACCTGAGCAAACTTGATTTCATTAACTAAAGAATTTCACCTTGTTGAAGAGTTTTGGCCTTGGCCCTTGATCCTTGGAGGTCAACTCTAAGTGTTGTGTAGCTACTTCCAACAGACTGAAAGAATTCCTATGAAGGGAAGTTCATGAGACTCAGGAAACTTCATAGTCACAGAGCTCAGAAAAATTATAAAATTCACAAGCCTCCTCTCTTGAGGCTGAATAAGCAGTAAACAGTGGCTCGGAAAGGAGATTCTTCTATTGAGCCACCTGCATGATGGACAGGGAACTCCAATAATTCTGCTTCACCGGTCATCTCCCGTGTTGGAGTTGGCTTTTCGGTGATGCAGCTCCTTCTGAGTCACACACCCCTTAACCATGCTCTTGTAAATAACCCCAATAAACTTATTGGCATCCCTTATCCACACTCTTGTCAGTAACCCCAATAAACTCATTGGTTTAACAAGCTGGAATTGGGTGGGGCAATCTCCCTGTCCTCAGTCATCACAATTCTAAACAAGGATGTCATCTTGTTTGCCTGGAAGCTCTCAGCCACCTAAACAACGTGACATAGGGTAGGAACATTAGGTCACGTGGTATCAGCTTGACCTCTAAGGGGTGGGAGATGAGATCAGCCACCCCTATGGGTTGGAGTACTCTTGGGGAAAGTTAGAACTTGGTGACATCCCAGGGCAGGACAGTAGGAGGCACTGTTTGGGACATTTCTGGACTTGATTCTGGCACTTGTTATTTTGATTTGTTTGAATCTGTGGCCTTTAGCTTCTTCCATAAGCGATACTGAGCATAGAAAATTCAACTGGTCCCTGTAAGTTCTTCTACCAAAGAATTGAACCCTAGGATAATGAATCTTCCAATTTGTAATTGGTGTCGGATCCAACACATTGTCCCCAACCTTGAACCTTCTAAGGTAGCAAGATTAGGAAGTTTTTAATGTTTATTTTATTTTATTTTTATGGTATCGAACACAAAACCCAGGGCCTCTATATGCTTGTCAGGCTCTCTACCACTGAACTGTATTCCCACCTATTGACTTTAAAAGATAATAATAATTTTCTCATTTGAATTATAATTACAGCATTTCCCCTTCCCTTTCCTCCCTTCAGTCCCTCTGATGCACACCCCTTTGCTCTCTCAAATTCAGTCTTTTCCTTTAACTGCTCTTATATATACATCTATTTATGTATACATAATACATATTCCTAAATGCATAAATATAAGCAGTTCAGTCTGTAAATTGTTCCCACATGTATATGATCTGAGGGCTGACAGTTTGATATTGAATAACCAATTGATGTGCTCTTCCCTGGGAAAGACTCCACTCTCAGCATTGCCCATCGTTCTTTGTCTAGATTGTGGCCTCAAAAGCCTCCCAGCTTCTGTGTTAGCATCTCCATTGCTATCCTAGGTGATCAGGTCTTCTTTAGGCAACCACTTAGTGAACTGTGAATCATAATCAATGGCACTCAGGTGAACTAAGAAAATAATAATGATTATCAAGGGGTGATGGAGGAGGGTCATCTTTTTATCTGTTGATTTTATTGGTTAAGCAATAAAGAAACTGCTTGGCCCTCATAGGTTAAAACATAGGTGGGAGGAGTAAACAGAACAGAAGGCTGGGAGAAAGAAGCTGAGTCTAGGAGTCGCCATGATTCTCCCACTCCAGACAGATGCAGGTTAAGATCATTCCTGGTAAGCCAGCTCGTGGGCTACACAGATTATAAGAAATGGGCTAGTCCAGGTGCAAGAGTTAACCGAGAAAAGGCTAGATATAATGGGCCAAGCGGTGTTTAAAAGAATACAGTTTCTGTGTAATTATTTTGGGGCATAGAGCTAGCCATGTGGGCGGCTGGGTGGCAGGACACAGCCCACCGCTCATATTTCAACAAAGGGGTATAGGAGAAATACAATAGAAGTGGGACAGTGGGCCAGGAGCAAGTGCCTCAGTCAGAATTCATGAACTTTCTGAGGCTGGATTGAAGGTCAGAACAACTAGGTCAAGAAAGATGACCAGATGGAGTCCATCATGGAGACGCAAACAGGGATCCACACATCTGAAGGAAGAACAAAGCCCAGATCAGAGGGTAGACCTCAGCCTTAAAGGGACCACATTTAGCTTTCTCTCGTTATCACCTTCAGAATTCCCAAAGGACAGAAGAAACCCAATCATAGATACCTTGCAGCAGCCCCCGCCCTCTGCTTCTCCTGGAAGGCCTTATGTGAGCTCATTTTCTTGCTGCTGTGTCAAGATACAGGATGATAACAACTTAAGGATAAAGGTGTTGATTCGGGCTTCTAGTTTCAGGGAACATGGTCCCTCGAGGCAGGGAAGTCGTGGCAGCCTGCATGGTCAATAAATAGAGAGAAACATTGGTGCTCAATTCACTTTCTTCTCCTTCTCTCTAGCCCACTGAATGCTGCTGCCCACATTAGGATGTGTCTTCCCACCTCAGCTAACCAAATCTAGAAACTTAGAACAGGACTTTGTTTCTGTGGGGATTCTAAACTTTGCCTTTTACCATCAAAGGCCCAGGTGTTAAACGTTTCTTTCCATTCTTTCTCCTCTAGAATTCTGAGGAGGCTCGGGAAGCCTAGACTAGGTCTTAATTAGTTAAAAAAAAAAAACCCACGAGCAAAAGAAAACTCAGATTTAACACCTGCTCAAGCCAGTTTCTCTCAGTCTTCATGAGGATACGAAACTGAGGGAGCCACAGACCCAGGCCATCAATTATGGCCTTATCACCAAAGTAAGCAACCAATCTGCAATCAAGCTCCTGAAAAAAAACGGTGGAGAGTGAGCATGCACTAATTGGCTTCCTCCCTCTCTCCAGCTTTTGTTCCACTCAAGTGCAGAGAAGTGGATGGCGCTGCCTGTGTTCAAAATGCTTCTTTTCTTGTCAGTTCCACAGGCCAGTTATCTCTGCAAACACCCTAACAGGCACACTGAGAAACGCATTTTAATAATCTCCCAGGCATCCCTTCCCCAATCAAGATGACAATCAAGATTATCTGTCACATCTGTGAAAAGGCTGGTGCATAAATACTGGTGAGTATTTTATCCGCAATAGAAAAAAAATAATAACCAGTCTGCATCGCTAAAACAATGACAAATTCTGATGCATATTTGAGTTTATTTGGAACGAAATACGTGGAAAGAAAGCTGGAGCTGGGGATGAAGGGAAGCGACAAACAAAACAGAGAGAAGATGAGAGGCAGGACAGGTGCTGTGCTCTTGAGAGCAAGTCTACTAAGAGAGCACCCCGGGTAACATTGTATTTAGTGTTGCTGAGGATCATCTTTCTCCTGGTCAGCAATAGACTCTGTTAAAGGGAACCCTGGTAGACATGCACCCATTCCTGAGAATCTGCAGTTTGCCCACCACCTTACATCACCCACAGAAGGACCCTAAATACCCCTTTCTCTCCGAGCACCCCAGCTCTGATACAGACAGCAAAGAGGAAACACGATGTTCTCATAAGTCCTTGGACTCAAGAGACACTTCTATCCTCTGATATGCTTTTGTCGTGTCATTCCTGTTTATAAAGGAGGTTCACTCACACACTGCGGAAGCTAATTCTCAGGAAATACTGCCCTGTTCCTCTTGGGTCTTAGAAAGGACAAAATGGGACGGACCCTAATCTTCTGTCCAGAAATCCAGGCCTCTTCACCGCTAATTTGTGCTTCTGCATTACAATGACTACTTGATTATTTAAAAATGCAAGTAATCAAAGTAATCAGTCCCATTTGAATTGTCCCCAGTCCCCTGCCTGTTGATGGACCAGAAGTGTACCTTTCAGGGTGATGATGATAATAATCGCAGTCCGGCCTTAGTGAATACTTACCAGGCTATTGTTCTAAGGGTTAGCTCTGTCCCAACTCATTTAATCACAAGTTCTAATGCTGAACAACTCACATTCACAGATCCGTTATCCATTCAGCTGGGGATAGTTGTAGAAGTAGTTAAAGACATGTGGGCTTTGGGATGAAAAGAAGCACTGTGTTTAACTTTGTAGCGTTGTGTTAACATATGTTTAGTGCATCACACAGAACCTATTCCATGACTGTGATGTGGGATGCTCCTTCTGTATGCTGGGAATCTGTTTTAATTACCACTGGTTAATAAAGAAACTGATATGACCAATGGCCAAGCAGAATAGAGCCAGGTGGAAAATCCAAACAAAGATAAAGGGGGAAAGAAGGTAGATTCAGAGAGACTCCATGTAGCCACCAGAGGAGTAAGATACCAGAACATTACCAGCAAGATATGGCCACATGGTAATATACAGATTAGTAGAAATGGGTTAATTTAATTATGAGGGCTAATCAGTAATATGCCTCAGCCAATGATGAAACAATTATAATTAATATTAAGCCTCAGAGTGATTACTTTATGAGTGGCTGTGGGACCCAGTGGAACACATAAGTTTCCAGCTACATGACTGTTTTTATAAAGCATCTCTCAGTTCTAGGAACAAGAGGCCACACTGTTATCATGTTCATTTATCAAGTATAGAGGCAAGTTTACATAGCTGAGGCTAAGAACTGGCTGGGCATCTAAGATGGGTTTAGGGCCCCTGGTCCTGAGGCAGCACTTTTCCCTGGGTGTCATGTTGCACCTCAGGAGTTTCACGTATGTCCCAAGCAATCTCTAAATACTTCAGGAGTCGGGCAGAGCAGGCACTGTTCACACATTTCGTCTGTGTGTTTTATTCTGACCCATTTCAAACTAATCAAGTGCCCAGATCCTGAACCGTGAGAGGGTTTCAACCGTAACAGCCCTGAGACCAAGCCACTGGAGAGCAGATTAGAGTACGCCCTTCATTTGGAGTGAGAGGGCTTTCAAGTTGTGCTAGGTGAAGTATGACTCCCAGCACAATGAGTCTGCAGTTTGTGAGTGATGACTTGCTTGCTTTCTCTCTGAATAGATTTCGGAGGCATTTCTCTTGAAAAACAGCTATACTCAATTTCACACCCTGCGTACTATTTCTACTATAAAATCCTCCTTTGCCAACGAGGCCTCTGCAGCGAAAAGGTCTTCGCCAAGAAGATCCTGGCTATAAACCAATGGGCAGAATAATAAGAAGGCCAACCCTCTCTTCATTCTGAGGTATTCACCTGTCACTTAGACACCAAACACATGTCCAGACCACATCACACTTAATTTGGCACTGAAGGAACAGAAAGTAATCAGTGATGACAACCCAATTGTCTAACTGCAGGCTCAGAGATGAATATTATTAAAATAATGAAAACGAACTAATTCAAGCCAGAAGAAACTGAACGTAAGATACAGACCGTATTCCCTTGTTCTAGCTCTGATATCATTAGGTGGGTTGCTGCTAGAATGTGTATTTGTGCACAGGGACTAGATTTGCTCATGAGACAATGAATTGGAAGTACTGTTTTCTTTAAGAAGACACTAGAAACGTTAATTCTATCTACATTTGCCGTGTGTGTGTGTGTGTGTTGTGTGTGTGTGTGTGTGTATGTGTGTGTGTGTGTAGAAGCTGGTCACAACAAGAATTAAGAATAGAATAGAATAGAATAGCAAAAGTTTAATGCAGACCTAAACAAGGATGATGCCAATAGACATGCTAATGTGGAATGTGGAAATCTCAGAGGAGACCTCAGCCCTAGACAAAGAGCTACAGGTGGTTAAGGAATGCTGAGAGTAAGAATCTCTTCCGGGGAAGAGCATACAAATTGGTTATTCAGTACCAAATGCTCTGGAAACATACACGCAAGTAGCATTGCACAGATTCAGCTGGTTGTATTTATATATTTAGGCATATATAGAGGGGAGGAGGTGCGTAGGAGAGGTTGGAGTTAGGAAAGGGAGGGGGAGTGATATAACTACATTTCAAATAAAAAATTAAAAATTCAGAATTCAAGAAGGTTGAATACAGCTAGAAGTACTAGTGCACACCTTTGGCCTTTGTGTTGTAGAGGTAGAGGCAAGCATTATCTTTGTGAGTTCCAGGACAGCCTGCTCTACATAGCAAGTTCTAGGCTAAGGAAGGCTATAGAGAGAGGCCCTGTCTCAAACACAAAAATGTTAGTGCAAACCCACCAACCTGGAAAAAAATCAAGGTGAATTTTCTATAGAATTTTAGGGACATTATCTGCACCTGTTGGTTTGTTGGTGGGTTGGTTGGTTGATTTTTTGTAGATGAAAAAGTGAGGCCCTAAGATCTGAGACTTATTCCCGAGCAGGGCAATGGCTGGAACGCTCTCACCTCTGCTTGACGCCTATTTCCTCAAAGCATATTTTTTTTTTGTTCTCAACAGTGAAACACCTATTAAAAGATAACACCAACACCCCCAACAACAATTGCAAACAAACGGCTTCATCTGAATAAACACAAAGATTAGAAGTAGACCTTGCTTATAAAGCTTTTTTGTTTGGGTAATCTTTTGTTTGTTTGTTTTTGAGATAAGGTTTCCCTGTGAAACAGTCCTGACTGTCTTGGAACAGACCTGGAGCAGACCAGCCTGGCCTTGAATTTACAGAGATTGGCCTTCCTCTGTTTCCCAAGCACTGGGATTAAAGGTGCACCACCACCACGTAACTATAAAGGTTTTTTTTATAATTTGCTCTTTTAAATTATCTTTATAAGGAAACACCACATTGTTTTCTTTGTATCTAATAACAGCTTTAAAAATAGGATATATGGCATTAAGTGAGAATCCTAACAAATTACTATTTTAATGTACATGTCCATTTTTAAGAGAGCAATAGGGGAATTTTTATTATTTATAAATTTATAATTTATTTATAAAGCCATTTATAATAGCTTTATCATCATTTTATTGGCTTTTATGTATTTTATTAGCAAATGGAAAAGGCTATACACTGGCATCTTACATAGATTTCTCTTTTATTCAAATCAAAACTATTATGTTTTAGATAGTTTTTAGGGTCAGGACTGGAGAGATGACTCAGTGGTAAAGATTAAATCCCTCCCTTCCAGAGGACCACAGTTTAGTTCCCAGCACCCATGTCAGCCAGCTCACAACCACTTGTAACTCCAGCTCCAAAGGCTTCAACTACCTTTTGTGGTCTCTGTGGGCATGTGCACACATACACATAATTTAAAATAATGAATATACATCTTTGCAAAAAAAAAGTACTGGGTAATGTCAATTTCTAGTTGTCTAGAATATGTGGGTGCTGTATAACTTCCTATTCTATACAAATGGGATTATAGTAGGACCAGAGAGATGGCTCAGTGTTTAAAAGGACTTGATATCCTTTCAGAGAACCCAGGTTGGGTTCACAGCGCCCACGACAGTGTATCACAACCATCCCTAATTCCAGTCTCAGAGGATCTGATACCCTCTTCCGACCTCCAACGGCACCAGGCATGTGGAACAAAGGCATACATACATACAAACTAAACATTCATACATATGAAAAATATTAAAAGAAAAAAACAAGAGGAATTTTACTGAACCAACTGCATTTTGCTCACAACTGCAAATATCTGAAATTGTAAGAAAGCATTCGAATTTCAAACAATTTTAGTCTAACATGATATTTGTAGAGCGTTAAAATGGATGAAAATAAAACAAATGAATGAACCATTTAATATGTGATCTGAGTGTCATGTTTCTGACAGTGATCAATAAAACTGGTGGTATCCCTGAAATATGCTGCTAGAATCACTGACATAATTCTTTCACGTATCTATGGCTGGCATTTAGACAGAAAGCACTTATGTCCATGTAAGTACACATGCATGTAAGTCCGAGTTAACTCGTCACCAACACTTTTATATTAAATCATCACTCACCCATGAATGAGTCTATCAACTGATCTCCATAACTACATTCTCATCATCTAGATATTTAAAATTACATAATTGTGAGGATTTTTTTTCACTTGATCTTTTTCTTACTTGACTAAGAATACCAAGGATGTCCCCAGTGCTCACTTGAAGCTTGATTTAGTCACACTAGCAAACCCCAGGCTCAAATGTCAAAAGGGATCAGTCAACACGGTGGGCTAACCGTGCTGCGGCGTGTGTGCTGCAGGATTCCTCAACACAGCAAAGCAAATGTTTAGTCATTACACATGCTTCCTGTTAACTCCCTAGATGGTTTTTTTTTTACCTTTGTGCATTTGAGAACAAAGTGAAGGCAGAAACGCCAGCAATCCAAGGCTTCATTAGTACAGGAGAAGCAACACTCACTTTGCTAAACAAATAATTAGAGAGATTAAATGAAAATAAATACGGAGAGGCTGAGCAGAGACTCTGAAGTTAGGTAATTATTTTAATTACTCTAGTGACTTCCACCAACCTTCATTACCAAGCACAGATCAAATTTCAACTGTTTTATATAAGAGTATCATGAGCCTGAGCTCCATGGGCAGGCGCAATAGCTACGATACCTCAGAAGCAGGACATTTTCTTCAAGCTCCTATCCTCGGTGGTTTCCATTTCAGCACCTGATAAAGTCTACATATTTGAAGGTGATACATTTTTACACTGGGAAGTGTTCAAGTCTGCGTTTTTTGTTCTTCTGATGGACATTCTTAGTAACTTTGTATCTTTACTTAGATTTGATCATGGATGATTTGGGGTCACATTTTTTTTTGCCACTGAATGTAAAGCAGTATGGCCTATTCTGCCATTTGAAATAAATGTCACTTGGAATCATATCATCCTTATTGCATATGCTTTATTTGGGGTACACTAAGCTTTCCACTTCTGCTTGTACCAGCTTAGGAAGAGACCACCCCACACCGGTGACCCACCCTACACGTGGGGTCACTCTTGCCAGTCTTGCTCAGAAAATACTTTGCATTTCAGCCTTATGACGATTATGATGCACAGAGGTCTCCAGGCTGATGCCAATTCTTCTGGTAGATATCTAACTTTCCCCTTTTTAATCCTTTCACTATCCTATGGAGTATATGTACATTATTACCCCATGTTCTAGATAAGAAAACTGAGCCTGAGGGGCGGGGGGGGGGACAAGGAGTGGAGAGGTATACCACGAGGCAGAGGAATGAATGAGAACAAAGTATTATGTATGAGGAAGGCAGGAGGAATCCCATGACTTCATGTATGTTTACTGACTTTTCTGTTGCTACGCTGAAACACCGTGACCAAAGTGGCTTACATAAGTACTTATGGGGCTTACATTTTCGGAGGTTGTGGATGGGGAGCAGAAAGAGTTTTCAGGAGCAGGAAGCTAAGAGCTCACTTCTCAACAAGTAGCCAAGCAAGCTCCTCTCAGAGTCTACCCCCGGGACACACCTGCTCAGCAAGACCATACCTTCTAAGCTTTTCCCAACCAGCACCACCTGCTGGGGACCAGCTGGAGTGTTTAAATACATGAACCTAGAAGAGGCTTTCTTATTCGAAACTAAGTAATCCAAAAAATTAAGCAGACTTTCAGAGGTCCATTGACTCAGTATATAGAAGTAGAAAGTGTCCTGACTGACAACCAAACCCAGGAACTGAGACAATCCCCAAGACAGGAGATGGATCTGAGCACATGGTGAGGATTGTTCTAGATGGTTTCATGCCAACTTAACAAGCTGAGTTGAGAAAAGGGACCTCAATCACGAAAATGCCTCCATAAGATCGGACTGTAGACAAACCTGTAGGGCATTTTCATTATTAGTGATTGGTAGAGAAGGCCACTGCCCATTATGAGTGGCACCTGGATCTCTAACAAAGGCTGAGCAAGTCATGATGAGCAAGCCAGTAGGCATCACCCCTCCATGACCTTTGCATCAGCTCCTGCCTCCAGGTTCCTGCCCTCTTTGAGTTCCCATTTAATCTTCCTTTAATGATGGACCAGGATGTGGAAGTATAAGCCACTTTCCTCTCCAGTTTGCTTTTTGGTCACCTTGTTTCATCACAGCAATAGTAACCCTAAGACATGGGCAACGGGAAAGGATATGAATTCTATATGCTAGCTAACATCTCTCGTTAATTTTCACATTCGGTTGACTGGTAAAGTGTACTGTCTTTGACTAGCCCTGTTCTGGAGCAAACACAATTCAGAAGAGGTTTTATGGTATAGTGGAACTAACAAAGATATCCCTACTAACAAAGGTTAGCTATGCTTTCAACATGACTCACTAACCACTGAGTTTTACTACCGCTATCACAAGGCAATTCTCTTCAACCGCATTTAAAATGTCCAAAAGAATAAGGAAGGTTTCCGCAACTACTTTGGTAAGGGGAGGGGATCAGGTAGATTTGTCTGTGACCTTCAGGACTTTAAGGAAAGCTTGTAGCAGCTTCCCTCCCTTCCCTCTCCCTCCGGATGCTGGCGTGTACGTCCTGTCCTGAGGTAGAATACGGGCAGGGAATCCAATGGAAGCACTGTTTTCAGGTTTTGGGCTCACCACTAGGGACAGTTTCGGGTTCTGGAGGTCACAGGGAAGGTGGAACCGAAGGGTAGGACTTCCTTGGGTTGGGGGGGCAAGGGGAAATGTTTGAAAAGTCGCTCCTAGTTTTCGGCAATCTAAGAGGATCTTTCTGAAAACTCACAGCCATGCCGTGCCAGACCATGGGAACTACGTGAAGAGGAGAGAGATGGGATGGGCATCTACCCCCCATAAGGACAGCCTGGGGTGCAGCTAAGAGATCCTCAACAATTGAGAGCGTCTTCCAGTCACTGCCATGGCTCCGCTTGTCATCCTCGGACAGGCTTGATTTGATGGCACATCTTCCATCTAGGAAGAGCCATCACTTGCAACCAGGCGGTGTTGACCAGGTGTTCAGAGAGGAAGTGGAGGGTTATAGCCAGGGCACCTGCGTTCTCTTTCCACTCTGCCAGTTACCACTGACCTCGGCAATCCTTTAAGTCTCCATCTTCCACTCCCTCATGCAGAAAATGAAGGTGACACCACTTCCAAGGCCTCCTTCAAAGGATCCCAGGGCGGATCACGAGGAATAATTCCTAAGACTGCAAACACGGAGGGCTCCAACATGAAGAAAAATAAGTTAAACCTACTCAGCTGGAGTTTCCAGAAATTTCTTCCCCAGAGATCCAACTGTGGCCAGGCAGCGCCAGTTCGAATTGATTCATTGCAATAGGCTGCCACACATGCCAAATACCTATGTGCGGGACCCCTCCATCCCCGTGGGTTTCTGTTGATTTCTCCCTTTCATGAAAAGCGGTTTTTGTTGCCGAGATTCTGTACACCAACTCCACAAGCTGGGAGCCTGGGAAGGGACCGTTTTGCCTCCTCCGCCTCTTTCCTCCCTCTCCCCTCTTAAGGTCTCTGGAGTTGTCCGCATGTGAATTGGTTTCTTTGGCTGATCACCAAAGACCCTGCAGCATTCCCGAGAGCTGAGCCCTCTGGGCGATCTGAGAACAGCATCCCCCACAGGCAGAGGTCGCGCAGCCCCACGGGGACATCCTCCCTCCCGCAGCCTCTGGCCGCGGGGAGCACTGGCTCAGACCCCGCAGAGAGCTTGGGCCCTTCCCGCCTCCGCCCCGCAGCCCCTCTCCGCCAGTAGCAGCGCTGCTATCTTCCCACAGGAGCACTGGGAGGACGCTGGAGTCTGCAGCGCCCCCGCCCCCTCGCTTTTTCTTTCTTTCCCTGCTTTGGGATCTTGCTGTCTGGAGCCGGGAGAGGTTCCGAGAAGAAGAAAGCTAGGGGCGCGAGCGCAGGTTTCTGCCGCGGCGCGCGAACGGAGCTAGGGGAGCAGCATCCTCGGTGTCCACTCAGGATCGCAGCTGCACTGACCGACATGTGACGGAGGAAAGCCCCTCGCATCATCTGTCGCCGCCTCCAAAAGGGTCCCAGAGCGCTCGCCGAGGCCGACATCCGGAGCTGCTTTGCCAGCAGCGGTGTGGGACGGGAGCGGCTAGCACACCGGCTCGCAGGTTCCAGGCTCGCACTCTAGGAAGAGCGCAGCGGAGACCAACGCCTCGCTCGCACTCGGCACAACTCCGGGGCCGGCAGAGCGCTGCTGGACCGCGTCCAGATTCCCGCCGACTTCAACCAGAGTGACCCACAGCTCCAGCCCGTCCCTCTGCACCGCCTAGAGTTCCAGATTAACCGGAATCTGCGCCGACCCGCACGCCCAGGTCCCCGCAACGCCCCGGGCTGGATGGAGAGCGCGCCTGCCGCTGCTCCCTAACTGCTGACGCCGCCGTCCGAGCCGCACACCGAGGTCCCTCCTACACCAAGGCTAGTCCTTCTTGGGGGTTTTGGGGGTGCCCTAGACGCTGGGGAGCGCGCACCATGAAGTCGGCGCTGTGCAGCCGCTTCTTCATCCTCCTGCCCTGGATCCTGATCGTCATCATCATGCTGGACGTGGATCCCCGCAGGCCCGCGCCCCAACTCACTTCGCGCCCCTACTTCTCTCCCCACACAGTGGGCTGCGGGGGCTCCCGAGTCCCGCTCCGACGGAGCAGCCTAGGGCGTGACGCTGCCGAGAAGCGCAACGAGTCCCGGCCTCCGCTGCAGCCGGAGCCGCGGTTGCCCACCATCTATGCCATCACGCCCACCTACAGCCGCCCGGTGCAGAAAGCCGAGCTGACCCGCCTGGCCAACACGTTCCGCCAGGTGGCGCAGCTGCACTGGATCCTGGTGGAGGATCGAGCCACACGCAGCGAGCTGGTGAGCAGCTTCCTAGCGCGGGCCGGGTTGCCCAACACGCACCTACACGTGCCCACGCCGCGGCGCTACAAGCGACCGTGGCTGCCGCGCGCCACCGAACAACGCAACGCGGGCCTCGCCTGGCTGCGCCAGAGGCACCAGCACCAGAGCGCGCAGCCCGGAGTGCTCTTCTTCGCCGACGACGACAACACCTACAGTCTGGAGCTCTTCCAGGAGGTAGTGGCCCGGCCCCCCGCTGGGGGGACAGGGGCGGTGGGGCTCCAGGGGCTGCATCCCCTTTGTGTTTCGTGTACACTTTTGAGTTCTCAGTCCTCCGTGCACACATCCCGGACTCAGCGTGGAGCACCTACAGGATGGGCAGTCCCCAGCCTCCTCCTCTGGTTGTCATGGGTGGAGAAGGGGCTTTGTGGTCCAGGGGGAGGAAGAGTTGGCCTTTGGATATCTTGCCCTGTCCGCGACTGGACCCAGTAACTAGCACAGGTGATTTGTACAACTGGATGGAGCCCAAACCTGGAGCTGGGCTTGATTAACTTGTAGGTTTTAACAGTGCCTACAGGTGATTCTGAGTTGAGACGCGTGTAGGAAGGGGCTACTAACAACTCAGTTTTGGAACCAATCTCTTCTGGTACAGTCAGCCAGCCCCCTGGTGCTAAATTAATCCTTAGAGCAAATACTCATATATGGGGGGGTGCTGGTCTGCCTGGCCCCTTTTCTAGACCATTCTCTGAGACCTCTCTGGCTTGGAGTTTGTCTGGCCACTCTTGCTTGGAGCGAATGCTGCCTAGCGTTCTCTGAGGTAGATCCTGAACACCAGCCGCCCCCTGCTGCTGAAGTGGCCAATGTTCCCTGCAAGGCCACCTGCGTGTGCGCAGCAGCGGCGGAGCAGGTGGCCTTTCTTGAGGCTGATCTATGATAACGCTGTGGGTCTATGAAGGAAAATGAGCTAGAGCTCTTGTCCCTTTTTTTTTCTTCCCAGCACTTAGTTACAGCTGAATGAAATCTTGATTTCTTTGCACCGTGGGACTGTAATTCTCCACCTGAAAGTCCTTTGCATCCAGTCTCCTAGAGATTCCCCCAGCTCCTCCATTCCCTTAGGAAACTGGACGTTCGGGAAATACTATCTGCGCAGGATACTGGGTTCATAAAACAATCTGTGTATCCAGCAGGCAGATGACCCCCACCTCCATTCTGTCACCCAATGTCAGGTGGCTGTCTTGGCCTCAGGACAGTGGCTATACCCTTTCTGTTTAATTTTTGTCTATGCGGTTTTCAAAACTCTGTTTTTAAAAAGTTAGTTGCCACCTTCATTTCTACCCTCTCCTTGAATAAAAGAAGCAGTAATTGTTCCCCATTCTCTCATTCCATGGGACTTGGTTTTTATGTTTCCCCAGAGAAATAAGTTTGGTTTAGTGTGTAGCATGGCTTTTATTATACCCACGATTAGAGCTACCAAATGATTGTTTTAAAGTTGGGCTTTTATTTTGAAGATGAGTGGTTTCCCTGTTCTTTCCACTAAAAGGAGGACTTGTGCTTTGAAGCAAAGACCTTTAACTCTGAATGCCTGTTTATTTTTAAGCCAAGTCTTCTTTATTGCCCATCTCCGAAGTTGCTTTACCTATGATGTGTGGTCTTGTTGAAGAAAAATGGTGCACATTGCTGTTAATTAACATTTGAGGGGGCTAAACTGGAAAGGGGGAAGACTGCCTTTATCCAGTGTTCAGCTTGCTGGCAGGAGGTGCCAGAGGAGTAGAGAAGTTGGCACACACAGGCAGGGAAACAGTTCAGATACAGTCTTCCTTTGGGCCTTCTCCTGCTGAAAGGGAGGCTTGTGCGGAGCCTATTAAAGAGGGAAGGAAAAAAAAATCCACTGATTTTTTTTGTTTTGTTTCAGTATAAGATGCAGGACACACTGTGTCTCCTGAACCTCTGTCTCAGACAGCAGTTTAGAGCAAGCACCTTTCCCCAGCGCTGCCCCAATTCCCTCCTCCCAGGTATATTTTTTTTACAGATGAGGCTTTTTTAAATTATTGATATGAGTTTCATATTTCATCTTCCTTATTGCAATCCTGTTTTTCTTACATGACACTCAACTTGATTAGTGAGGCTTATGTATCCTCTTGTATTCTTTCTAGAATTTGATGTGTATTTCCCTCTAAGCTCTTGATTTCATTGGTGGGGTGACTCACTCTGCACCCCTTCTGGAATTAATGATTCTATGTGGACTGCAGTCTAGACAGTGTTCCCTTGGAGAAAATAGAGACGTCTATAAACTCCTCAACACTGTAGTTCCTCGGGGGGAGAAGGAGGGAGGCTGGCTACAGAGTGGACTCCTAGATCTCAACCCTTTGTATTGATAATATGCACAAATTCACTTTAAGTAATTAATATCATGTAAGGAAAGAATGTCCCAAGCCAGGCTTCGTCGTTTTTGTTCATAGAGCTTCTAATCTCCACGGTTGGTGAGAGAGAAAAAAGAAAAACAGATAAGATAAAAGGAGGAAAATGAACCAGGTACAAATTAGCTCACCAAGAATTGGCTGCAAATGAAGGATAGCGAAGGATGAAAGGCCTCCAAATTAAATTAAAGACGCAATCGGCAATCTTCATTTAATTATTCCTCCCTGGTAACTGGAATACCATCGGTTTTTTTTCCCTCCTGTATGGCTAATTTTCAGCTTTCCTTTTCAACTGAGCCATGATGACAGGGAGGGAATATTGGCACAGAATGATCTCGTGTGCACAGTCAAACCCATCTGCAAATGAAGCTGAGTGTGAGCCACAGCCTCAGAAGCTGTCTAAGTAAGCAAGGAGGAAGTAGTGGGTTCTTTGCTGGTTTCAAACACATCAGCTCCTACAGTTCTCCCTGTGGACATCGACAAGTTTTGTTTTGCATGATGGGTCACTGGTAATCCTGCCTGTCTGCATTGATCAAGCTTTCTGAAAAAGCTTATTTGCAAAGGATTTAGGCTGCTTTAATAAAAGCCACAAGTACAGATAAATGGGACTTTATACCTGGTCATATTTTCAATAACTCTATCGATCAGATGTCTGTTCCTCAAGGCTTTCCCAAGCTTAAACTAATGCTCTTCGGCTGACTGTGTTTTCACCTTTGGAGATCAATTGAATTGAAAAGGTTAAAAAAAAAATAGCACTTTCCAAGCAAAAAAACCCAAAAACTTTAAAAATTTAACTTTAATGAGATGAGACAGGAAGATGAAACCAACTAAGATATTCAAGCGGCGCGGGAGCCAGTTAATGAGATGGTGTGGGAGGTATTTTCAGCAAGCAAGGACTGAAAAGTGGAGAGGTCCCTGGCTGGGATATCTTTCCGGATGCTGTTAATCTATTCGTGTGCTAGGCAGACAAAGCGAGGGCATCTAATTCCATAGTATTATTGCTTTCTAAAGCATTCCTGTGTTCCCTTCTGCAAGTTAGTTGCTGGAATCATAACCCCAAAGACTTTTGGGGTTACAGGGTTGGCAGCCCCTCCCAGGAGGCACTAAGCACATCCTGAGAGGAGGCCTGGTTTTCTTTCTTTTTTTACCCTGACCTAATTGCCTAGCTTAAGGGAGTCTTCACAAGGAAGCCTAGAAGCTTCTCATAGGTGTAGCCCAGAAAGGCTACCCAGAGCATACCCCTTGGATGGTTTGTCTTCCCCTCTGAGAGTGTAGTAATAGGCCATAGAACTGATAAAACTTGATTTCATCCCTTTATGGTTTTTTGTTGTTGTTGTTACTGTAAACTGCAGTCAGTCTTCTGAATGTTAGATCTTCAGGTTTTCTTCATGCTCCCTGGGTGTATATTACTTGAATTATGGTTCTGCTTTGATAGTTTTCCTCAGAGACCAGTGGCCTCCATTTGGATTTTGAGGTTTTAATGGGCCAGAAATAATAATTTGGGTTTAAAAGACATTGCCGACCTGCCTCTTCCCATTGTCTTTTGCTACCATTCTTCTCTCCACCCTACTTTTCACTGATGAGTCTCTCATGAATAGGCATGAAGGCATGCCCGGAGTATCATTTGGTGTGACGGATGTGTGTCTTCGAAACATTTAGGTTGTTGTTTGCAGCTTCTTGGAAACCAGAGTAGGTGGCTGCGTTTTCCTGTCTGTTCCACTTGCCTCTCAATTACGAGCTGGTAAATTTTCTCTTGTGTGAACAGTAATAGAATAGTAATTGCTTTTAAGACAGGCTGAAAAAAAGCAAACAGAACAAAAGTCGACGGTCTCATTTAACCACCGCAGGCGGTGTTCAAGGTGTGTGAGTGCATGCCCCAGGACTCGGTACTGCCGGGCTGTAGCTATTGAAGCCTTTCTGACTCTAGGATATTTTGCAGGCTGATAAGGAAGCACATTATTGTATGTTTGATTCACAGGGCCATTGAAGCATGAAATTTAGGTTTTGTATGGTTCTCAGATTCTCTCCTAAAACATAAGGAAAAATGTTACAACAGTCCACAGAATGCTTTTCCGATTTACAGAAGGAAAACCATAATTGTTTTCTCAGTCGTGCTTGCTACGTTTTCTATACAGTTTTAAAATAAGTGTCAAAAATATTCTCTAGACCATTATGGAAAACCACAGCCAAAAACATGCAGAGTTGTGGAACCCAGTCCCAGGTGATACATCTTCACTACAACTCCTGCACCGCCGAAGGCTCAGGGATCATTGCTGAACAGGGAAGCAGAAAGAGCCAGAGGGCCCAGGAGGTAGCTGTGAGACTGTGTCTCCTGGAAATGTCAGACACTACAGCCATGATCAGAAGACAGCTTTCAAGCCTTGGTCCTCTCCTTCCACCAGGGATCAAAGTCAGGTGGCCAGCTTTGATGGGAATCACCTTTACTCACTGAGCCGTCCTCTCACTGACCCCGCCCTTGGAGCTTCACTTACAGTAACTCAGGCTCACTGTGCCTGCTGAGATAGCATCCCCTCACCTCTGTGTTTAAATAGAAAGGCAGGCTTTTGACGAGTAAAGGGAATTTAAGCTAACGCAATTTCACTACGGTGCCGTGCAAAGGTCATATAATTGGTAGATGCAGGATAAGAATATGAATCTGAGTACCCTGGTCTAGCCTGAACCACTGGCTACCTGGAAGCTCCCATTTAGTATTCACAGCTGTGTGAAACGTGACTTGAAAGTAAGGAAAACATTGTATCAACAGGGTCTCCTGAGGTGCTGGCTGTCTCTGCCACGCTTGGTCTTCCTTCTTGACTACATCAACTCTTTTTAATATTGTCTTTTACACTCTATGATGCAATCAATACTGGGGACTATATTCAAGTCCTCCTTCATTCCAGGCAGATATTTGACCCCTGAGATCTATTCCAGCCCCACTTTGCCCCTCTTTTTCACTGTTTGGTTTAAGTTGACAAGAATTATAGACATGTGTGCAACATGGTGTCTTGATCCAGCATCTACTTTAGACAGACTAGAGAAGGTTAGCTAGCAGTCACCTCACGTAGTCTTTATAGTGGCAATATTTAATATAGTCTCCAATTTTAAAATATGTAATGTCATTATCTAGACTTGCCATGTTGTACTATATATGCTCTGAACTTTCTCGACTGAAATGTTACCGATTTCAGGCCACAAACCCCAAACTCGCGGCACCCTCGCATCTGACCTCAGAACTATCCCACATTCTCCCTCACTGTCTCTAACTTGTGAGTCATTTGATTCTAGAGATTTGTTTTCAAGACAGTTGAAAATTGCTACATTCGTATGTGAACTAGAGTCAGAATTTCTAAAATGGTGCGTTCTTGTGAATAGTTCAGGATCTCCCGAGTTGGAGAGATGGCTCAGTCAGTAAACTGCTTGTCTTCAAAGCACACAGACCTGAGTTTGGGCCCCACAATCCATGTGCGGTGTGTTTATAATCCCACGTCCCCGGCCTCACTGGCCAGTCAGCCTAGCCTACTTAAGAGGTTCAGGTCAGTGTGAGATTTGTCTCCAGAAACAACAAACAAAAAACAAGATGGACGACATCTAAGGTTGTCATCTGGCCTAAGCGTGTACACAGACACACACACAGACATACACACACACACACACACACATTGCCATGGGGGAGGGCATGCACTACACATACTACATACATAGCTGAGCATGTATCCATGAACATGAATCCATATACACAAGCACTGTACACACATACCTGAACACACATAAACACTGCACACACACCTGAGCACACAGGTCCACATGTATGCATGTATGCGTGTGTGCATGCATGCATGAGCGAGCACACACACACACTTCTGAAGATAAATAGTAAGGTATGAGTGTGTATACAAAAAACTTGATCTCCTAGGCTTCTGTCTTATCACCATAGACAACGTTGGACTCTTCAGGGCACAGGGCTGGATGGTAACTGAATTGTTTCAAGTAGGGATGTTGGTCTCCTGCTGGCACAAGAGAGGAAGTGGGGCCTGAACTCGATATGTGGTAGTGGATACCCTTTCCTGCCCCTCTCTTGGGGGCACACCTTTCGGTGCACATCAGCAAGTACCTGGTGGCCTGCTGTGGGCTGCTGATGGCCAGTTCGGTCAGACCAACCTACTTGTTCCCTTTCTCATAGGTTTATTTGTGTTCTTCTGGAATTAGGACTATTTCTGAATTAAAAGCCAAATTAATGAACCGTGAGTTGAGCCTTTTTGTATGCTTGAAAAAGCAAATCAAAGCCAGAGCCTCTGAGCTGGCTTCTCTGAAAGGAGAAGTCATGATCTCCACCAATGTCGCGTTGTTTGGTCCTCTCCCACAAATAACAAACCCAGTAGTTTTTCTCCTTCCTTTTAAAATATCAATCTCCTCCATTAATAGAGAAAAGAATTTAAATGCTATGTTTAGTCCAGTTGAACTGAAGACTATCATTGTCCCTTCAGCTCTAATTGTAGGGACACATCCAGACAGCCAAGTTCTATGCAGTTCTGTCATTGTGCAAATGTCATGGAGGGAATTCACATGGGCCTATATGTTACAGACCTATGTGGCCTCTTGACGTAAATCAAGGACAGAGCAATCATGTCTTCCATCCAGCACAAGACAGTGTGTTTTTCTGCCACCTTCTGAATGCACTTCACTCTAACATAATAATAAAAAACACAGTAAATACACATACAGTGATGAAGCTATTTCCTACCATTGATACAGGGAGAGATCAATGGAAGGGTAGGTGCTGCTGCAGTACTGGGCTGTTAGAGTCCCGGCTGCATGGTCATGCTACATGCCTGTGGTGCCGCCAACACATGAGGAATGGCTATGCTGCCACACTTGGTGGATGTTGACAGGCAACAGGGATTTTTTTCAGCCCTGTTAAAATCTCATGGGCCAGCATCACAAATGGTGTCTGTGGTTGACCGACTTGTATCTTCATCTCTATAATGAAAATGGAAAGTGTTAGATGCCAGCCATTCCCCATGTACTGAGACTTGTTATCAAGCAAGTTATGTCTTAGCAGTAATACTGCAGCTCTCTACAGATTCTCCTCTGTGCCCGACCTTAAACAGCATCACAGTCAGACGGCATTTGAGTATGAGAAGTCAGCTCGCCTTCCCTGCAACGTGACACAAATGAATACAGCATCTACTGTAACGCCAGGCGCTATACCCAGGGAAGACACTCACTGCGTGTGTGTCTACGCTAACTGTGCCACACTCTGCGTGTGGCGGGAGAAAAGCCAGTGTCCTTAGTAGAGTTCTAGTGGGACGAACAGTTGAGGGAGTGACAACTGTCTGAGACCTGAGGCATGAAGGACCTAGTGGACAATGGCACAGGGAGAACGAGCTACCTAGAGATGGATCCACATTTGCGAACCTGAGGAAGTAAGATATGGACTATTCAGAGGCCTGACAGATGCTGCAGTCATATCCAGGGCTGGCATGGTGAGCGGTCAAGTGAAGGATTAGGAGCCACGCTTTCATCGCCTGCATGTCCGGGCATGGTCCTTCCTCTTCGGGATGAGATTTAGCATCTATGCCCAAACCTGTCCTGCAAAGAAGTCTTCAGTTGGTGTTTGCAAGTGATATTTAAGTCATGCCCATTATCTTCTTTTTCCTGGAAACTGCTACATTTTTGTGCGAATCCGGAACTTGAAAATATACACAGGCTGCAGAGGGCATGCGTTGCTTTTTATTTAGCTTTTGTTTCACATCTTGTTTCAGAATGCCCACTAGGAAAATGAACTTTTCCAACAGAGCTTGTGTAAGACAGAGAGTAAATTGACAAATAAATGGATATTGTTACTTTTATATGTATATATTTTTATATATAATAAATCACTGTTAGTTTTAATATCAAATCTTGATATATAGCCCAGGTTGGCCTTGAATTCTCTATTCCTGCCTGGTCTCCCAAGAGCCGGGACTATGGTGTAAAAGCCTCTACACCCAACTGATAGGCTAGCATTGGTATGTCTAACAGTACCAAGAAAGCAGCAACCCACTATGAACATTACCTGAAATCATGAGATAAGTGTATTGTGGCTGCTTCTCCAGCTAAAATACAAAGATGGGGGGTTTCTTTTATTTCCTTCTGTGGCTTCAGTGCTCAGGGCAGTGCTAGCATGTCGCAAACGCTCATTAAATATTTACTGAACGAATTATAGGAGACTTAAAAGCTGAATGAATTTATTACTGCAGAAAAGAAAATTGATACCAGAAAAAAAAATCCTACACCCAAAATGGCATTCAGGTGATAGTTTGGAAATCTGTGTTAAGATTGAATTGAATCCCTTAAGTAGTAACTTAAGAACTTTCATGCTACAAAGGGCCTATGAATATTCATGTGTCGGGAAGGCACCATATTAATAGTCATGAAAGTGGACGGTTTGCCAGTGATGCTAAGAGCCAGCTGAGTGTTGGGCATCCTCACCTGCAGGACCAGTAGGATGTAAATGGGGATCACAGGTAGGCTTTGGGGAACACACCGACCCTGGTTCGAGTACGGGCTCGCTACTTTGTGGTTGCAATATGTCAATGAGGACTTCGCCTCAGGTGACTGCCGTGAGTGATGAGCACACAGCTGTAAACATCAGTCCTTCCCCACCTTTCCCCTGTGGCGGGACCCCCACCTTTCCCCTGTGGTGGGACCCCCACCTTTCCCCTGTGGCGGGACTGGTGGGACTGGGGGGGGGCATTGAAGGAGATGCCAGAAATGTGCTGTGTCCATGCGTTAGAGGTTTTCAAGCATCAGCTTCTGATACCTGAACCGTGCTTCTAAATGGCCATGAGAGGAGGAGACAGAGGTACTTGGCTTTCCCAGATTAGTCCAGACCCAAGAGGAACAGCATTAGCCAGCCTCATATTTACAGCTTTGGATGGTGCCAGAATAAGCAGAGGGACAAGAGGTTTGTCTACAAAGGATTCTGGGAGAAAACGAGATGTGACTGTTTCTTAGTTGGTATGATAAAATAGCAAGACCAAAATGAACTGGGGGACGGAAGAATTTGTTCCATCTTACTACAGAGACTACCATCCAGAGAAGTCAGGGCAGGAGTTCAAGGCAGGAACCTGGAGAGAGGAACTGATCCAGAGACCGAGGAGGAGCACTGTCTTTGGTCTACTTCGCATGGCTTCCTTAGCCTGTGTTCTCATATGCCCAGGGCTCCGGCTTCAGAGTTGGTACCACCCACAATGGGCTGGGCCCTCGCACATCAATCACCAATCAAGAGAATGCACCACAGGCTTGCCTGTGGGCCAGTCATGTGGGGACATTTTCTCAATTGAGGTTCCCTCTTCCAAATCGACATTTGTGAGTGAAACTTGTATTTATACAATAGAGTTATCAACACTGTACCAGTGTGATACCCCAAACATCCACTTAGTAATCACAGCTTTAATACAATTTGGAGGGAGGAGGGGTGTGTGTGTGTGTGTGTGGTGCTAAGGGTGGAATCCAGTATAAGTTATGTTTCTTTTAGTCAGCAGCCTTTGACAAGAAGTTACAAGGAAAAATTATTCCTCGAGTTTCTTAATTCTTCAGCGTTATACCAAAAATCACATGTGGTGACCCCTTGTGCAGTGATGTATTGATGGCTAGATCTCCTTCAATTGGGCTGAATGAGTAATTAGAAACGTCTTGTCTCCCAAAAGGATTTATTACCCATTCATTAGAGACATCGACTTTCTTAATAAAGACGGCCATATTTCTAATTACCTTTGCCTGGTGCCCGAGAGGTTGTTATCACAAGAGACAGTGCATTTTAGGAGAACTCAGGATGGGTGAGAACGGTGTCCTGCAGGGAAGTGAAGGCTGGGAGGAGGGGCACAGCTTGCCCAAATCCCATGTGTCAGCCTGAGGGGAGCAGTGGGGCACAAGGAGGGCTGGGAGTTTGCTTACTCCCTTCCTGGAGCCTGCATCATCCCTGGGTAGTCTTTGTACATTCTCAAGGAGCAAAACCGATGGGCTGGTGGAAGGATACTGGGTGAACAAGCAAAATGTGGCCTCCAGGTCTGGCTAACGCAGGTGCTCCACTCCCGCAACCTCGGGGATATGCTTGTATGAATACCCATGTGCGTGTTTGTAGCTACGTGCTCAACCTCAGCCTGAGCAGTCAGTGCATGCTGCTGTTTAATTTTCATGGTGTCCCTGAGCAGGGAAGAGGTTGCAAAAGCCCTAACATTAGGCTTCCTTACAGGGCTGATAGAGATGTGCAGGGCGCTGTGGGGGGAAAAAAAAATAGCTACGCAAGGCATGCTGGGTAAATGAATTAGTGAGTGTGAAGGCGTAAGTCACAAACAATGCCAATTTGGGATTATGATTAATAGGGTGATATTTATTTAAAGGGGAAAAAACTTACAGATCACTTTCAGCCCTCTGCGTAACCAGGAAGGAAGTCAAGTCACCGGCGGAGCAGGAAGTGAAGAGAGCGAGGAGAGGGAAGTGGCCGCTTTTTTAAAGGGAGAGAGACCACGCCCCAAGGGGCTGGTATCTCAGCGGCGATAGGCTGGAGGAGTGGGAGGACCTCCCGCAACACCTCCCCCTTCTGTTTAAATAAGAGAGTTCTAAACCTACTATGAAATTATATACAATAAGTACAAATATGCTATTCTAACTAGCTTAGGTCTTGTATAATAAATAACTTGGCCAAGTCATGAGAGAAAAGTAACTACATCTATATAGTCTTCAACCCCATCGAAGATCTGAGAAGGGAAATAATGTTACCTGGTTAATTAGGAAGTTCAGTAAAACAACTTCCAAAACATGCAACAAATCACAGAGACAACTAGCTACCTAGGCAATCACCCAAAGTCACATTAGCAGCGTTGAAGCAACCAACTTTGGCTAAGGCCTAACATAACTGACACACCATTTTCAAAGGCAAGCAACTTTTCAAAACTATCTTACCCTGTCTTGGCAGGATAAGACAGCCCTGTTTTATCCATTGATGCACGCTCTGTATCTTTGTCAGTGGTTGAGGTATGGGCATTTCTTTGCCCCAAGGCCAGTTCTGCCAAAAGGAAAGGCTCCAGGTGGAGTGTCTTTGGTGCTCAACATTCTCTCGGGAATAGAGTGGTGTTGCCAGGAGCAATTGTGTCTCACTACCACAAAACTCTGAGTTAGATTAAAGGCCATTTTCTACAGCTCTTTGAAGAAGTTGAAGACTATCTATCTATACTGAGTATAATCTCTATATATCTAAAGAACCTGATTAGTCTAATTATAAATGACAAACTTAGATGACTATTAATCTATATAATTCTCAATATCTATCTAACTTAAAGACTAAGACAATAAACAACTGTGAAACAAATGAGGACAATGACCTCCAAATATAAACAATGTACAAATATACATTGCAGTAGGTAAATATATATCAATACACAAACATTATATAAGTATCTTAATCAGAGGTAGAAATGTACACAGCAATATGGTAAATATATACAATACAATATATGTCAATACATAAAAATGTTTTAAACAGAGGTAGAAACATGAATGCATACAATAGTCAATACAATTTAACTTTGTATCAATATACAAGAATCTATATCAATATATTTGTCTAACAACAGTAACTCACAATTACAAATCTATTATCCCATCATCCCTCTTTTTTTTTTTTTTTTTTTTTTTTTTTTTTTCAAAATGATCCCTGAGCTTATAAAATTCCTCCCCCAACCCTCAATCGTATACTAATTATAATCAACCCCTAAATGATGTCCCTAAACCCAAGGGCAAACTTTACTGGGAGAGGGGACGTCGTCCTCTAGAATTACTTCCAGCTGTCATGGGGGCGACGTTCTTTCTGGGGGATCCTGTGAAAGTAAAATGATGGTTAAATTTCAAGATCAATGTCTTTTAAAATTGCCAATAGTCTCTGAGTATTTTGTGCAGGTCTGGCCAAAATGTTGTATAAGATGTGCACCATTTCAGCTAACCAAGTTGGAACTGTCTTGTGCAGCTGGTATCCAAAGCAGGTCTTGTTGTAGCGCTATCAGTATCATGACGTCATATCAACCAGGTGGAGTTGTTGTTATGGGGCCCCATCTTCTTCCTGGAAACTTCAAATGTCACTTCAGGAAAAACTCATTGTTCATTATGAAAAACTTAAGCATTAATCATATAGACATATATATATATATATATTCAATGAAAGACATGATAGATATATTCAATGAAAAGTATGATAGATATGAAGAAAAGCAAAGATGTTTTCTAAACTCATATTTCTTTCTGTCCCACATCATGGCTCTTGACATGAGACAGAAACTCCAGAAACTCTGGGTTTTTCTCTTACTAACAGGCTTGGAATTGGAGAGGGACTGAGCCAGAGTCCAACTTCAAAACCAGCTTTATAAATTTAGAAATATGGTTTAATATTACTTACACAACCCATTCAGTTTTCTTGATATTTCCTATCGGGCAGGTATTTTTCCATCTGTCAGTATCCAAACATCCAGGGTCCCTTGAATTTTTCAAAGATGAGTGTTTTCCTGTGGAGATAAGAACAGAACCCTGCCCCCATTCTATATGTTTTTCTTACCATCTGTATGAATATCATCATTGTAGATAAGTTGTCATTTCTCCTTTCCAAGAGGTTTTTCCTCTTCAAATCGAAACTTTATTAATTTTGATGGTATCCACAATTTTTCTTCTCCTGTGGAAACAAGAGCAAAACCCCTTCCCCAACGTAGCACATCTCCTGGCTTCCATTGAGAGGTCAGCACATCTTTGAAATAAATCGGTTGATTTAGTTCAGCAGACTTTTCCATTATCCAATGTCTCTCTGCTGCTGTCGTTCCTTTCTCATTAGCGTTAAGAAAATTCAAGGTTAATAAAGCATTATGTAATCTATTTCTGGGGGTATTTTCGGTCCCTTTCTGTTTGTTCAGCATATCCTTTATAGTACGATTTGATCTTTCTATAACTGCCTGACCTGTAGGATTATTTGGTATACCTGTAATGTGTTTTATATTATAATAATCAAAAAAGCGTTTCATTTTCTTAGATACATATGCTGGACCATTGTCTGTCTTTATTTGTGCAGGTATACCCATGATGGCCATAACTTCCAATAAATGTGTGATTACTGAATCAGCCTTTTCTGAGCTCAGGGCAGTAGCCCATTGAAAACCTGAATACGTGTCTATGGTGTGGTGTACATATTTTAATTTACCAAATTCCATAAAGTGGAACACATCCATCTGCCAGATTTCATTTCTCTTAGTGCCCTTTGGGTTACTCCCTGCAGGCAACGGTGTTTGATTATAGAAAGAACAAGTAGGACATCTCTTTATAATGTCCTTAGCTTGTTGCCAAGTAATGGAAAATTCTTTCTTTAGGCCTTTACTATTGACATGATGCTTCTTATGAAATTCTGAGGCCTGCAACACACTTCCAATCAATAATTGATCAATCTCAGCATTGCCTTGGGCTAGAGGACCAGGCAGACCTGTATGGGAACGGATGTGTGTTATGTACATCGGACAAAGCCTGTTCCTGATTATGTCTTGTACCTGGATAAACAATGAAGTCAACTCTGTGTCATCTGGTATAAATTCAGCGGTTTCAATATGCAAGATAACTCTTTCTGCATATTGTGAATCTGTAACTATATTAAGAGGTTCTTTAAAATCCCTTAACACCATAAGAATGGCATATAATTCTGCCTTCTGGACAGAATTATAAGGGCTTTGTTCCACCTTACTCAATTCATCTGACTTGTAACCTGCTTTCCCTGATTTATTTGCATCAGTATAGAACGTACGGGCTCCAGTTATTGGAGCATCACGTACAATTCTAGGAAGAATCCAAGAAGTTCTTTTTATGAGGTTAAGTCTACCACTTTTGGGATAGTTGCTATTAATTTCTCCCAAAAAATTAGCACAAGCTCTTTGCCACGGTTCATTGTCTTCCCATAACTTTTTTATTTCTTCAGTAGTAAAAGGCACTATAATTTCTGCTGGGTCTATACCTGCTAGTTGACGAAGTCTCAGCTTACCTTTTATAATTAATTCAGAGACTTTTTCCACATAAGTTTTTAATTTTTTACTTGGTTTATTAGGTATAAATATCCACTCTAAAATAATATCTTCCCTCTGCATTAGAATCCCTGTAGGAGAAATTCTGGAAGGCAATATGACTAGGATGCAGCTAAGATTTGGGTTCACCCTATCCACATGTGCCTCCTGTAATTTTTCCTCAATCATTGTCAGTTCCTTTTCTGCTTCAGCTGTCAGTTCTCTTGGACTATTCAAATCTTTATCACCATCTAAGGTTTTGTTTAAGTGAACTATTAGATCAGGTGTTATCCCAACAGCTGGTCGTAGACTGGAAATGTCTCCTAACAATCTTTGGAAGTCATTAAGAGTCTTTAACCGGTCTCTCCTAATTTGTGCCTTTTGCGTTTTAATTTTCTCTAACCCTATTCTGTAACCTAGGTAATTAATAGAATTTCCTCTTTGAATCTTTTCAGGGGCAATTTGTAATCCCCACCTAGGCAAGACTTTCTTTACTTCTTCAAACATCCTTTCTAAAGTATCTTTATTTGGATCAGATAACAAGATGTCATCCATGTAATGATAAATAATGGACTTGGGGAATTGTTTACGAATTATTTCCAATGGCTTACTTACAAAATATTGGCACAGTGTAGGACTATTGAGCATACCCTGTGGGAGGACAGTCCATTGATATCTCCTATTGGGCTGAGAATTATTATAAGTAGGCACTGTGAAGGCAAATTTTTCTCTATCCTTTTCTTGTAACGGTATAGTGAAAAAACAATCTTTCAAATCAATAACTATAAGAGGCCATCCTTTTGGTAACAGAGAAGGCAAAGGAATTCCAGATTGTAGTGAGCCCATAGGTTGAATTACTTTGTTGACAGCTCTTAGATCTGTCACCATTCTCCATTTACCAGATTTCTTTTTTACAACAAACACAGGAGAATTCCAAGGGCTGGTTGATTCTTCAATGTGGTGAGCATCTAGTTGCTCCTGCACCAGCTGTTCCAATGCCTGTAGTTTATCTTCAGCTAGAGGCCACTGTTTGATCCATATTGGCTTCTCAGTTAGCCATTTTAAAGGTAGGGCTGTTGGTACCTCTAAAGGTTTGGTATTTGCTGTATGTTCTTGTACAGCCTGAATGGCTAGTGACCTTTTTCCATAATACCTCATCATATCCTTCCCAGAATTATGAGTTCCTGGAACTACAGGAATGTTAATCTGGGTATTCCATTGCTGTAGCAGGTCACGGCCCCATAAATTTATGGCAATATTGGCTATATATGGCCTTAGTCTTCCTATTTGCCCTTCGGGCCCTATGCATTCAACCCATCTTGTGCTTTGTTTTACACGAGATAGGGTTCCAATTCCCAGGAACTGAACATCTACCTCTTTAAGAGGCCAATTCGGATGCCAAGATTCTGGGGTAATGATACTTACATCCGCACCTGTGTCTAATAAGCCTTCAATAAAAGTGCCATTTATACAGACTCTTAGCTTTGGTCTTTGATCATTAATAGAAGTCTGCCAAAATATACGTTTACTCTGTCCAACTGGGTTTTTTGACTCATCCTCCACATGGATTTCATCATTTAGACCAGTATTACTTTTTACAGCAGAAATTGGAGCTTTTAATTTTCTTGGTGAGGCACGTTCTCCACTGTGACTGGGAATGACTGGGCCACTGTTGGCTTGGGGGCCTGCGAGAGGCCCCCCAAGGAGTTTCCCGACGGTATCGGGTTGCCTTGTTTGTCTGTTGTTGACCTGCATTCATTGGACCAATGTCGGCCTTTACCGCATCTCCTACATATACCTGAAGGCCTAGGTCTCCTATCTTTGTCATTCCCAGAGGAGATAATATTCCTAGAAATTCTGTGCCTGCAATCCCTTTTCAGATGTCCTAATTTACCACAATTAAAACACCTGGCAGTTTGATGTCTCCTCATTGCTGTGGAAATCGCTTCTCCTACCCAAGATTCATCGTTATAGCTAAACGTCTCAACATTCATCGTATGCTGAATCCATTCATCCATAGGTGCTGATCTAGACTTTAAAGGCCCAATTATCTTTTTGCATTCTATGTTTGCATTCTCAAAAGCTAGAGATTCAAGAAGTATTCGTCTAGCTTCTGGGTCTGTTACCCCTATGTCCAGAGCCTTAATTAATCTTTGCAAAAAGTCAATAAAGGGTTCTCTCTGTCCCTGCCTAATTCTGGTATATGATTCAACCCTTTTTGCTGGATCTTGTATCCTATTCCAAGCATTTAAAGCTGCTTGGTGACATAGACACAGTACTTCATCATCATAAAGAGCTTGGACCTGTGGATCAGCATATTCTCCTGCACCAAGAATTTGATCTTGGGAAACCTCAATACCTTTTGCTCTTCCTTGCTGTTCCATATGTTTGGATTCTTCTCTAAAATAAATTCCAAACATCAAGGAAGGTCCATTATCTAAAACTGCAGACACTAACTGATGGAAATCATGGGGGGTAGCTCTAGCATTAGAAGCCCAAGTCCTTATCATTTCCTTTACGTATGCAGAGTGCAAGCCAAAATTAACAATAGCTTGCTTAATTTCTTTTAGATCATTCATTGCTATTGGCGTCCATCTAGCTTCTCTGACTCCCTTTGAGCCTTTAGAAGTTGACGCTTTGTCAGAATTAAGTATAGGGTATGCTGCTAAAACCTTTGGTAAGCCAGTTCTAATAGCTGGTGTTGGCATTGTATTCTGTCCTTGTGCCTTATTACTCTGTTCACCAGCTCCAATCATTTCTTCAATCATTTCAAGTCTTTTTATTATTGTCTCTTTTGAATCCTTAATCTCCTGACCTGCATGAGTTTCTAGTAAAAATTGTATGGTTCTTAGGAGTGCCATGATCTTCCTAAATGATAGAATATGCAAAAAAATACTGAAACCTAGTAACCAGTAAATTAAGTTATCCCCATAGTCATATAAACCTTGCATGATATAACCCATTGTATTGGTAACCAGAACAGTAAAATTCGCGTTGGAAACGAGAACTGCCATATTACCTATTATCCAGCAGGTGGCGCTGTTGCCAAGTCTCGACGAAAACACGGTCCTGTTTCAGAGTCCGCCTAGTATTTGTTAAAAACTGGAAAATGTAAGTTGCTCAACAAAGTAAATGTAATTAAATCAATTCCAGAGATGGAACCAGAAACCTAGAATCCAGGGGTAGAGAAGAGCAATCTGGAAGCTACTTATGCCTCCACGTGACAGAGTCACCCTGAGGGGTTGCAGCTTTCAGCAACCGCGTGCTCTGGTTTGCGCCACTTAAGAGCTGTGCTTGCAAGGGAGATTTGAAAACGACTCAGAAAAGAGCAAATCACGCGGGCAGAGACTACGCGGGCCTGTGGAGTTTAAATCCACAGGCAGCAGCTGAGGAAGCAAGGGCTCCCGCCAAGCCGAACAAGCGCCCGCCAAGCCGAACTTGCGGCCGCCAAGCCGAACTTCCGGCCGCCAAGCCGAACTCGCGGCTGCGAGCCGAGAGAGGTTCTAAAACCAAACGTTGGGCGCCAAATGAAGGCGTAAGTCACAAACAATGCCAATTTGGGATTATGATTAATAGGGTGATATTTATTTAAAGGGGAAAAAACTTACAGATCACTTTCAGCCCTCTGCGTAACCAGGAAGGAAGTCAAGTCACCGGCGGAGCAGGAAGTGAAGAGAGCGAGGAGAGGGAAGTGGCCGCTTTTTTAAAGGGAGAGAGACCACGCCCCAAGGGGCTGGTATCTCAGCGGCGATAGGCTGGAGGAGTGGGAGGACCTCCCGCAACTAGGTAAACAGGATGAATTCCCTACCTCTTTGGGTCTCCTTCCCAGAAATCAGGACCAGTGGAGTCCTGGAGAGGCTCCAGCAGAGAAGCTCTCACAGGTCTACCTCAATGCAATTGCTGAAGCAACCCAACTCTCTCAGTGGCCCTGGGGTGCTGCCCTGTGGGTTCTGGAAGTGAGCGTTTCAGTCCACTCCATCTGTGGGCCTGTTGTTCTAAATAAACTTGGCATTGAGAGAAGAAAATGCCAGTGTCGTTTTGAAAGGTCAGATGACGGTTTGGGGACATTTTGGTTATGCTACAGAGTTCCCCAGCTGCATCTGCTTCCACTGCAAGACTGTTCATGAAGTTTCTGCCTTCCCAGGAGCTGCAGTCGTGTCTTACAGGGAGCCTGTGACACGAGCCATCAGAGCTAGAGACCCTGTCCAAGCTGCTCATTATATTTTCTGCTTTCTTTAATGAACATCTCTTTTTATTCCATCGCTGCCCTTCACTCTTTTCCCACCGCAGTTTCCTGCTGCTGACCAGAGCTCAGTGCAGGTTTTGCGATTTTCATCTCTGCTGCTCTTCCCTTTTTTCCTTGTTTTAGGTTTTAAGAAGCAAGATTGTTAAGCCACTGCATGAATATGCTTGCTTCTAACGTGTGTGGTCTCCCTTGTGGGGATCCTAGCTTCTAACTTTATATACTACCTTCCTATGGGAGTGTGTGTAGAACCCAGGAATGTGGAAAAAGGGACCCATGAGAGAGAGGAAAATTTCTTTAAGAGAGAGAGGTTGCAGGACACGTGTGATGTGGAAGTAGAAGAGTGGACTGCCAGGGGTGGAAAAATTCTAAGTGGAGAGGGCTCAAGAAAGGGAAAGGTCAACCAAACCTAATGGCATATAAAAGACTTTTAAGGAGATCTGATACTTGATAAGTTGATCAAAATATTGTACACAAAATGTTTGATTAGAGGTATTGTGTGGGTGGATAAAGCTTCTCCCAGAAGTCAAAGGTTGTTAAATGAAAACCGCAGTGCTGGGAATAGGATACCACCAAATAAGTTGTTGGTGCGGGAGGCCACAGGTGTTCCCAAAACAGTGTAGGCAACTGTCACTGCTGTTAGATACCATGGGAATGAGATGACACCCTTCTGTTAGAGACAATCCATGGCTAGGCCTTCGGACACAGAGAAATCAAATTGTGTCAGGGATAGAAGCTTCCTCCATGACGGCTACCCCACATCATACCAGAAGGTGCTAAGTAGGTTTTTGGGAGAGAATTAGCATCAGCAGTCTTAGACAGTTATGGATACTGTAATGCAATAATACCATGCAGCCAGGCCAGATGAGACTCTTGGTCCGATAGTAGGATGGCTTTTAAAGGGTGTGTACCATTTTATGTTGGATTTGATGCTCAGCTCTGATACTGTAAACCTGGTCAGAGCTCATGGTTGGGAAGACCACGGGCCCTAGAAGAGAAGTTGCCATTGCCATTTTGGTGAATGGACAGGATGGAGCTGTCAACATTGCTTCTAAATAACTGTGCCCCTGCCCATAGATAGTGGTGTTGTCAGCTTTGGTGTAAGAGGCTCTTTTCTGTTTGCAGTGGTCACAAATGAGTCCAGAGACCTATAACTGCTCCCAGCACTGAGATAAGTGATTTTTAAATGCCCAGCCATAAATGGGACATGGGTATCATCCTTCCTCACCAAGACTCGGGGAATCTTGTGGAAGAAAAAAGAGTAAGAGCTGGAGAAAGGGACGAGTGAGATGTGGATGCTGTCTTCTGGGTGTGGCACAGAAATTGCACTCACACTGACAACAGTTGTGACTTCCAGCATAAGACCTGCAAAGAATTGTTGGCATCCTGCGGAAGGACACTCTGTCTTCTTTCTCTCTAAACATAAAGGGCAGCCAGGGGAAGGAAAATTGAGTTTTTCTGTTATTTTTTTTTGTAAATATATTTTACCTTGATAATACCCTGATTTGTTAAACGTGTATTTATCATTACATATTTAACCTGGCATATACGTAACCTGATGTATACCCTCTAATATGCCGTCTCTTTGAATTGGACTTCTCTGGGTAGTTTCTGTAGATGGAGTCATACAGTGTTTAGACTTTTGTTTCTGCTTACTTTCATTAGCACGTGTCCTCCTAGTTCGTTCATAGGCTAGCATGTCAAGATTTCAGTCCTTTCCCAAGCAGCCTGCCATGCCAACCTGTGCCTCTGCTATACTTGTCTCTCATTCACTGACGCACACTGGGCAGCTTTCACAGTTTTCCTATTGTGAAATGTGCTTCCTGAATTTTGTTATTATTATAGGTTATTGGTCTGATCATTGGTGTGCAAATACCTGCTAGAATCCTGTTCTAAATTGTTTGGGGAACAAACACAGAATGAGAAATGTTAACTAAAGCTTCCAACAGTGCTACGTATAATTTTTTTCTGGTACAAGAACTATTTTATCCTTTCTTTATTTTTAAGATTGTAATTTAATTGCAATGATTTTCCTTTCCTTTCCTCCCTCAAGACCCTCTGATATACCTGTCTCCATTCTCCTTTATGCATGGCCTCTTCTTACACTAACTGTTACTGTATTTGTACATACATATGTATTCCTAAATGTAACCTCTTCAGCCCATATGATGTTACTTGTACATAGTTCAGGTGCTGACCACCTGACCCTGGACAGTCAGTGGTGTGTTTTCCCTGGGGAGGACCACCTCTTCTCCTCCCAGCTTTACTATTTGCCTAGAGTTCTTTGTGTGGAGTTGAGACCTCATGAGCTTTTCCCCATCCCCTTTGGCATGTTTGTGGGTGACATTCTTTGTTCATGCGGTCATGTTGCTGAGACTTGTTATGGGTAGCTTCTGAGTTTACTGGAAGACACAATCTCACAGCAAATTCCATAATGCTGTGGCTCTTACAAGTCTTCCCACCTCCTCTTCCCCAATGTTTCCTGAGCCTTAGGTTCTGCAAAGTTTTGTGCATGAATCCATTGGGACTGGGCTCTGTAACTCTGCATTTTGATTGGTCGTGGTTTTCTGTAGTGGTCTCCATCTGTTGTAAAGAGAAGCTTCCTCAATGAAGAGTGAAGACTGCACTTATCTTTGGGTATAAGGACAAATGTTTATAGACTCTTGTTAGATTGTTTTTTTGAGATAGGGTCTCCCTATGTAGTCACAGATGTCTTGGAATTCACTATGTAAACCAGGCTTACCTTGAACTCATAAATCATCCTGACTTTGTCTCCCAAGTGTCAGAATTAAATCCCCGATGTCTATCATTTCTTACACTGACATGCAGTATTCCATAGTGGCTCTAGAAACTTCTGTTCTCACAGATAGAGAACAGGGTAATGTCTCTACACCTTAAACAACACTGACTTTTTGATAAGTGTCAATCAAAAAATAGGTCATAAAGTCTCTTTCACCTGAGATGAAATGTGTCCAATGTGGCTTTTCATTTTCCTGGTATTTGATGACTTGAACATCTCTTCATGCATAGTTTGGCCATTTGGACAGATGTTTAGTCCAGTCTTCACCTGGTTTTGAGTTAGAGATTTTTATTGTTAACGTTTGGGAATTATTCCTATATTCTGGAAATCAATCCTAAATCAGAGAGATGTTTGCAAATATTCTCTCCTACAAATGATTGCCTTTTCTTCACATTAATGGTGGCCATTGGTGGATAGGCGCTTTTAATTCTGAAATTCATTTTTCTTTTCTTGTACTTCTATATCATATTGATGAGTCAGGGCAATTCTGCCATGCCTCTTCCTTCCAAGAAATGTGTGTTTTCAGGTCATATGTGTAAGGTAGGATGTGAGGGTCCAGTTCTGTCCCTTTGCATGACTATGTTTATTCACAGACCATAAACTGAAAAGATCTGTTCTCCTCTTTGGCTTATCTACTGAAAATAATTGACCTTGTCACAAAAAAAAAGCAATCATGTGTGAAGGTTTGCTTTTGTGCTGTTTGTACAGTTTTGATTAATGTAGTTTTGTAGTAAGTTTGAGTCAGAAAGTATGGGCCCCACAATTTTGTTCTTCTTGATTGTCTGCCTGCTCAAGAAGTCTTGCAATTCATTATGAATTATTCATCTATCTCTTATGCACACATTGGGGTTTTTTGCTCAGGGATTCCACTGGATCCACAGACAACTCTGGGCAGAATTGCATTTTCACAGCATTAAGTCTTCTTAGCTATGGGTATGGGATGCTGTCACATTCACCACGTTTCTCAGCATTGTTTGGGTTTTGTCATTTTCTCCTCCCCAAATCACTTCATTTGTAAACATTTTATTCTTTTTCTTAATAATTCCTGATGATTTATAATTTGGTTTGACTGTCCGTCCAGTGTCTGAAAAATGAAATCACAGTTTGCGAATAGAACTGAAAACTCCATAGGCTGGAGAGATGACTCAGTGGTTAGGAGTGACTGCTGCTCTTGCATAGGACATTAAGTTCAATTGTCAGCACCCATGATGGGCAGCTTGCATACCTTTGTAACCACAGCTCCAGGAGATCCAAACCTCGTTCCTGGCTTTGCAGGTATCAGGTCTCTGGCGCTCATAGACAAAGGTGTCTTAAATTTGTCTGTTTGTTAAGAGCTAAAGCATCTGTGCCCGAAGCATATACAACATAAGAAGATTAAAATGTGTGGCACAGCACAGACAAATGGGGAAAGGCCTTGCACACTGCCATTTTGTACCAAGACAAGACACAGGGACCACACTTCACAGGCTCACTCAGAGCAGTTTAGGGCTTCCGAGTTCTGTTGTGGAGAACAGAGAGAGTCCTCTGGTAAGATGTTTCCAAGCATGGCTGTAAATCATTTGATTCGCAATGATGCTTCTCTGTACATCCGACCCCAGACAGGCATCAGAGATTAACTTTAAACTCAGACATACGGAGAAGGGCTCCATTCTGGACCTAGGTCTATGAAATATATTTGATACAACCTTTTTTCTAGAAATGTAAATATTCTTTATTGGACATTTTAAAGGGTTTGGGGCTAGTGAATGGCTCATCAGGTGAAAGCATTTACTGTTTAAGCCTCATGGCCTGAGTTTGATACCTGGAGCTCACAGTGAAAGGAAAAACCCAGCTTCTACATGTTGTCCTCTGACCCCCACAGGTACCCCATGGCCCAGGTATGCCATCACAAACACACACACACACCCTTACACACTCACACATCCACACAAACACATAATAACGAACAATAAAATAATTATATAATATTATTTTATATTATACATAATTATACACAATGTGTTATACATAATATGATAATATTAATATTATAATGATGATAATAATTATTATTGGTAGATAGAAGCTAATTGGATCTCTGGGAATCATTGACTCTTAGCCAAAGCAATGAGTGCTCAGTTCAATGAGAGACTTCATGTTAAACGCTAAGGTGGGGAATGACAGACACCTGTTGCCTACCATTGACCTTTAGTCTCTGCAGGTTTGCTTGCTCCCTCGCTATCAGATCCCCTGGAGCTGGAGCTGGAGCTGGTATGAGCCACCTGACATGGGTGCTGGGATCTGAACTGTGATCCCCTATAAGAGTGATATAATACATGCACAAAGCTATAACGTTTTCTGTAGGTGAATTCCAGCACCATCGCACACTTTTTACACTTTTAAGCTATTTCTAAAACTTGGTGTATGGAACTCCCAGCGCTCAGCCTGGTGCTCGGCTGTGCATCTGTGCATCTGCTTCCTCCAGTTACTGGATGGAGACTCTATGATAACAGGTAGGGTATTCACCAGTCTGATGACAGGGGAAGGCCAGTTCCGGAGCCCTCTCCACTATTGCTGGGAGTCTTAGCTGGGGTCATCCTTGTGGACTCCTGGGAATTTCCCTAGCACCAGATTTCTCCATAACCCCTTACTGGTTCCCTCTATCAAGATTTCTCAGAGGGAGAGGGATTATATGAGCAAGGTGGGGTCAAGATCATGATGGGGAAACCAACAGAGACAGCTGACCCTAGTTCATGGGACCTCACAAACTCTTGACTGACAGCTGGGGAGCCTGCATGGGACCAAACTAGGCCCTCTGCGTGTGGACAGCAGCTGTGTAACTTGACATATGTGAGGGGCCCCTAGCAGTGAGACCAGGGTCTATCCCTGCTTCATGAGCTGGCTTTCTGGAACCTATACTCCAAGATGGGATGCCTTGCTCAGACTTGATGCAGGGGGGAGGGGCTTAGTCCTCCCTCAACATAATGTGCCAGGCTTTGTTGATTCCCCATGGGACACCTTACCCTTTGGGGGAGTGTATAGGAAGGGTCCCTTGGGAGGAGGTGGTGATGGGGAAGAGGATAGAGGAATGGGAGGGAGAACTGTGGTTGGTATGTAAAGTGAATAAAAATTAAAAAAAAATTAAAACTTAGAGTATAAGCCAGGTGGCGGTGGCGGCACATGCCTTTAATCCACAGCACTCGGGAGGCAGAGGCAGGTGGATCTCTGTGAGTTCGAGGCCAGCCTGGGCTACAAGAGTTAGTTGCAGGGCAGGGTCCAAAGTTAGAGAAACCCTTAGAGTATGATATAATGAGTGTCAATCTGATGTCTTCACTCAGACATAGTATGCACATACTAATATTCTCCTGCCGTTACCCTGCCTTGTCCTCTATCTCATTAGCCCTGCTTCACCTGTCAGTTCCTTTATGTTCATGTCTTATATGTACATATTTTAATCTGACCATTCTACAAATGAGAGAAAATTCACACAGGTATCATTTGTGGTTTTGACTCTGGCTTGTGTCACAAAATATGTCCACTCCCATTCATTGACCTTCAAGTGACAATTTTGACCTGATTTATGACTGAATAAAATCTATGGTGTGTGTGTGTGTGTGTGGTATACATATAATTAAGTTATATATATTAATGTAATTTATTTATTATATATTTATTATTATTATATATTTCCTAAAGGAAGTTAAGCTAGAAGCAGAAAGACTGTGCCTCAACATAAAGGAGGCTTCATGTAACAGACTAATAACCAACATTATAATGAGTATGGATATATGGCTACACACACACACTCATGTTACGGGAGGTCCTCCCACTCCTCCAGCCTATCGCCGCTGAGATACCAGCCCCTTGGGGCGTGGTCTCTCTCCCTTTAAAAAAGCGGCCACTTCCCTCTCCTCTCTCTCTTCACTTCCTGCTCCGCCGGTGACTTGACTTCCTTCCTGGTTACGCAGAGGGCTGACAGTGATCTGTAAGTTTTTTCCCCTTTAAATAAATACCACCCTATTAATCATAATTCCAAACTGGTGTGGCATTGTTTGTGACTTACGCCTTCATTTGGCGCCCAACGTTTGGTTTTAGAACCTCTCCCGGCTCGCAGCCGCGAGTTCGGCTTGGCGGCCGGAAGTTCGGCTTGGCGGCCGCAAGTTCGGCTTGGCGGGCGCTTGTTCAGCTTGGCGGGAGCCCTTGCTTCCTCAGCCGCTGCCTGTGGATTTAAACTCCACAGGCCCGCGTAGTCTCTGCCCGCCTGGTTTGCTCTTTTCTGAGTGGTTTTTAAATCTCCCTCGCAAGCACAGCTCTTAAGTGGCGCGAACCAGAGCACGCGGTTGCTGAAAGCTGCAACCCCTCAGGGTGACTCTGTCACGTGGAGGCATAAGCGGCTTCCAGGTTGCTCTTCTCTACCCCTGGATTCTGGTTTCTGGTTCCATCTCTGGAATTGATTTAATTACATTTACTTTGTTGAGCAACTTACATTTTCCAGTTTTTAACAAATACTAGGCGGACTCTGAAACAGGACCGTGTTTTCGTCGAGACTTGGCAACAGCGCCACCTGCTGGATAATAGGTAATATGGCAGTTCCCGTTTCTAACGCGAATTTTACTGTTCTGGTTACCAATACAATGGGTTATATCATGCAAGGTTTATATGACTATGGGGATAACTTAATTTACTGGTTACTAGGTTTTAGTATTCTTTTGCATATTTTATCATTTAGGAAGATCATGGCACTCCTAAGAACCATACAATCTTTACTAGAAACTCATGCAGGTCAGGAGATTAAGGATTCAAAAGAGACAATAATAAAAAGACTTGAAATGATTGAAGAAATGATTGGAGCTGGTGAACAGAGTAATAAGGCACAAGGACAGGATACAATGCCAACACCAGCTATTAGAACTGGCTTACCAAAGGTTTTAGCAGCATACCCTATACTTAATTCTGACAAAGCGTCAACTTCTAAAGGCTCAAAGGGAGTCAGAGAAGCTAGATGGACGCCAATAGCAATGAATGATCTAAAAGAAATTAAGCAAGCTATTGTTAATTTTGGCTTGCACTCTGCATACGTAAAGGAAATGATAAGGACTTGGGCTTCTAATGCTAGAGCTACCCCCCATGATTTCCATCAGTTAGTGTCTGCAGTTTTAGATAATGGACCTTCCTTGATGTTTGGAATTTATTTCAGAGAAGAATCCAAACATATGGAACAGCAAGGAAGAGCAAAAGGTATTGAGGTTTCCCAAGACCAAATTCTTGGTGCAGGAGAATATGCTGATCCACAGGTCCAAGCTCTTTATGATGATGAAGTACTGTGTCTATGTCACCAAGCAGCTTTAAATGCTTGGAATAGGATACAAGATCCAGCAAAAAGGGTTGAATCATATACCAGAATTAGGCAGGGACAGAGAGAACCCTTTATTGACTTTTTGCAAAGATTAATTAAGGCTCTGGACATAGGGGTAACAGACCCAGAAGCTAGACGAATACTTCTTGAATCTCTAGCTTTTGAGAATGCAAACATAGAATGCAAAAAGATAATTGGGCCTTTAAAGTCTAGATCAGCACCTATGGATGAATGGATTCAGCATACGATGAATGTTGAGACGTTTAGCTATAACGATGAATCTTGGGTAGGAGAAGCGATTTCCACAGCAATGAGGAGACATCAAACTGCCAGGTGTTTTAATTGTGGTAAATTAGGACATCTGAAAAGGGATTGCAGGCACAGAATTTCTAGGAATATTATCTCCTCTGGGAATGACAAAGATAGGAGACCTAGGCCTTCAGGTATATGTAGGAGATGCGGTAAAGGCCGACATTGGTCCAATGAATGCAGGTCAACAACAGACAAACAAGGCAACCCGATACCGTCGGGAAACTCCTTGAGGGGCCTCTCGCAGGCCCCCAAGCCAACAGTGGCCCAGTCATTCCCAGTCACAGTGGAGAACGTGCCTCACCAAGAAAATTAAAAGCTCCAATTTCTGCTGTAAAAAGTAATACTGGTCTAAATGATGAAATCCATGTGGAGGATGAGTCAAAAAACCCAGTTGGACAGAGTAAACGTATATTTTGGCAGACTTCTATTAATGATCAAAGACCAAAGCTAAGAGTCTGTATAAATGGCACTTTTATTGAAGGCTTATTAGACACAGGTGCGGATGTAAGTATCATTACCCCAGAATCTTGGCATCCGAATTGGCCTCTTAAAGAGGTAGATGTTCAGTTCCTGGGAATTGGAACCCTATCTCGTGTAAAACAAAGCACAAGATGGGTTGAATGCATAGGGCCCGAAGGGCAAATAGGAAGACTAAGGCCATATATAGCCAATATTGCCATAAATTTATGGGGCCGTGACCTGCTACAGCAATGGAATACCCAGATTAACATTCCTGTAGTTCCAGGAACTCATAATTCTGGGAAGGATATGATGAGGTATTATGGAAAAAGGTCACTAGCCATTCAGGCTGTACAAGAACATACAGCAAATACCAAACCTTTAGAGGTACCAACAGCCCTACCTTTAAAATGGCTAACTGAGAAGCCAATATGGATCAAACAGTGGCCTCTAGCTGAAGATAAACTACAGGCATTGGAACAGCTGGTGCAGGAGCAACTAGATGCTCACCACATTGAAGAATCAACCAGCCCTTGGAATTCTCCTGTGTTTGTTGTAAAAAAGAAATCTGGTAAATGGAGAATGGTGACAGATCTAAGAGCTGTCAACAAAGTAATTCAACCTATGGGCTCACTACAATCTGGAATTCCTTTGCCTTCTCTGTTACCAAAAGGATGGCCTCTTATAGTTATTGATTTGAAAGATTGTTTTTTCACTATACCGTTACAAGAAAAGGATAGAGAAAAATTTGCCTTCACAGTGCCTACTTATAATAATTCTCAGCCCAATAGGAGATATCAATGGACTGTCCTCCCACAGGGTATGCTCAATAGTCCTACACTGTGCCAATATTTTGTAAGTAAGCCATTGGAAATAATTCGTAAACAATTCCCCAAGTCCATTATTTATCATTACATGGATGACATCTTGTTATCTGATTCAAATAAAGATACTTTAGAAAGGATGTTTGAAGAAGTAAAGAAAGTCTTGCCTAGGTGGGGATTACAAATTGCCCCTGAAAAGATTCAAAGAGGAAATTCTATTAATTACCTAGGTTACAGAATAGGGTTAGAGAAAATTAAAACGCAAAAGGCACAAATTAGGAGAGACCGGTTAAAGACTCTTAATGACTTCCAAAGATTGTTAGGAGACATTTCCAGTCTACGACCAGCTGTTGGGATAACACCTGATCTAATAGTTCATTTAAACAAAACCTTAGATGGTGATAAAGATTTGAATAGTCCAAGAGAACTGACAGCTGAAGCAGAAAAGGAACTGACAATGATTGAGGAAAAATTACAGGAGGCACATGTGGATAGGGTGAACCCAAATCTTAGCTGCATCCTAGTCATATTGCCTTCCAGAATTTCTCCTACAGGGATTCTAATGCAGAGGGAAGATATTATTTTAGAGTGGATATTTATACCTAATAAACCAAGTAAAAAATTAAAAACTTATGTGGAAAAAGTCTCTGAATTAATTATAAAAGGTAAGCTGAGACTTCGTCAACTAGCAGGTATAGACCCAGCAGAAATTATAGTGCCTTTTACTACTGAAGAAATAAAAAAGTTATGGGAAGACAATGAACCGTGGCAAAGAGCTTGTGCTAATTTTTTGGGAGAAATTAATAGCAACTATCCCAAAAGTGGTAGACTTAACCTCATAAAAAGAACTTCTTGGATTCTTCCTAGAATTGTACGTGATGCTCCAATAACTGGAGCCCGTACGTTCTATACTGATGCAAATAAATCAGGGAAAGCAGGTTACAAGTCAGATGAATTGAGTAAGGTGGAACAAAGCCCTTATAATTCTGTCCAGAAGGCAGAATTATATGCCATTCTTATGGTGCTAAGGGATTTTAAAGAACCTCTTAATATAGTTACAGATTCACAATATGCAGAAAGAGTTATCTTGCATATTGAAACCGCTGAATTTATACCAGATGACACAGAGTTGACTTCATTGTTTATCCAGGTACAAGACATAATCAGGAACAGGCTTTGTCCGATGTACATAACACACATCCGTTCCCATACAGGTCTGCCTGGTCCTCTAGCCCAAGGCAATGCTGAGATTGATCAATTATTGATTGGAAGTGTGTTGCAGGCCTCAGAATTTCATAAGAAGCATCATGTCAATAGTAAAGGCCTAAAGAAAGAATTTTCCATTACTTGGCAACAAGCTAAGGACATTATAAAGAGATGTCCTACTTGTTCTTTCTATAATCAAACACCGTTGCCTGCAGGGAGTAACCCAAAGGGCACTAAGAGAAATGAAATCTGGCAGATGGATGTGTTCCACTTTATGGAATTTGGTAAATTAAAATATGTACACCACACCATAGACACGTATTCAGGTTTTCAATGGGCTACTGCCCTGAGCTCAGAAAAGGCTGATTCAGTAATCACACATTTATTGGAAGTTATGGCCATCATGGGTATACCCGCACAAATAAAGACAGACAATGGTCCAGCATATGTATCTAAGAAAATGAAACGCTTTTTTGATTATTATAATATAAAACACATTACAGGTATACCAAATAATCCTACAGGTCAGGCAGTTATAGAAAGATCAAATCGTACTATAAAGGATATGCTGAACAAACAGAAAGGGACCGAAAATACCCCCAGAAATAGATTACATAATGCTTTATTAACCTTGAATTTTCTTAACGCTAATGAGAAAGGAACGACAGCAGCAGAAAGACATTGGATAATGGAAAAGTCTGCTGAACTAAATCAACCGATTTATTTCAAAGATGTGCTGACCTCTCAGTGGAAGCCAGGAGATGTGCTACGTTGGGGAAGGGGTTTTGCTCTTGTTTCCACAGGAGAAGAAAAATTGTGGATACCATCAAAATTAATAAAGTTTCGATTTGAAGAGGAGAAACCTCTTGGAAAGGAGAAATGACAACTTATCCACAATGATGATATTCATACAGGTGGTAAGAAAAACATATAGAATGGGGGCAGGGTTCTGTTCTTATCTCCACAGGAAAACACTCATCTTTGAGAAATTCAAGGGACCCTGGATGTTTGGATACTGACAGATGGAAAAATACCTGCCTGATAGGAAATATCAAGAAAACTGAATGGGTTGTGTAAGTAATATTAAACCATATTTCTAAATTTATAAAGCTGGTTTTGAAGTTGGACTCTGGCTCAGTCCCTCTCCAATTCCAAGCCTGTTAGTAAGAGAAAAACCCAGAGTTTCTGGAGTTTCTGTCTCATGTCAAGAGCCATGATGTGGGACAGAAAGAAATATGAGTTTAGAAAACATCTTTGCTTTTCTTCATATCTATCATACTTTTCATTGAATATATCTATCATGTCTTTCATTGAATATATATATATATGTCTATATGATTAATGCTTAAGTTTTTCATAATGAACAATGAGTTTTTCCTGAAGTGACATTTGAAGTTTCCAGGAAGAAGATGGGGCCCCATAACAACAACTCCACCTGGTTGATATGACGTCAGATACTGATAGCGCTACAACAAGACCTGCTTTGGGTACCAGCTGCACAAGACAGTTCCAACTTGGTTAGCTGAAATGGTGCACATCTTATACAACATTTTGGCCAGACCTGCACAAAATACTCAGAGACTATTGGCAATATTAAAAGACTTGATCTTGAAATTTAACCATCATTTTACTTTCACAGGATCCCCCAGAAAGAACGTCGCCCCCATGACAGCTGGAAGTAATTCTAGAGGACGACGTCCCCTCTCCCAGTAAAGTTTGCCCTTGGGTTTAGGGACATCATTTAGGGGTTGATTATAATTAGTATACGATTGAGGGTTGGGGGAGGAATTTTATAAGCTCAGGGATCATTTTGAAAAAAAAAAAAAAAAAGAGGGATGATGGGATAATAGATTTGTAATTGTGAGTTACTGTTTTTAGACAAATATATTGGTATAGATTCTTGTATATTGATACAAAGTTAAATTATATTGACTATTGTATGCATGCATGTTTCTACCTTGTTTAAAACATTTTTATGTATTGACATATATTGTATTGTATATATTTACCATATTGCTGTGTACATTTCTACCTCTGATTAAGATACTTATATAATGTTTGTGTATTGATATATATTTACCTACTGCAATGTATATTTGTACATTGTTTATATTTGGAGGTCATTGTCCTCATTTGTTTCACAGTTGTTTATTGTCTTAATCTTTAAGTTAGATAGATATTGAGAATTATATAGACTAATAGTCATCTAAGTTTGTCATTTATAATTAGACTAATCAGGTTCTTTAGATATATAGAGATTATACTCAGTATAGATAGATAGTCTTCAACTTCTTCAAAGAGCTGTAGAAAATGGCCTTTAATCTAACTCAGAGTTTTGTGGTAGTGAGACACAATTGCTCCTGGCAACACCACTCTATTCCCGAGAGAATGTTGAGCACCAAAGACACTCCACCTGGAGCCTTTCCTTTTGGCAGAACTGGCCTTGGGGCAAAGAAATGCCCATACCTCAACCACTGACAAAGATACAGAGCATGCATCAATGGATAAAACAGGGCTGTCTTATCCTGCCAAGACAGGGTAAGATAGTTTTGAAAAGTTGCTTGCCTTTGAAAATGGTGTGTCAGTTATGTTAGGCCTTAGCCAAAGTTGGTTGCTTCAACACTGCTAATGTGACTTTGGGTGATTGCCTAGGTAGCTAGTTGTCTCTGTGATTTGTTGCATGTTTTGGAAGTTGTTTTACTGAACTTCCTAATTAACCAGGTAACATTATTTCCCTTCTCGGATCTTCGATGGGGTTGAAGACTATATAGATGTAGTTACTTTTCTCTCATGACTTGGCCAAGTTATTTATTATACAAGACCTAAGCTAGTTAGAATAGGATATTTGTACTTATTGTATATAATTTCATAGTAGGTTTAGAACTCTCTTATTTAAACAAAAGGGGGAGGTGTTACGGGAGGTCCTCCCACTCCTCCAGCCTATCGCCGCTGAGATACCAGCCCCTTGGGGCGTGGTCTCTCTCCCTTTAAAAAAGCGGCCACTTCCCTCTCCTCTCTCTCTTCACTTCCTGCTCCGCCGGTGACTTGACTTCCTTCCTGGTTACGCAGAGGGCTGACAGTGATCTGTAAGTTTTTTCCCCTTTAAATAAATACCACCCTATTAATCATAATTCCAAACTGGTGTGGCATTGTTTGTGACTTACGCCTTCACACTCACACACACACACTCACACACACATATTCAAATACACTTTCCTTATCCACTCATCTTTTGATAGACATCCGGTCTGATTGCACATCTTGTGAATATTGGTTTGACAATCATGGATGCACAGGTACTATGAGATGTTGATTTAGATTCCTCTGGATATATACTCGAGTGGTACAACTGGATCATATGAAATTTCTGTTATGAGTTTTTCATATGTGTTTGCCTTCAACTATGTATATAGACTACATGTGTGCAGTGCCCATGGAGGCCGGATGAGGGCATCAGATCCCCTGGAACTAGGGTTGCAGAGGGTAGTAAGCCATCATGTGAGTACCAAGAACTTAACCAGGTCTTCTGTGAAAGGAGCCAGTGCTCTTAAACCCTGGGCCATGTCCCCAGTTCAATTTTTAGTTGTCTTTTATTGTTGCTGTTGTTAGCTTTATCTGTTTGTTTTTGAGGAAACTTCATTGTGATTGCCGTCGTGAACACATAGGTTTACACTCCTACCAGCAGTGTGTATGGATTTCTTTTTTAAACTTCTTTGCCATTGTTTGCTGTCATTCAGTTTCTTCGTGACAGCCTCTCTGGCAGAAAGAAGCTCAATGTAGTTTTAATTTGCATTTTCCTTGATTGCTGAGGACATTGAATATCGTTTCATATATTTTTGCCCACTTGTTTGCTGTCTTCTGAGAATGACTTTTCAGTTCATTTGTCCATGTTTGACTGATTTTTTTTTAATATAACACTGTAGAGTTAGACTGTACATGGTAGACATTTATGTCTCCTTCCTGACTTGGCAGGAAATTCTTTCAGTTTTCTGCAATCACTATAATGTTGGCTGTAAGCCTATTACATGAAGGTTCCATTATGTTGCCATATAGTCTTTCGGCTTCTAGCTTCCTTTAGAAATTTTATGATGAAGAGACGTAGAACTTTGTTAAAGGCCTTTCTACATCTATCAAGTTGATATGATTCCTGGGCCTGGCCATTGATGTATTTATATTAACTGACTTGTATATGTTGAACCATCCTTGTATCTCTAGAATGAGATCAACTTGATTATGGTATATGATCTGTAGTCTTCTCGTATCTTTATCTGGTTTGGATATCAGGATAAAGCTGGCTTATTCAACAAGTTTCTTAGCACCCTTCTCTTTCTATTTGAACAGTTTAAGGAGCATTGTAGCAGGCTTTCTTTTGGCCCACCAATCAGCTCTCAAATCACGACACAGAGACTTATTATTAGTTATAAATTCTCATCCTTAGCTTAGACTCCTTTCTTACTAACTCTTATAAGTTAATTTAACCTGTTTCTCATCATCTACATTTTGACTTGTGGCTTTTTAACCTTTCTTTCATTCTGTATGTCCTACTCAGTGTCTAGCTGGCTGGTGGCTCCCTGGCTTTATGTTACTTCCACTCTTTCTCCCCCATTCTCTTCTCTCATTCTCTCTAGCCTAGATTCCTCCTCCTACTTCTCTCTGCCTGACAACCAGCCCCACCTATCCCTCTTCTGACAAGCAATTGGTCATTCAGCTTTTTTTTGGACCAATCAAGTGCTTTAGGCAGGCAAGTTAAAACAACAACACATATTTGCATGTTTAAACAAATGCAGCATAAACAAACGTAGTGTATTTTTTCAAAAAAATATATATTTATTATGTATACAATATTCTATCTGTGTGTATGTCTGCAGGCCAGAAGAGGGCACCAGACATTACAGATGGTTGTGAGCCACCATGTGGTTGTTGGGAATTGAACTCAGGACCTTTGGAAGAGCAGGCAATGCTCTTAACCACTGAGCCATCTCTCCAGCCCAATGTAGTGGATCTTTACACAGAGTAATAGTCCACAGCAGAGCATTGATGGTATTTTCTCTTTAAAGGCCTGATAGAACTAAACTGAATTGCTCTGGTCCTTAACTTTCGATCTCCCTGTTCATTATACACTTAAAAATTGATAGTCTTGATTTCACTTTGATATGTTGCATGTGTCTTGGAACTTAGAGGTTTCTTTTGCTGTTCTAGATTTTCCAGTCTTAAATTGGCTTTTAACACAGTCTCTCATGTTTCTCTTTATTTCACTTGTATCTATTGTACTTTTCTTTCATTTTTTCTTATTTTCATTCATTTTCTTGCTTATTTCCTCCATGAAATTATTGATCACTTTTACTCCCAGGGTTTTGAAATTCTACTTCTAGCATCGAAAACATTAAGAATCTTTGGTTCCAGTTACTAAGAGGTTTCTTTTGGAGAAATCATGTTACATTACCTTTTTGTGTTTATATTCCTGCATTGCAATTGATTCGTGTGTTGAATTGAATATTTCTCTTAGTTTTATGTGAGAGTCTTCTGCTGGTGAGCCGCCTTTTCTTGAGAGCTCCCATCTTTATTGATGCTCAATGAGGGGGGAATCATAAAAGTGATATCACCAACCAGATGTAGAAATACACTAAGAAACTATTAAAATCATCTTCTCTGCTATCAATGACCTTAAAAATAGAGAAGAAGTGGCCGGATGGTGGTGGCGCACGCCTTTAATCCCAGCATTCGGGAGGCAGAGGCAAGCGGATCTCTGTGAGTTTGAGGGCAGCCTGGTCTACAAGAGCTAGTTCCAGGACAGGAACCAAAAGCTACAGAGAAACCCTGTCTCGAAAATAAAAAAAAAAATAGAGAAGAAGTAATAACAATAATATTATCTATGAAGCTACAATTTAGTGTAAAAGGGAAATAATTAGTGACTGAATGGGTCAGAGAAAGAGGAAAAAATAAAAGAAGACAGATACAAAATTAAATAAAAGAAATAAAAAATAGTTTGAGATTGAGCAAGGAAACAGCAAAAGATAATGTAACTTTAATTTCACAATGAAAACAAAATGCACGGTAAAAGAAGAGCTTCGCGTCTGAGCCGAGAGTGTGTTTACAGGCAGGGGAGAAATGGGCCCCATCACCTTGCTTTCGCATGTTGATGCATGGTGTGGCATGGGAAAGATCATGGAGGTAAAGTTTTAACTGAGCTTCAGTATCTTCAGCCCTGAAGACCATGTGGCAGAGAGGCAGCTCCAGGTACGGTAGCCAACTAGAGCAGGCGTCCAGGCCCTCAGTCTCCTAAGGTGATGTAGTCTGTTCCTTGCCACAGCCAGAGTCTCTCAGTTTGTCCAGGTCCCACTCTTTCCCTTTTGGCAGCCAACTTGTGGGACCATCTCTTACCCAGAGACTATAGCAGAGTATCCCAGAGTCTCTGAGTTAAGACTGTTCTTGCTTTGAGGATCCCAGAGTAGCTCAGTTTCAAATAGGATGCACCCTGCCCCCATCCAGAAGGCCCTTGGGTAGAGCCCCATGAGATGCAGAGCCTGACAAAATGGATTCCTTTCTTGATATTGACTTGACCACAGGAGTTTCATGGCCACACTGCCTTCCTCAACTGGATTCAGTGTTTGTGGGGCCTGAGACCTTCTCATGTGCCTTGGCCTCCTAGTTCCCTTTGTATCGGGTGGTCCTGGCTTGTTGTAGCTTTGGTTTCCTCTTCTCCATCAGGGAGGTGGCATTAGGAATAGGCTAAAGCCAGTTTTTGTTTTCCAGTGTTCTTCAATTTGTCCAGCTACATCTTCTGTGATTTCTGGTGTTTTCCTTCTTCTCTTTTGGGAAGAGTCTCTCTTAGTTGCCCAAACTCTTCCCATTCATGGTGCCACCCAGAGGTGGCTTCCGATGTGCCGTTACCCTGTATCCATACACTATAGTGCTGGGTCTCCATAGTTCTCTCTTCAAGAGTTTTTCATTTCTCCTAAGGTACTCATACAGTTTTTCTTAATTTTACTAGGTATTCAAGAGCTGTTAATTTGCAAACATTGATCTGTCTTTTACTTTGCAGTTGATCTATGGTGTGTGAGCCATACCTACTTGGGCTCTGTTGAAGTATATTAACATATCAATTATATTCCAGCATGCTGGAGATAATGCTGCATGTTCTGTGTGCATTCAGAAGAACATACCCTGTGGGTGTTTAGATACCGTGTTCTATATGTCAGTGAGACTGTGTGATCGTCAGATAATGTTATCCCTCTTGTTACTTGGTTTGTTTGCTCTACCAAGACAAAATGAATAGTCAAGTTCTGATGGGTACTAATCCTTTCTCCTTTTAGGGCTTCTATTTGTGCTTCCAAGTTCTTTGAATCCATGTTCTTGGTGCCTATACATTCAGACTCCGTATTTTTTTGCCTGATGGATTGACCTTTTTCATTATAAAGTAGTCCTGATTTTCTTGTAATCTCTGTTTTGAAAGTCTCTTTGTTGATGTATTGTATTAATATAGCCATAATCGCTTTCCCAGGCTTGCTGGTCTGTTATTTCATTTCTCATCCTTTAGCTCCTCCCCCCTCTGTTCTTATACTTGGACATGTCAGCTGTATATAGTATATAATTGGCTCTTGTTTCTTTATCCATTTCACTTTTCTAATATTCTCCTCCCAATTAAGAAGGTAATAATCTGTAAACAAACACTTATTTCAAATAAACCCTGCTGTGAAGCTTAAACCAAGTAAACAGCCCAGCACTGTCTGGTTGATAATTGGACTTTCTGCCTTAGGTCTTCTTTCAGCATTCATTTCTATTTTTATTTTTTGCTTAAACACAGATTGGTCATTCTAGCATTGCAAAGTAGCTTTAGAAAGCAATATTTGTATTTCTGTACATGTGTGTGATGGGTATGTAGACATGAGTGCATGTAGCCACAGATTCCAGAAGTGGGTGTCCGATCCTCTGAAGTAGGAGTTATAGGTGGCTGCGAGCCTCCCAGTATTGGTGCTGAGATCCAAATGCAGACCTTCTGGAAGAGCAATACGCACTCTTAACCACTGTGCCAGCCTTCTAGCCTTGGAAATAGCTTTTTTATTAAAGCCCTAATAAGTTTGCGTATCTGTCTAGAAAACACCCTACCAACATAACCTGTGTTGGTCACCTTAGCGACTCTTCCCATGTTTATTCTCTTGTTCGCTTGTAACGTAACCTGAGCACATTTTCTACCAGAAAAAAAGGAATATGTTTTTCCTTTCCTTTTGAATTCATGTCTTGAGACAGAGCATGCCGTTCTCCATAATTCCACCTGCTATTACTTTATTCTAGGCAGGCACCCTCCCTTATTCGGTTTACTTCTTTTTATCCATATCCTTGGGTATCTGTCCTGATGTGCACAGCCTTATGAAGCATACAGTGCTCTATGTGCAGTGGTTTAAAGGCACATAAGGCCATAATGGGCTTTTCCTATTTTTCTGCTCCATACCTCGTCTTAAAAGTCTATTTACATGGCCCTATAGTGTGTTGCTTCTAACAGTGAAACTTTTTTTCCAATTGGACCTCTCATGAATGCTCTATTTATTTGGGAAATCAGAATTTGCCACAAGGTGCCTCTCTGTATTCAATACCACAGCACTCTAGTGGTTTGCTAATCAGTGAGAGAAAAAAAAATTAAACTCCAGTCCCGCTGTTCAAAGAGACTGCTTAGTCAGTGGCCACTGCAATGCCTCTTCCTTGTGAATTGGGTAGCAATGACCTTCAGCTCCCAGAATGACCTCTCTGGGGACTATGCCTGCCACCCCTGCCTCTTGTCGTTGTAGCTACTCATCTTTTTTAAATGAGCTATGTTGATTTTTTTTATAAATTCATACCACATAGTCCCTAGTGCAACAGTCTAAAGCTTTTATGACCTAGTCCCTAAGTCATAACCCAGAATAGCTCTGTTCAGGAGCTGTTAACAGCAAGCCTCCTCCTCTGGGCTTCACTATGAAGAATACTATACATTGTTGAGACTTCTGGTCCAGACAACTGGCAGACATGACAAGTAGGAAGTCTTGGGCTACAAAATCATACCCCCAACTTTAATCCCCTCGAAAAATAGGCATCTGCTGCCACCATATCCACACAAAATCTAGTATTTCGCGGCCACTGTAGACAAACCTAGGAGCGTGGTACAATAAAAGCGTGTTGCTTGGTCGCACAACATCTGCTTGGTTGAACAAAGGGAGGTAGATTCTCCAGGCCTTCCACCTGTCAGGGTATCATTTGCAAAGTGTGTTTTGTGAAATTGCCCTGGTGGATGAAGAGGGCAGATGGATCATGCAGGCTATGGCTAAGGACCAGGCTTGGAACTGATTTCTGAGTTCTTGTGCCTATGTTCTACTCATCCAACACATTTATCCTGTATTCTAAGACCTGGAGTGGTACTGGGAGGAAGGGAGAGAAGAGTGAGGGAGGAGGAAACCAGGAAACCGTGTGATAGGAAGTCTGCCGCAAAGGCTGACATCCAGGTCCTGGGCTCCTCCCATCTCTCTGTACTCTGCCGTCTTCACAATGTCAGCTGTATCTTGCGGATGGTCTACTCCATGATTGAGAAATGACTGCAGATGTCCCAGCCATCACAGCCAGATGTGGCAATGTGACAAGTGAAATAGACCATCCCAAAGAAAGAGGGAATGTTTCCCAAAGCCTTTCACACACATTGCCAAAACCCAAACTAATCGCTGACCAATCCCTAGTGATCTCTAGCTCTGACATTTGGAGAGAGACAGCCTTCTCTCAGTTATTTGGAGGATGGTCCAGTCTCCACATGAATCAAGCTAATAAGGGAATGACGGAATAAGGGAACAAGGAGAGACGTTGAGCAGACATCCTACAGTTTCTGCCACAGCTAGATCCTGTATTGGCACCCTTTAGTTTCCATAATAAAATCTGTAATTTTCGCCGCATGCCTCTACCGCTATTCTCAATGAGTTTGTGTTTAGCGATGCCCATTTGGTCTCGCTGATAAAGCCACTTTCCGTTACATTTGCGTGCCTATGAGAAAGCTATTGATTTTTCCAGTCACCCCTGTTCAGCTTTCGTTTATCTGTGTGTCTGAGTAAACTGCCTTACATCCTTCTTTGAGCACTATTAGATGTTAATTAAATCCTGGAAAAGAAGCCCAGAGGTAGAATGAGCTGAAGTGGGAAAGGGTGGGACTGGAAAACGAGAGGGCCAAAGAATATTGTTTCTTTTCTGTGAAAGGAGCAGAGGAGCTCATTGCCTGAGGATGAAGTGGGATTCTGTGTTTTCTCAAAATTTGTTTTGAGTGTTTCACATGGGTTGGAGACGAGATACATGATTAATACACAACATGTAAAGATATCTGAGTACCACAGGGAGTTTTTTCCTCCCTTGTCTCTGGGAAGAATAGATGTATAGTTGATTTTATATGAAGACATTAAATAGAAACACAGAGACTCTACACACAATTGCAGATTAACAGAAGTTTTGAATTGATGTTTATTCGAGAGAAAAAAAAGGAAAATGGACAGGATGAGTGGTCTCGTGGTGAACTGCGCCATTTCTTAGGTAGTGATGAGAGGAACAGCCACATGCATGCCTCTGCCCCCTCTATCCTCCTCACGTGACACCACAGGGATTGTTTTTAAAAGGAAAGACATTATTATACTTTCAAATTAGTGCTATTATAATTTTTGTGATATTAATTGGCTGTTTTGTACCTGAGTGCCTAGAACATATAAGTGCCTGTGGATTAAAGAGGGCCGCCATCTGATATGCTATGAAACCCTGTTGCATGACTCTCCCTGGGGAGGGGATGAACACATATCCCCTCTACATAACCAGTGACGGTGGTTCGTTAGTAGCAGACCAAAGAAACAATTCTAGCAAATCCAACTTGGAAAACCAGTGAGTTTATTGGGGTTACTTACAGGAACATAGAAGACTCAAAAAGCCCACCCCAATGTAGGTGACAGCTCAGAGAACCTGTGACCCTGGAGCTCTTTGTATGGCTCGAGGCTGCTGGGGGGGAGGGGTCCAGAGACCCTCTTTTCTCCCCAGCAGTCTTTACTGCTTGTATAAATCAGAAGCAAAAGGGGTTTGTAAGTTTTGTAAATTTCAGGGACTTCCTGAAACTTGTGAGCTATTACTCTTTGAGTGGGAGGTAATGGTCTAATTTATAATGTTTCAAGTTGAACTTCTCATGCGCTCCAGGGAAGAAATACTTCAATTTGGAGGATAGTGCTCTACCAAAAAAAAAAATCCCATGCCAGTGGAGCACCAGATGCATTTGAACAAACACTGCTGTTACATGCTGAGCACACTGCCAGCACTGGCAGGCTCTCTGCCATGTGAGAACCAAGAGTATTTAGCAAAGAATCATAGTTCAATCAAACAACAGTCTAGCATGTTAGATTATGCAATACTTGCTAGTTTGTAGAAGTTTTCTGAAATGCTAAATATAATTTAAATATAATTTTCTGTTTTGCTATTCACCTGAAGAATAAAAACATGACTATTAATAGTTGTATTAATATTTTCAATAAACACCAACATTCACTGCAGCATAGAGGCCATTGCAGGGAATCATGGAATAAAGTTCAACTCGTTTTATTTTTTTTTTTTTTTTTTTTTTTTTTTTGGTTTTTCGAGACAGGGTTTCTCTGTGGCTTTGGAGCCTGTCCTGGAACTAGCTCTTGTAGACCAGGCTGGTCTCGAACTCACAGAGATCCGCCTGCCTCTGCCTCCCGAGTGCTGGGATTAAAGGCGTGCGCCACCACCGCCCGGCATCGTTTTATTTTTTAAAAGAAGAAATGTATGTGGCCAGCTGTTATGGCACATGCTAGGTGCAGGAAGATTGCTGAAAGCCAGCCTGGTCTACATAATAAATTCTAGGCCAGCCAGGGCTACATAGTATAGAAAGACCCCATCTCAGAGGAAGGGGAAGTGTTGGGAGAGGAGGAGGGGGGAGAAGGCATGGAGGGAGGGAGAGAAAGAGAGAATGTGAGAATTTTCCTGCCAGGAAGAAGGACTCTTGTGGTTAGGGTTCTCCCAAACAGTGCCTTTCTCTTGCTGTCCCTAAACACTGTCACAATAAGTGTTCTACCACACATTAGTAAGTACATGCTTGATTCTCTACAGAAGTTGCTACTTCTTAGAAACTCTGAGGAAAATAGAAACTTACATATGTCATAATTTGGGGCTTGGTAAATGTGCATGTGGTACAGGTGCACCCCTGCGCCCGCGCGCGCGCACACACACACACACACACACACACACACACACACACACACACACCTGCAGTTTGCTCTCCCCAGGCGTCATCTAGATCCTTGTAGCTGCCGTATCCAGTGAGGCTTCACATGCTCTCATTCATGTGGCAATGCCAAGCCTGACAGGTCAAGGGAGTGGCTGCCAAGTCTTTCACTGCAGAAGTGCCTCTTCCTCTCCTTGTTATTCACTGACCCATAGGGTGAGACTCTGAGGCAACGGGAATGTTTTTGCTCTAAGGAGACTTTTATGGAAGCTGTCCAGGTTGTAACCATTGGCTGTACTCTGCCCCCATACACCCCAAGTGCTTTAATCCCTCCATGTCTTCCATGCTGCTCTTCAGATTGTGTGGGAGCCCTGTAGACCAGCTCTGTATTCAATGACCTCATCTGTGTTTAATCTTTGATCACTTTTTCTCCCATCAAGCAAGATATTCTAGCTTCATCTTGGGCTCTCCCTGTGTCAAGCTAGGAATCAGTCACTTTTCACGTGGGTCCTGGTTTATGTTGGTAGAGATTGCTACTTATAAGCCAGTATCTGGATGTTAGGGATCTTATTGCCACTGAAGTAATCATTTTTCTAGGTCTTGCTATCACAAGTTCATATTGAAGCCTACTACCTGGACCAGCAACATGACTTAGTGGGTGAAGGTGTGTGCAGCCACCTCAGTCCCCAGAACCCACATGATGGAAGGAGAGAACTGATTCCTGCAAATGTCCTCTGACGTCTAGATGTATGCTCTGGCTTGCACCTCTGTCTGTCTGTCTGTCTGTCTGTCTGTCTGTCTGTCTGTCTCTCTCTCTCTCTCTCTCTCTCTCTCACACACACACACACACACTCATCCTTACACACAAAATAAATAAAAACGTAAAAAAGAAGCTTCCTATTTATTTTGCTTTTGTTTTAAACTATTTTGAGGTACAAGGTACCTAAAACAAAGCATATTCATTTTAAATTTGTGGCTTGCTGTATTTTGGCAAATCCATGAACCCTCAAAACCCATGTTTTGAAATTTTGCAGTTTCCCCATTTGTAATTCCTTATGTGCCTTCTTCTCAAGACATGGAGGTTTATTTTAGAGCATCATGTAAGTGTGTAAACAGCACCATTTGTCTCACCTTCTCCATACATTACATGCCTGAGGCTCATCCATCTGTGCTGGGTAGGAGCGTGTGTGTGTGTGTGTGTGTGTGTGTGTGTATGTGTATACATGCGTGTGCATGTGTGTATCACAATTGGTTTTACCTGATGGCTAACTGATAGGCATTTGGGCTGTTTCCCGATGGGGGCTGTCATGGGAATAGCGGCTGTGACCACTTGAGTACAAGGTTTGTGCAGACTCAGGCATTTTATAGTTTTCCCTCTTAGAGGTGTATCAGAGGATGGCTGTTCTTTTTTAAGTCTTCTCACTTCCGTCTTCCTTGTGGGTCAGTAATGGTTCTACTCTGGCTTCAATTTGCACTTCTGTAATACCTGATGGCAAGCAGCGTGGGTTCGGGTGGCAGCTGGTCCGTCACCCGCCTGTTTTGAGACCTTGAGTTTGTTTGCTTTAAGATGTTAGAACTTGTTCTGCAGTGCACTTGCTATATTTTTCCAGCCCGAGACACACGAGTATCTGAATGCTGTGATTATAGATGTGTGCCACTAGGCTTGGCTACTTGCCTTTAAAAAAGAATAAAAAAATGAGTTTCAGGGCTGGTGTCATGGCTCAGTAGTGCAGTGCTTGCTCCGAGGATCCCACCAAAGGTACAAGGAGAGGAACTACCCCACAAATTTGACCTCTGACGTCAGCAATCCCAGCATGGTGCATGCATACAATTGTGTGTGCACAAACACATTAACAATGGTGATTAATAAATATATCGTTAAAACATTGAACTATAGGGTTTTGTATGTTCCAAACACTAAGGTTTTGTCAGATAGATGTGTCAAGATGTTATCTTTGAATTACTTTTGAGGTCTTGGGTTCTTCTTAACATGTTTTGAAAAATAGCAAATTTTTATTTTGGTGAAATCCAATTTGTGGAAATTTTAGCGGTCATATTATTTTGTATTATCTAAAGGAATTTTGCAGCTCCTAAGATCTCATGAGTATTTTCCTATATTTTCTTCCATTAGTTTATAAACTGGATAGACACTAACCTTTGCAATTTTGTCTACGTGCCCCCTTTGAGGTAATTTTTATGAAACTGGAAATAAAAGGGTTGAGGCTCTTTTTTCTTTCACTTGTTTTAACAGAGAAAAGAAAACTTTGTGGGGCTAGAGAGATGGCTCAGCAGTTAGCACTAGCTGCCCTTGTAGAGGACCTAGGTTCAATGCATGTACACACATGTAGTCTAAACACTAGCGGATGTAAAAATAAATCTAAAGCGAGATTTTTAAAAGAAAACTTTGGTATCTTCATGGGATGTGGCATGTTCTGATATATGTCTATATGTTGGGAATGGCTAGATCCAACAAATTAACTCATATATTAATGCATATTCGTTCCTGTGGTAAGAGCACTTAACGTCTGTGTTCTTAACACCTTTAACTGTGTGTTTTTTATCAATTGTAGTCATTATAATGAACAGTATAGGTTACTTGGCCTTGCTCCTACTAACTGAATTACTTGTTCTTTGACCAAAATTTCCAAATCCCTTTCCTCCACTCCCTGCTTCTGTGCTGCTTATCTTTTTGTCTGTTTGTTTGTTTTGTTTTTTAATTTGGAGCCTCTCCTAATAACTAGCTCTTGTGCACCCGGCTGGCCTTGAACTCAACAGAGATCCGCCTGCCTCTGCCTCCAGAGTACTAGGATTAGAGGCGTGCTCCACTACTGCCCTGCCCTGCATGGCTTATCTTTTTAATTCCACTTTAAGTGAAGTTGTTCTTCTTTCTGTGCCCGCATCCCTGCTTACGCAACACAGCTCTCCAGTGTCAGCAATGTCACAAATGACTGGACCTATTTTATCTATCCATCTGTTAATTTATTATATACAGAATCTCCTTTGCCAGTTATCCATTGTTGGACACTTAAGTTGGTTTCAAGTCTCGACTAATACTACAATAAACATGAAAACTCTCTTTGTATTTTGAAAACACTGTGTTCCTGCCTTGCCAAGGCTACAGCTCAGCCTTGCCTTTGCTAAGCAAGCCTTCTCCCCTGTGCTGGGCTCCGATGCTGTGCGTTTCCTTAGACACACGGATTTCTCATCCTGTGGATGTACACACAGTGATGTGATTGCTGGGTAATAGCGGTCCTGATTTTCCTTTTCTGAGGCCTCTCCGCACTGTTTTCCATAATGGCTTTACTGATTTACATTCCCGTCAACTGCCAGTGAGTTTTCTCCTTTTCTCTGTATCTGTCTTTTTCTAGCATAGATGTCTGTTTGTTCCAGTCTTGTCTACTGAAAGCACTGTCTTTTTCCCTGCTTGCCCTGCTGATGCTTCAAAAGTCAACTGACCACAACGAAACCCTTCAGTGTCTTCTGTTTACTTGTATATTTCTCTTTACACTAATCCCACATTGCCTTCATCACTGCAGTGTTCTAAGCAGGGCCCCCGCCAGCCCCTCCCAAGTAGTCCATACCGGGGCTCACAGATTCATGCACTTTAAGTAATTAATATATTTAAGTAAATTTGTCCGTGTATAAGCAGTCCCCTTCATTTTAAAACTCAACACTGAGATTTGAACAGATATTTTTATTTATTAAATTTATTAATCATGTCCTCTTCCCACGTATGTTTCATGGCCCATATTTTGGTTAATTTCTAATTCTATCTTTTCTACATAAACTGTACACATTAAATTCATAAGAATATCCCTCATTTCCATATACCCAGCAATATTGCCTTCCTGCTTTCTTCAAACATCGCTCATTCAGTCTGTCTTCCCACGTTAAAGAGGGGGGGCTAAAGAGGGGTACGTCTCTTGCAATAAGATAGGTAGGTAGCGAATGCGGATTGGCATGAAGACTCAGCACTGGGGCTGTGACGGACCATGGCAATCACGACGGGGTTGAGGCTACAAGGAAGGGACTTCGACATTCCGTGCCACTATTGCCACCTGAAGGCCTAGCCCAGTTTGCCACATTTTTCAGAAGCCTGACATTCTAAACTTTAATACATCTCAATTTTCTTTTTTCCATCCCCTGCACTTGCTCCAGGGTTCTGCTATGCAGACCAGGCTGGCATTCAATTCATGGTCCTCCTGCCTCCGTCTCCAGACTGCTGGGATATGGCATATACCACGACTTCAGGCAACAAATCTCAGCTTAAACCAAAGCGAACAGACCAAACCAAACTTCCCTATAGGGTCATGAGGCTACATACTCCAGCTTGTGAAGCCAGTCTGCACGAGCATAGAACATGGGTGAAAACATTGGCTCTGGAAGACATAATAAGTCATACTTGACAAGCACGGTGGTTCCTTATAAGGTGGGTGTTTAAAATCTTTATAGATGTTTAAAACATAGATGTCTTTATTCTTTAATAATTTCATACACATATATAGTGTATTTTGATCATGTTCACCCCCATTACTCATTCTTATTCCCCTCCAACTCCTACTGAACTCCTCAAAACAAAATATCTTCCTACTTTCATGTTCTGTGTGTGTCCTAACTGAGTTTAACTGGAGTTTCTTGAATGTGCATAGGTAGGAGATTAGTTACTAGAGCATGAACAACTTACCAGTGGCTCCACCACTGAAGGAAATGGCTCCCTTCCCACCCCCACCCCAAGCAATCATTAGCTGTTGATAGCTCCTTAGGGAGATGGGACCTCATAAGCCTCTCTGCCAGTGAATGGTGACATTGATGGGTTCAATCTTGTGACGATCCCATGCGGATAGTTACAGCTGCTCTGAGTTTACGATCACAGCAGCCATGTCTTGCCATAACGCTCTTCCCCATCCTCTGACTCTTAGGGTGTTTAGCCCCTCTTCTGAGATGTCCCCAGAGCCTTGGGCAGGACGATATGGATACCCTCCTCAGGACTGAGCATTCAATGGTCACTTATTCTCACACTTTGGCCAGTTATGAGTCTCTACATTGCCCACTGCCCACGGCAAAATGAAGCTTCTCTGAACAAGTTTGGAAGCAGCAGAAAGCAGTGGGTATAAACATAAATATTTCAGCCATTTGACGGCATGCCCGTTTGGCAAAAACAGCAATAATTTGGTTGCCCATGAGGGCCTATGACCTCAACAGCCATGGCTGTTTGACTGAGTTTACAAAGTTCCAGGCATGAATTCCGTCCTGTGAAACAGACCTGAAATTCAGTTAGAAAATAGCTGGTGTAGTAGCTCCAGCAGCTCATACTGGAGTCAGACTGTTGATGGATTTTCTCTCCCAGTGTCTCCCACAGTACATGCCAGCACTGTTGGGAAAGCTTCCCGCAAGGAACTAGCTCTCAGTCCAGTTCCGCCATGGTAGTTCCATGTCCCACAAGTGTGTGGTGTCTTCGGCAACAGAGTCCCACTATTATCTAGTCTTGATTGGCAATGGCAATCACTCATATCGTTTGGGGAACTTGTGAGGCCTCCCTGGCCAACAACTCATAGGAAGACATCCCATGCTCAACACTGGGGTTTTTATTTGATTAACCAATGACTTCTGAAAGCAGCATTCACCAATCTTAAGTCTTTTTGTTCAAACTCCATTTTAATTATATAATTTTGATCTGCTTACAAAGCAGTAGGCTTCCATGTGGCTTTTCAAACATCCTTACTTTTGGCTGATACTCCCCCACCCTCTTCTCTTCCCTATATCCCCATTTTATATTACTATTCCTCTGTCTTGGGGCTCTTTCAATTCCTTTTTATCTCTCCTTTCTGACCACTACAGATACTCCAAATTAAACTCACAAATCTTAAAATTCACAGCCAGGAGCTGCATATAACATATGGTATTACTCTTAAAACAGGTTTTGGATTTTTTTTAAATTATATACTACAGAGTTTCCATGTGCTCCGTACTCAGTTTCCCCATGACACACATTAGTGATGTACCTCCGGGACATTTAATAAGCCAATATTAACTGTAGTTTGTTCTCTGTTCTGATGCCCCAGGGTACTTTTCTGTTCCAGGATCCTGTCCACAATTTCCTCCTTGTGTTTTGCTATCCTGGCCCCTTTTGCTCCCCTTGGACATGACATTATAGATTTTCTATATTTGGGGCAATTTTCACAGTTTTGAATGTTGGTCAGCATCTTACTGGATACCCTTCTGTTGGAACAATTAGATTAAGATTCAGCCATCTGGAGAAGCAAATCACAGGGCAGAGTACCATTGCCATGACACGTCAGGTGTGCAGCGCTGTGCATTTTGTTGTGCAGTTGTTCCACCATCAGCCGTTAGGTTGCGGTTAACGTGGGTTCGCTTAGCCTTTCATTTGGTTGATCATTGAATGTGACCCTTACCTTCTGGCATTGCAAGCTGCACCAGGCTCATCTAGTGTGCTTTCCACCACAGGCTTAGAGTCAGCTGTATTCTGGGGATTTGTGGTTCCTTCTATAATAGAACCGTAAGGTTTCTAACTATACTATAAAAGGCATATACAATATTATATACTATACTATATACTATATAAGGCATTATACTATATACTATAAAAGCCATGGACAATCAATGTTATTTATCAATAATGATGTTGGCCTTGACCATCTAGCCAAGGTGGGTCTTAGCAGCTCGGCTCCTTCACTGTAGAAGTATTCCCCTCCCTCCTCTTCCATATCAGAGCCTTGGAAAGACATCCTAAGACACAACACATGCATAAGAAGCAGAGTTATGATTTATGTTCTTGGAGTTACCAATATAAGTTATTTGGAATTCTCCATGCAAGAGTTGACCATTCCTCCATTTATTGTATTAACGTGGATCAGTAGTTGTTTTGTTTTACAGCTTGGGTTGTGATCAATTTCTCTAGCCACACTACTCTAGCTTTGTCAGGTGAGAGTTTTAGTTGATTCCTGTTTGCCTTTGATAGGCCCCCACTCACAGCTGGGAGATTGGGAATTTTGTTTTGTTTCTGAGCACTTCTGTGCTATCTGGACGGACAAGGCACCTCAGAAAAATCTTGCATGCTTCCTAGGCCTAAAATCAGCTATCTATCAGTGTGATTCCTCTCAATGGAGGATGACATAAGAACAAGACCTGAGTTGTGGTTGCACTCATTGCTACCAGAACATCCTTGTTTCTAAGCCCCCAGCTTACACCACCAGGAAATACGTGCGTACTAGCTGGCGTGAATGCACGTGTCTATCACCAGCTCCGTATAAAACTCCATAAAGTTCAAAACTGTGGCGGTTGCACTCCTCCACCACCATGTGGAACATTCGAGCCTCCAACTTGCCAATCTTTCCATTTCCACTCCAGCTATGAGAATTGAAGTCCCCAAAGCCATCACCTGCAACCATTCTTTCATGAAAGTACACGGTGGGAATGTGGCGAATGACTCTTTCAGAATTTCTAGAACATTCTTGGTGATTTGTGTTGCTCATGCTTTAGGCTCTGTTCTAGCTGATGTCTTCAAGGAAACCACATCAGTCCATGGATCAGGCCAACTTTCTTCAGTACTCTCTCATGATACCATTTCCTTTATAACCTTAACCAGGAAAGACATGCATGACTAATTTTGCAATGAGTTACATAATTGCTCTTACTCTCTTAGAATTTTGGCTTTGAGAGGTGAAGACCTTGGCTCCCTTGCTCAGAGATAAGCACAGCATCATGCATGTGTGTGGTAAATATTAAGAAGTTGTTGCTGATGTGGGTTCAGTTTTCTACCCAGTGAGACAGGATGAAGGCTGAGAATGTGGTCTTAATGACATTTCTGCTTTCTGGCATTTTTAGATCCTCAGAATAATTTGCTTATACACCTAAAGTTCACAATGTGGAAATGACACACTATTGAAATTAAAAATAGGCAAAAGAAATCCAAGATTCGTAAAGTCATGCATGGGATACCATTTGGAATGATGGCATTGAGATGACCAGCAACTAGTTGAGGTGTGTGCCTGTTAACCCTGAGGGTTCCTGTTAACCATTGCCATGGGAAGGACCAAAAAAAAATCACAGTTTAAAACTGCAGAAAGACAGATGACTCATGATGTAGGAGCTGGATATTGCAAAGAACCAACAACCATGTACCGCACAGTTGGCGCCTCCCTCCTCCCCTAGAGGAGACGTTGATGCGATGCAAACTGTCACTGGCTTTTTTTGATTTCCATGCCATTTGCCTGAAAATTTTTGTATTATCATTTTTTTATTATTCCTCAGATGCCTGTTTGCTTTCTTTTGAGAGAAAGGAAAGGGATGGACCTGGATGGGGATGGGAGTCGGGGAAGAACTGGGAGGAGTAGAGGGATGGGAAAATGTAATCAGGATATGTTGTATGAAAAAAAAATCATTTCCAATAAAAGAACCAATAAAAGTTAAATTAATAAAAGTATGTTAAGATGGCTACCATATTCTTGTAACATTCTTAGAGTAAATTGTTATAATTACTTGGAGAAAGGCCTCCAAGGAAATGCTGACTGTATCCTGTGTGTCCTTTGTAACACTGAGGTGAGGCTGCATAGCTGTTTAACACTGCTATTCAGGCCCTGCCTACGCTGTCCATTTAATTGAGAGCTGTGGCAGGAGGATTAGCTGGCAGAATATTACATCGGTATTGAGTAAATAGAAAGACAGTGCCTTTCGGGGCCAGACCTGTTCATAATATTGTACCCTTCCCTCCATGCTTCTAGCTTTCTTTCTCTCTCAGACTGGGGCTCACACCAGGCACCTGAAGCTGTGACTATTGTTTTGCATTAGGAAAGTAACAATATGAAAAAAAATTAAAAACATGGAGAATATTTCAGTTACTAGAGGGAGCTCCTGGTTGCAGTAGTTACTGTCTGTAACATTTTTTTCCTCTTCTGAGCCAAGCTGCAGCCAAGGAATCCTTAAGGCATGGAGGCCGAGTGAAAGGACACAGAACAAAGGTTAGATCCCAGGGGGAATGGAGAAGCCCTGTAAGTAGCTGTGCTATTTTCCTTTGAAACGTCCGTGCTCTTTAGAGGACAGTGGTCCTGGATAGGAGGACAGAGTATCCGATTCTGTGGCGACGCCTCCCCCACTGAAGCTCAGTGCTCTGCCAGAATGCAGGGTTACAGGACCTAGGCAACCTTTTAACTCTTTCAATGACAATCTCGCAAGGAAAAAAGAAATTAGCATAATTGCAAACATCATTCTGCAACATTGCCTGTTTTCCTATGGTCCTGTCCATCATCTCAGCATCCTGCCCTCTGCAAAAATGAAACCCAGCTGATGCTAGCTAGCCTGAGCTGCTCAGGGATCAGGCTGTATTCTGTGGGCAGAATCCTTTGTGACTTTCATGGCCTAGTTTAAAGGGAAAGCCTACATAAAAAGCCAGCTTAAATTCTACGTCCATGCTTAATCATCCCTTTCTTAGCCATCCTATACTTGTGAGCTGTTCTCCCTCACCCTGTGCGTGTGTGCGTGTGTGTGTGTGTGTGTGTGTGTGTGTGTGTGTGTGTGTGTGTGAGAGAGAGAGAGAGAGAGAGAGAGAGAGAGAGAGAGAGAAAGAGAGAGAGAGGTGCTAGCTTTGCCTCCCACGTAATTTGACACAGGGTCTCTTATTTGCTAACAGTCTAACAGTCTTCTGAGGATTTTGTCTCCCTCTCTCATCTTGTAGTAAAAGCACTGTATCTACAGACATGCGCCACCCTCATCAGCTTTGCATGGATTCTGGGTACCCAAACTCAGATCCTTATACCAGGTCAGCAACTCTGCCATCTCCCTAGCCCTAGCTTCCTTTTTTAATGATAGTTTCTCTTTTTATGTTTTACAAATATTCTTGCTTATCATTTGTATTTATTGTATGCCTTTACATCTACTACAACTGCCAGTGTGTGTGTGTGTGTGTGTGTGTGTGTGTGTGTGTGTGTGTGTGTGGTGTAGGGTAGCTTATCCATCTAGAAGTCAGAAGACAGCTCCTCGGACTCTGCTCTCTTCTGCCACCTTGTGGGATCAGAGGATCAAATTCAGGTGGTCAGGCCTGTGCACATGCACCTCACCTCAAAACATGTTTGTAGCTGAATGTTTTTCTTTGTCCTGCTGGTCCCCCTGGACTGGATTCTTTCCTGCTCGTGGGTCCCTGAAGCTGCTTATGAAATAACCACTCAGTAATCACAATCCCAGAGAACCTAGACAACAATGAGAACCCTAAGAGAAACACAGATGGATCTAATCTACATGGGAAGTAGAAAAAAACAAGATCTCCTGAGTAAATTGGGAGCATGGGGATCATGGGATAGGATTGAAGGGGAGGGGGAGAGGCAGGAAGGGGAGCAGAGAAAAAAACCAGCCAACTGAAGGAGCCATGGAGCACAAGTCAGTATGTATTGTTCCTTCATGGTCTCTGCTTTAGTTTCTGCCTCTTAAGTCCCTGCCTTGAGTTCCTGCCCTGACTTCCACGAACTATGACTGACTACAAGTGGTGCTGGCATAACTGGATACCAACAGGAAGAAGAATGAAAATAGACCCCTATCTATCTCCATGCACAAAACTCAAGTCCAAATGGATCAAAGACCTCAACATAAAGCCAGCCACACTGAACCTTATAGAAGAAAAAGTGGGAAGCACACTTGAACGCATTGGCACAGGAGACCACTTCCTAAATATAACCCCAGCAGCACAGACACTGAGAGAAACAATTAATAAGTGGGACCTCCTGAAACTGAAGAGCTTCTGTAAAGCAAAGGATATGGTCAACAAGACAAAACTACAGCCTACAGAATGAGAAAAGATCTTCACTAACCCCACATCAGACAGAGGTCTGATCTCCAAAAGAACTCAAGAAATTGGTTATCATATAATCCAATAAAAAAAATGGAGTACAAACCTAAACAGAGAACTCTCAACAGAGGAGTCTAAAATGGCTGAAAGACACTAAAGGAAATGCTCAACATCCTTAGTCATCAGAGAAATGCAAATCAAAACACACTTTCCTGCAGTTATAGTTGAAACTCAGCACAACGTTTCTTTACGAATTGCAGAAGTTGATATGAGCTAGAACAAGATAATTGTAAAGGATTTAGTGTAAAAGTAAAGGGATTATAAAAGTAGTCATTTCACATCTGAGGGGGAACAATGCAGTAAGACTTTCATTGCCTGGGATGCCTCACGCCCTTAAATCTTTTTAGAACAAGGTGGGTTGTTAATAATAAATGGAATTGTGATGCTGGGCCAATGGGATATCTGATTACTTCACTCTCGTGCCATGAGGTGCATTCCAATTGCATTGGGAAACACCCCTGGTAAATCATTCTTTTCTTTTCATAAAAAAATTCTCAATTTATAATCATTTTTATTGTCACTTTTTATAATTTTTTTAAATTAGCATACATAATAATGAGTTTCATAATGACATTGTCAATCATGCATGTCTTTGTACATTAAACCTATTCATATCTCATTATCCTTCCTTGTTTGTTAGACCCTCCCACTTGTGCCCTTGCGCCCCTGCAAATACTCCCTGTTCCTTTATGTCCTGTCATTCATATGTGCACGTGTGCATGCGTCTGTGTGTGTGTGTGTTTGAGGGGCATTTAGTTATGTATTTATATCAAGTTAGTTTCTTCATTGCTTACATGACTCACAAAAGTCCCTTAAGAGAGGAGTTTGCTGTGGTTCCTAGTCTCAGGGTACAGCCGAACGGAGCAAGGAAGTCACGGCAGCAAGAGCGTGAGACGGCTGACCACATTTCAACCGCTGTCAGGGAAAACAGGGGGACAAATGCTTTGGCTCTACCAGTTTTCTCTTTGTTATGTGGTCCTGCCGCACACACAAGGAATGGTGCTGTGCACATTCAAGCGGGTCTTCCCACTTCAGTTATTCTTGCCAAAGTCGTGCCACAGACGTGTTGTAAGGCTGGCATAACGGACCTGGAGGGATGGCTCAGCCGTTACAGGCTAGGCTCACAACCAATAACGTAAGGATGACATAATGAAGAAAATACCTCATAGGCTTGTTTCCGCCGTGGTTCTAGATCAATGGCTCCCAACCTTCTCAATGCTGCGCCTCTTTAATACACTTCCTCATGTGGTGGGGACCCCGATCATAACATTAATTCATTGCTACTTCAAAACTGTGATTTTGCCACCCTTATGAATTGTAATGTAAATATCTGATAGGCAGGGTAGCCGATATATGACCCCTTTGAGGGACTGTGATCCACAAGTTGAGAACCGCCATTCTAGATCCTGTCAAATGGACCATCGGGCCATGATTTTGCAAATATTGCTATAGTGGTATACTATTTGTGTTTTAATAAATACAGCTTGCCTGAAGATAAGAGGGCAAAGCAGCCACACTAGTCAGCCATACAGGCCAGGGAGTGGTGGCACACACCTTTAATACCAGGACTGGGAGACAGAGGGAGAGGGATTTCTGTGAGTTCAAGGACAATCTGGGCTACTCAAGATCAATCCAGAAACAAATCCAGGTGGTGTGGTTCACACCTTTAATTCCAGTGTTTGGAAGTCACACACCTTTAATCCCAGCACTAGGGAGGTGGAGACAGGAGCAATATGGCTGGGTAGAGAGAGGAATATAAAGGGGAAGAGACAGGAACTCAGTGGAGTGTGGGGTCTGAGGATCTCACCCTTTCGGACTGAAGATTTGGAAGAGGTAACAGGTCTCTCTAGTGGCTGGCTGCTTTGCTTCTCTGATCTTTCAGCTCGAACCCCGATATCTGCCTCTGGGTTTTTATTATTCATGCTGCATATTGTCATTGCAGAGCATCAGAATTTGTTACATCTTCAGGTTCAATAAACATCCCTAGACACTAGACGGCTCCCTCCCCTGCCCGCATCTTCTAACTCCAACTTTCTCACAATCTATATAGGGACCTTTAGGGTCTACACGATTGTTCCCTATACATGAATTTTTAAATCTAGAGTTCACCTATAGAACAACACGTGCAATTTGGAGTTCTGAGTCTGGCTTATTGGACTTGGCAGGATGATCTCTAGTTTCACCCATAGTCCTGAGAATGACAGAAAACTGTATCCTTGATGACCGAATAGAGCTACACCGTGTGTCTGTCCCACGTTTCTTTAGCTACTTATCTGCTGATGCACATCTGGACTGACTGCATGTCCCGGTACTGCGAGCAGTGTTACAGATGTGGTTGTGCAAGCATATGTGTGGTGTGTTGACCCCAGTCCCTTCAGGTATATGCCCAGGGGCTGTGTAGCTGAACCGTAGCATAGATACATTTTTAATGTTGAGGAATCCTCACGTTGATGTCTCCAGTTGCTAGATTAATTGAAATCCCCACCCATAGTATATGAGGCTCTTGTTTGCCCCACATATTCCTGCTAAAACTTCACAGTCATCCTAACTATTGGGAGGTGGAATCACAGTGTAGTTTGTAAGCTCTATTCATTTATTTATTTTAAGACATGATCTCACTATGTAGCCTTAGCTAGCCTGGAACTCATTCTGTAAACCATGCTGGTGTCAGACTCACCAGCTTCTGCCTCCCACAGGCGGGGATGAAAGGCCTTAAAGGCCTGTGCCTGCCACCAGGCCTGGCTCTCGGTTTAGTTCGGATTTTTCATTTCCCTCCTGGTTAAGGGGGTTAAACACTCGTGTATTAATTGTTTCTGCTTTCGAGAATTGCCAGTTCCATTCTCTCATGTATTAATCGGATGATTTGTTTGGATGTTTAATTTTTTTAGGCCTTGGCAGGTATTAATCCCTTGTCAGATGTAGAGTTGGCAAAGGTTTTCCTCCCGTTCTGTAGGTGCTCTTTGTCCTGCTGCACGTGTCTTTCCCTGGGTGGCAGCTTTTTAATGTCATGGGACCCCATTCGTCAGCTCTTGCTGTTTCCGGAGTGGCTGGAGTCCAGCTCAAAAAGCTTCTGCCTGTGTGCACATCATGAAGTGCTTCCCCAGTGATTTAGTCTAACACCTCCAGCACTTCTTTATTTTGTCTGTGTGTTAAAGGCTTTGATCCATTTTTGATCCAGATTCAATTTTGATGTGGGGTGAATGATGTGGGAGTGTCATCTGTCTAACTGTTGCTTTCATTGGTTAGTAAAGAAACTGCCTTGGCCCCTTTGATAGGACAGAAAATTAGGTAGGCAGAGTAAACAGAACAGAATGCTGGGAGAAAGAAGCAGATTCAGGCAGACGCTATAGCTCTCCTCTCCAAGATGCACGCAGGTTAAGATCCTTCCTGGTAAGCCACCACTTCGTGGTCCTACACAGATTATTAGAAATGGGTTCATCAAGATGTGAGAATTAGCCAGTAAGAGGCTAGAGCTAATGGGCCAAGCAGTGTTTAAAGGAATACAGTTTCCGTGTAATTATTTTGGGTGTAAAGCTAGCCAGGAGCCGGGGCGGCAGGAATGCAGCCCGCAGCTCCTTCTACAGGTGAAATATATAGAACCAGCATCATTCTTCTTCGTGTGGATATCCAGCTTTAATTCTTTCTTCAGTTGAATTTTTTCAGTATTTTTAAGTTACATGCATGTATGGGAGGTGGGGGTACAGTTGCCATGGGGCCAGAGGAGTGGAATCTTCCTGGAGGTGGAATTCTCTGTCGATGTGGTTGCACCCTTAACCACTGAGACTGTATGTAACCCCATTTCTTGAGGAGCTGCCCCTTTCTTCAGTGTACTTTACATCTTGGCCAAATACTTTTGACTGGGGCTTGGTGAACAGACTTCTGGCTTCTCTTTTCCGTTGGTCCACATGTCTTGTTTTGGTGTCAAAACTATGCTGTCCCTGTCTCTCTGTAGTATAATTTGAGGCCCAGTATTATGATACCAGCCACATTTTTTTTCTTCTGAATTTGCTTTTGTTACACAGAGTCTTCTGCGCCTCTATATGAATTATGAATTTTGTTTCTCTATTTCTATGACTAATGACATCATTTTGGTGGGAACTGTATTGCGTCTGTAGATTGCTTTTCAATAATATAGCCGTGTTTATAATACTAATCTTCTCAATCCTCAAGCATTAAAAATCTTTACCTCTTCTAGAGTTTTCTCCAATTTCTTCCTTCAGTGTCTTGAAGTTTGTCTTATAGAGGTTTCACTTTCTAGATTTAGTGCTTTTAATTTGGGAGGATATTGTAAATGTGATTGTGTCCTGATTTCTTTCTTAGCAAGTTCATCATCATTATTATTATTATCACCATTATTATATAGAAAAGCTACTAGTTTTTATGTGTTGACTTTTGTGCTGTATAGTTTTCTATCAACTTGACACAAGTTAAAGTAATCTGAGAGGAGGGAACCTCGGTTAAGAAAATGCCTACTTAAGATTGGGCTATAGGCAACCCTGTAGGGCATCATCTTAATTAGTGGGGGAGGGCCCAGCGTAGAGGTAGTGAGTGGTGCCATCCCTGGGCTAAATGTTCAACAAGAAAGCAGGCTAAGCAAGCCAGGAAGCAGCACTCCTCCTTAACCGCTGCCTCAGCTCCTGCCTCCGGGTTCCTGCCCTGTTTGAGTCGCTGCCCTGACTTTCTTCAGTGATGAACAGTAATATGCAAGTGTAAGCCAAATAAACTCTTTCCTCCCCAAGTTGCTTTGGTCATGGAGTTTCATCACAGCAATAGAGAGCCCTAACTAAGTCAAGTTGGTACCAGGGACTAGGTATGTCTATGAGCCCTGACCGTGTTGTTTTGAGGAGGATTGGGGGAGGACTTTGGAACTTTGGGCTAGGAGAGCCTTGTGTACTGAGAGCTTTGTGGACTGTTGTATAGGAATTTGGTAAATAGGATTCTTAAGGACAGAGCAGAGGATGAAGGCCTGGCTTGTGGAGTTTCAGAGGGAAGTATAAAGACTCTTTTGAGGTCATTTGTTATTTTGAATTAAGATTCCATGGTTCTGGTTAGCTGGGGCAGAAGAATCACCTGTGATTAACAGGATCCCAGAACTACTGAAGCAAAATCTTTGCTTTGCTGGGGTACTTGATGCTGGTCGGATGGAACTGAAAAATTAGTGCTGCTTAAGAAGAGACCATTTCTGTTGAGGTGAAATCTCTTTGAAAGTGTTTCCTGAAAGTCAGTATACAGAGGCTATGTTCCAGACATGGCCAGGGTTGTACCTGACAGCTGAACTTGGTAGTGGAAGAGTCACCAGGTGATACTGGTTTTGAAGGCAGGAAGCTGTCCTGGAGAGCAGCAGAGGCTTGGCACTGTGTGGCAGGGATGGAGTCCCTGAAGAGAACCCAGGAGAGGCTACTGGTAAAAGTGCAGGCCAGTTACAGCAGAGACCCCAGCATTCTGGAAATGCTGGTACCATGGGACAAGAACAGTAGAAGTGGAAAGGTGGAACAGGCCAGAGCCTAAAAGACAAGCCGTGTGTGCTGTAGAGGACAGAGTTGGAGGGGTGGCCCAAGCCCTTTGGAGGAGCCCAGGAGCTCGTGAGTGAATCCCAGACATTGAACTTTGAGTTATTTGCACTTTGGGGAGTTTGGTTTTGCTTTAATCTGATTGTGGCTGTACCCTGGCTCCTCCCTCTCGAAGTGAGAAGGTATTTAACTTCATTTTGATTTTTTTACAGAAGACCACAGTTGAGAGATTTTGAACTTTTAAAAGAGGCTATGCATTTTTAAAGAGACTAGATATTATAATGGAGTTGAACTTTTTAAGTTTTTGAATTTGTAAGACTGTGAGACTTTTAAAGTTACTTTTGTTTTTAATGTGACATCTCAAGATGGTTGAGAAAGGAAGGCTTGTGGCATAACTGTTACGATCCAGAATGAGACTGGACCTTGGGGGGTGGGTCCAAACCATGGAGGATGGGGACAACACACCCTTACAAAGAGAGTTTTGGTGGAGGAGGGAGAGAGAGAGGAGAAAGGGAGCATAGAGAGACCTTGTGGGAAGAGAAAGAGAGAGAGAAAAGGAAGGAGAAAGAGAGAGAAAAACAGAGACAGAGAAACGCAGGGAGAGGAAGAGGAAGACGAGAAATGACTAGGTGGAGTTTCACATTTTAAAGGGAAGGGCAAGACCACATTATAGGCCAGGGTATTGCCTGTCATGCAGTAGGACCAGGCCAAGGTCTGCCAGGTCCCCAAGGACGAGGTCAGGTGTGCCTGGATGCTAACAATAACAGCTGTGTGTTTGTGGATCAAGTGGACAAGTTGTGCCTGGATAATTTTATGTCAACTTGATACAATGTAAAGTCATCTGAGAGGAGGGAGCCTCAGTAAGAAAATGCCTGCGTAAGATGGGGCTGTAGGCAAGACCCAAAGGTTGTGACCCCTTTCATGGGAGTCACCTAAAAGCATTAGAAAACACAGATATTTACATTATGAAGTAGAAATTAAATAACCTTATGGTTGGGGGTCACCACACCATGAGGAACTGTCTTAAAGAGTCACAACATTAGAAAGGTTGAGAACCACTGCTATAGGACATTTTCTTAGTGATTGGTGGGGAAGAGACTCGTTGTCTCTGGGCTGATGGCCCTGGGTTCCACAAGAAAACAGGCTGAGCAAGCCATGGGGTGCAAACTGGTCATCTGCAGCCCTCTGTGGCCTCTGCATCTGCTCTCAACTCCAGACTCCTGCCCTGACTTCCTTCAGGAGGGGATGTGAAAATATAAGCCAAATAAACCTTTCTCTCCCCAACTGGTTTTGGTCATGGTGTTTCATCACAGCAATAGTAACCCTAACTAGAACAATTTTGTGTCTCGGTACTTAGCTAAAAGAATTAAAATTCTTAAGCTAAGACATTCCTAGAGAGGCCTTTGGTATCTTTTAAGTGTAAGAACATGGCTTCTCCAAATAGGAATATTGAGTCCTCCCTTTCCTAATTTCCTATTTCACCTCACTGGTTTAAAACCAGAGCAATAATCAATGTATTGACTAAAGGTCGATACCCGTGTCTCAGCCCTGATTTTAGAGAAAATACCTGGAGTTTTTCCTCATTTAGTATAATGCTGCGGTAAGGTTTTCGTTTACTACATTAAAGCATTTTCCTTAGTTTCCTTCTGGAATGTTATCATGAAGAGGCGTGGGAGCTTGTCAAAGGTCTGGTAGGATGAGTAATGAATCGGCCTGACCATTGCTTGACTTTCTTGGGAGGCTATTACTCTCTCAGTCCCATACCTCATTACATAGCCGCCTGAGCTGTTTACATCCTCTTGATTCAGTTTTGATAAATCATATAGGAGTAGGAACTTATCTGTTCCTGTTAGCTTTTCCGTGTTTTTGGAATATGTTTTTCGAAGTGTTCCCTAATGATCCTCTAGGTTTCATTGGTGACGATGCTAATGTTTCCTTCCAAGTCTGTGCTCACTTGGATCTTCCCTTGGCCGAAGTTTGGCACGTGTATTCATGTTTTCAGAGAACCAACTCTGTGTTGCATCGATTCTTTATGTTGTCCTCTCAGGCTCCATTAACTTCTACCCTGATATTGATTATTTCTCCCATTTACTCATTTGCTGTTTGGTTTCTTCCTGTTTCGCTACAGTGTCAGGTGACTCATTCACTTATCTGTCCGTGTTGCTGCTGTTTGTTATGTAGACATTCGGAGTTGCGAGCTTTCTTCTTAGAAACCCCTTTGCTTTACCCCAAAGGTTGTAATTGGCTGTGTCTTCATTTTAATTTCCTTCTAAGAAGGTTTAATTGCCTCCCTGATTTCTCAATGATCATTCAAGAGTTTATTGTTCAAACCCCACACATTGTTATAGTTTCTCTTGCTCTGTATTTCTAGTCTTGTCCATTACTATCTCATAATAAAAAAGAAATGAGTTTAATTCACGTGAATTTAAGACTGACTTTCACAGTTTATATGTAAAATGTCCCTGATAGGCTCATGTGTGTGAACACTTGGTCCCTAGCTGGTGGCACTTTGGGAAAGATTTTAGAATATTTAAGAAGTGGAGCCTGGGGTGACTTACTGGGAACTGCCTTGAGGTCTTGTGACCCTGCCTTACTTTCTGATTTCCCATTTTCCAAGTGTGGACAGAATGTGGCCTAAATGGGACACACTTCTTCTCCTGCCACCACGCCTTCCCTGGGTGATGCCATTTATTCTTTGTGTCATGATGACCTCTAACTGCCTGGAACTGTGAGCCAAAATACAAGCGAGCCCTTCTTCTCTTATGGCACTTTTGACACTGTCTCTTGTCACAGATATGATGAAGTCACTAAGATTGTATTACAGCCTAAACTGCATTCTCTTTTCGAGAAAGTCTCATGGATGCTGAGAAAGAAGCTATGGTTGGCACTCTGAGAGAATTTCCAGTAGATGTCCCTGATTTGATCCATTTGATGTATGGTGCAATTAACCCCAAAGCTGGTTGTTTTCTGAATGACCTATTTGGAGACAGTTACAGTTATTATAAACATCTGGACTCATCTGCCCGTTATGTGCAATTGTATTGCAAAATTGGATGTGTCAATATTTGGTACATATATTTGTAGTACTTATATCTTTTATAACCTTTATAACCTTCCTTCTCTTATCTGAGAAACTTTTCCTTCAAGCCTACTCTATTAGACATGAGTATGCCTTGTTTTCAGTTTCCCTTTGTCTGGAATATAATTTTCCAACACTTTGCTTTCAGTTCATAATTACCTATGAGTCACCTCTTGCTTTTTTTGTTTTTTTTTTTTTTGTTTTGTTTTAATCAACCAGCTACTCTTCATCTTTTAAGAGGAAAAGTTAAATGTATTTACATTAGGCTGTTACTGAGCAGAACTTGCTGATTCTTGTATTGGTGGTCTTTTTAATTGGTTTAAATAGTTTGTTCATTTTCCATTATCCATCACAATGTTTTTCTGATCTGCTGAAATGATTTAATTTGTTCAAGGTGTGTATTTGTTTCTTTTGAAACTTATTCTGCCCCAAGCTCTTAATTAAGATCTTATTCCCTCTATGCATAATTTCTCTAAGTTTATTCTGCAATGTGTTGACACCTTAGTTTTATTTATTTTTTATTTTGTGCTTGTCTTAGAAGGTCTTTATTTCCCCATCACTTTTAAAAGACAATTTTGCTGGGTATAATAATCGTAGTTGTCAGGAATGTCTACTTTCAAGGCTTGAACAGCTTCTGGGGTAGTTAGGGTTTCTGCCAAGAGGTCTATTGTTATCAAGATAAATCAAGATAAAGTTGCCTCTGTAGGTGAGCTGGCATTTTTTTTCTCTTGCAGGTTTTAACTTTTTTTTTTTTTTTTTTTTTTTGCTCTGTAACCTTTTGTTGTTGTCTTTTTTTGTTTTTTTTTTTTTATTTTAGAAGACAGGAGGTTATTTCTTAAAAGATTCAATTTTCAGACAATGGAAAGCATTTAATTATCACAGGTAGACTTCAAATAAGTGATATTTGGGGACCGGTACTTCATCTATAGTTTCTTTTTTTTTTTCTTTTGAGACAGGGTCTGTGTAGCTCTGACTGGGCTCGAACTCACAGAGATCCACCAGTCTCTGCCTCCCAAGGGCTGGGACTAAAGGCATGTACCACCATACCCAGCAAGTTTATTTCTCTTAAGCCTTGGGCCAAAATGACAAGGAACTGGGATAGAAGATTCTGTTTGGAAACCTTAAAATTTTGAAGCCGTGGTAACTTCATTCCTGCCGTATAGATCACTACGCATTAACAAAACTTATGCACATCTCTTTCCCCTTTATAGATGAGGACCACCCGCAAGGTTTCTGTCTGGCCTGTGGGCCTCGTTGGCGGGCGACGCTATGAACGACCACTGGTGAAAAATGGCAAAGTTGTTGGCTGGTACACCGGGTGGAGAGAAGACAGGCCTTTTGCCATCGACATGGCAGGTGAGCCGTGCGCATGCGGGTATTTGTTCCTATTGGGTGGGGCTTAGGATGCTCCTAGAAGGAAGCTTCAAACGACCAATTTGCATAAAGCCCTGGAATGTACTTCATTCATCAGTGGAAATATTTGAATATCTAAAATAGGTTCTTTGACAGTTCAAATTGAAGCTGATTTCGGAAGTGGTTAGAAAATAGTCATCCCTTTTATCCTCTTACCTAACAAACGTTTGTGTATCGGTATTGGATTGGGCATGAGGGGTTTAGAGTAATGGAGCCATTGTTCCTACCTCTCTCTAATTTCTCACTTAAAACCTTTTGGTGCCCCTGTGTAGAAAGCTGGTTGATGTATTAAATATATTGTAGTAAGAGGAACGGGCTGTGTCCCGCTGCCCGGCTCCCAGCCGCCTGGCTAGCTTAGCCCCCAAAATAACCATACAAAAACTGTATTCTGTTTAATTATAATACAATTTCCATGTGGTTATTTCAGGGGTTAAGTTAGCCGGGTGGCGGGATGCAGCCCGCTCCTTCTACTACAATTTATCATGTTTATTGATGTTTAGTAATGAATTAAAATCGACAAGTCATTTCAATGTTTGTTGGTAAATTTAGTGGCTTACTAATAAATAGCTAAAACATAAAATTAGATTCTGGTTTTCTATATATGCATTACTTTTTTAATAGATCTGTATTTTAAAGTTGTTATTTCCTGGCCAGCCAACCAGATTGAATTAGACCTGTGTAAACCTCAAGTTTTCAAATACTGCTTGATCATGAAGGGACTCGTATTCTGTGGGTTATAGAAAGTGAAGCTTTTGATTGCTGTGCTAGGATGGGTTTGGAACATGAGGGTTAGATGGAAGACAATCACTGCCATCCATAACCGACAAGACGAAGTCAGAAAGGTTTCAGAATTGATCACATCCGTTACCAGCACTCTCTGTCAGCCGAGCTCTCCCAGTACTTTCATGTGTCGTTCCCACCCACGGTCAGAACCTCTGTGCTCAGAAATACTGTCTTCTAAACTGGACTTGCCGCATTTATTCTGAAACTAAAAAAATTGAGAAAATAAGATTGTAAAGAAAGTTGAGGATGAAACTCTCCCAGATGGCTGCAGGCTGCATGTGTCACAATGCATCATGGTAAAAGACAAATGATTTGTGCTCCATATTTTACATGCTGCAAAAAGAGCATAAATTTGAAGATATCTGCTGAGGTCTCTGACCCCTTAGCTAGCCTAGGTCCCTTGTTCCTACTCTCTATGGCTTTATCTCTCCATATCCTTGTGGTTTAGTTTTTCAGGCTCTAGAGCTATACTGGCACTTCAGCTAAGACATTTGCCTGGAGCAGCTAAGAAGCAGGAGAGCCATGCTTCGGAGAGCCCAAGGGGTCTTCTTTCCTTCCTTCCTTCCTTCCTCCCTCCCTTCTTTCCTTTCTTCCTTCCTTCTTTTCCTTTTTATTGTTAAATGAAACTTTTGAGAACTTCATCTGTCATTCTCTCACCTCTCCTTTGCCCCCTCCAGATCCTCCAGTGCCCCCCCAATTCATGACTACTTCTTCAATTTTTGTTACGTGTATATACATTTGTATATATATATATATATATATGCAGACATTCATAAAAGAATCCTTTTCCATCCATCCCATCCATGGCTCTGACAATACAAGACTAAACATCACACATGCTGGGAAATTGAGCATCCTCTTGACTGTGGCATAAGCTAGAGCAGAAAATGTGTCCTTCCACTTGTCTGGGATGCAGTGTCCTCCTGTGGGGAGAGAGGAGGGTGCACGAGAGGACCACTGTCTGCCGACCCCCAGTGTCATGTCTTGATAAACACGAGAAGAGTAGGTGCTGGGCATGCAAGTGAGGATCCAGGACTGCAACAGAAGTCAGCTAACAGACCTTTGGTCCTCAACTTTCCTGGAGACTGTTTCAGGGCCATTCCCCAAAAACCTTGCAGGACGCAGTTACCTTGCGTGAGCAGCATCAAGGTGAGAGCAGCTTGGATAATTCCTAGCACTTGTTTCCAAATTGATATTTCTGCAATTCAAGGAAGACATATGGGTTTGTGCATAGGGGCCTCTTACTGCAAAACCTAAGAGATGTTTTTCACTGCTAACTTCTCTTCCCTATGGCATGGCTATTGTTTGGCCTTTTCTGAACATTTCAATACATTTTCAAACCACAATGAAACCTGCATAGCACAACAAAATATGATCTATTTGTTTTCTTGGTAGTCTTACTTTAAAATAGGAACTCAGTGTCACCTTCGAGGAAACGTCACTCCCCACGTGCCTTTGCTTGGCATCTCAGTTTTTAGTGCATTGTTGGTATTTTTTGGAAGCCCAGAAGTGCAGGTGATCTTGTCAGTAGAATAATGAGTCCGGGTCTGAAGTCTGCCCTCATTCTGAAACTTCGAAATGCTTGTCTTGGTTTAGAATTCACTTGTCTGGTCTTTACAGGGAACAGAGGTCGCAGGTCCTTAGATCCATGTGGCCTGTCCATCCTCATTTTCACATTAGCGTGGAGAGAGAGGGTGAAGGAGACAGATGGGGGGAAGTAGAGACATGAGCGGGGAGGGAGGGAGAGAGGGAAAGACACAGAAAGGAAGAGAGGGAGAGGAAGAGAGATGGGAATGAAGGAGAGAGAGAGAATGGATATGAGAATGAGTGAACAAATATGTGGGAATGAGAAGACCTGGAGTGAGAGAAGGAAGCCAGAGGTCACATCCTGTAGGGCATCGTGTTCAAATGGCTCTATGATTGAATGTGAGGACATATTGGAGTGTGGGTCTCTCTAATATTATAAAGCTAATTAAGAAACCTGCTTTGAGGATTTGAGCACGCTAAGCAGCAGTCCCCAGAACCTAACCTGTTGGTGTCTCTGTGAAGCGTATCACTGGAGTTCATGTAGCAGACATGAAACAGTGGACTTCTGCCTGACACCATGCATACAGTACTTAGACTGGTGTTTCACTGTCACAGTGGACTTTCCCGGTGCTGGAAAATCGCTGTCAGGTGGCACGAGACACTGCTTTGAAGTTGTCCTGTGCGTACAATGTTAATAAGGGAGTGAGGATTGGATCTGGTCCACGAGGGCATTTCCTAAAACTTTCTAATCACTGCTCCTTACGGTAGCATGCGATGAGATGGAGAGAGGGTTTCACAGGCAGCTCTGCCGAGGCTGACTGTTGGTTTCCGGTGTGACCCTGGAGTATTTCTCCTGGGCTGTGCCTCGGGCTTGTCTTCTCTTCTAGCATCTGACAACAGACTCGAAGAGAGGCAGTCCATGCAATGTTTTTAGCCCTGCTTTGTTGGCAGGGAATTACTTTCAAGTGACAGTCTCATTTTGGCCACTTCCACGGAAATGTCAGTGACAAACATGGCTTGAAAGAGCTGAGCTGAAAGGAATTTGAAGCTCAGTGAGAGGTCCAGACTTGCTTAAAATCGGAACTTTACGCTGAGATCCTTACACTGGACTTTTAAATATACACCTGTTTATATTTCTTTTTTATATTAAACCTTTTTCATAAAATATATTTTGATCATGTTTATGCTGAATTCTTAATATTTGCATGTACCTTAGCATTATCTCTAGCAGGCTGCAAGCAGGGCCTTGTGCTCAGTTAATAACAACTGGCAGGCAGTAGACACTCTATTCTGGTGTGCCACAATTCTGGCATTAATCCGTTAAAGTAAGTTCATATTCCACAAGTTTGAGGGTTTCAGACAGACACAAGCCACACTTCAGGGATTCCCAGGCCAAGTATGGCTCCTGAGACTCTATCGCATCAATGTGTTCATACACAAAAGCGGAGGTCCATTTGAAGTGATATTCCAGGGTCACCACTGATGTTTTAGATGTTTCATGACTAACACAAACGAGATGTGACCACGAGTGTTTCCTCACACATGACTTACCAGGAACGCCTTCCTAGATGTCTGTAAGTTCTCTGGATTCTCTGCCTGGCAGCCAGTGGCCCGTGGGTATGTGGTAACCCTTAGGAAGGAGGTGAGCATTAAGGTGTGGTAACCCTTAGGAAGGAGGTGAGCATTAAGGTGTGGTAACTCTTAGAAAGGAGGTGAGCATTAAGGTGTGGTAACCCTTAGGAAGGAGGTGAGCATTAAGGTGTGGTAACCCTTAGAAAGGAGGTGAGCATTAAGGTGTGGTAACCCTTAGGAAGGAGGTGAGCATTAAGGTGTGGTAACCCTTAGGAAGGAGGTGAGCATTAAGGTGTGGTAACCCTTAGAAAGGAGGTGAGCATTAAGGTGTGGTAACCCTTAGAAAAGAGGTGAGCATTAAGGTGTGGTAACCCTTAGGAAGGAGGTGAGCATTAAGGTGTGGTAACCCTTAGGAAGGAGGTGAGCATTAAGGTGTGGTAACCCTTAGAAAGGAGGTGAGCATTAAGGTGTGGTAACCCTTAGAAAGGAGGTGAGCATTAAGGTGTGGTAACCCTTAGAAAGGAGGTGAGTATTAAAGAGAGTGGAGATGCCTGGGATTGTATCCTGGGAGACAGAACCAGAGACGATGAAGGTCCTGGGGTGCACCGTGAACATGCTAGTCGAGAGAATAGACGGGCAAATAAATGGTGCATCTGGTAGTTAAATACCTCAAGTTGTAGTTGGCAGTGGGTGTTGAGCTTAAGAACTGGGAGCCCAAACAGCATCAGAGTCAGGAGAATGAACAGGCTACACTCGGTAAGAATAACCTGTCAGCAAAAGGGAAGAATGTGGCTTCCGGAAGAGCAGATGGCGACGTTTGCCCTGTGAAAGGAGTGGCAAGGGCAGAAGTGGGCAGGATGAGTGTCAGAGGGTGTTCTGGGTGCATGGAGCCAAAAAGGTCTATACGGAGATGTCACTGGGGACACAAGAATAGGATGACCCTGACGTCCCTTCAAGTCCAGTTGTGCTACTTGGAGCAAGTTCTGTTTTTAGGAATGGGGGCTGGTCATACTGTGGTTTCCATTGACACTAGCTTTTTCTGATCATTGGGCTTATCATCTTCCCAGGTGGCAGAGTTTCTAGACTCCGGGGCCCATCCTAGACCTTTGGGGGAAGTGGGTGGGTAATGGGTGTGGGGCTGGAGGGGGGGGGGTCAAGGGTGATCAAGAGGTAAGAGAAAGATGGTATCAGTTTTGGGAGCAGGAAAAATAGGATATCCCTCCCTCACAAATGAGATGAGACGTGAACTGTTTCTCACACATGACTTTCGCAGGAATGTCATCCTACATGCCTGTCGTTCTCTTCATTCCCTGCCTGGAGGCCCGTGGTCATGGGTGTGTGGAAGCTCTGAGGACGGGGGCATTCATTCATGGAGGATAGAGCTGCCTGGGGTTTTAGTCAGGATTTAGTCTCCTCACATGGCTACTGGAGACGAGCCAGGGGGGCGGGGAATGGCTGCACTGAACCAGTAGGGAATTCCTAGCCCCTGCCCCCAAACCAGCAGAGTGGAGATCGCAAGACTCAACACAGATAACAGCAAGAGATAGAAAACATGTTTGGGGTTAAACTTAGAGTAGACAGCATGGCTACCCGGCCAGACTCAGAACCGATGTGGAGGAAGAGGTGGCACCTGGCAGTCACCTTAGTCTGCTAGCTAGGTGTGAATAGGGGTAAACCTCAAGGGGGCACCTTTGGGGAACAACAGCTGGGGTGTGAGTCTTTCTTAGGGGAAAGGCAACTGGGGTCAAATTGTGAGGACTGAGCGATGATGGGTATGATTCTGTGTGGTTAGTGGAGAGTCTGAAATCCTTCGAATAGCCATCTAGTGTTATCAGAAATGCATTTGCAGCCACGTCAGTGTGTACAGTGTGAACGGCAGCTGAGGCAGGGTCTCTGCAGCTGTCTGAGGGGATGAGGCAGAGGAGGATGCTAGGTGAGAAGTGGCCTGAAATGCCACCGTCAGCAGGGACATAGCATTTTAAGGCTTTGTTTCCTTATAAAACGGTCGTAAGTCAGCTGACATTTAGATGATGGCACCCTTTCTGCTGGGTGATGGGGTGGGAACGGACCTGTGTTAAATTTAAGTTTGGTTTGGTTTGAACTAACGTGGTTTGTGTTATCCTTTGAGTTGTCATTTGCAATTAGAAGCAATGGTAATCACGGGTAGTTAGAGCTGCCTGTTAACCAGAAGACCAGCTGTGCAAGCTATGGCGCATGCCCAGTAGTAGGGGGAGGAAGGCCATTGCCTGACTAATGTGTCTGAGTGGATGCATTGTGGGTATGCTGTCCACGTGGAGAGTTGTGGAGTCTGGAGAGACTAGCAATGAAGGTGTCAGCCACAGCGCCTGCTCGGGCTTCTTACACCACACCCGGTCCATGCTTTATCCCTGAGCAGAAGCAGAAGCCATCCTTAAGAATGCAAGCTGGATTCTTGGCGACCCTTTACTCACAGGTACTCCGAGGCCACTCTTGGCTCCACTGGCGGAGTCCTGCCTGCCTGCTGCCTCCTGTCCTACCAGCCTTGCCCCCTCTGCCAGAGCGTCGGGTCCTATTTCCTTCAGTCCCAACGCCACAGCCTGGCTTCACCTTACAGCCCCACACACACTGCTATCAGGAAGGCTTCCCTCAGTTCTACCCTGCCCACCCTTCTGATCTCCGCATGCAGGCCATCTTCATGGAGACGCCTTCACTAACACCCTAGCTTAAGCTAGCCTAGTCTCCCTCTGTCATAACCCGCCACACTGCTAAGTTCCAGTATGTCACAGCCTCCTGTATGACACTTCTCCCGTAGCTGAAACTCCCTCCATTGCCTTCCCCTGACAGGAAAGCAGCGAATGTGTGGACAGAAGCTGTGACCACTCTGTGCTCCCCCGTCTCCAATCCTGTGTGTGCCAGATGCCCTGGCACAAGGGGGGCTGAGGGCTCTCCTAGCTCGGAGGGCACCCTGCCTGCCCACTGCTGGGTGAACCTTTCAGGAAGCTATTGCACACAATGGCCATGAACATGGTGCCAGCCAGGACCAACAGGTGGCTCTGGGCAGCTCCCTGGAGCTCTCCTCCTGTGGGTAGGCTCTCTGCTTTGTCTTGCTATTTGTTGGTAGGAACTTCCTCTTGGGTTAATTTGTTTGGTTAAACCCCTTTGTTGGTAGGTAGCACTCTGAAAAACTGGGAAGCAACCTGGATCAAATGGTCACCAAAGCCAAATCGGCAGGTAACACCAAGACGTTTACTTGCTTCCTGAGAGGAGATGTCGCAAGGAGGCAGAAGGGCTTCCTTGTTTCTTTGGAGCCATTTGCCACCCAAGCATGCTGTTTTTCATACGTGCAAGCTCTGCGTGGTGCAGAATGTCCTGGGATGTTCTCAGAGTGGCGGCACGTGTCTTGTGGTGTCTACCAGCCCAAGGTCTAGAGAGAAGCTTAGGGCTTTGATCTCGAGTTGATGTGACGTAGCTGGAGTTGTGTGTGGTTCTCTAGGAGAGAACTTCAGTTACTGGAGCCAGGGCGGGGGCAAAGTGTTCTGTCGAATGGCAACTCACTGCTCGCTTCTTACCCACTTGCAGAACGAGGTGTCTGATAGAGGTGAACACGGGGGCCTTGGCTCACAGGGGATCTCCGCCAGGGCTGTGGGGAATGAAAATAGATGAGCAGCTGTGCACCTCTGGGTGCTCACCATGCTGGACCTCTCTCTGGTGCAGCTGGTGAGGGGGCAGGGCAAGGCAGGGGTAGAGTGGAAGAGCCATAGGCCTAGGGGCGGGGGGCAGGTTCCGGGGTACATACCACTTCAATTCCAGCTGCTCTGTGTATATAATAGACTCTCCCTTGCAGCATCAATCCAATAAGTCATTTATTCAGAACTAATGATATGGGAAACCTATACTTTTCCTTATGTCTTTGAAATCCAGCCAACTCGATAATTACATGTTATCTGCTGAGCATTTAGCAGGCATTCCTTAGGCTCTCTGTGTGCTTTCCCGTTGAATTCGCGCAACATTTTGCTAGTTTCATCTTCCCCATTTCGACTAGACGTGATCAGTAACTTGTAGGGGGATTAAGTGATTAAGAGCGGGAATCAGTTATGTCCTTGTAGCTACAGAGGCAGGCTTCCCACATGGCCTCAAATCCCACTTGCAGCCAGAGGACCCCAGTCTTTGATCTCTTTGAGCCTGTATTTTCTCTGTGGAGAAAATGAAATTCTTCTTAAGGCGTAGCAGGTGAGCAGGTGCTAGCAGAACTCTGTAAGCACCCAGTGGATGTTCTGTGCCTTCACCAAGAACTACGATGAGGGTGACTTAGTGGTCAACTGATTTGTTTCCATGACTCGGGTTGCCACTCTGATCACTACAGCTGGCAGATCCTTGAGGCAGCTGCTGGTAGGCGGGGCACTGACCCCCAGGTCCTCCCTGGGCATCAGCCCGCTGCACATGGTAAAGATCTAACTCAGACCATGGCCTGTTTCCTGATCTATCGATGGGGGTCGTACCGCTTGCGCTCTGGGTGGTGGTGTGTCCGGATGGGACTGTACATGCAGATGCACCTGCTGATGTCAGAATCTACGCCTGCATTCGGCTTTTTCAGTTCAGTCCAAAGTCGGTAACTTCAGAGCACACAAACTCCACTTTGGACCCACACACTTCTTTTCTCTGCCGGCTTCTTGCTCATTATCATTCTGTGAGTTGCTCAGCATGCAGCCTGCTGTGATGAGATAAATGTTGGCCCTGGCTTCGGATTAAATACCCCAAGAAGAGAGTGATCAATAAGAGAACAGAACCATAAAGGATCATTATAAAGAGTTGTTCAGAAGCAGGTATGCGTTCATTTTTATAATTTCCCAGCTGAGGAATCAAACAAACAGAAGCATGCAAGCTTGCAAAAGCCATTTATAACATTTAAATCTGCTTCTCTGATCCCGGTTGCCCCCGTGAATGGTCAGGGAAATGCGGACATGCATTTGGTTGTTGATGTGCTCAGGAGTTAAAAGACTTCTCATTTGTCTGCTTGAGTCATAGGAAGAAGTATCGTTCTTTTCCACCGCCCTCATTTTCCAGGGAACATCTGCAGATACAGCTTATGTCTCAGATCTGTTAGAGCGTTTATGGCAGTTATTCGTATAAATAATTAGAATGAAGATCTTTGTTCTGCCCAGGCGGCCGTGGCGCACATCTTTAATCCCAGCACCCAGGAGGCAGAGTCAGGCGGATCTCTATGAATTCAAGACCAGCCTGGTCTACAGAGTGAATTCTAGGACACTCAGTGTGGGTACGTAGAGGAAACCCTGTCTCAAAAAAAAAGAAAATACCCGATCTTGTTCTGTCTGATTAAACCAGGAACTGGCTGGCATGGATGTCAGTCTTTCTTTGGCATGTGGACAGGTTGCGGTGGCCGCCACATCTCTCTGCATTGTCTTCATAAGTTAAACTTAGGCAGTGCTCTCCTCCAGAGGCAGCCACAGCCACCCAAACCCAGACACTCTAGTAGCTCACTTCATAACCATAACCACCACCAACTACTGCCATCTCCGCCCAGTTTTTGATCGGATAGGCAAGTCATCAAGAATGGCATGGGTTACCTTCAGACCGAGTACACAGTGTCTCCCTGTCTTCCTGTGTTTGGCAGCCAATTTCTAGTCCCTGTGCCAGGCTCATCAATGATGCAGTCATGATTTTCTCTGGGAGATCACAGACTTCCTCTTCACCTGTTTCCCCGCTGGAATCCTACACTTATTCATGTGGCCACAAGGTGGCGCGAGTGTCCCTGTTCTCCCGACCTCAGCCAGTGAAAGAGACTAGGAGAGGGCTCCAGAAGGGAAAGCTTCCATCCCTGAAGGTAGCTGCAGAAGTGTTTGCTGAATTCACTCATTTTAACTCGTCTTTCCCTACCACTCTAAGGATTTTATCAAAATGAAAGGTTATCGCGCCATTGCTTGTTCTGAGACAACACTGTCGTTATTTCCTAACAAGGAAATTTCAAAAGGAAAGATGCTGAGTTGGACGGCAGGACACACTGGCAAGGGTCTGTCTGATTCATCAGTCTCATTGGGCTACACATCAAAATCCTAAGATACCCGCTTATGATTGGTTAGGCCAAACATCTAGAGGGTGGGCCTGCTGCTGATACAGGGACTATATATTTGTGTTGTATTATCTTATGTGGTAGCTATAGGATGTCACCAGGGATAAGAATGGGTTGTGAACGTGGCTAGAAGCTATAACCACATCTCTCCTGCAGTCCACAAGTTGTTCTAGGTCACAGCTCCACCTGGACCCTGCCCAGGCCTTGCCCTGAGTCAGTTCTGGAAATCTCAGTCAGGATGGCCTTATTGCCAAGCCTGGGGTACACAATGGGGTTATTTATATAAAATTCTCTTCAATGGAAAAGCAAAAGGAGAGCGGTTGATTGTGCTTTTCAGGAAGCAGGGAAAAGTCAGCCACATAAGTGGAGATTGCCTGCCTCCACTGAGAATACAAGAGGGTCTCCTTGAAATATATGTGAGCTGTAATTGACACAGAATTGTGCATGTTTGTAGGATAAAATGTGACAGTTGGCACATGTGTCAAATTTGTCACAGCCAAGTCGGAGTAATTAGCATTTTCCTTGGAAGACTATCTGTGGCGGGGCGCGATGGTCTAAAGGAGATGACACCCAAAGTCTCTGGCATTTGAAAGCTTGGCTCCCATTTTGCGGCACTCTTTGGGGAGGGAGCGGAGGTGTGGCTTAGTTAGAGGAAGTATGTCACTGGTTACACACGTTGAGGTTTCAAAGCCACATGCCATTCCCAGGGTGTCTCTGTGCTTCCTACTTGCAGTCTGAGATAGGAGTTCTCAGCTGTTCTGTTGCCATGACTACCTCCTGCTGCTGCAATTCTCTGCCAGGATGGATACTAACCCTCTGGAACCATAAGCCTAAATAAACTCTTCCGAAGGTTGCCTGGGTCACCGTGTTTTACCATAGTAATAAAATAAAATGCCTAATATGGAGGGATTGTCAGAGTTTCCCTGGTGGCTGTTGGGAATGTACCTTACCGTATTGTCAGCCAGAGCCACCATTCTGGGCTATACCACAGTGGGACTTAGTCATCCTGGCAGTGATTTTGTGACCTTTAACTAACCTCTCCCGGTGTCGTCTTCTCCTCCCCTTCCAGCTCCAACTGTCACACTCTGATCTCTCCTTATCTATCTTCACAGGGATTCTCAAGACTGGGGAATCATAAAGCGATAGCTGTCAGGTAGGAGAAAACAACACTAGAGACTAGGCAAGGATGCTCTGCCCCTGGGGTACCGAGTCTCCAACCCAAGGCCTCCCCATGGCAACCAAGAGGCAAGAGACCTTGTAAGTCAAAAGCATTAAGTCCAAATGCAGCCATAGCACAGTGGCTCCAGGCCTGGGGATGCTGGGAGGGCTCCATATACAAGAGCGGATGGGCTGTTACTGTTGCGAACTCTATAGAACGGAAAGACAAAGAAAGCTGTGGGAAATGGAGAAACTGGTTAGTGCAAATCTAGTAGGTTCAGTAAGAGCTCATGATCAGAAAATGAATACAATGAGTGGGTGAGAAATGGAGAGAAACAGAAACCTTTTTACTTTAACGCTTGAGTTCTACAAGAGGCTCATTGCCAGGTTTGAATTTGAGCTCTGTCACCTCTACGAGACAGACACTTCCCTTGCCTGGCTCTCCGTCTCATCGCCACACTGTATCCCATTCTCTGTTGCCCTCTTTTACCCAGACTAGAAGTAACCTCCTAACTATCCTCAGCTTCTATTTTTGCTCAACCCGATGATCCTAGCTGACCCAACAGGCTACTTTACAGTTGCAGCTTCATTTGCCTCCCAGGTGGTGCAGTGCCCGTGTTCCCCACCCAGTACAGGCCTTTACACATCCCCCCTACTCCAACCTGGAACAGATTTTCCACACTCCGTGTACCCTCTCTCCAGATACCAGCTTCACTGCTCTTGGGGCCTGCCAGCCACCATCCGATTTCTATACTAGCTCTGTGGGAGGACAACGGTGTTCTCACGATGTGGGGTTATCATAATGTTTTACAGTCCCAGCTGGCCTCGATCACTCTGCTCTCCCTCTCTGAGCACTGTGCCTGCTGGGTGTACTTTTGTTCCATGAATGAATAAGTAAACAAACCCTGAGTTTAAAACTATTGTGTTAGATTTAAAAGCAGGGGGGAGAGGGAGGGAGGGAGGGAGGGAGGGAAGGAAGGAAGGAAGGAAGGAAGGAAGGAAGGAAGGAAGGAAGGAAGGAAGGAAGGAAGGAAGGAAGGAAGGAAGGAAGGAAAATCAAGAGTTTAATTGGGGGAGCCCTGATTCTGTGCCAGAGTGGGAGAGGGACATCAGACTGGTGTCAGATTTCTGACTCTGGTACAGGTGATACAGATTGATGCAAAAGGTGCCCAAAGTTCTGAGGGGGAAATGAACCCTAGAAATTTATATCCAGTGAAACGTCACTTTCTCAAAGAAAAGTTAGCAAAAGTACAGGAGCCAAAGTCAAAAGAAAAAAAACAAACAAACATGGTGGGGTAGATAGTTAAACCAGACAGGAATGAGCAATGAGGCCAGTGGATACACAGTATCTGTCATGGCTGTAAAGTCTAAAGCACTCGGTGGGATCTGACACATCCCAAAGGCCATGTACCCTAGCTCCCCTGGCAGCTGACAGGCTGTGGGAGACTGATGGGATCATGGGGCCTTGGCCTCAGCGGTGTGTTAGTAAATGCAGGGATTCCTAACAGGACTGTTACAAGCCAGGGAGACTAGAGGGTAGGGTCTACTCAAAGGGAGTGTATCCCTGGGCATGCAGCTTGGGGTCTGTCTTATCCCTGCCCCTCTCCCCTTCACTCTCTGCTTTGCAGACTCTCTGACGAAAGCACTTTTGCCTCCACTACACATTGGCTGCCTTGATGTTCAGACTCGGAGTCGCAGTGCTGAGCTACTGTGGGCAGAGCCTTCTGCAACCACGAGCTAAGGAAAATCCCTCCTTAAGCAGTTTCTCTCAGGCATTTCTTTCGGCGCTGCAAAGGAGCTAACAGTTAAAATCCAGAAAGAGAAGTGGTGTGAAAATAAAGTTTTCCATTAAAAATTGAGCATGCTTATGTAATAACACCTGTGGTGGGGAAGCAGAGGCAGTAAATACCACGTATGTGCACTCCTTCGGGGGGGGGTGTAGATTTGATTACAGATTGGATGATTGAATTCATGATAAGGAAGAAATGCTAACTCTTTGGACCTTAAATATTTAAAAATATAGATATAATGTAATACAGTCGATTAAAAGGCATATGCTTTTGTATTCAAGGAAGGAAAAAAAAAGGACTCAAAGTCCTAAGAAGAGAAAGTTTTATAACCAGATCAGTTTAAGATAAATCAAAATGTAAGCAGGATAAATGTGAAGAGGCTGGATTGCCCCAAGGTCAAGCACAGTAACAAAATTGGGTTTTTTTTTTTATTTTTTTTAAAATTTATTTATTTATTAAGGATTTCTGCCTCCTCCCCGCGGGTTGTTTTTTTTTTCAAAGATTATTTTAAATTATGACTGTGTCTGTGTGCCCATGTGTGGGCATGTGCAGCGGCCCTGCGGAGGTCAGAGGAGGCATGGGGTGCCCCGGTAGCTGGAGTTATTGGTGAGAGTGAGCTGTGTAATGTGGGTACTAGAACCAAACGAGTCCCTGCAAAAAGCCGTGCCTGCTCTTCAGCACCGGGCCAGCTCTCAGGCCCGGAACTGTTGTTCTTATTAAAAGGCACGCTTAGAAAGGGGTCAGTGGGGATTGATGGCCACCAGCCTAGCACTGGGATAATGAGAGACCCCGTATCAGTGAGAAGGGGAGGGAAGGAGAGGGGGGAGGGAGAGAGAGAGGGAGAGAGAGAGAGAAAGAGAGAGAGAGAAAGAGAGAGACAGAGAGAGAAAGGAGAGAGGAGAGAGGAGAGAGAGAGAAAGCGGGATAGCTAACAGTCTCCTCTGGCTCCCATGTGTGCATGTCTCTCACCTCCATGTGTCCACACACATATACACACTCACAGAAAAAATCTGGTACAAGTTCAAAATGCATTCTAGGAATTAGTAAATAACAAAGTAGATGTTAATACTGATGAAGAGGGGGTGAGGAGCCCGTGGTCACTTGATGTTGAAGAAGCATCGAGTTGTGGTCCGGAGCCCTACCTCAGCTAGTCCAGAGCAGACTGCGGGGCACAAAGGCCTCAGGCGCTCATAGAAGCGCAGGTTGGAGAATGTCTGCCCATGCCGCATGGCAGGCACTGCCTCTGTGGTCCTGGGAGGGAGTCTCTCTACTGAGCCCACATTAATCAGAATCGCAGGGCTTGTTTGAGCTGGAAGCAGAAATGGAGAAAGATATATTCCTGGGGATTAATGCCTTGAGGAGGCCCCTGGCATCCATGTCAAAGCTCCTTTGGCTACATGTCTTCAGGCTCTTACCAGTTAAGATAAGAAGGATTTGGGCAGTGGGATTTTTGCATGCAGTAGCTCTGAGGCTGTTAGCAACCTTACTGAGGAGGCTGAGATAAGCGTTTTCACAGAGCAAAAGGCAAGTTGACTTAGATGCTCAAGACTGAGGAGAAGGCCCATGGGAAATGTCCAGGGGGAGCCATAGGCCTGCCTGGGGAGGGGTCAGCTCTGTCCATCCAGCTTCGTTTTCTAGTGACTCTAAAAGGCCTTCCAGGTCTGCGGTGTGAGATGCTCATTGCCGGCAGCGCAGCGTGCGAGTTCCCCAGTCAGATCTTGATTACTGCCTGTGCTATGCCCTATCTATCCTATCCTATCCTATCTATCCTATCTGCTCCTCTTTCCCCAGACCACCTGGGGTCGCTGCCACACCCCTAACTATCCGCTGCCTGCTATGTGTTGCGCCCATAGGGATTTCCCTAAAACTGATTATCAGCCAATAAGTTACTAGAACCTGTTGCAGAACAAGAAGAATCCTAGGATGATAAAAAAAAAAAAAAAAAAGCCTTGCCTCCCAACCCAGTTGCCCAAACTAGTGCTTGGCCTCAAGCCTCACTTCTTCCTCTGTGTGGGTAGAGACTTCAGCTGCTTCAAGATCCTCCTTAGATTTCCCCCTCTGAGACCTCCCACCCTGCCTCTCCCTGTTCTGTGCCCACAGGATTTGCAGGGCCTTCTCCTGTAGCATTGAGGACCTGGCCCTATTCGTCTCAATATTCCTAGAAGGACTAGGAGTTCCCAGAGGGTTAGGACTGTGTCTAACTCAGTGTCTCCAGCAGTGGTAAGACGAGCGATGTACTCAGAAAGGGTCCTTGGTTTGAACTAGCTGTGTAGCCAAGGGTCACGTCAAGCTCCTGGTCCTCCTGTCTCCCACTCCCAAGTGCTGAGATTATATGTGTGTGCTACCATACCTATAAAGGTTTTCTAGAATGATTGAATTGACCAAAATAAATTAAAAATGGAAAATCGCTGTTATTTAGTATAATTTGGGAGATAAGTAATTTAGAACTGGCCTGGGGATAAGAAAGGCCTTCTACTCTGGCAATTCCTCAGCTTCAGCAACACACGCGTGACTTGCATTAACTGCCCACATCTCCATTTTACACCTGGAGAGACTGAGGCACAGCACACTGAGAGCACTTCACCAAGGCACTTTAAATAAGAGGCAGAGGCGAGATTCAAACCCAGGAGCACTGGATTAAAAGTCTCCCTGCAGCGACTCCTATACGCCACGCCACCTCATTAAAGTAGGTCATTAGGAAATTCCTTACAGCTTAAAGTCTGAAACCAATGAGGCTCCCGCTGGAGATGGCATGTGTAACAGCTTTGTCACTGAACCCCTTGAGAAACTAGGAATGGTTATACTGCTGTTAGCCGGGGTTGGAACCTTTGTCTTTTCTCTGCTCTTGTTTTTCTGGATTGGCTTAGAGTAGTTTAGTGTGACCCATTTTAGTAATACAATGGGGAACATAAATCTCTAATTCCTCCAAACTAAAAATGTAGGTTATTTTTTACTGCCAGTTAAAGCAACAGTGCACTGGCAATCATGCCCATTGTGTGCCCATTGCATTGGCCCCTCACAGGATGACATAGGAAGTATGAAAGTGCACTTGCACGCATGCCCATTGCGTGCCCAGTGCATTTCCATTGCATTGGCCCTTCACACAATGGCGTAGAAAGTATGAAAGTGCACGTGCATGCATGCCCATTGCGTGCCCATTGCATTGGCCCCTCACAGGGCAGCATAGGTTCCATTCCCACTGGTCTCTGAACCAGTGGAGTTCCTTTCCAAGCTTCAAATGCTATCCTGTTCAGAAAACATAAATGGGCATTTGCAGAATTCAGTCAGCTAAGGCTCTGTAATTCACACGGGGCTCTCAGGACCAAGTTTCCATGCATGTTCCCCCTGACAGCTGCTTTCAATGATTGTGGTGTCTTTTGTTATTGTTGTCTTCAGACTAGAGATTTAAGTGAATTATCTATTTAAAGTACTTCGTAGAAGTACTATAGGTTCCCCTCCCCCCCCCCCGCCCACACACACAGAGAACAATGACTGCTATGTGGTTTTTGAGGAGTTTTAAGAAAGTAGACAATAGTTAAAGGCAAGGTGGGGGAAGGTGCCTTGAAGCAAGCATGAGGTTCCAGTTAGGATTCTAGAGCAGTTTAATAAAAAGACCTACACAACCACCCTATGGCTCACTGTGCCTCTTCATTCCTCTTCCCAAGAAAATGATTCTAAATTGGATGAGAAGATAAGTATGGCTGCAGTTCTGTTCGCTTGCCAAGCACGGCAGATTAGGGAGGAGCCTTTGTCACGGCATGTCTTTGTCACACAATGGTGTGTGAATGGTTAGGCGGAGAACCATGGAAACATAGAAAACATAGAGTTCTTGCTCTCTCAAAACTGGATTAGCTGCTACCAGAGGAGTTTGTTACAAAGCAAGGTTATCCGTGTTTGTTTCTTCCGCACGTGCCTGCTTGCTCTTTGCCCTTCTGGCATGTTATGATGCCCTTGCCACCACGGTGTCCAATAAACCTCCTACGTGAGTTTGCTGTGTACAATGTAATCTGTTCTCACTGCTAACTACAACAGCCATGGCCATTCAAACGTGACCATATTGGATTACCCCTGGAAATGCAAGCTCAGATATAAAAGTCAATGTTGATAAGATATGTCAATATAAGGGGGAAACAAACAAAATTTTAAAAGCAGTAAACAAAATTTAAATATTTCTCATGATAAAAATACGAGGTAGGGGCCTGGAGAGATGACTCATGTAGCGCATATGCTGCTCACTCAGAGGACCCAAATTTGGCTCCCAGCATCCATGTTAGGTGACCCACAACCACCTGTAACTCCTGCCTCTGTGGGCACCGGCATACACGTTCTTATATCTATACACAGACACATAAATAAAAAATAAATCTAATAAAGCCAGACTAGGAATGGAAGGAAACTGCCTCTATTTGATGATATCCATCTATGTAAAACACAGAGCGAAGATTCTTAGCCACTTCCACCTCCAAGATTTTCCCTCAGGGATCAAGGATAAGGCTTACTCAACTGTTTTCACAAGTCCATGAAGGTTTTTGCCAAAGTAATCAGGCAAGGAAAAATGAAAAGCAACCAAGTTGGGTGAAGACAGGAACGGGAGAAGTAAAACTCTCAGAGATGGACTTTTGCTTGAGAAAACCCTGGGGTACCAATGAGCTCGCCTGTGCGGCAGGATGCAGAGTACAAACATAAACTGGGCATGGGGAGCCGAGGCAGGCAAATCTCTGTGAACTTCAGGCTAGCCTGGTCCATGTAGCAAGTTACAAGCTATCAAGGGTTACATACGGAGACCCTAAACTCTTAAAACAAAAAAGCAATCAGTTATATTTTAGACACAGTGGCAGAGAACAGTCAGAAGTTAAATGAGAAATTTTTGTTATTTTTCATTCACAGTTATGGTAAGGATAATAAGATATTAAAATGAAGTACAAGACCTCTGTACAATGGAAACTTAAATCAGTGGAAGTAAAGAACTGAACTGAATGAAATGACTTGGTGTTAATGGGTTAGAAGACCTAACAGAGAAGATTGCGATAGTCTTCACACTGGCCCATAGCTTCAGAATAATGGGTCAAAACTGCGGTCGTGCTTTTTGTAGAACCTGAGAGAAGCCATCCAGTTCATAAGGAAAAGCAAGAGGTTCAGAATGGCTAAAACAATCTTGGTGGTAGGGGCAGGGGTTGCAAAGCTACAGGGGTTACACATCCCAACTTGAAAATGTAGTCTGTGTCTTCAGTTTAAAGACACTCTGGGACAGTGGTTTTCAACCTTCCCAGAGCTGTGGCCTTTAATATACTTCTTCATGCTGTAGTGACCCCCCAACCATAAAATTTTTTGTTGCTACTTCATAAGTGCAATTTTGCTACTGTTATGACTCATAATGTAAATATCTGACATGTGGGATATCTGATATGTGACCCCTGGGAAATGGTCATTCAAGTCCCAAAGGGGTCTTTACTGACAGATTAAAATCTGCCATTCCAGGACCTGGAGAGGCGGCTCAGTCCATAAAGTGCTTGCCTCACAAACACAGGACCCGAGGTTAATCCTTGGCACCATGACAACTGTGTAAGTATGGTGGCATTCACTTTGTAACCCGGAGCTGGGGAGGTGGAGAGAGATGGATCTCTAGTACTTGCCGGCAAGCCAATCTGATGTAACCAGAAAGCTCCAGGTCCTTCCAAATTATAAGACCTTGCATTAGGAAACAAGATGGAAGTTCTGAAAAGGAACACCCAATGTAGTAATAAGAGCGGCGGGGCTGCGTTCCCAGCACCCCGGCCGCCTGCTCGGCTAGCTTATGCCCCGAAATAATTACACAGACACTGTATTCTTTTAATCACTGCTTGGCCCTTTAGCTCTAGCCCTTACTGGCTAATTCTGATATCCCGATCAACCCATCTCTAATAATCTGTGAGCACCGGTCTTACCGGGAAGATTCTAGCCTAAGTCCATCCTGGGTCGGAGCTGGGGCATGGCGTCTCTCTGAGGCGTCTGCTCCGGAGAGGAGAGCTGTGGAGTCTGAGCTCACTTCCTCTTCCTCCCAGCACTCCGTTTTGTTTACTCCACCTACCTATGTTCTAACCAATAAAATGGGCCAAGGCAGTTCTTTTATTAGCCAATGACCTTCCTCCATCAACCCAAGACTGACCTCTGGCCTCCACTGGCACGTGTGTGCACCTACATGTACGTGTGTACCTACCATATGTTGAGTATATAGATTAGTGAAATATAATTCGCAGCCAGGTAATCAATTCTTATATTTATAGGTCAAAATGATTATGCTACAGAGGCCAGGAGAAGGCAAAGAATAGTTCTTTAAAGATTGGCGACCAAAGTTGGGAATACCTAGGCATACCATTTGTAGTGGTTGAGTAAGAATGGCCCCCATAGGCTCTTATGTTTGAATGCTTAACGGAGTGGCACTATTTGAAAGGTTTAGAAGGATTAGGAGGTATGGCCTTTTGGAATAAGTGTGTTACTGGGAATGGGCTGTGAGGTTTCAAAAGCCCATGACAGGCCCAGCTCAGTCTCAGTCCTCTCTCCTCTCCTCTCCCCTCCTCTCCCCTCTCAGTCTCAGTCCTCTCTCTTCCCCTCCTCTCCCCTCCCTCCCTCTCCTACCCTCCCTCCTTCCCTTCCTCTCTCTCTCTCTCTCTCTCTCTCTCTCTCTCTCTCTCTCTCTCTCTCTCTCCTTCCCTCCCTTCCTCCTTCTCCATCTCTCCCTATGGGTCAGGGTGTAGAACTCTCAGCTCCTTCTCCAGAACCACGTCTGCCTGAATGCCACCTTGCTTCCTGCCATGATGATAGTGGACTAGCCTCTGAAACTGTAAGCAAGTCTACAATTAAATGGTTTCTTTTATTTTTTTTTAAAATGTCTTGGCCATAATGTCTCTCCACAGCAAGAACAATGACTAAGACATCATTTTAATGACTGTGTGTATGTGTGTGTATGTATGCTATGAGAAGCAGAGGTACTACATGTACCTTCCTTTTTCCAACAAGTTCTGACTTGAGTGAGTGTGTGTGTGTGTGTGTGTGTGTGTGTGTGTGTGTGTGTGTGAGAGAGAGAGAGAGAGAGAGAGAGAGAGAGAGAGAGAGAGAGAGAGAGAGAGAGAGAGAGAGAATGTTTTATTTTGGATTTGAAATTATCATTTTTTTCAGTGGATAGAGAGAGATTAGAAATTAATTGCCATCAGTAGCATTGAAATAGCATGTCTAGGAGCTAGAGAGATGGTTCGGCAGTTAAAAGCAGTTAAGGTCTTCCAGAAGACCCAGGTTCGATTTTCAGTACCCACAGGACTCACAACCATCTTTTAACCCCAGTTCCAGAACATCCAATGTCATCTTTGGGCCTCTGCAAGCACCAGGCATGCATGTGGCATGCAGATATACCTGCAGGCACAATATCTATGCACATAAAATAAGTTTTAAAAAAGCATGTCAAGATTCCAGTACCGCTGGCCAGTGATCCAGTAATTTAGAAGGTGGTTAGTGTCTTGTGATCAGATTATAAAGGCTTTGCTGCCAGAAGTCATGCTACAGGAAGCAGGAGTGGGCTTGATCTGCAGAAGACCTGTAAGATTAGTGTCTATACAAAGTGAGGGGAAAAGAGTGTGCTAGCGGGTCAGGTAGTGGAGGCGAGACCAAGGTGGTGGCTGTCCAGCAGGAGACACTGGCAATGGCTGTTGATGCTACTGACTGGGTGAGAAAGAGCAGCTTTGCTTCTTTTTGTACTATGTACTTTATACTTATCGTGTGACCTTTTTTGTTTAAAAAAAATGGGAAGGGCTCATTTCAGTAGCAAGACTCTCCACTGCATTGCTGAATAAAATGAGTATGGTCTGTGTCTCACTCCAACCTACATAAGTTTGAGTCAGTCTTTGTATCCAGAAATAAAATGTAACAGTTGTTTTCTATTTTCTTCCTTCCTTCCTTCCTTCCTTCCTTCCTTCCTTCCTTCCTTCCTTCCTTCCTTCCTTCCTTCCTTCCTTCCTCCCCCTTTCTTCTTCCTCCTCCTTCAATGTTTTTTTTTTTCAAATTGAGAAAGTTCACCTACATTATTGGTTCAGTGAGAGCCACCACCCTCCCTTTAGTCATGAAGACGTTGAACTTTCTGTCAAATGAGTATTGACCATCTATCAAGACAGCTTTTCCTTTTATATTTTCTAATAGTGAATTATACAGCAGAGAACATGACCTTGTGATCTTGAGGTTAACACATGTGGTCATGGCTTATTTCCCTTTTGAATGCTGGAGTGGATGTGAAGAAGCTGGATGGGTTTCCTGACTTTTTTCATGAGCTTTGGCTGCAGTTTTCTTGTAATGATTTGCATAGTATTGGGTATCTGGGCAAGGCTGACCTTCAGGGTAATTTGAGAAGCATTCTTTCCTTTTTATTAAAAATAAGTATAGAACCTCTATTATTTGTTTTTTAAAAGACTGCTGGGATTCACCAGTGAGGCTGTCTGGCCCTATAAAGTAGTACTGCAAGGTGGCCTAAGTGTGACCTTTCCTTCAACAGTAGGCTATTCTTCATTGGCTGTTGCTTTGTAGTTTGTCTCTCAATTTGTCTGTTCTAGTCTGAGGTGTCCAAATCTCTATCATAAAGTTAATACTTTTTGTTATTCATGTTACTAGAGTTCTCTCAGCATTGGTGGTTTGTGCCTTCTACTTCTCAAGAAGTTATGGGAAGATGTTTATCAGTGTATTCGTTACTTTTCTGTTGCTGTAATAAGAAAGCATCATGACCAGAAGCAACTTAAAGAAGTGTGTATTCGGTCTTAACAATTCCAGAGGAATAGGAGTCTTTTGTGGTGGGGAGGTGCTTGGCAGTAGGAGCAAGCAGCTCTGGGAGCTCACATTTTCAGAGTCAGGAAAACTACACAAGCAGGGTGAGGCTGTACACTTACAAGCTTGTCCTAGTTACACACTGCTAAGCAAGACCTTGTCTCCTGATCCTTCCCAAGCAGTGCCACTGCAGCCCAAGAGTTCAAATGTCTGCATTTTTGGGAGACATTTCTCATTCATACCACCACAGTCAAGTTTTCTTCTCCCAAAGAAGCGGACTTTATTGCACATTTTTCTATTCCTGATTTCTGCTGTTACATTAATAGTACTTCAGGACTTGGGTTTTGTTTTTCAGTTTTCTAAAAGTGGGACCTCATCTTTCTAGTTTAGCATCTAAAGATATTTTTGAAAATTATATTTGTTGCTTGGCGCAATGTTCTATATAGTTTTAGCTACTTAGAAGGCTAAGGCAGGAAGTCTCAAACTAGTCTATTGGAGCATCTGGACAGCACAGTGATGCCTTGTATTTAAAAAATGATTTTTGGAATTGGGATGGTAATGGCTCAATGAGCCAAGTACTCACTGCACAGGCACAGGGGCTGGAGTTTGGATCCTTAGCATCTGTGTAAGCAGCTGTATGTGGTGGCACATGCCTAGAAGTCCAAGACAGGAGGGAGGTGAAACAGGAGGATCTGATGGGTTTGCAGCTAACCAGTTAGCCAGTTGGTCGACTCCAGGTTCAGTGAGAGACTCTGTTCCCCAAATAGGGTGGAGAGTGAGAGAAGAAAACATCCAACATTTTCCTCTGACCTCCACACCCGTATACACAGTTCTACCTCTCACACATGTTCACACATGTGTGCCACAATAATTTCCCGTGTACTATATTAGATTCAGACTTTCATGTTTTGTTCTCATTTCCCTTGATTTATGTGACCTGTAATTTACCAACAGTTTCCAAATATTTGAAACTTATGTTATTCTTTTCAATTCTATCACATTAGAGACAGCATACTTTATGTAACTTGAATTGCTTTAAGTTTTGGGGGGAATTAGTTTATGACTTCTGTGATTTGAGAACATTCACGTGTGAAGATTGGGTAAAGTGCTATTATGGTTGGAGTGGTCTTCATTTAGGTTACATTGTCTGGCAGGGTGACTCAGGCTTTACATAACTTCACTGAAGGCTGGAAACAGTCATCATTTCTTCATCTATTTTTGTCTTCCTCTCATGTTTCATTCCAATGCTCAAAACACTAGTCTTATTTTTATTTTATTCTATTTTGTTGTTATTTGTTCTTTACTGATCTTTTATTCTTTAATATCTCATGTTAATTCTACCCAGGACACTTTACATCTTCTTGTATTTTTATTACTAAGAAGACCTTGGCCCTTTCTTATCTCTCCCATCTCTTCAGTTTTCTTGAATATGAAAACATTTATAATATAATGAGCATATTCATTATACTCTATAATTCTAACATCTTTATCATTTCTGGATTTATTTCTTTGGTTATGTCATTTTATTTTCCTGCTTCTTTGTACACCAGGAAGTTTTGGTTCTGAGACCTTTTTTTATTTTCAGAGACAAGTTTAGTGGGTTATGAAGGAAAAAGGGTAGAAGGGGGAAGATGAGAGGGAGGGAGGGAGGGAGGGAGGGGTAAAGGGGGGAGAAACAGTAGTTACCTCTTCAAAAGAGGCAGAAAGAGCGGTTCTGAGACATTTTGAATTTCAAATTGTTGTGTAATATTGATATACATATATATATGTAGTATGAGCATATACACATAACTTATGCTGCATTATAAATATATACATATTTTTGAACTTTGTACTGGGACATGATCAAGTTATTTGGAGGCACTTTTATCTCTTCAAGACTTGTTTTTAAATTTAGGCAGGAGCATCTGAGCTTTCAGAGCTAATGTGACCCTGCACTAGCCAGCCATCTCCATGTTCCATGCAGGTGCTGCAGGTAAGGTACTATTAGGATGCTGTGCTCTTGCTGAGAATGCAACTGTTACCTGGCTAAGTGAGTCACTATAACTGATCCATCTGCTCCTTTCTAGACCTCTACTTGGCCTGGGGACTTTTGCAGGCATCAGCTGATCACACTGAAGGTCTGAGAACAACCTCTAACCACTAGCACAGCGTTTGGCTCTGCAGATATCTGCTATGGCTTCTTCAAGCTCTAAGTCGTCCACTAAAGCAGACTGTAGAGTTTAGGGATTCCTTGCCTGTGGAGTGGCCTCTTCAGAGAAGCTTTGGCAGTTTTAGGGCTGACATTTATCTATTTTCTGAGAGCTGTAACATATGTGTTTCACTCCCAATGTCTGAATACTTTTTTTGTTTATGTAATCCTTTGGCTTAAAAAAAAAACTAAGCCTGCATGTATGTATGTGAACACCTGTGCATGTCTGGTGCCTGCAGAAATCAGAGGGTGTGGGAGCCTTGACACCAGACCTACAGATGGTTTTGATTCCATGTGAGTGCTGGCAACTGAATGTGGATCCCCTAAAAGACCAACTGTTCTTAGCCAATGAGGCATCTATTCTCCAATTCCCCTGTGGTTTTATTTTATCCAAAAATTAAATAGATTGGATACTAAGGTTCCACCTTGTTTCCAGCCAGCATTCAGTAAGCATGTAGTCTATTGAGGCAAGCCCTTCCCTCTGCCTATTAGGGAATATATGTTCTTCCTCCCTATCGTTGGATGTTAAGAAGCCCAGCATACACAGCAAATCGTCATTTTTCGCTGGCATAGCACATTGTTCTGTAACTAACCCAGACAGAAAACCCTACTCCTATGGTTTCTGTCAGGATCCTAATACCTGCAAACACATAGCAGTACCTTTAAAGCTAAACCAGTCTCTGAAGATAAACATGTTTGAGGCACGAATATGAGCAAAACTGAAGAAAACCCAAGACACCCATAGAGACTGAACATCAATGGTCAGCAGCTAAAAGTTCGGCCCATTTCCAAGGGAGACCACTTTAGCTTCTCCCTGGCATCTCATCCGGGCAGTGGGTTTCCTTGAAGCAATTCAGTTTGGCTTACTTCCCTGATGATGACTGCTTAGTGGCTGCGACCTGCTTCCTGAGTGGAGAATGGGCAGAGCCAGCTGAGGTAAATGAATGAAGAACATCTGGATTATGTTCTCTCTCCCTCTGGCCCCTTTGTTAGAAAGGAGGTTGTTTTGTTCCCGGACCAAGCCACTCCCTAAGGTCTTTGAGAGTACTGCTGTTCAGGTCTCTATCATTCTCCAGTGAGAACAAGAGGGTACCCAGCAGAAACAATGGTGGCTTCAGGACTAGCTGTGACCTGTGCTTCATTTTACCAAGTAGCTCTACACTGCTACAAGATATTCCTGAACCAGGGAAGTGGAGAAAATAGTTGCTTAATCTGAATCTTTCAGGGCTGCAGATGATGAGTTTAACATCTTAGGGGACAATGAAGAAAATCAGACCTAAATGGTTCCATATTTTCAGAATTACTTATGCATAATTTGGCTCATTGTGTGTGCATATGAAAATAGGGATATAAAAATCAGTGCTTTGAAACCATATAAAGAAACGGCAGTATGCGTGAGGACAGACTTCCATTTAAAGGATGAAGCACATGAAAGACAGCAAAAAAACATTAACATTAATCTGACTTGGTCTCGAGAAAAGGCACTTTATTAACTTCAAGCTTTGGTTGTGTTGCTGAAGTCTTGTGCTGACCTAGCTGTATCTGATGAAGACTGAGATGTCTTGTCAGTCACGTGACAGGATGTGGCCTGGCTCTGTGCCCCAGAACTGTCACAAGCCCTTCACCTGTCTACTGATTTCCGCAGCTCTGAGTGGTGGCTGGTACTACCCAGCCCTTGGTACTTTTCACACAGTGGCACTTCTGTTTGCACACTGCAGTCCTCTGCATCAGGAGGATCTTTACCCTACACTAATACCAAGGTTGAGCTTTCATATTTCCCTTGCAGAAATGGGGACATTATACAGTTAACAAAGGTGAAGTGACTTGGCCGGTGTGCCAAATGGAAGAACCTAGTTAGTAAAAAACCAAAAGGCTGGATTCCAAATTTTGTGTTGCTTACTAGACAGAATGCACGGTGTATTTCTATCTAGTGGAGGACACTGGATTCTGAAGGCCATTTTATGAGTTCTGGGTTGTTTTCTGTTTTTTTAAATTTTGCTTCACTCAGCACTTCCTAGACCACATCCTGTTTGTGCGTGGCTAAGAGTTAACTATTTCTAAGAAGCAGCAGGGTTCAGGGTGCATGACTGACCAGTCAGGCACCTGGAGGTGATGGGCGTGGTCTTCTCGCAGCTCTTCCACTACTGTCTGATGTTGTTACATTTCTCCAAAAAGCAGCAGAAATCCACTGCTGAAAAGAGGACATAAAGTTATCTATGGAGACATCCCTGGCTTGGCTCTCAACCCATCAGCTCCTGGAGGGCATGAGTTCTGTGTCACAGGCTTCAGACTTCTAAAACATGTGTGGCTGGCTGTGGCGTGCATTAGGAATGTATTAAAGCAGGTTAAATCCTAACAGTTCTGTCATATAAACAAATCACTGGAGGGAGTTCATACTTCTTTGTCTTTGCAGCACTGAAGGCTGAACTCAGGGCCTCAACACATGTGAGGCCAGTGCTCTACCATTAAGCAATATCCTTTTTAAACAAACACTCAAATACAAAAACCAAATTTACCAAATGACTTAATAGTGCCTGTTCTGATTTCTAAGCTCACTTCCTTCATGCTTAAGAGCAAAACTAATGATTATAAATTAGGTAATACTTACGTTTTGTATGACCACAGTACCTCTATCTCTGATCTTCTCAATGTCAAGTCATTTCGAACAGTGCTGACCGTGATGATAAAGCACACTAATGATGTCAAAAGCAAGCAGCAAGGCTGGGCCAGCACTCCAACACCTCAAGGATAGTTGAGACATCTTTCTGAAACGCATCAGCTCAATAATGCAGAGCATCAAATGTGGTGCCGTGGTGACCTCTCTGAGGATAGCAGCTTCTGAATTTACTTTTTATTATCAACAGATTTGAACTCATATTGAGGTAGGTATCCTCACAGTGTACAAAGTCACAGTGACTAATTTTTCTTTGAGAATGTAAGCAAGCAATGCTCCTATTCAAGTTTGAATACCAAAATCTAACCATATAATAGTTATCTTGTACTTTTTGACATAGCCACAATTACAAAGGGAAAAAGTACAACAGTAATTCTTTTTCTTTAATACAAAGGATTTGCTGTGAGTCTGCAAGTCATCTTGTCCAATCCTAAAGCTGTATTTAAGCGCCGTGGATCCCAGCCAGGCATGCAAGAATCTGACTTTCTAAAGCAGATAACAACAGTTGAAGAACTGGAACCAAAAGCTAGTAACTGCACCAAGGTACTTATCATCTCCTTCATGTGGTGGGACAGCAAGTGTTGATAGTTCTGCTGCTTAAAATATCCCCTTCCCCTGTAGGTTCTCGTGTGGCACACTCGGACAGAGAAGGTCAATCTAGCCAATGAGCCAAAGTACCACCTGGACACAGTGAACATTGAGGTGTAGACGCCAAGACGCAGGTGTAGAAGAGGAAGTCTGGAATTTAGGCTGCAGCTCATTCAGGTATTGTTCCTTTCCTTCAGCCCTTCCTGTCAGCCAACGGACATATGTTTAGACAGCTAACTGGATGCTACAAAATGTGTTGTCTTCATTTGTTCTGCATGTGTTCTCTAAAGCTAATTGGGAAGATATCTGTACAATGAAGCTACAGGACACTGGGGAAAATTCTGAGTATCTCCTGTCCTGCTGCTCTCTCCCTTCCTCAAGCCATCTCATAATTGATGGAATAGGTCTTAGAACCTGATCCATGAGTATTTTGTCAATTAAACAGTCCCAACTCTTGGCAGTGTACACTGAAGGAAATAAAACCCACAAATAGAAAAGTGTGGATTCATCTGTTTAATATAGGGAAATAACATTTTGTCAATACTAGGCACCATAAAATGTAAACACAATAACTGTCATAAACCTGGATATACCTTCAAGGATTAAAAGTGGCTTTGTTTTAGTTACCCTGTGTGCATATAGTGCAGAAAAAGGGTCTTCTTATTAGCACTATGTACATGAGAAGAGGTCCAAATTACAAGAGGCAGCGAAAATTTGAATTCTTGAAACACTAAGTTTTACAGTAACATCCAGGTTTATCTTCCTTTCACTAATCACGTTCCCTGTTAAGCACATCGAAACAACAGCACAGTGAAGTGAGTGATGAGTAAAAGAATTTGATACACTAGAAAACAGTGCTCAGTGATACATTTACATTCTATTTATATGATTAAACATTTGATCATACAGTACCTTCCTACAGGATTACTGGCTAATTTGGGGGTGGGGTTTATACTGTTAGAAGTATTACTAACATGATAACTACTTCCCTTATATGCAAACATTAGAGCTATAATTTTGAGAATAAAACCGATTATGCAAGTTAACTGAGCAGCTTCTCAATGTGGCTATGACATCATGGGAAATATGAGCAAAGCTGCCCTCCACAGAAGATGGTTTCTCAACCTGCTTTCACATCAGATTTAATCAGCACAGACCAACACGGTCAATCAGGTAATTCTTAATGTGAACAAATGGGGGAAAGGAAAATACATATGTACATGAATAAACGGGAACTAGATGCCTTTGTAGCGAGGAATGTCGGGTGTTGGATTTGGATGAAACTCTGTTGCAGCTTTTCACTTCCACAGTTGTGTGCTCAGAGTCTGCCCCGATGAGCTGCCCGACCACCCTGCTGTGGTGCTGGGGGGCTGGCCAAAACCTGTAGTAGGGTTTGCACTACTGAGACTCATGCCGGCCATTTGCTGATTCATCTGTGAAACATATAAAAGGCTTAGTTGACAAGGATTACTCACTTTTCATTCTTAATTCTTTAGCTACAACCAAACTTTTCATCATTAATGTAAAATTTAATCAAAACACAGAGGTAAAGTAGACCATGCCCAAATATCTCTCTACTGATTCACGAATAACCTTGTTCTTTATTTTTTCCTGTGTTTAAGCACTGCTTATGAAGTAATCCATACTTAGTTCACTTTCTGTATTTAAATTTTTATCCCAAAGATTAACAGAAATTGAAAAGAATACCAAAGTAATCCTCTAATTTGTTTCTGAGTATATAAGTCAATGGACTCTTTCAACTATGAGAGTATTTCTTGAACTGAGAAATTTGAGAAATTAAACATCCTAAAATTATCCTAACATTTACAAAATACCTGTATTCTCTATCAGCATGCTAAATGGATTTAATACACTTTCACACTAAAAATGTCATAGCATGTGTTTTAACAGCTAAAATTAAATTTTATATCCTATAAAATAAAAGATTACATGTAATTTTCTTCCAGGCTAGAGTCCAGTATATTTATCTGCCTCTTATCTAGCCCAGTGGTTCTCTCACTACGAAGGTTGATGACAGAGCAGGCAAGGCAGGATTTTCCACAATACAGTTCCAAACCTATGATCGGTGTTATCTTTTGTTCTTTTTGCAGGGTTTTTGTAAGACACAATAACCACACCAGTGTTCCAATGTGTCTAAAGGCAGGCAGATCACATCTTCACTTCTGCTCACAGACACTATCATGGCCTTGCTGACAAGGGCTGCGATTCTTCACTGGCTCACTGTAATTTAACCTGAGCTGAGTGAACTTCAGCATCTTGGCAACAGAACAGCGATTACTAACGCCCGGCCAGCACTTACAAGTTTCAAGGCTTGCAGTGCGCACACATGTGCTTTATGTACTCCTGTAAACCACAATTCTAAGATATTTGGTGATTTTTCTAATGTTTGTTAGAAATCAATGTTCTGAAGGTAAAGCTGCTGGTCTTACAGGAACCAAGACACTAAGATGCAGGAAAGGGAATGAGAACCAGAACATTTAACTCGAAAGCCTCTGAAGGCAGCAGAGAAGTCAGAAGAGCATTTAATTCAGAAATGGTACTCCTTGACTTAAAC